>NC_137774.1:32381932-32996675 GCF_963455305.1 Plecotus auritus
TGATCCTATGTATTGGGCTTAGTAATCAGATGCAAGGATTTGAAGAGGAAAAAGCCCAAGTGTGCGAATTCCGGGACTGCGAGTAAGCCCAGGCACCCAGGGAGCGCACGGGCTGCGCGTAAGTCTGGACTGCCTGAAATTCTTAGGGTGTCCCTGCACTTCAGATCAAAATGGGTTGCTTTTTAGAGTGCCCTTCTCTTAGCAGCTCTGAGGACCCCTTTCCACAGTCACAGATCACGCCAGCCCCTACAGCCACGGATTTTTCTAGGCACAGACTTCCCTGGTCCTCCAGCTCCCGCAAAACGCGCGTTCCTCTCTCCCGCCGGGACCAGAGACCTCACCTTATCCCAGGCGAAATCTGACCTTTCCGTGGTGGAGTGTAGAGCTTCTCTGAACCCGTGTGCTTGCGCCAGTTGGGGAGCGTTGTTCTGGGGCTCGCAGCTGTTCCTGGGGTGCCGCCGTTGTGGATTCTCAGGCTTCAGATAAGCTCCACTTTCCGGATCAAGATGGCGCAGACTCCGCGTCCAAGCCCGCAGCTCCGGGAGGGGACCCAGCCGCAGTTCGTGCTGCCAGGTCAGGGGAACCCCGTTCAGCAGTCCCCCACCTCCTTCTGGAATTCAGCTGTCTCCCAACCAGCCAACAAACACTCCTTGCGCGACCCTCAGCTGTTCTTTCTTTCTGCTCCGGGACAAGGCTCGGAACACGTCTGTCTATTCCGCCGCCATTATTCCCTCCCTCCTCTTCTTCCTCTTCTTAAAGAATACCTTTCAGCATTTCATATAATACTGGTTTGGCGGTGATGAACTCCTTTAGCTTTTTCTTATCTGTGAAGCTCTTTATCTGCCCTTCAATTCTGAATGATAGCTTTGTTGGGTAGAGTAATCTTGGTTGTAGGTTCTTGCTATTCATCACTTTGAATATTTCTTGCCACTCCCATCTGGCCTGCATAGTTTCTGTTGAGAAATCAGCTGACCATCGTATGGGTGCTCCCTTGTAGGTAATTGTTTTTCTCTTGCTGCTTTTAAGATTCTCTCTTTGTCTTTTGCTCTTGGCATTTTAATTATGATGTGTCTTGGTGTGATCCTCTTTGGATTCCTTTTGTTTGGGGTTCTGTGCACTTTCTTGACTTGTAAGTCTATTTCTTTCACCAGGTGGGGGAAGTTTTCAGTCATTATTTCTTCAAATAGGTTTTCAGTATCTTGCTCTCTCTCTTCTTCTGGCACCCCCATAATTCGGATGTTGGTACGCTTGAAGTTGTCCCAGAGGCTCCTTACACTATCTTCAAATTTTTGGATTCTTTTTTCTTTTTGCTTTTCTGGTTGGGTGTTTTTTGCTTCTTTGTATTTCAAATCTTTGACTTGATTCTTGTGATCCTCTAGTCTGCTGTTAGGTCTCTGTATAATATTTTTTATTTCAGTCAGTGTATGTTCAATTTCTAGTTGGTCCTTTTTCATATTCTCGGGGTCTTGTTAAACATATCAGACTTTTCTAGGAAATTCTTGAAAAACCTTATAACCGTGGTTTTGAACTCTATATCCAGTCGTTTGCTTTCCTCCATTTCTTTCATTTGTGATCTGTTTCTTTGTCTTCGCATTTTGGCTGCTTCCCTGAGTTGGTAGAGTAGCTTTGTGTGCTAGGTGTCCTATAAGGCCCAGTGGCTCAGCCTCCCCCAGTTACCTGAGATGGACACTTTTGGTGCACCCCTTTGTGGACTGTGTGCACAGCCTTGTTGTAGTTAAGTCTTGATTGTTGTTGGTATCACTGGGAGGAATTGACCTCCAGGCCAACTGGCTGGGAGGATCAGCTGTGTCTACGCTGGGAGAACTTCTGACTGGAGACACCCTTATGAGACAAGACTTGCAAAATTGCAAAAGCCTCTGTGCTCAGCTTGGATGGGGCAGAGTCTCAGGGCAGATCAGACAGCCTTGGCTTCCCGTCCGCCCTGCCCTATGAGGCCCCTGGGTCTCAGTGTCCCTCAGTAATTTCTGCAAGCACCTCTGAGAGAAAGCCACCCTCGAATTTCGCCCGCTGCCAGACAGTCCAGTTTCTCCCCAAATGAGTCTGGGTTCCCAGAAACTCGCCTGGAACTGGGGTTCAGTGCAGTCGGGAGTTTCCGTCTCCCTCCCGCTTTAGAAAGCCAGCCGTGCACTCAGCCGCCCGTGCACTCAGCCGCCCTTCCTCTCCGCATGCTCACATGTCTCTGTACCTCAGTCTTTTGCAGCTCCTCTGATTCTCAATGTGCTTTCCTCTTTCCTTCTAGTTGTAGAATTTCGACTCAGCCAGCTTTCCTGTGGTTCTGGATGGTGTCCATTTTGTCTTTTAGTTGTAGTTCTGATATTGTTGTGCGAGGCAGCAGTTTAGGTGTTTACCTATGCTGCCATCTTGGTTTCTCTCTGGCTTCCTTTTAAAAAAATATATTTTCTTGATTTTTTACAGAGAGGAAGGGAGAGGGATAGAGAGTTAGAAACATCGATGAGAGAGAAACATCAATCAACTGCCTCCTGCATACCCCCTACTGGGGATGTGCCTGCAACCAAGGTACAAGCCCTTGACTGGATCAAACCTGGGACCCTTCAGTCTGCAGCCCGATGCTCTATCCATTGAGCCAAACCGGTCAGGGCTAGGTCTGGCTTCTTTAAGAAGCAAGTGGTGCCCAGCTGGCGTGGCTCAGCGGTTGAGCATCGACCTATGAACCAGGAGGTCACAATTCACGGTCAGGGCACATGCCCAGGTTGTAGGCTTGATCCCCAGTGTGGGGCGTGCAGAAGCAAGGTGGTAAAAGGAAGTTGAGTTCAAGTGGAGGGAGGAGCCCTGAGTGAGTAGGATGAGAGCAGGGAAGGGGGGATGGAGATAGTGGTGGGGGTGGGTGAGAGGAAAAGTTCTGAAGTTACTGGGTCTCTGGTGTCAGGGCATAGCACCCGGGTTCCTCCCACCCTGCGCCTCCAGTGAGATGACCCAGGGCTTGAGTGCGGGTTCAAATTTGAGTCTCCCCTGGCCCCCCGCCCCAGCCTGGTTTCAGTTGCCCCAGGCTCTGCTGTGGAAATGGCTAGATTCCAAAATCAGCCTTTAGGACTGATTTTGGGTCTAGCTTGTGGGTGAGCTGCAATTATGTCCATTATACCTGTCTCGAATGATTCACAGGAGCTTACGTAGGAGCAATGTTCCTCTTAATTTTTTTTAAATTTATATTTTCCGGTGACTCACTGGAGTTGAGAGCACAGTCTCATTAACGAGAAAAGAAAAAGCAGGGTGAGAAAAAAGGAAAATGTCATCAGGCCCATTGGAGACAAATAAAATTGTTTGAACCACAGATCCTGGGGTTCATAGCCTCTGAGTTTAAGCCTACTGCCTATTCGCTGAGCCTTTTGACTTCTCCCCCTTCTGGAGGTAGGAGACAGGAAGGCAGTGGAGGTGCATTCTGATGCTGAAAAGTTTGTGCTTTGGGCCAGAAAAATCTGGGTTCAAATCCCCGTTCCGACCCTAATGCTTGCTGTGTGACCCTGAGCAATTTCTTTAACCTCTCTGAGCCTCAGTATTCTTAATTGTAAACTGGGGAAAAACAATGCCAGCTCTGCAGGTTGCTGGGAGGATTACATGAGATCAGATACACTAAGCATTGGGCATATAGCAATGAGAATAAGAGTAAATATTTATCAGCACATAAAATGCACTGATCACTTCACATGTGGTTTCTTAATCCTCACCACCCTGTGGGTGAGCCCTGTTGTCATCCTCAGTTTACAGGTGATGGAACGTGCTCAGAGAGGGAAGTGATTTGTTCAAGGTCACCCAGCAGTGACTGACAGAGCTTGGACTGGAGCTCAGGTCTAGCTGACTTCAAAGCCCAGTGTACACTTAACTCCGCCATCCCTCCTTATTCCCATAGGATGTGGGTTTGGCCTTCCTCTTCCTCAAAGCGAAACTGCCTGAATTTGAGCCCCCTGGCTTTTCTGTTCCTGGTAACAACCCCACCAACCTCTCAGGAACCCCCATCAGAAATTCAGGATCATCTCTAGCCTCTCTGCTCATCTGATCACACCCTTCCAGATCATGCTTGGTGGTACCATGCCAGCAGCAGCCAAGACCCACATCGACATCTGTTCAAGGCATATCTGTTCCTTCCTCTTCTTCCCCCAGCCCTCCCACGGTTCCTGCCCCATTCCCCACTCCACCTACGGAGCCACTTTCAGCCCCCGCTAGCTGGTCTCTTCCCTGCCTGCTGCAGGCACGCCACTCCCTTCCTGAAACCTCCCCTGGCTCCCCATGCCCGTGTGGGGGAGGAACAAACTTCCCTCTAACCTAAAGGTCCCTTTGGCTGGTCTCATAAGCAAACAGACAGGAGACAGGTTAGCAAGGAAAAATAACCAGATTTGATACATACCTCTGCATGGGAACCTGCATACATGGGAGTTGGAGACCCGGCGCGGACAAGAGGATCAGAGAGAGAATGGGAATGTGGGGGCGTCAGAAGGCCGTTGCAGGATGGTAAGAGCCGGTGCTTAGTAAATAGAAGTTTGTCCTGCCCTATAGGTAGGTCAGAAGAGGTTATCACTGATAATTCTTCCAGGTAGTTAAGAGACGGGCAGAAGGTTCTCTTGAGGCCCTGGCTAAAGTTGCCTTTAGCTCAAAACAACCTGCAGACCACAGAGCCACATCTTGGGGTGACTTGCTCTGAACCCCCACACCTGCCATCTTTAGGCCCAGCTCCTGAGCCTGGCACTGACTCCCTGTGTCGCATTGGACCCATCCATCCCCCTCTCTGGTCCCGGTTTCCCCAGCTATGGAAGGAGACCCTGCCGGGGGAACATGGATTTCCTACTCATATGGAAAACAGATCAAAGCTAAGCTCCCACCAGGGAGGAGGGGCCCACGGCCTGGCTGTGCTGCCCTCCTGCTGTGTCCTGGGGCTTCCTGGGGCACCAGGATGACCATGAGGTTGGGTGACTTTGGGGGCCTTTCTAGGGCTGCAGCAGGTATCCTGAGGCCTCCCCTCAGTGTCCTGAGCCATGAGCAAGTGCTGGGTTTCCAGCCCCTACACACTGTGGTGACTGAGGGCCTGGTGCCTCAGGACCTCCCTGCCCTGCCCCACCCCCCGTGGGGCAGTGTCAGAAGGAAGCCCCGGGAAAGCCCTGGGTGTCAGTGGGTCAGCCAACAGCTTGTCTGTCCAAGTCCGACCTCTTTATCACCCTGCCAGGGCCAGGGCTGTCCGCTCACAGCGACTGCCACCCGCTCCTCCTCCTCCTGCCAAAATAGACACGCTTGGGCTTATCACATGCAGCTGGCTCATCCAGAGCCTCTTGGCCACTTCCTGTTGACCTCCGGCTGGTGGGCCTTAGGGGGGCTTCCCTCCCTCCCTTTCCCAGAGGAGATCTGGAATGTCCGCTCCACAATCTGGGCCAGGCTCTGCAGGCCCAGGACCTCCCACCAGAAAAGAGAGTGGCGAGCCCGGGGGAAGCTCAGGACAGGCCCACAGCAGGGGCCCAGGGGTGGGGGTGGGCAGTGGGGGGCTCAGGTGTGGGCGCCAGGTGTGAGATGACCCCCGTCTGGTTCTGAGGAACTGGCTTGTCCAACAGACAAGAAATGCAGCATGAGGAGCCCAGTGACCCTGTAGTGAGAACAGAGGGCCTGGGGGTTCGGTTCCGTCCTCCAAGCATCACTGTGCCTGCGACCATGCAGGTGCCAGAGAAAGAGGAGATGGCGTCCCTTCCCCACTAGGAAGCCCATTGTGGAAACAGACGTGGTAAACCCATGACTTGTGTTTTCTTGGGGGATGTCAATTTGCAGGAAATGTTTTTATTTTCTCACATTGCTCTCCATTACGCTAGGTCCAACCCCCCTTTCCTGTCCCTTGACACAATTTGGGCAGATTCCATAGCTCCCGGGTCCCTTTTGGGGTGGTATGGCGGCTGGGCAGGCCTGGCTGCCTCTTCTGGGTGTGGCAGGAGCAGGTTCTTAGCCCCTGTTGTTCTTAGCTTTGGGCCTTTAGCTCAGTTCTGGGACATGGCCTGATAAGATGACATACAGGGACCTGTGGGAGCAAAGAGGAGGGCACCCAGCCTGGCCAGTGGGGTCCAGAAAGGCTTCTGGGCACCCCCGTTTCCCCCAGGGATGGACTCGGATTCCCCGAGAGCACAGGGCTTGATGCAATGATGCTCTCCCCTAAGAGGTCTCCTAGCAGCTCTGAGCATGTGTGTCAGTCACTGTGACCTTGAGGGCAGGGACCCTCTGTGTCCCCAGGGCCTGGCACGTCAACAGCGAGTGAATGAATGAGCTGATGCCAGTTGAGGAAATTTGTTCTCTTGTGCCTTGGTTGAAGGGGTATGTTGGGATCCTAAAGAAGTTTGAATTCTTTGGAAGAATTTCTAGAAGGTGAGATAGCTCAGTTGATCGAGAGGCTGGCGGGCTGTGATCTGGGCTCTGCTCAGCCATGCAGAAGGCGTGTCCCTGGCTAGTCCCCCGCATCATCTTCCTCCTGCTCAGCTGGGCCCCCTCCTCCAGTGCCTGCTTCCTCTTCCACGGCAGCCCCCCCCCCCCATCCCGCGTTCTCCCTCTGCGCTGCTCGCAGATCCGAACTCTCAATTCACGCAGTGCCTCCCACCCCCTCCAAGGTTATGCCTATGGGACTGTGTCCTTTCTGATGACATTCTGATCGCTGGTCTATTTATAACAATGACTCACCCACCACCTAACCTTCTGCAGGAAGAGTTTGGCTTAGGCGCCAGCTCCCCTGGAATGCAGAACAATTTGCACTGGTAAATGATCCCCATGTCATTTCCCAGGGACTGTCCACCCTTGGCCTCCTCTTGACCCTGTGGCCAGATCACTTAGCGATCCCCTGCTCCGGTGCCACCGTCCCCTCTTGTTTACGAAGAATCCTGCTGACCCCATGACCTGCACAGCCGGGCGAGTTCCTCTTCGCCATTAACCTTGAGACCGAGACTTCCTTGCTCTGCAGATGGGGAGGCCTCTGCTGGATGATTTCCCTTTGTTTTCATATTGTTTGCTTGGGAATGAGCTCAAGTCGGGCAGGGAATGGATGAATCTGGAAGACAGCCCTGAGCCCCGACCCTCAGCATGTGGCTGCCTTCTCCAGCTGTCTCTCCTGGGACCCCAGCCTTCACGGGTACCCACAGTTTGTCAGCAGACGCTCTGGTTGCTTACATCATAAAGCAAATATAATAGAGCCCGGCCAGTGTGGCTCAGTGGTTGAGTGTCCACCTATGGACCAGGAGGTCTTGGCTGGGTTGTGGGCTCAATCCCCAGTGTGGGGCGTGCAGGGGGCAGCTGATCAATGATTCTCTCTCATCATTGATGTCTCTACCTTTTTCCCCCTTCCTCTCTGAAATCAATATACATATAATTGGAATTGTTTAAAAAAAGAAAATATGATAGAGACCCCCAGTGGGGCCCCTTGGCTTCCTGTCCATGTCCCTCCCTATAAGCTTTTCACATCCCCTGCCCTCCCTGCCTCCAGCTCTTTCTTCTTAGAGATAGAAGGGCCACTCTGTCCCATGCTCCCTGTTCTCAAATCCTCCCTGACCCCATCATGGTTCATTGATGATTGTGGGTCAGTCTGGAATTCGGCCTCCATGGGCACTGAGTCCCCTCTGCCCCCCAGCATCACCTCGGGCTAGCCCTTCTCTCCACTCATTGTCTTTACCTGTTACCATGTTTCCTCTAGGTCACTGCAGGCTGATGCTGCCCCCCTTCCCCACCCCAACCTCATTCCACAGTAACTGCTCTCTTCTCCGAGTTGACATGTCCAGGGCAATCCCTAAGTCCCACTGGTCTGTGTAGCTTATGACATCCTTAAGCTCCACCTCCCTGGCTTCCGATACGCCACCCTCTCCCGGTACTCAGACAGCCCTAGCCTTCATTCCCTTCTCATCGTCTTACTTCAGGCCTCCAGCGGTCCCCCCACATCACGTCCTCAGCCACCAGCTGGGAGCCCTGCCTTCAGGCTCGCCCCCTTCAGTTCTCTACCTGCCAGGCGAGGCCTCAGATGATGCCAAACTCCTCCTTAAATCCCCTTTGCATGGCGTACGAGGCCCCATGATCAGTCCTTGCCTGTCTCTTGGTCTTATCTCGTGCCACATCTTCATACCACCACCCTGAACCCTATTTTTCAGCCATCCTGAACTAGTCAGATGCTCCTAGGTTACCTTCCCTTCCTCATATCTCTCTACCTACAGCCCAGAAGTCTCTTACTGACTTCTTCCTTTGGCTAAATCCTAGTACATAGCTCTGCTGACGCACCCCTCCAGCGGGCAGGCTTCTGCCCCTCCCCGTTGGGTTAGTGCCTTCCTTGTGGCTCACGTGGCCGTGGCTCATCCTCTGCACTGACCCATCTGTCTGCGTGTCTTGCCCCAATTGTCACTCTGGTTACCAACCCGACACTCCAGTCTGGGTCCAAATTCCTTTATTTTATGTTCCCACAGAGTGATTTCCTTTCCTTTTGAGCACTTAACTTAGTTGGTAGCTATACATATGGCAAAAGCAAGTATTTGATTAATGCCTGTCTCTTCCACCAGACTGGAGGCTATGCAACAACAGAAATATCCTTATTGTTAAATAGGGGCATTATTTTTCCTTTTAGAGAACATTTACTATTAAATACAGTAAATCCTCATTTAATGTTGTTGATGGGTTCTGTGACTTTAAGCAAACGATGTATAAGGAAGCCAGTTGTACCATAGGTTAATTGATATAAACCAGAGTTAAGCTCCTATGGCACCTCATCAATGTTATAGCAGAATGACCTTGAACAAAATGACATTATTTGAGGGCCTGCTGTATTTTAAGAGACTGATGAATACCGGTGTACCCAATATCCAGCTTTGTCCAGTCTCATAACCTGTCATATTTCCTTCAGAAGCTTTTTAAAAGATAAGATTATACAAACGATTGAAGGCCTCTAAGTTTTAATGCATGTCTATAAAAACTTGCTTTTATTAAATGTTTAAATATTTAGCAGGTACTAATGTTTATCAATATGTGTAATGTCAAGGATTAATGACACAGTGGACTCCTGTGTACCCACCACCCAACTTAGGAAAAAAGAAAGTAACCTTTACTTTTCCAGTCCCTCTGGCCCTAGCCAGCTTGGCTCAGTGGTTAAAGCGTCAGCCTGTGGACTCAAGGGTCCTGAGTTTGATTCCGGTCAAGGGCACATGCCCGGGTTGTGGACTCGATCCCCAATAGGGGGCATGCAAGAGGCAGCCTATCAATGATTCTCTCTCATCATTGATGTTTCTATCTCTCTCTCCCTCTCCCTTCCTGTCTGAAATCAATAAAAATATATTAAATAAAAATAAAAATAAAGTCCCTCTGAAGCTCTCCTCATCCCATCCCCTTCCTTCCTTCTCAGAAGTAATCATTATCCCAAATGGCATGTATGATTTCCTTGATTTAAAAAATACTTATACAAAATATATTTGTATCCATAAACTACAGGTGGTTTATTTTCCCTGTGTTGTTTTTTTTTTTAACTTGATATAAATGGAAACCTACAGTTTGTGTTCTTCTGTGACCTGCTTTTTTGTTTAATATTTTATTTGGATATGTATACCCTGGGATCATTTCTTTTCACTGATGATTTTTATTCCATTGCATGGACTTTGTCCATTCTCTTCTTCATAGCTATGATAGACGTTTAGTTTGCCTTTCCTCCCTCCTAACCCACCTGCCTTTCTTCCCCCCGTTACAAACAGTGCTGCAGCGAGGACCCCCCTTTGCCCACACGCAAGAGTGGCACATGCTCTCCAGTTGAAGACCACCAGGCGCGCACCTGGCATGGGACCGCTGGGTTATAAGGTATGTGCATCTTCACTCTTCCTAGATGTCGTCAGTCTACATTCCCACACCCAGTGTATCCAAATCGTTGAGCGTATTTTCATGTTTTCTGTGAGTTGCTTATTCATATCGTTTGCCTATTCTATATGGTGAATTTCTCCAGAATTGATCTGTGGTAGTTTTTCATAGATTTTGCACATGAATCTCCTGGCAGACAAATATTTTCTCCCAGGATCTAGTTTGTCTTTTGGAGGGGGTGGAGGTTAGGGAGAGGAGGAATTGGGAGTTTTGTGTGTGTGTGTGTGTGTTTTTAATGTAGTAAAATACTAAATCTTAATTGCTGCAGTTTGATGTATATTGACAAATGCATATAGGCACACAGCCCACTCGTCTATCATGTTATAGAATATGTCCATCACTCCAGTAAGGTCCTTCATGCTCCCTCCCAGGCAACCATTATTTGACTTCTCTTACCATCTATTAATTTAGCTTGACTTAAGACTTCATGTAAATGAAATCATGTAGTAAGTGTGTCCGGCTTCTTTTGCTCCGCATAATTTTTTAAGATTCATCTATGTTGTTGCATGTATTTATTTTTTTATTGCCAAGTAGATTTCCATTGGGCTACTATGAATAAAATGGCTGTAAATATTCTCGTCCCTGTGTTTTTGTGGGCATATGTTTTCATTTCTCGTGGGCATATACCTCAGAGTGGAATTGCTGGAGTGTGGGGAAAGGTGTATGTTTAACTTGATAAGAAGCACCATTTTACCTTTTAACTCCATGAAGGACATTATCTATTGGCAGACTTAACAATCTTTTCCTTCATCTGCCATGCTTGCTCTAATACATGCTTTTCTGAGCTCATACAGCGTTTCTTCTATGTTTCCTTCTGCAGTTTTTTAATTTTGCTTTTCACATTTGGGTCTTTAATTCGTCTGAAATGGACTTTTGTCTACCGTGTGAGATAAGAATCTGTTCCCATCCCCCTTCCTTCCTCCCCATTTGGGTAATCAGTATTCCCACACTGCCATTGACTAGACATCATCCCTTCCCCCCAACTGTAACCCCTATCACACATGAGGCTCCCACACAGGCTTGGACTTGTGTGGGGCTCCATTCTGTGCTGTCAGTTTATTTTTCTATCCACATGTCAATCCCACACTGTGCTAGTTTCTCTAATTCGTAAAACGTCTGGCTGTCCGGTAGGGTGAGTTATACTACCTTGTTCTTTAAGACCGGCTTGTCTATTTAGGGTCGTTGCTCTTCCACAAAAATTTCAGGATCAGTTTGTCAGGCTGCATGTATGTGGGCGTGTGCACACACACAGAGTTGAAGTTTTTTGCATATTTACCGAGTGTCTGGAGGGAGGCTTACCATCTTCATTGACCCTCAGTCTTCCCATTTGGGAACACAGTTTATTTCTCAATTTTTTGTTTTCCTAATGTTTCTCCATAAAGTTATATGCTTTTCTCTGTCAAGGTCTTCGCATATTTTTATTGGCTTTAAGTATCTTACAGTTGGGGTTACTGTAAATGGAATATTTTAAAAATTACATTTTAAATTATTTATTGCTGATTGTAGAAGCACTGTTGATTTTTGCTCACTAGTAGCTTATCCAGCATCTTTATGGACCCTTTTCTTTGTTCCCAAGGTTTGGTAGTAGCTCCTCTCGGATTTTCTATGTGGACAATCCTATAAGCTGCAGAGAATGAAGGTTTCACTTCTTTCTTTCAAATCTTTACCCCTTTAATTTTCTTTCTTGTCTTGGGCACTGGCAAGGGCCTCCGGAATAATGGTGAGGAGAAGACGAGATAATAGACAGCCTAGTCTTGATCCTGCCATTGAAGGGAATGCTTTTAATAATTACCCAGGAAGTATGGTGTTCATGCTACGGTTTTGTAGATACACTTTATTGAAGTTATAAAGTTCCCTTCAAATCCTAGTTTGCTAAGAATTTTTCAAATTTGTATCATAAATGGATGGTGGCCCAGCTGGCTTGGCTCAGTGGTTGAATGTCAACCTATGAACCAGGAGGTCACGGTTTGATTCCTGATTAGGGCACATGCCCAGATTTCAGGCTCCATCCCCAGTATGGGATGTGCAGGAGGCAGCCAATCAATGATTTTCTCTCATCATTTATGTTTTTATCCCTCTCTCCCTTTCCCTTTCTCTCTAAAATCAATAAAAAATACATTTAAAAAAATAAATGGATGCTGAATTCTTTCAAAGGATTTTTCTATGTATATTGAATAGTCATATAATTGCCTCCTTTGGTCTATTCCTGTGAATTATACTAACATATTTTCTAATGTTAAACCATCCTTTTATCCCTGAAATAAACCAAGTTGGTTTATGTTCGTGGTGGTTATTATTGTACATAATACTGTATGCGGTTTGTGAACATTTTAAGGTTTTTGCATTTATGTTGAAAAGTGAGATTGTGCTGTATTTTCCTTGTTTCCTTTTGGCATTGAGGTTATACTTACCTCATAAAATAGTTTGAGGAATTTTCCTTCTTTACCTGGTCTGTGGAGTAGTTTGGATGAGGTTGGAATATCTATTTCTCGAATGTCTGGTAGTACTGACTTGTAAAATCACCTGGGTCAGATTTTGTGTTTGTGTATATGGGGGTAGAGTTTTAAAACATAGATTTAGTTTCTTTAAGGATTATTTGTATATTCAGATTTTCTATTTCTTATTCAACCAATTTTGGTAAGCTTTTTTTTCTGGGGTAATTTCTATTTCATCTAATTTTTTTCAACTTATTGGCATAATTTCATTCATGGTATTCTCTTACTTTTAAACTTTCTACTGTATCTAGTTATGTCCCTCTTTTGTTCCTAATATTATTTATTTTCATAATTTTGATCAATCAGGTAAGATTTTTGTCTATTTTATTGGTATTTTCAAAGAACCAAACCTGATGACCTCTTTCATTGTTTCTTGGTTTTTCATTTTGTTAATACCTGGTTCTTTCTTTGATTTCCTTCTATTTTCTTTGGATTACTCTGTACTTTATATAGCATTTTGAATTTGGTGCTTACTCCATCAATTTTCATTTTCTTCTTCTAATTTACGTTTTTATGGATACACCACATGGGGGCAGGATCTTTGACCACATGGGGGCAGCCATCTTGTGTGTTGGAGTGATGGTCAATCTGCAGTCTTCGATACAGATTATTAGAATCAGCTTGTCAGTTTCTCTCTGATGGAATTTGTTCCATGTCATCAATGTCCCATCGAATAGCTGGGCTGGTCCCTGTGGAAAATGGTGCCGCATTCAGGGCTCAGTGTTGGTCTTTGAGGTCCACAGGTTGGACACGGCAAGGACTCCAGGCAGATCAGCCTTGGTGAGTGGGGGCCCCTATTGCCGAGCCCTTGATCTCCATTCCTCCCACCATGGCCATTTCGTCAATGAGCACCGTGAGCAAGGACAGGGGTGGCTAGGGGAAAGGCTAACTGACATCCACAAAATGCGTTATCTTCTCTGATTTTTGGAGCCCTCTTCTGCTGTGTAACCCCACACAGATATGCCCATTTGGAGAGCTCAATCCTCACACCTCTTATATCTTTGCCACCAACTTTCCAGTGTTATTCTTTCAAAGTCCCTTCCATCCAGCCAGACTCTTAGTCTCTCTCTATGAAGCCTGGAGTGGGGGAGGGGAGGCCGGGAGGCTGGGCGATGCCACTGAGTGTGGGGCAGCCTGAGAAACCACCATGTCTTACCTCTATGACTGTGAAGTAAGAGTCTGTGGAAAGGCTGTGAACTACTGCACCTCAAAGTGCTGGCTCGTGGAGAAGTTTTGAAGCCATATTTGACCACTGCAACCTTTTGGAGGGGGAAGGTGCTGTGGCTGGTGTGTGCTCAGTGCTTAGAGTGTTGGCCCACACACTGAGGGGTTGTGGGTTTGATTCCCATCAAGGGCAGGTACTTAGATTGCAGGCTGTATCCTGGCCCTGGTCAGGGAGTACATGCGGGAGGCAACCAATTGATGTTTCTTTCTCACATTGATGTTTCCCTCTCTCTCTCCCCACCCTCCCTCCCTTGCTTCCACTCTCTATAAGAAGCAATGGAGAAAATATTCCTCAGGTGAGGATTAACAACACCAACATCATCAACAACAAAGGCTATTATTTTACCCTCTTTGCTGTCTACCTTCCAATCTTGTTCAGCTTTCTCTCATTGACAAACCCTAACCTGGAGCCATACTGAGAAAAGTAATTCTCTGACTCAAAGAAGTGATGGGTGGTCCTATGTAGACAACAGGCCATGCAGCCTGATGGCATCCTAGCTAATAAAAGAGTAATATGCAAATTGATCATCACTCAAATACACAAGATGGCCGCCCCCATGTGGACACAAGATGGTCGCCACAAGATGGCCGGCAGGGGAGGGCAGTTAGGGGCAACCAGGCCTGCAGGGGAGGACAGTTGGGGGTGACCAGGCCTGCAGGGGAGGGCACTTGGGGGTGACCAGGCCTGCAGGGGAGGGCAGTTGGGGGTGACCGGGCCAGCAGGTGAGGACAGTTGGGGGCGACCAGGCCTGTAGGGGAGGACAGTTTGGGGCGACCAGGCCTGCAGGGGAAGATAGTTAGGGACAACCAAGCTTGCAGGGGAGGGCAGTTGGGAGTGACCAGGTCAGCAGGGGAGCAGTGAGGTGTCAATCAGGCTGGCAGGGGAGTGGTTAGGGGGTGATCAGGCTGGCAGGCAGAAGCTGTTAGGGGCAATGAGGCAGGCAGGCAGATGAGAGGTTGGGAGCCAGCAGTCCTGGATTGTGATATGGCAGTTGGACATCCCTCGAGGGGTCCCAGATTGGAAAGGGTGCAGGCTGGGTTTAGAGACACCACCCCCCCCTCCGTGCACGAATTTTGCGCACCGGGCCTCTAGTAGATTTATTTTGTTTGTGGTCATTTCCACATATAGGTAAGGTATGCCTAGTCATCCTGGTTTGGGAGTGGCTTCCAGGAATAATACTGCTGCCCACTGTGTCAGATCACTCTGGGTCAGAGGTTGTACTATAACAGGTTTTATGATATTCACATTGGAAGCATATTGTTATTGAAGGAGAAATGTATGATGCCAGGAGCTAGTCTGTTAAAAAGTAAGATAGAGGCGTGTTTGACAGTTAATGTTAAAAAGTCATCACATCTGTATTTAAAATAATCAATTTCTTTTTATTTACCCTTTGAATAATTAGTCTGAAAATAATATTGCAACTTATAACAACACCATTCTATTCAAAACTTGTACAAAGAAGCAATAAGTAAATTATCCACAGAGCTACATTCCAGGACCATGGCCAGGTTGCTCAGTTAGTTGGAGCGTCATTCCGATACACCAAGGTTGCAGTGTGGTCTCCGGTCAGGGCACATACAAGAAGCAAACAATGAATGCATAAATAAGTGGAACAACAAATTGATCCTTCTCCCTCTCTTTCTCCCTTCTCTCCCTCCCTCCTTCTCTCTGAAAATCAAATCTATACTAATAATAGAGGAATATGAAAATTGTCCAGGATGCCGTCACAGTGACAGTAATGACAGAACAGCAGGCTGTATGGGGTGACAAGGCAGGCAGGGGGGTTAGTGAGGGACGACCAAATGATTGAACAGCAGGCTGTGTGGGGCGACCAGGCTGGCAGGGGCGGGGAGGGGGGACAGTGAGGGACGACCAGGCCAGCAGGGGGGAGGCAGTTAGGGGTGACCAGGCTGGTGGGGGGGTGGTTGGGGGCAACCAGGCTGGTGGGGGGAAAGCAGTTGGGGGTGATGAGGCCGGTGGGGGGGGGGTAATTGGGGGTGACCAGGCTGGCAGGCAGAGATGGTTAGGGGTGACCAGGCTGGGATGGGGGGGGACAGTTAGGGGCAATCAGGCAGGCAGGCAGGTGTTAGGAGCCAGCAGTCCCGGATTGTGAGAGGGATGTCTGACTGCCGGTTTAGGCCCAATCCCCAGGATCGGGCCTAAACCAGCAGTCAGACATCATCCCCCAAGGGGTCCCGGATTGGAGAGGGTGCAGGCTGGGCTGAGGGGACCCCCTCACTCCGTGCACGAATTTCATGCACCGAGCCTCTAGTAAAAAAAATAAAGACATGTTTGTGGAATGAATTGAAAAAAATAAATTTTACAGATGAGGATCCTGAGACCAGAGGCATGAAGTGACTTAAGTCTCTGGAAGTTCACTATGGGCAAAGGTGATTTCTAGCTGCTACATTCATTCACATACTTGTGTTTTCCACAAAGGAATCTGTTCCAGTAGTCATGAGAAGTCCTCTGGTCCTGCCCTCTGGATCTTACCTTATTGGAGAGCATGGTCCTGCCCTGTCATTCCCTTCTCCGGGGTTTGGGACATCAATATCCCAAGTTAAGAGCTGCAAGTGTGATGGTCCCAGGGGAGTTCTTGGTGGTGGCGGAGACTGTGGGAGAGGGAGAGAGGAAGCTGGAGATAAAGGGTGGTGAGCAAGGGAAGTGAAAATGCCCCGTGTGTTCCACATCACCTCATCTGTGGCCTATATGCCATTATTGATTTCCACTTTGTCATTTTGGTTACATTTGAACTCTTAGTAAGAGGCCAGCTGCTTTAGGCCTTCTTGATTTATTCTTCTTAGTGTCCAAGAATCACAAACCTAGCCCTAACTTGAGCCTTTCCTAGCTGTCTGGGAACTGCACGCCTGGGTAGTGTGGGGTGGCTATGGAGAGAACAGGAGCCCTTAGTTCAGCCGTGGGCAAACTACGGCCCGTGGGCTGGATCCGGCCCGTTCGGCTGTTCTATCCGGCCCGTGGAGCCGAAAGAGCGGAGGGTTCTCTTGCTCTCCCCTCCGCTCCTTTACTTTGAATTTATATTAGTTCACACAAACACTCCATCCATGCTTTTTTTCCGGCCCTCCGGTCCAGTTTAAGAACCCATTGTGGCCCTCGAGTCAAAAAGTTTGCCCACCCCTGCCTTAGTTCCTAGTCCAGCGTTGCCCCTGTGTGACTTTGGGCAACTCACTTGCCCTCTCTGGACTGAGTTTTATGATTTGAAACTAGAGAGCTTGCTCTTTAAAAGAACCTCCAGATGTGGCATGATGAGGTCACAAAACCAAACAAGGTACTGGAAAGGGCACGGGGCTAGACGCTGGTCTGTGCATTCGTGGCACCCTCTGCTCGGGCCTGATGTGAGGTTCGTCTGCTGGTGCAAATACGGGGGTCGGTGCATGACGTGATTGCAGGTTTAGAACCAAAGGCCCTGTCCCCTAGTATGTAGGTGACATCTTGTGGAGACCTTGAACAAAACTGAAGTTCTGTAGTAAGGAAGACCTGGAGGCGTGGATGGATAGCCGTGTCCAAAACGAGAGAATCAGTAAAGTAGCTCTGTCCATTTCACCGACTGTTGTGAGACTATTACACATGACACTTTAAAAGACTTTCTAATAACACAGCAAACTGCGCATGCTCTCACGGTAAGAGAGAATGCAGGACACAAGTTTGTAGATGAAGCCAGGGAACAATTAAGCACAGCAAAGAAGGCTAGAGGTGAAACAATAGGTGGTTTCCCTCGCTCTGGGGAAGCACGTTGGCTCTGCTCACTGCATTTTTAATATTTCCTATAGCGAGAATGTGTCACTCTTATAATGGCAGATGAACTGTATTAAAGCAATATTTTAAAGGGGATTTCATTTTGTGCTGCAAGGGGATGGGAGACCCAGTTGACCCCAGGTCCACATCTGGGCCCACCAGGGCCATCGGTGGTCTGGAAGGTGTCCAGGGAAGGGTGTTGGCGATGATGTGGGAGCTGCACAGCTGACTGCAAGGAGCGGCTGTCAAACAGAGAATGCACAGCTGAGAAAAATAAGCACGGGGTCATGGCCAGGCCTTACACGGGTCCAGGGGAAGGAATGCGACACCGTCTGAGGGGATCCAGAGGGCAGAAGCAGGACCGCTGGGGGAAACCACGTTTGCAGGCACCCAGCTTTGGGCCTCACAGAAGTGAGAATGGCTGGCCTTGTGAGTGGTCCACGCTTAGAGCCAACCAGCTTGGGAGGTGGTAAGCCCTTGGTCATTGGGCAGGATTGACAGGACTGTTGACCACTGTCAGGGACACTGCAGTGAGCTTTTCTGTGGTGCTGAGACTGCGGTGGAGGAGCTCAAGATCCCCTTCCATTTATTGAAGGAGAAGGACAAAGTTGGAAGTAAAGAAATAATTATTATCATGGTCAGAAGAAGGGCCTCTCCAGTCAGATAAGTCCTGGATCCACTGCTGACTAGCTGTGCAATCTTGGGTGAGCTACTGAACCTTTTTGCACCTCTGTTTTCCCATCTGCACAATGGGCATAACAGCAGGGTAGCTGAGATAAATAACCGACAGAGTGTATAAAGGGCTTGGTGCAGGGCCTTGTGTGCGGTAAGAGCTCCAGAAATGAGATTGCTGGCAGCGGGTTATTTTCCAGGGCCCCAGAGCTCCCAGGCCCCCTGCAAACTTGCTCGGCTCCGGAGTCACTCACTTCCTCACGTGTCAGCCATGTCACGATCGGAATCAGCATCTGTTGTTCAAAAGTCATAGTCTGAATTTGGTTGAACTAATTTTATCCCCGATAATTTCTGACAGAGTCAACATTCTTCCCTCTCCCTCCTCTGAATCCCTCAAAGGTACACATTCTCCAGGCAGGCTGCTCTCAGCTTGGTTTCCTTGGCCTCCCTCCCCATGTTGATGCCCAGAATGTAATAGCGGAGCCCGTCTCCCAGCCGGGAGCCGGGTGCCCAGGAATTCCGGCCCTGCTCGGCCAGGTCTGTTTGCCAGCGCATCTGTTCCCAATCAGCGCGGTACCGCGCATTCTTTCTGCCGAGCGGAGCCTGGGGACTGTGCTAATTGATTGCTAAATGGATCTTGTCATTTCCAAAAGAGGCCTCCAGACCTGCCCTTTGCTCTGCTTCTGCTCCCTACGGGTTGAGGGGCTCAAGAATTAACTCGTCTGCTGCCTTTGGGGAGGGGCGATGACCGTCTGGAGCCTCAATGGTAGGAATTCACCAGAAGTCATAGAAAAAAAGCCCCTGCGCTTTGTAAAGAGATTTATGGCTTCAAAAGCACTTCCATGGACACCATCTCATTGCATTGTCGCCCCAGCTTCATGGGGTGGACCAGACTGTGTTGGACAGATGAGGAAATCGGGGTTCAGGGGTGGGAGTGGAGTGGCCCCAGGTCACAGAGAGCTGGTAGCAGGGACGAGACTGCCTTGGACCCGACACGTGCTGGGTGGAGGTTCTTCCTCAAAGCTCAGCCCATTAGCAGTGTCTGGCCAGGGTTTGCCATTGAGGTTGCCCGGGAGACCGGAGAAAGCATGGGGCCTGCTGATCTGGGCTGTGTGGGGCCTCAGGACACCCACAGGCATCTTGGGTGTTTGGCCGCACTGTGGTGATAAGAGCTCCAGGAGGGGGGAGATGCCGCTCATGGTCAGGGGGTGAGGGTGCCTGCCCCAGCCCCAGGGAGAGAGCAGCCTTCCTTCCCCCAAGGAAGTCCCCTCTCCTCCAGCGTCCTTCCTCCAAGCCCCTGGCTTCCCCCAGCACTTGTGGGAGAACAAGTCACCGTCTGTGTCCTCGTCTGTCTCACAGCCTGGAGGCGGGGATTGTTGTCTTTCTGTCTCTAAATCTCTGCCTGGATCAGGGTCTGCTCCTAGTAGGTGGGCAACACACATGAATGTAGAATGAATGACTCATCCTGGACTTTTCCCTCTGATCTCATTCTCCTTGGTCTCTTGGCAGAGAGACCGAGATTAGTGATCAGCGAAAACAAGATGAAAACCTACCCTTGGCAGAGCAGTTTGGCCTCTGATTGATGCCTCGGCCTCCCAACAAAATCCCCGAGCTGCAGTGTCCATAGCTGCCAAGTGGGGAGGATTCCATGCGTGTCCACTGGGCGGGTTGGAGGGCCCGCTGCCGTGATGGAAATCTGAACGCTATACTCATATAAATGGGGTGTGTGTTTTGTCGTTAATGTATTCTGGGCTCCTCTCTCTTCCAGAAGCTTCTTTACTGCGCACACTGCCAAAGGGCTCGTTGTAGAACCAGGAGACAGAGAACTGTCTTCAGTCTGTAAAAGTGCGTCGGAGCCCTCAAAGAAAGTCTTGGTTCAGACTAAGGGGTTCCTCTGGGCAGAAACCAGAGAGGGCTGTGGCCGGGATCTCGGGTCCCACCACCTCTGCCTCCTCTCCTCTAGTCTCACCCTCTGCCTCCCGTGGGTGAAGACTTGGGTTAAGAAGTCAAAGAGAACTGCCTTCAACTCCTGGCTCTCCTTTTTCCTAGCTGTGCGATTTTGGGGAAATCATTTCACCTCTCTGACCTTAACACGCGTGAGATGAGGACAATAGAGCATCGTACAGGATTGTGGGGAAAAGTTACTGAGATAATCAACAAACATACATGTAACAGTGGGTGACCTGCGTTAACTGCTTTGCAAATGTCAGCTATTCCTGCTGGGCTGGGATGAGCACCCCACCCCCATCTCTTCTCCCTCAGCCCTCAGAGCACTGCCGTTCGACACCCCATGAACGCTGCTCTTTTTAAAAAATATATTTTTATTGATTTCGGAGAGGAAGGGAGAGGGAGAAAGATGGAAACATCAATGATGAGAGAGAATTGTTGATTGGCTGCCTCTTTGCTCACCCTCCCCCATTGGAGATTGAGCCCGCAACCCGGGCATGTGCCTTGACTGGGAATCAAACCACAACCTCCTGGTTCATAGGTCAACGCTCAAACCAGTGAGCCATGCCAGCCAGGTTGGACACTGCTCTTGCAATGGCTCCTGCATTTCCCAATTGCAGAATTTTCATTCTAACCCTCTAGGCCAGCCGTGGGCAAACTACCGCCTGCGGGCCGGATCCGGCCCATTCGGCTGGAGCCGAAAGACCATACCCTTTTATGTAATGATGTTTACTTTGAATTTATATTAGTTCACACAAACACTCCATCCATGCTTTTGTTCCGGCCCTCCGGTCCAGTTTAAGAACCCATTGTGGCCCTCGAGTCAAAAAGTTTGCCCACCCCTGCTCTAGGCCTTCTCTGCAGCCTGTGGCACCACGGCCACTCCTTCCTGTGCACTCTCCTCCCTCCACTTCTGGGCTACGGCCCCTCACCCCCACCCCCTCCCCGGGATCCCCTCCGGTGCCACTGGCCATTTCTGCTCTATTTTACTCAGTGTTCTTTCTTAGCTGCAGCCCTAAAGCTGTCTTCCGTGGAGTCTTGTGCATGTGCGTCTCAGTCACCAAAGTTTACGGGCACAGAAAATACGCCCCTTGGCCACAAGAGTGCCTAGTTGGACAAGACTCTGCCGACTGCCATTGAGAACGGACAGGGGTGAAGCGCTATACTTGGCACTTACGAGTACCATCCCATTCTTGACACTTGTAGATGAAGTCAGACGGACCAGGGCGCAAGTCCCAGCCCCACCGTGACAAACACTGGGGTGGCAACAGCAGGTATCCCTTGGGGGGCCCTCTCACCAGTGGGGATGGAGCTGGTCAGCAGGACCCAGCCAAGCTCTCCATGCCGGGGCCTGGGGCTGGTGTGGGGTGAGCCTGTGCTTCAGGCTGTAAAGTCCCAGTTACTTGCTGTGTGACCCTGGGTAAAGCGCTTCACCTCTCTGAGCTTCTGAGGTTTCAGTGAGGCCTAGTATGTAAGAGGGCTTGGGAAACCATCGGATGCTCAGCAAACTGTTGTCATTATTATAGTCTTTTCAGACATATTATTCAGTTGGATTGTGACAGAGAAGGGGTTTACCCGAGGTTCCCGCTGAGCTGGAAATCCCACTGGATCTTCCGACTTCAGTGAGGACACCATTCACCTGGTTCCTCACGGTCGGAGTTGTACTTGCTCACGCCAGGCTCCTCGTGTTGGCTATCGCATTGGCTTTTTGCAGTCATCCTGGCCATGGTATGATCATGTCTATTTTTTAAAATATATATTTTATTGATTTTTTTACAGAGAGGAAGGGAGAGGGATAGAGAGCTAGAAACATCAATGAGAGAGAAACATCGATCAGCTGCCTCCTGCACACCTCCTACTGGGGATGTGCCCGCAACCAAGGTACATGCCCTTGACCGGAATCGAACCTGGGACCCTTGAGTCTGCAGGCCGATGCTCTATCCACTGAGCCAAACCGGTTAAGGCAGATCATGTCTATTTTATGAATGAGAAAATCGAGGCCCTAAGAGGTGACGTGACACACCCAGGGCCCACCCAGGCAGATTTGGGACCCAGGTTCTGTTCCCAGGTTCTGTTCCAGAGCTGTGCTTCTTCCACCACAGGACGCTGCCGCCTGACCCCACAGTCACCAGCCTCCTCCCCGTCCCCCCCCCCCCCCCCCCCCCGGCCCCCAGCTTGATTCTGAAAGGCCTGTCCTCCCGGGAGCCGTATTGACTGCCTGGGGCCAGGTATTCATCGCCATCTTACACAACCGATAGTGGAAACACGTTGCTGTTTTGTGGGCACCGTTTCCCAGAACCTGATCATCCCTGAGGGACCTGGGAAAAAGGTAAATGAAAGACACTTAGGAATTGGAGGCTGGCTTGCGGCACGTCCTTGAGACTTTTCAGCGCCCCCAGAGCCTGGCCTGGGAAGTCATGTCAGGCGCAGTTTCCCCAGCACGCCACGCCCTGCGCTAAGTGACTGCGCGGATTGTCTCATTTCATGCTGACATCGGCCCCACGGGCAGATGCTGTTTTTCCCCTCAAGTTACAGATAAATTGAGGCCTGAGGGTGCACAGCTAGTACGTGGTAGAGTCAGGATTTGAACCCAGGCGCTTGGGTTCCACAGCCTGAGTGCTTCAGCCCATATCACAGAGGAGGATCAGGGGGTCTCAGAGGCAACTCACAACCCTGTGATTGGCTGGGCCTCCTCCTTCCCTTCCCCTCCTCGCACCAGCTGGCCTTCTTTCCTAGTTCTGGAACCTTCCTTTCCTCTCCACTTGGCTGTGCTGCGGGAGATGCTGGCAGAGCCCAGCTGGCCACATCCGTGCCTGCTCTGTGCCCCGTGTTTCCCTCAGTGCCCCAAGCTCCTCCTTGGCAGCCCAAGGCAGAGTTGGCTGGGAGTTTATGTTAACATTTCAAAGATTTATTCTGCTCTCCGAAACGTCTCTTCCTTTGCCTTGCACTGTTTATTGAAATAGTTCATAGGATAGCGTTAAAGACTAAAACAAAAGTCAATAGAAAAATATTTATGGGTGCTGGTGGGCCCGCGGCCACGCTATGGCATTTGAAAATGGTTCTCTTAGGTTCACACTGTGCTTCAGAAGGCTGGGGCGGGGACCAGGGACCCACTTTTTGGCTAAGGTCGGCCGTTTTACATCCTGCTTCCCGAGGATTCAATCTGATTATTCTTCTCCCTTTTGGAGAGCTGGGCTTCTCCCAGGCGAGGGGGCTTAGTAGATGGTCCCCGAAAGTCCTTCTCTAATTTATTCTTCCGTGCTCTGTATTTAGCAGAAAGTCCTGCTTCTGGCATGTGGATGATGCTTCTCAGCCTCCAATGTAGATGCAAGGTTTTCCCCTACTAGATGTTTCTGTCAGAAGCTGCGAAAAGGAATCCAAAGTGTGTCTCTAACAGCTAGCTACCTTCCCAAATGCCAAACTGCTGGCTTCTCAAAGGAGCTGTACCTATTGTTCTTTTTCTCCATACGTGTCCCCGTGAGGCCCGTGGGCAAGGGTCAGGGCCAGGACTCACCGATTCCAAGCGGGTGGGGTCAAGGCTGAAGCTGGGGGTCTGCGTGTGGGGCCCAGGATAGGAGGAGGCACCTGGGAACACAGGTGAATGAGGAGCAGGGAGGGCGGCGGAGCCGGTGTCAAGGGCCAGCAGGTGCCGTGAAGTCCAAACAGGTGAGCCCGGGGGCGGGGGTGGGCAGGAGGTGTGCCACAGGCCTGGCAGACGGGAGCCTGTGCCTGGGCTTTGGGCAGCCTGCCAGGTGGAGGAAGAGCTGTTCCCAATGCTGGTCCCCCAGGAACAGCAGGGCCCAGCCAGGACAGGGGCCTGGAAACCCCGGGGGAATGAAGTGCGCACCCCAGAGGCAAAAACCAGCCAAAGCAGTCTCAGTGCGAGTGAACAGAGGAAGCGCTTCCAGGCGGAGGGAGGGGAGAGAGCCGCTCTACCGCCGTTTGTCGGTGTTGCACTTGTCAGCGCCCGGCACACGGCCTAGGCTGGGCCAACCAGACTAAACGGAAGGATTTCGATTCCATGGTCAGGGAAGAGGCTTGCTGGGCTTGAACACCTGGAATATGGCCAGGACTCCAATGTGTGTGCACCCTTTCCATTGACAACATCCTCCTTCCTCCCAGAAATAATTACTATCCTGACGTTTAAGGTAATATTTTTAATGCTTTTCATTTGGTTTTGACACCTATGTATTCATCCTGAAACAATATAAATTTAAGGGTAAAGGGGGAATAAATGATGATGGAAGGAGACTTGACTTGGGGTGGTGAACACAATACAATGTACAGAAGGTGTACTGTAGAATTGTACATCTGAAACCTATATAATTTTATTAATGTCACCCCAATAAATTAAATAAAAAGTAAAAAATATATCCATTTATTTTGCATATTTTGACATAGACATACATTTTGAAAGAAATTGAATTATACTAAATGCATCCTTTTGTAGTCATTGTTTGCTCAGTGTCATATTTGTATGCTTCATCTAGGTTTCATAGAATTTTACTTAGTTCATTTCCATTGCTGTATGGTCCTCCATTTATGAACATGCTATAGCTATACTTGGTTCATTTTCATTGCTGTATAGTACTCCTCTGCTGCAGACATTCTTTTTTTTTTTTTTTTTTTAATTCTCGGTGCAGATATGCGTGAAAGCCTCTAGGTGTCATGATATTTAATTTTATCAGAAAATGCCAAACTGTTCACCAAATAGTGCGCCAATATATTTGTCTTGTAAGCAGTGTAGGAGTGGTCCTGTAGCTCTGCACCCTCCCAAAGGATGCAGTGTTAGAATGTGATGGTCTTTACGGCATATATAGTCGTATCTTTCTGTGGTCTCCATGAGCATCTTCCTGATTATTAATGAAATCGGGCATCTTTTCATATGATTATTAGTCATTTGAAATTTCCTCTTTTATGAAATGCCTAGAAAAATTTTTGCCGATTTTCTATTGGGTTGACTGTTATTTACATAATTTTGATATTATTAGTTTTTTGGTCTGTTCTATACGTTGTAAAACCTCTCACTGTTTGAACTGTCTCTTTGCTCTCTTGAGAACAGAAGTTTTAAATTTTAATGTAGTCGAGATTGTTAATATTTTCCCTTATGATTTGTGCTTTTTGTGAGCGTGTTCAAGAATTTCTTCTCTATCCTGACATCTTGAAGATGTTGTTCTGCATTATCTTCTGAAATTGTTGTCTCTGCCATTTGGGTTTTGACTCCATCTGAAATTGATTTTTGCATATGGTGTGCGATAGGGGTTCACTCCCCTTCCCCCAACCCCACATAAGAATGCTCAGCTGTCCCAGCACCATCTATTGCAAAGTCTGCCCTTTCCCTCCAGCTCTGCGATCCACCTCAAGTGTCCATGAAAGCAAGAGCCTGTTTCTGGACTCTCTCTTCTGTTCCTTTGGTCTATTGTTCTGTCCCTGAGCCAACACCACACTGTCTTAATTACTACAGATTTACAATAATCTTTATATTTCATTGACCAAATTTTCCCACACTGTGGGGAAAATTATATTTGTCCTGATTATTCTTGGCTCTTTGCTTTTCCATATAAAGTTTAGAATTAGCTCATCAAATTCCACAAAAGAAAAAAAGCAGCTGGGATTTTTTATTGGGCTTGCATTGAATTTATAAATCAAGTCATGTAGACTGTTGAGTTTGCCAGCCCACAAACATGATATATATCTGCCTTGACTGAAGCCTTTAAAAAAACACAGCATTATTTTGACGTATGATTGACATACAGTGAACTGCACATATTTGCATTGTACATTTTGATAAGTTTTGACGTCTTTAACACCCACGAAACCAACACTGCAAACAAGATAATGAGCATATCCATCAGCCCCACAGTTTTCTCCATTCTCCTTGGTAATCCCTCCCCCAGCCCTTCCGACCCTCCCCTCCATAGGGATGGTGAGCTGCTTTTCGAGGGCTTCTTTTCCATCTGTAGATCTTGTCTGGGGAAGTGTCTGTTCAAATCTTTTGCTCCTTTTTCACTGGGCTGTTTTCTTACTATATAGTCACGCGCCATTTAACGACAGGAATACATCCTGAGAAATGCGTCGCCAGGCAATTTTGTTCTTGTGCAAACAACATAGCGTGCAGTTACACAAACCCAGATGGTGCAGCTTATACACACCTAGACTGTATGGTGCAGCCTAGTGCTCCTAGGCTGCAAGCCTGTACAGCATGCTACTGTACAAGGCAGCATGAGATTAACTCAAGCAGAAGAGAAAATGATGCCGTCGAGAGACACAGAGAACATCAGGTGTATGCGGCTGCTGCCCGTATAACACAGCTTACTGTTTTGCAGCAAACTTTTTTTTCTTAAGTAGAAAGAGTGTACACTAAACTAGCAATAAGAAAGTATAGATAGTAAACACAGAAACCAGTAACCCAGTTGGTTATTATCATTATCACTTAGTATGCACTGTACCAGATTGTATGCGCTATACTTGTATCCAGCTGGGAGTGCAGTAGGTTTGTTTACATCAGCATCACCATGAACACACGAATAATGTTGTTGTGCTCTGACATTCTGACAGCCGCGATGTCACTAAGTGGTAAGAATTTTTCAGCTCTCTTATAATCTTACTAGTGGCCCGGTGTGCAAAATTCATGCACATCAAAAGGGAATTAATTAGAGGAATTATTTTAATATTGCTATTTGCCCTTTCTCTATAATAGAAGTATCAGAGATGAAAGAAAATTAGTAAAATGTACATGAAAATCTCCCTCCTGTCAGAGTCTGGGGTGCGCTGCGGGACCTAGAGTCAAGTCCCCGCCCACCACCCTCATGCACTTCGAAAACGCAGGAGACCCAGACCCAGCCGGCCCCACTCCCGTCAAGCCCATCTGGGCGGGGGGCACAGCCTCAGGTCCCCCAGCCTGGCACTGGGTGGGGGGAGGGCGCAGTCTCAGGTCCCCCGTCAAGCCCCGCCGGGCGGGGGGTGCAGCCTTTGGTCCCCCAGACTGGCGCCAGGGGGATTGTGTGGCCTGAGGTCCCCCAGCCTGGCACTGGGGCGGGGGGGGGGGGCATGGCCTGAGGTCCCCATCAAGCCCCACCAGGCAGGGGGTGCAGCTTGAGGTCCCCTGTCAAGCCCCGCTGGGCAAGGGGTAAAGCCAGAGGTCCCCTGGCCCAGTGCTGGGGTGGGGACACGGCCTGAGGTCTCCCGGCCTGGCACCAGGGTGGGAGGCGCAGCCTGAGGTTCCCCGTCAAGCCCCGCAGGGTGGGGGCAGCAGCCTGAGGTCCCTCGCCCCGGCCAGGCACCATGCAGCCTCAGGTCCCTGCTGTTTGGTTGTGACATTACATTGTCCCAGCTAATTTGCATATTCCTCTATTATATAGATAGATGGAAGCACAGTCAAAATATACAGTCTGTGGTTGACGGAAACATTGTTATTCAGTGCATGACTTTTCTGAACACAACTCTATCAGATACAGTGAGTCCTCACTTAACGTCACCCAAAGGTTCTTGGAAACTGTGACTAAGAGAAACAACTTGTAAGGAACCCAATGCTACCACAGGCCGATCAATATAAACTAAGAGTTAAGTTTCCATAGCTCAACTCTGGTCACAAAAACATCTCCAAACTTCTAAATAAAGACCCCAAACACTGAACAACATTAAGCACTGGAATAAATGTGAAGTATGCATACATTTAAGAAAGATTAATAAAAACGAGTAAGATAATTAGTTTCCAACCCACTTGTTCCAGTTCAGGGTGGCGGGTGGCCAGCTCTTATCTGGCAGCTCAGGGTACAAGGCGGGACTCAGCCCCGGACAGGACACATTTCCATCACAGTGCACACTCACACACTTACCCCCCTGCAACCCCCCCACCACCACCCCCTACCCACATTCACCCAGGCTGGGACAGTGGAGACACCAATTCACTTAACTGACTGCACATCTTTGGGATGTGGGAGGAACTGGCATCCCCGGAGAAAACACATGCAGACCCAGCTTTATGTGGGGTGTCCTATTAAATTCCCCACTTTGGTGGGTCCTAGGCTTTATCTTGAGTCCCCTGTGCCCATGCAGTTGTCAGAGTGGAAGGGCACAGTCCCCATAGCTCAGCAGAGACCCTCGGCCAGCTTCGACGCTTTCTTCTCTGTTGGCTCTCCTGGTTATTTTGCGGTTGGAATCCCTAGATTCCTTCCTCTCATGCTTAAGTGATGGCCCAAAAACTTAGTTTGTCGATACTGTAAACAAAACATCTTATTTTTTTTTAAATAAATCTTTATTCAGATTATTACAATTATTTCTCCTTTTTCCCCCCATAGCTCCCCTCCACCCAGTTCCCACCCCACCTTCTGCCCTTACCTCCCCCCCACTGTCCTCATCCATAGGTGTATGATTTTTGTCCAGTCTCTTCATGAACCCCCCATGCCCCTTTCCCCCTGAGAATTATCAGTCCACTCCCTTTCTATGCCCCTGATTCTATTATATTCACCAGATTATTCTGTTCCTCAGGTTTTTAATTTACTTCATTTTTGGGTTCACTTGTTGATAGATATGTATTTGTTGTTCATAATTTTTATCTTTACTTTTTCCTTCTTCCTCTTCTTTAAGAATACCTTTCAGCATTTCATATAATACTGGTTTGGTGGTGATGAACTCCTTCAGCTTTTTCTTATCTGTGAAGCTCTTTATCTGCCCTTCAATTCTGAATGATAGCTTTGCTGGGTAGAGTAATCTTGGTTGTAGGTTCTTGCTATTCATCACATTGAAAATTTCTTGCCACTCCCGTCTGGCCTGCATAGTTTCTGTTGAAAAGTCAGCTGACAGTCGTATGGGTGCTCCCTTGTAGGTAACTAACTGTTTTTCTCTTGCTGCTTTTAATATTCTCTCTTTGTCTTTTGCTCTTGGCATTTTAATTATGATGTGTCTTGGTGTGGTCCTCTTTGGATTCCTTTTGTTTGGGGTTCTGTGCGCTTCCTGGACTTGTAAGTCTCTTTCTTTCACCAGGTGGGGGAAGTTTTCGGTCATTATTTCTTCAAATAGGTTTTCAGTATCTTGCTCTCTTCTTCTGGCACCCCCATAATTCTGATGTTGGTACGCTTGAAAGTGTCCAAGAGTCTTCTTACATTATCTTCAACTTTTTGGATTTTTTTTCTTTGCTTTTTGCTTTTTCGGTTGAGTGTTTTTTGCTTCTTTGTATTTCAATTCTTTGACTTGATTTTTGTGTTCCTCTTGTCTGTTTTTGGGTCTCTGTATAATATTTTTTATTTCAGTCAGTGTATGTTTAATTTCTAGTTGGTCCTTTTTCATATCTTCGAGGGTCTCGTTATATTTATCGGCCTTTTCTAGGATATTCTTAAAAAGCCTTATAACCGTGGTTTTGAATTCTATATCCAGTCGTTTGTTTTCCTCCATTTCTTTCGTTTGTGATCTGATTCTTTGACGCCACATTTTCACTGCTTCCCTGAGTTGGTAAGGTAGATATTTGTGCTAGGTTTCCAATATGGCCCAGTGGGTCTGCCTCCCCAGTTAACCTGAAGTGGACACTCTTGGTGCACCCCTTTGTGGACTGTGTGTACAGCCTTGTTGTAATTAAGTCTTGATTGTTGTTGGTATCACTGGGAGGAATTGACCTCCAGGCCAGTTGGCTGTAAGGATCAGCTGTGTCTATGCTGGGAGAAGCCCGGTGCTGGAGACAGCCCTATAGGATTAGACTTGCCAAATTGCAATAGCCTCTGTGCTCAGCTTGCATGGGGTGGAGTCTCAGTCTTGGCTTCCCGTCAGCCTTGCCCTTGCGCGCACGTGCGCGCCTTCAGACCTCTACCTTCCCGGCTCCCGAGTCTCCGCCCGAGAGTCCAGACTCCCCCCACAAGAGCGTGGGTCCCCAGGGGCTCGCCTGGAACCGGGGTTCAGTGCAGTCAGAACTGGGCCCAGTGCAGTCAGGAGCCTCTGACTCCCTTCCACTAGGGAAAGCCTGTGGCAACCTCTGCAGCCTTTGTGTGCACTGGTACGCGCGCGCTTTCAGTCCTCCGCCTTCCCCGGCTCCCGAGTCTCCGCCCGAGAGTCCAGACTCCCCCCGTAAGAGCATGGGTCCCCAGGGGCTCGCCCGGAACTGGGGTTCAGTGCAGTCAGAACTGGGGTTCATGTGGTCGGGGGCTTCATTCCCCCTTCCACCAGAGAAAGTCAGCCAGGCTCTCAGCCGCCCTTCCTCTCTGTGTGCACAAAGACCCTTTGCCGTACCTCCAATTCTCTGTGAGCTTTTCTCTTTCCTTCTAGTTGTAGAATTTTCACTCAGCCAGCTTTCCTGTGGTTCTGGATGGTGTCCGTTCTGTCTTTTAGTTGTAGTTTTGAAATTGTTGTGCGAGGCAGCAGTTTAGGTGTTTACCTATGCCGCCATCTTGGTTTCTCCTCTAAACAAAACATCTTAGATAGAGAATTTCAATCTCTATTCTCCCCCCCTTTTTTGTTTGTTGATTTCAGAAAGGAAGGTAGAGGGAGAGAGAGAGAAACATCAATGATGAGAGAGAATCATTGATCAGCTGCCTCCTGCATGCCCCCCTACTGGGGATTGAGCCTGCAACCTAGACATTTGCCCTGAGTGGGAATCAAGCTGTGACCTCTTGGTTCATGGGTCGATGCTCAATCACTGAGCCACACCAGCTGGGCTCAATTTCTATTCTTTAGTGGGAGACCTCAGTTCCGGTTCTCCACATCACGCAGGGAATCTGGCCTTGGGTCCCCTCCCCACCACGAGAGAGGGATCAATGGGGCCCTGTTCTCCCATGGAAGTTGAAATCCAGGCCTCGACTGCTGTTTCCAGTCCCCGCACTCCAGACCTCCCAGTTCCAGCTCCTTGCCCAGTGCCCAATGCTATGGGCCTTCGTTCCTCAACCGGGTAAATGTTGGCTCCGAGTGATTGCCCTTTCTCTGTCTCTTGCTTTGCTACCATTGCAAGGCTGCAAAGTAGGATAGTTCTTTGATCCTCCTTTCTCTTCTCTATGCCCGGCTTCCTTCATTCATCCTGTTCCCAGAGCACAGTACTACAAGGCAGAGGCCAAGCTGGCTGAAGCAGAGCATGGACGGGCACCCTCTACCTCCTGTAATACAGAAACTCACATTGCACAAGAACTCAAAGCAGTTCAGTGTATGCTCGCAGACACCATTGCCCAGGTGTGAGTGACAGTCTAGACAACACTGGAGTCAGATGGGGCCCCGGGGAATGTGTAGGTAGAGGGGAGCTCTCTCTCCTTTTAGGCACATCTTGGTGTGAAGCACTTGCCACTTGACCCAGTGGGTAGGCAAGGTCTCAGGCTACGGGAGCTGTGTTCCGCCTGGGACCCAGGAGAGAAGGAAGCCAGCTCTTTGAGGCCCGTCCCAAGGCGCCTCCCCCAATCTCACTCCCATCTCTTTTCTGCTTGAAATGCACTTAGCCAGCAGGAGATCACACTTGTCTTCTTTTTAAAGCATTTGTTTTCTTAAAAGTCATTTATTTTAATTGCTTAATACATGAATCCAAATCCAAATATTACAGATAAATTCTCCCTTGACCACCACTCCAATTTCACTTCCCTCTCCAGAGATCTAACTGGGGTTCTCTTATCAGACTGATGTATTTCCCCAAATCCTTTTGAATATGTATATATAATTGCTTTGTCTAATTTGTTAAATATAAATTATACACTGCACATATTGGTTTGCAAGCTGCTTTAAAGAATAAATCAGTTTTAGAGATCATTCCCATCCATGTAATCATGTTCATTCTTTTTTTTAAATTGAGTTATAATTGACACGTAGCATTATATTAGTTTCAGGTGTACAACATAATCAATATTTGTATATTGAAATGCTCACCATGATAAATCTAGTCAACATCCATCATCATATGTAATTATAAAAATTTTTCTTTCGATGAGAACTTTTACTCTTAGCAAGTTTCAAATATGCAATACAGTATTGTTATATACACTGAGTGGCCAGATTATTATGATCTCTGAATGCATAATAATCTGGTCACTCAGAATATATATATTAGAGGCCCGGTGCATGAATTTGTGCATGAGTGGGGTCTGGCCAGCCTGGCCAGGGATAGGGGACATGGGTGGGTTGGCAGGCCTGCCTGCTGGTCGAACTCCTGGTCGAGGGGACAATTTGCGTATTAGCCTTTTATTATGTAGGATATACACTGAATAGCCAGATTATTATGCATTCAGAGATCATAATAATTTGGCCACTCAGTGTGTGTGTGTGTATATGGTATAGTCACTCGCAATATACATTACATCCCCAGGGCTTACTTAATTTATAACTAGAAGTTTGTGCCTTCTGACCACCTTTAATCCGTTTTACCCACCCCTCATCCCTGCCTCTAGCAACCACCAATCTGTTTTCTGTATCTCTGAGTTTGTTTTTTGGGTTGTTTTGTGTTCTTAGATTCCACATATAAGCGAGATCATATGGTGTTTGTCTTTCTCTGTCTGACTTATTTCACTTAGCAAAGCATACCTTCCATGTTGTCACAAATGGCAACATTTTCTTCTTTTTGTGGCTAATATTCCATTGTATATATGTACCACATCTTCTTTATCCGTCCATCCATCGATGGGCACTTAGGCTGTTTCCACATCTTGGCTGTTGTGAATAATGCTGCACCGAACGTGGGGGTGCAGATCTCTTTTTGAGTTAGTGTTTTCATTTTCTTCAGATCAATTCCCAAAGTGGAATTGCTAGATCATATGGCAGTTCTATTTTTAATTTTTTGAGGAGTCTCCATACTGTCCTTTTATTTTTATTCTTTTTGGTAATCCTCACCCGAGGATATTTTTTTCGTCGATTTTTAGAGAGTGGAAGGGAAGGGGGCGGGGGAGAGAGAGAGAAACATTGATGTAAGAGAGACACATCACTTTGTTGCCTCTTGCTTGTATCCCAAACCGGCAACCCAGGTACATGCCCTTGACTGGGAATCAAACCCATGACCCTTAGGTCTGGGGGCTGATGCTCTAACCACTGAGATCACCAGCCAGGACTGTCCTCATTTTTTTAGTACTGCAGAGAGTTCTATGAAATGGGTGCGGCCGTTATAGTCCATCTCATGGGTCCTTCACTGATGGGCAGGCCGGCTGTTCCCAGGACCTACCAGGGACGCTGCCGTGAGCATCACCGACGCACTCTTTGAGTCTGGGAGATTACCCTATGCCCCTGCTTTGCTTTGCTCCCTACCTTCCTCCCTTTCCTTTGCGGTGACACTGGTCAGATGTGCAACCACATCCAGTGACAAATGCTTTGGTGCTTTCTTCATGGACCAACGTGCTGGTCAATTCTGGGCTTCAAAATGCCCACTTTACAAAAGTCAGTCTATATAGTTCTGGAGCCTTCCATGGGGGGACAAGTCCAGACCCTTCTCTGGCTGGATCCCATGGCATGCCCGGCCTTCGGGGGCGGTACTGTGGTACAGAGCTGGGCTGTGCCGTTTAGTCCCGCACAGCCAGCCATGTGTCTGGGACTTGCCCCTGACTATAGTTTACATGTATCATACTCCTCCCAGAGTTTATCCTATTCTGCCCAGTCTAATAAATTTCCTCTTCTCTCATAAAAGGAAGCTGGAGTTGTCACTTCCATATTTAGCACCTGAGGGGAGTTGGCCCACAGTGCCAGGGGTGAGGGATGTGGGAGGGGTAAGTCAGACATGGGAACCAGCACGTTATCTTTCAACAGCTGAGAGGAGACTGGGAGCGAGGCCCATATTCTTCTGAAAAGAACCTTCTGCCAGTCCAGTAATTGGGATTGTCAATCAGAAAGTTGCCCGAAGGATGGGAGTGCCTTCTAGATGCTATGTGAACCTGGCCAGTCAGCTAGGTTGGGCTGCTCCTATACATTCTCTGCAGGGGGACACCCCACTATCATGACCAGTATCACAGGTCTGCTTCAGTGGGGAAAGCACTGAACTTGGGACCCTAAGTAACTTCCTCAACCTCTCCAAGCCTCGGTTTCCACATCTGTAAAATGGGGATGGTAACACCTACCCTTTCTAAAGGGTTGCTGGGATGGTCAAATGAGATCACTTATGTTAAAAAAAACCACACACCTAGCAGAGTGTCTGGGTGTCATATAATGGAACGAGCATCTAATCATCTGTCACACAGCCAACATGAGGTAATGCTGGAGGGTGGGAGCGCCAGGGACCCGTGAGAGTACTGAAGAAGGACGAGCAGAGAACTTGGCCAGGGCGGGAAGGGCACTAGACCCAGCGCTGTGTTTGTCCTGCTCCCTTTGTTCTAATTTAAGGCTCAGCTCACCAGGCAGCCTCTGGTTGCTAATTTGTTTTCCTATTGACCCAGGTCTGGGCCAGGGGACAGGAAACACCTCCTGGGTATTAGGCAAGTTCATATGTTGGTTGTTTATTGTTGACCTGAACTCTGCATGGACATCTAATTAGCCTCTTTTAGCCAATGAGGAAGCAGAATCTTAGAGATGTCAGGGGGCTTGTTCGCGGCTGCATGCTGGGAAGCAGGGACTCCAGGGTCTGTCTGAGCCCAGCATCCCATGTCCTGGGCTCTCCCACGTGTGTACTTGACCCTGGAAAGGCATGCTCCCGATGCAGGCTTCTGAATGGGCAGCGGGGTCTTAACTTTAGGGAGTTGTTCCTTCCTTCCCTCCTTCCAGCCTGAGCCCCACCTCCACTCCCCACCCTCCAGTGGCTTGAGAAAAATCAAGCTCCTGAATCACTCAGATCTTGAACCAGTGACTCAGCAGCCCCGACGGAGAGGGCCCCTTCGCACCAACTGTCACCCACAGTCATTGCTTCACATGGATAGTCTTTCTTAACAACTGTGAATCCTGCCAGCTGATGGGGTTTGGAAGCCTGCCAACTCGGCCAGGGCTGGCGGGTGGATAGCAGCCAAGCCCACTACTGAGGTTTGTATGGTTGCCTACAAGCAGGGCGACCAACTTGTCCCAGTTTTCCCAGGAAGGGCCTTAGTCCCAGGAAGATCCAGAAGGTTGGTCCCCCCTACCTGCATGTCCAAAGCTCAGCCTTTGCATTGACAGAGATGATGGACAGGTCAAAGGTGGCTGCATTTGCCCTAGGGGCCCACCTTCTGACCTGGACACCTGGCAGGAATAGACAACTGTCACTCAGCTTGCTCCAACAAGCCATTAATAGGCTCAGAACATGTGCCCATCAGTCGAGTCGGGCTCAGCTCTCAGCAGTGTGGCAGGGTCCATGGGGCCAAGGGAAGAACTGTTTTAGGAGAAAACTGGATGGATTTTTTTTTCCAGCTTTCTTTTCCTTTTCAACGACTAACCACTCTGCCTGCCTGGCCAGTGCTCTGTCCACTTCTGTCTGGCCGCCCTGCCAGGTTTCTCTTGCCACCAAGCGGTCACCTCTGGCCTGGCTTTTATGAGCAGTGAATTTTATGGCGAGCATGTGCTCGGGGCTGGAGGGAACAGCTTGACCTTGGCCCTGTTCCTTCAGCCTCTGACACTGGGAGGATTAATCATGGAGCATTGAAGGTCATGCTAAGGAATGGCCAGTGGGAGAAGTCACTGGCCACTGCTGGCAGGTCAGAGCCTGGACTTTGAAGGGACGGCCATGGGAGATCTGGTCTCTGGAGATGCCGAGAAGCCTCTGAGCTGCTGGGTGGGTGGGGGGGGGGGGGCGGGGGTGTGACTGAGGAGGTTCTGACAGTTGTCTAAGGCAGAATAACACCCCCCACTCTCTGCCCCCGAAGATGTCCACCTCCCGGCCCCCAGAACCGGTGAATGTTACCCAACATAGTAAATGGACTTCACAGGTTTGATCAAGTTAAGGATGTTGACATGCAAGATTTTCCTGGATGGTCCTGGTGAGCTCAGTGTGATCACGAGGGTCCTCCTAAGAAGGAGAAAAGAGGTCAGCGAGAGGAAAAGGTGATGTGACACTAGAAACAAAGATTGGAGTGGCGCTGCCACAAGCCAAGGAATGCCGGCAGCCCCCAGAACTGGAAGAGTCAACATATTCCCCGTGGGATCCTCCGAAGGAACCAGCTCTGTCAAATGCCTCGATGCTAGTCGCTAAAACTCATGTTATTCCTCTGACCTCCAGAACAGTGAGATCATTAGTGTTGTTTTAATCCACTAAGTTTGTGGTAATCGGTTACAGCAGCCACGGGAAACTCATCCAGTGTGGTTTAAGGAAGGTGCAGCCATTGATGCTCAAGTTCTGAGAAAGCAGGGGCCTCCCTTTGCTCAGTTCGGGGGTGTGGGGGGCTTAGCACCGGGCCTGACACACCCAATGCTCAGCACAGGGGCACTTTCTGCCTGTCACTGGATTATGCTCATTTTCATCCTCCCACTTCTTTCTCTGCTCACCTTCCCTCTTTTCCTTCCACTTTCCTTTTCTCCATTCTCTACTCGCTTCCACATTCACTGAGCACTCCTCTGAGCCAGGACCTGGCATAAGAGGAGAAGGCCCTTCTTTTAAGGGACACATCTTGGTGACACCTGGCTGAACATCACAAGCATCTGGGGCATCTACTTAAATTTCTGACACCTGGACCCAGCCCAGACTCCCTAAGTTGAACTCTGGGGGTGAGGGCTGGGCTTGAACATTTTAAAATAAGCTCCTGAGAAGATTTTGATGCAACAGATTGACAGATGAGGGCTGAGAACCACCGCTGTCTTGGAGGAAATATTAGGTGGGTTGGTACACAAAGAAAAGGGAACAATCAACCCTGGTGAATAGATCAGGGAGGAGCCTCTGCTAAGAAACGGGATTTCACAGAGGAGATGACTGAAATAGGTTTTGAGGGTTGTGTAGGAGTTTTCCAGGAAGACATGGTTTGGGTGGGATTACAATAGGTAGGTATTTTAGGTAAAGGGAACAGTGTATGCAAAGGTATGGAGGCAGGAAATAGTGACATATTCAGAAAGCTGTAATTTAGTGTGGCTGAAGGTAGGTCAGGAGAAGTGCCAGGGCCGGGTCAGCAGGTCAGAAGGATGGTCTGGACTTGATCTTGCAGAAGGTGAGGTGGGCAGACTGAGATATTCTCTCCAGGGGGCCCTCTTTCTTCTCCGGGCCAATGGGCCTACCTGCTTTATGAACTCTGACACTTTCTATTCCTATTATTCCTGTCATTTCCTTGGCTCTCACCCTCTGTTGAGCACTGGTTTCTCTACCTGGGATGCACCTGAGCTCTTCATTCCTCTTGGCACAAGGTCACATGGATTTTAATCTGTCTTCATCTCCACCGTTCACTCTCACAATCACGTTGCTGATGTACTCACTTGACAGATGAGGAAACTCAGGCTCAGGAAGGGAACGCGACTCATCGGGGTCCCTCAGAAAACCCAGTGTGAAGCCTAGACTGGAGCCAGGCTGCTCACTGTTGGCCGATGATGACCAGTGCACTTGGGTGGCCTCCTACATCTATGCAAAGGAATGACCCGGGAAGCAACTTCAGGGGCTTGAGAGGTGACGGAAACAGGTGGGGCCTTTCACCTCCCTGCAGCTCACAGACTGAATGTGACTTTTGGCCAGTGGGTCAGGGGGTGGAGGCACCCGTTCTCAGCTAGGGCCACCCGGAGGGCCCAGCCCGCCGCTTTCAGGGTCACACCACTTTGAACCTGAAACAGCAGCTGCATCAAGTGCGTGGGAGGCCTGGCAATGCCGGGGAAGGCTTGTCCAGGGGCAGCTCGCTGGGCCCTTGGGCGCCTCCCGCCACGGCACCAACCTTTGCCAGTGAAGTCTGACCTCAGCTGCGGTCTCTCAGCGCCTTCTCTCCTAGCAACTCAGCAACTCATTTGTCTTCACCCTTCCTCAGAGGACACTGTTTGTCCCTTCGTCATCCTTTTTAGTTTCTCTGTACTCCCAACATTTTTTCAAATGCCATGATCCCAAAGGGACTTGATATTCTGCCAGCATCCAAGACCAGAGCAAGTGGAGCGCAGGGAGGTCATCCAATCCTGAGCAAGACATTTCCCAAGGGGACTGGGCATGCTGACACTGTGATGGATAACACAGAGAACCCTGAGGCTCGAGTTTCAATCCCAGCCCTGTCGCTAAGCTATGACACATGGGATTGACTCTGAACTCTCATTTTCTTCTCTTTTTCAAATGGGGCCAACCCCACAGGTCCCTCCCCTGGAGGAAGAGGAGCCCTCCCATGGTCATCTGCCCAGTGCCTGGCACATTGTAAGCATGAAGCAGCTGTGGCCTCCTTCCCACCTTCCCTTCTGCAGAACTACCTGCCCGCACCCACAGCCAACTCCTTTCTGCCAAGCGGGCAGAACTGCTAATAATCTGGTTGTTAATGACATACTACCCAGCTTTGTTACTTAGATAAAAGCCACGTGACTGGTTAGGCCCCTCCCACTCTCAGCCTCAGCTTGCTCATCTGTAAAATGGGGATAGTCATCCCGGAAATGACATAGCTGACTCATGTCTGTCATCCTTCATGTGCCCCTGCTTGCAGGCCACAGTGACCCATCCTGGCCAGTCAAAACCCTCCCCTGGAAACTCCCGAGCTGGGTCTGTCCAGGAGGAACCGTTCTTTCCTGTGGGCAAGAGTCTGGAAGCTACTAGAGGCCATTTTCCTCTGCCACAGGGACAGATGGGTCTTGGGTAAGAACCAGGTCCACAGACTGAGGAGCAGATCGAGATCCCGAATGGACTTGAAGTCTGGCTCCAGCTACAAGTGAGGCAAGCTCTCTACTCCTGCCTTCTTACCCTTTGTACTTAATAATGATTGTTCTGGGAACTTTCCAGAATAATTTCACCCTTTTGCCTAATCTAGTTCAAACTCTGTTTTTGTCTCTTGTACCCAAAGACACTGACTAGTCAGGTTTGTGTTATCAACCCTATTTTCAAGTGGGGAAACCGAGGCTTGCCTAGAGTCACTCGGGGAGTAAAAGCAGAGCTGGGATTTGGACTTAGGACCACTGCAGCCCGTGCCCTTCCCTCTGTTCCATGCTGTCTCTCGGAAGCCATGGCAGCTCCTCGGGGGAGCCCCTCTGTTTCTTTCTATCTCAGCAGGAGCCTGTCAGGGAAACGGCAATCATGCCAGCATTTCAAAAGAGGAAACTTAATACGAGGATTTGGTTACACAGGGCAGAGAAAGAAAGGAGGGAATACTGAGGCAAACCCAGAGGAAATAACTATAGAAAGTAGCTCTCACCTCCTGGTGGGGGGACGAGGTTGGGGCACCAGAATCTAGAAGCTCAGAGAGGCCCCTGGAGCTCAGACTCGGAGAAAGAGTGTCACCCAGCTCTGTAGGTGCAGCTGAGCAGGGATGGTACGGCTGCTTCTGGGGCTCCATCTAGGTGCATTGGGTGGATGGCGTGAGGGGACAGACTTTCGGGTCTGAGACAGGAGTTGGGTGCTGGAGGAGCACCCTTGCCTTGCCCCAGATCCCTCCTGTGCAGATTCCGACCTGCTTTGTCCAGGTCTTCTTCAAAGGCCTCGGCGAGCCTGGACAGCTGGCGAGGCGGTGTCCATAGAGAACTGGCCGCTCCCTGGCCAGGGGGCAGGAGTCGCTGTGGCAATAGGCACCTTCCTAAGGCCTCCGGAGGTCACGTTTGCACAGGCTCGGCTGCTCGGAGCAAGGACTGACTCCAAGCTTTGATGAGAGGGTGGGGCTTCGCTTCCCTCCCTCCCTGCCGCCCAGCCCTGCCCTGGCACATCAGGCCCTGTCATTCCCTGGGCCAGACTCCGCGGCCTGGGAATCGTCTGGGTTCAGCAGCTGCGGGCCCCTGAGGCTACTTGGAGCTGTCACACTCTCTCCTCTGTCTTGCTTTCGCCTCCTACCACTCACTTTTCTTGTCTGAAGCAGAAGAAAGAGAATGGGATTTGGACATGAGTCATGCTTTGTTCCGCCACTTCCTGACTGCAGCACACTGGTGAGCTACTGTACTACTTATAAAATGTAAAAACCTTGCAACGTTCCAGGCCCGTAACCATAACCATAACCTCCCCCCATTCATTGTGTGATATATTGTCAAATATATCTCATGTACGTACACTACACACCCCACAATGTACTGTTATAATTGTGCATCAGTCATATGCATTTTTTTTTTTAATGAAAGGGAAACAGTCTTTTCTATTTACTCATCATTTGCCATTTCTCCTGTTCTTGGTTCCTTCTGGATCATCTGAGTTTCCCTTTGGAGTCATTTCCCTTCCATCTGAAGAACTTCCTTCAACATTTCTTTTGGGCGGGTCCACTGATGAGCACTTCTCTTAGTTTTCATTTATCTCAAAATGTTTTTGTTTCACTTTCATTCCTGAAAGGTGTTTTCACTGGATATAAAATTCCCCCCCCCACCCCCAGTAAAGTCATGTGCTATACAATGATGTTTCGGCAAACAATGAACCGTATATATGATGCTGGTCCCATAAAATGATAATAGAGCTGGAAATTCCTATCACCTAGTGATATAAATGTCCTAACATCATAGTGCACTGTGTTTGTGGTGATGCTGATGTAAACAAACCTACTGCACTGACCGTTGTATAAACGTATAGCATATATAATTATGTACAGTGCATAATACTTGATAATGATGATGAATAACTATGTTAGTGGTTTATGTATTTGTTATACAATGCTTTTTATTGTTAACTAGAGGCCTGATGCACAAAATTCTTGCAAGGGGCTCTGCTCTGGCAGCCCCGGCTTCATCCGGAAGGTCGTCTGGAAGGTCGTTTGGCCATCTGGTCTAATTAGCATATTACACTTTTATTATTATAGATTTTTTCTTTTGTTTCTTTTCTTTATTGATTAAGGTATTACATATGTGTCCTTATCCCCCCATTGCCCCCCACCCTCTTTATTGTTAATTTAGAGTATACTTTTTCTATTGATAAAAAAATAGTTTGTTGTAAACAGTATGCCATGTTACACCAGCAGCAGCCTCATACATCTGGTATTTACTGAGTCTCTGATGGCATCATTGTCTCTTGTGCTGTTAATCTCATGCTGTTGTGTATAGTAACATGCTGTACAGGCTTGTAGCTAGGAGCAATAGGCTCTACAGTAGAGCCTAGGTGTGTGGCAGGCTACCCCATCTAGGTTTGTGGAAGCGCGCTCTAAGATGTCCTCGCAAGGACGAAATCACCTAATGATGTATTTCTCAGAACGGATCCCTGTTAAGCAGCTCATGACTGTGCTTTAAAGACAATGTTCCACTGTCTCTTGGCTTCCATTTTTTTCTGACAAGTCAGTGCTATTTATTTCATTGTTCCCCTGTAGGTAAATGTTGTTATTTCTCTGGCTATTTTCAAAATGTTCTCCTTGTGTTCGGTTTCTGGTAGTTTGATTATATGTCTAGGCATGCACTTTTGTACTTAATTTTGCTGGGAGGGTTCTCGAAGATTTTGGAGATGTAAATTTATGTCTTTCACCAAATTGGGGGGAATTTCAGCCATTATTTCTTCCAACGTTTTCTGACCCCTTCCCTCTCTTCTTTTCTTCTCAGACTACATTTACACATACTGGTATGTGAGACCTTTTGATATTGTCCCACAGGTCGCTGAGGCTCAGTTCTCCTTTTCTTTAGTGTTTTTGTTCTTCGTATTAGATACTTTCTACTGATCTGTTCTCTTCTTTCTGTCGTCTCCAATCTGTTTGTGAGGAGTCCCTTGCTAGTTTTTGTCTGCTTCAGGTTGCTTTCCAGTGCGTTTAGGCAGGTTTTTGTTGGTTTGTTTGTTTGTGTGTTGTTGTTTTTTAACTTTCTTCAGAGTTCATAGTTGTTATTTGTCCAGTAGGTGCTTCTCTGCCTTCCCTGGAAGCAGAACTCTCGGAAAGTTATTCCTGAGCTCCAGTTTCCTCACCTAGAAATGAGGAAATCGGCCTCACAGGTTATATCTGTGAAATATCTAGCATTTGACACATAATAGATCCCTCTCCCATCCCACCTCCATCCTGGTCAGCCAAGCCTGAGATTCTGCATCCACGTTTCCCTCCCACCAGAGAAAGCAAGGGTACATACCCTGGGGGAGGATAATTGACCCCCTGAGGCTCTTTAACTTAGGACAAGAAGGGAGCATCTAAGGGCCTGTCTTGGGAGCACATTCCAGGCCCTGTTGGACTCCTTTCTCATGAAGCCCTGATCAACCCTGGATGGTCCTGGAAGGTCTGGCCCAGGTACCCGGAGCTTTTTCTGGCCTCTGTGCCTCCCGAGAGGTAAAGCAGGTGATGGGAGACTGATGTGCAGATGAGCATGTGCTAAGGCGAGGTTGGAGAAGAGAAGGCCCGGGGACAAAGGGAAGAGAAGGTAGGCAGCCTCCTGACTCATTGGTCCCCTAAAGAGGACCCAGGAAGCCCATGGCTGAGAAGCAGAAAGTTCTGAATTTGACTCATGGCGCTGTCATTTCATTTCCTAGCCTGGAGACCTAGAATGAGTTGGCAAATTCTCTGAGCCTTAGTTTCCTCATCTGTAAAACTGATATAATAATCTTTTGGAGCTTGGACTCGGCAGTAGACTGCCAGGTGTCAATCCTGGCTCCACCTCCTCTGAGCTGTGAGGCCAGGGCAATTTACTTAGCCTCCCCATGCCTCAGAGTCGTCATCTGTAACACAGTGGTCATATCTGAGGAGTCACCTCAGAGGAATGTTGGAGGCTTGGAGGAGCTGGTATCTGCAAAGCACTCAGCAGTGTCTGACACACAGCAAGTGCTATATAAGGGTCTGGCGTGAGATTTGAAGAAGATAATGTGCAGATCTTTAAGGATAGGGGCTCAGAAAGAGTTCCCTGGTCTCCACAGCCAGGCCTATGCTGAGGGTTGCAACATCTAGCTGAGCCTCTCCCCTAAGGTTAAGTCCAGAATAAAGTCCCCCAGAGTATACACCGAGTGGCCAGATTATTATGATCTCTGAACGCATAATAATCTGGCCACTCAGTGTATATCCTATATAATAAAAGGCTAATATGCAAATTGTCCCCTCAACCAGGAGTTCGACCAGCAGGCAGGCTGGCCAACCACCCATGTCCCCTCCCCCTGGCCAGGCTGGCCGGACCCCCACCCATGCACGAATTCGTGCACCGGGCCTCTAATACTCTCTCTCTCTCTCTCTCTCTCTCTCTCTCTCTCTCTCTCTCTGAGTGGCCAGATTATTATGTGTTCAGAAATCATAATAATCTGGCCATTCAGTGTATATCAACCCAAGCCAGAGATGCTAGGCTTTGCCCATGGGCACAGGGATGGTCTCAGGCAAGGAAGGTGGCCCCTGGACCTCAGTTTTCTGAACTGAAAGGGAAGAACTCCTTGTTTTGAGGATCAAATAAAAAGATGGTCATAAAAGTGCTTTGCAGACAGAAAAACTCCTAGAGTTTGGGATGTATTACTAGTGTTTTCCCCAAGTGACTGTTACTTTGTGAGTAATAAACAGTATTCCTCTGGTTTTCATGTATGCCTGCAGGGCCTCCAGTCCCTCCTCTTTCTTTCTGACCATCTCAACGGAATCCCTCAAGGTGCTCATCAGCATCAGTGTCAGACACTTGAGGCCTCCAGGGCGGGGGGGAGGGGCCTGGGACCCACGGTTGAGCCACCTGGCTGTTTCTGAGTTATCTTCTTTTATGGTAAATGGGTAATGTAGTAAGTAAAATGTTTCTCTCTGAGTTCTCTGAGCCACTCAAGCAAATTAATAGAATGCAGTGTAACCAAGTGAAAGCTCATACTACTCGCTGCAAAACAGCCAGGAAGTTGAGTGACAAGGATCTGAGGCATGGACAGCAACTTTATTTGGAAAGTTAGGAAGCTGAGAAGATGGAGGGCCAGAGTCCTAAAGGACCATCTTGAGAAAGCACAGAATTCAGGCTTCTTTTATGTCAGGCAAAGGGGGACATGGGAGGGGTTTGAGGTCAAGAGGCGATTGATGGCCACAGACATCTAGATGCCAGAGAGGGTCCAAGCGGGGTGGTGAAACTTGCTTGCTTTGGGTCAACAACTCAGGTTGCTGTGGTTCCAGTCACGATGTTCCTATAAATCTTCCAATAAACATTTTTTTGTACATACCTTCCTTATCTCCTTGGGCAGGTACTTCCAGCAGGGAGGTTGTTTCAGTAATTCCTAGGCTCCAGGTTAGATTCCTTCCATGATTAGCATATCTATGTGCAGGGCTAAGGAGAAGTTGCTAACGAACACGTTACGGGAACTGGGCAGGCTCTAGCATGATGGAGTCAGAAGGACTGACTCCATTGGGACCTCCCATGTATAGCCAGTTGGTCAGAAGCACAGGCGATAAACTGGGCTTGCAGTTGGCGTCTGAAGTTGAGAGCAGGTGGTGGGAGGGGGTAGGCAGTTTTGTATAAGTTAGCCTGTAACCTGTGCAATCTGATGCTGTCTCCAGGTAGCTAGTGTCAGAATTGAGTTGTATTGTAGGACACTCAACTTGTGTCACAGAGAATTGCTTGACCCCCGCCCCCACCTCACCCCCACACACACATTGGAATTGGTACTAGAATCATCTCACTTTCCTACATAAATGACAATCTGCTTTCCTGCCAACCAACTCGATTCACATGGCTCTCATCTGTAAAATGGACTTAGTAATAGAAGCCTTCCTTCACAGGGAGAGTAGATGTCAAAGCACTAAGCCAACAGTCCTCCAAGGGTGGTCCCCAGACCACCAGCATCCACATCACATGGGTTAGAAATGCATATTCTTGGCGCCACCTATGTCAGCAACTCTGGGTGGGGCCCGGCAATCAGTGCTTTAACCAGCCTTTCAGGTGATTCTGATGCAAACTCACGCTTAGAAGCACTGTGCTAAACTACACTGCACTGGGATGTGAGATGTGAACTGAGTCTGGTCCACATGGGACAGCCTCCTCCAACCCCCCAAAATCAGGTCCTGTTTTCTTTTGACCGGATATGTTGACTTCCCAGTTTCATCACACGAGGTGTCAACTTATCCTTTCTCACTTTCCAAGAGACTGCTGGTTGCCTTTGTCCCCTTGGTGGCTCAGAAAATCCTAGATTCCAACAGGTTGGCTGGGCCAATGCAATTGTGATGATTGGTTTCCAAAGCCAGGTGAGACCTCCAAGACACATTAACCTGTTCCAAGCAAAGCTTCTCAGTGGAAGGCAATGGTGCCTTAGAAATATTTTGCAGAAATTGGATCTCCAAGAGCCAACAGGGACTTGCCCAAAGTCACACAGTAAAGTGCAAAGCTGGCCCTAGGACCAGGTCTGCTAGCTTCTAGGCTGGCATTTTTTTCCACCACACCAGGGTTTCTGGAACTTTAATGTGCACATAAATCCCTGGGAGCTTGCTAAAATGCAGCTTCTGATGCAGTGGGGCCAGGATAGGGCCCAAGACTCTGCATTCTAATAGGCTCCCAGGTGGTACAGAGCTGCTGGTCCAGGATCACACTTTGAGTTGCGACGTTCTAACCACACTGTTCACACTCATCCCTCCTCCCAGTCGATTCTCGATAAACTTCCAGCCTGGGAGAGCCAACTCTTGCAGAAAAGAAATCATCCTTCCTTGTGGTCGAGTCACAGAGAACAAAAGCCATGAATGGAAAGCCGTGGAGTTGGGGATGTTTGATGAACGACAAGATTCCTTTGTTTCCCCCAAATTCCACTTTCAGCCAATGCTGCTAGAAAATCTGTTGATTCTGGTCCTCTTCCACAAATACCCCTCCCTACCCCCTGCTCCCAACAGTCCCTCCCCCACCCCCCCAAATAGCACACAGTGCAATCCTTGCAGCGGGTCTCCCAGGCCCAGCACTACAGGAAGCTCTCACTATGGCAACAGACAGTCCCTGTGCCAAGTGCATTCATTAGGAGAGCTGGAAAGAAAAGGGCCAGGCTCTTCCTGACCCGACCTTTCCTGGAGGGACTCTGTGGACTGGGAAAGAGGCTTTCCACACCAACCCCACGCAAAGAGCCCAGCGACTCTCAGAATCTTAGTGAGAGAAGGAATTTGGGGGCTTAACCTGAACTTCTCATTTTCCAGATAATGCCAGTGAGGGCACATAACTTGCCCAAGGCTGCACTGCCAGTTAAGAGCAGGCTGGAGTGAGAATCCCGGGCTCAGGGCTCCCAGCACAGGCTCTGTTCTACCAATGGTCAGTGCTATGGACGGAATTGTGTCCCTCTCCATGTATTGAAGCTCCCACCTCCAATGTGACTGTATCTGGAGATAGTTAGGGTCTTTAGGAGGTAATTAAGGATAAATAAGGTCCTATTTAGGGTAAGGCCCTAATCTGACAAGACTGTGGAGAGAGAGAGAGAGAGAGAGAGAGAGAGAGAGAGAGAGAGAGAGAGAGAGAGAGAGAGAAGAGAGCTCTTCCTGTCATCTGAGGATATAAGAAGGCAGCCGCCTACAAGCCAAGAAGGGAGCTCTCACCAGAACCTGACCGTGCACCTTGATCTTGGACTCTCAGCCTTCAGGATTGTGAAAAAGAAATTTGTGGGGTTTTTTGTTGTTTTTTTTAGCCACCCAGTCTGTGATATTGTGTTATAGCAGCCCAAGCAGACTAAAATAGCCTTTGAGTCGGTCATACTGTCATTCAGCTTCCATGAGGAACCCAGATGCCCTCACATGGTGCTTTGAGAAGTTGTCATGAAAAACACCTCTTCTCCTTGGCCAGATGGGAAGTGAATTAATTGGCTTTTTTCACCCTCAAAAATGAATCTATTTGGCCTGACTGTGTGTTAGTGGAGGTAGGCGGTGAAGGCAGGTTGTGCTGGTGTGGATGAGAGTGTGCTTAGGGCCCTCAAGGAACAGTGGGAACGATGAGAGCTTCAGGCCTACCTCTCCCAGCGCTGCATAACCATCCACTTCCACCTTCACCTCCCACAGCCCCTCCCCCCTCGCCCAGCCTCACTGAATGCCTCCCAATGTCCCAAGTGTGCCACGCTCTCCACCCCCCATGCCTTCACACGTACTGCTCACACTGCCTAGAACACTCCTTCCTTCTTTGTTCCCCTGGCAAACCCTCTGCCATCCTCCAGGAGTGATCTCCTCCTCCATGAAGCTGCCTTCAGCAACACCCCTGGAATCCCATTCATTAATTAATTCATTCATTCATTCATGCATTCGTAAACACACCACACAACAGCTAAATACACTAGCTAAATACTAGCTCTTGGTTGCAAAAATTAGAAACCAACTCTGGCTAATTTAAACAGAAAAGGACTTTATTGGAAGGATATTGGGTCATGTCCAGAATGATCAGAGAATTGGGAAACTAGCTCTGGGCTTTGCAACCACCAGTGGTGCCCATGGTACCCTGGGAACCAGGTGTGGGACACCATGGGCACTGCACCTTGTACTGCCAACCTGCTAGCAGTGCCCCTGGACGATGCCGCGGTACTGCTGCCCCACCATCTCCACCACCAGCACACTTCCGATCATTTCTCAAGCTCCTTTCTTGTCACTAGTTCTAAATCGGACTCTGGGCCAATAGGGCCAGTTGGGAGAGCCTGGGTCACATGCCGGTGTCCTGGCTCTAGAGTGGAGTCCTGGCCTCACCAAAACCCATAAGGGGGATAATTCCTCAAATTATGGAAGGGGATTCAGATGCTGGGTGGCCAAAAATCACAACAAATGTCTCCTAGATGTAACATATATAATTGTCATTATTGGTGGTAGTTATGATCTGGGAAGTCACGGGGAACACGGAATTAACACATACTGAACCATTGCTCCTAGATGAAATACAGGCTCCATGCCTGCAAGCCTCTGGTCACAATGGTTTTGTTGACGCATCAGTACATAATCTTGTCTTTTTTTTTTTTTTAAATATATTTTATTGATTTCCCACAGAGAGGAAAGGAGAGGGATAGAGAGTTAGAAACATCGATGAGAGAGAAACATCGATTCAGCTGCCTCCTGCACACTCCCTACTGGGGTTGTGCCCACAACCAAGGTACATGCCCTTGACCAGAATCGAACCTGGGACCCTTCAGTCTGCAGGCCAATGCTCTATCCACTGAGCCAAACCGGTTAGGGCCATAATCTTGTCTTATGTGTGTTTATATAATATATACTGTTGATTCTCTAACATTGAACTCACGGCCAATAGCCCTGTACCTGATGCCTGAATGAAGCTCATCTGACACGTGTTTTTTTCCGTGAGGCACAGCACAGCCGTCTTGCACTTGGGAACACTAGACAGCACTTCAGTGCCACACTCGGGGACCATTTAAAATGATGGAATCACCCCAAAAAGCACAGAAATGCAGAAAGCGTGTCACTACACAGACCGTGAAACGGACACTTGTTTACAGAGTAAGAGTTGAAGCAGGAAGTCAGCGCGTCACCTTGTTTAACCTCAGCCGGGAATGTGTGCGCTGGGCAGCTGGAATTTTCTGCCTCTCTTGGCACATCCCTGAAAGACTGTGGAAGCGCCACAAGTATTGATCTGGGAGTTATAAACAGATGTGAGCCAGTAGGCAAATTTGAAAGTACAGACTCTGTGAATTGACTGTATAAATGACTAATATACATATATTTATAAGTACAACTTTATTATGTGTACATTTTTCTCATATGTATGTCTGCACCTATACATCTTGCTGTGGTGAGGTTTCCCACCCATTGAGAATGTCCCAGTTTCAGGGGACAGGCGATATCTACCAGAACAACAGTCACTGTGCAACATCATCCTGGGAGATTTTTACTTGAACTTTTAGGAAGACCATGAGCTTAAGAGCCAAGCATTGTGCAGAGCAAGGAGTTTTTCTCAATTCCCCTGGCATAGGGAGCCCCTGGCATGGAGGACCCTGTCATTGCTTTCTCCATGGGCGGGTGGACGCCAGGGCTCACAGCTCTGTGCAGAGGGCAGATATAATGCAGAGGAAGCAAAGAGCCTATTACCCCTGGCAGTCCCAGGGCGTTTTATTAAGAATCCGCTGTTTGGGATATGAAACATATAACTAGATATGGGGACCCTGAGGACCTCAAGCTGGTGGCCATTTACCGAGCATTTCTATCTACGAGATGGAATATCTTTCTTTGGTTAGTTGGAGCTGGCCTGGCTTCCTCGAGGGCTCATACGGAATGCAGACCAGTTGTAGAGAAAGAAGCGACATTTTCTGCAGAAATCTAAGTATAGTGCAAGTACACGTTCAGTTCTCTACACATTAATCCGACAGACATTTGGATATTTTCGCACCTACTAAATGCCAAGCACTGTATGCTAGATGCTGGGGATGCATCAGTAAGTGGAGTAAGTAGAGGTGAGATTTGAATCTTGTTGGAAGGTGGCAGTCAAGTCCAGGGGAAGAGAGGTGAAACCTGGCTCGTTGGGTCATTCGCTCTGGGGACAGCTCTGCACTGGCATTGGGGGGCTCCCACGAGGAGCAGGACTCTCCCCCTCTCCCCCAGGAGCTCACAGTTACAGGAGGGTGGCATGGATAAGAGAAGGTCCAGATAAATATATGAAAGTGTAGGAAGTCTACAGACAGCAGAGCAAGGTATCGTGGGATTTCAGGGGACAAAGTGCCCACTTTCCACTGGGGATTCTGTGGGGTGTGAGTCAGACAGACTTCTGGGAAGAGAGGCCTGAGGATGGCCTTTGAGGTCAGGGACCTGGGAGCAGTGAGCTGTGAGCACAGCACAGTAGGTTGAAGTCACATCAGTTAAAGCTGTCCTGCTTTAGGCTACGGCCTCTTTAAAAGGGAAGGAGGCACCGATACTTCCGCGTTTGTTGGTTTTTTGTTATTTTTTAGAATATGTTTGTTGGTTTTTTTATTTCAGAGAGAGGGAGAGAGAGAGAGAGAGAGAAACATCAATGACCCTATGATGCTACTTCCCTGTCTTCTCTCCTGCCTCCTCTCCAGTTCTCTAATTTCTCACAAACTATGTTGACTAGTCTGTGATCACAACTGCAGGTTTTTACAGCTTCTTCATTCACCTTGAGCTTTGATTCCACCTTTGTGATGTCTGTCCTGTCTTTTCCAGTTTGGAGATTCTTCTCCTGGATAAAGACAGAAGCAAAGGAAAAAAACTGAGTGGTTCTGCTTTCTCTCCATCGTCTGTTTACATTACAACAAAATCCCCAAGCCCTGGCCTAGCCTTGACTTTTTCTTTGCTCTCTCTGAATAGACCTTTAAAAAATTCCTTTGTGTTTCCTTTAGCACATTTCACAGGCTTCAGCTCATTCTGGATTAATTTATCTTTTCTAACACGATGTGTTCCCGAATATTTATTTAGAAGTTACTTTATGGAATAAAAACAATGCTAAAATAACAATAGATATCCAAGATAAAAATTGCTCATAATATGTAATCTTATCAATCCGAAGATTTTTTCCATGATTTCTAATTCTTATCTTTATGCGTATTTTATTTTTAAATATTGGCAGCCATATTATCTGTAACAGACACTTAAAATTTTTGAAATATAACATAGTAGATTCATAAAGTGAAAAAAACACACACATAAATATCTCAGTGGATTATCATAAAGCAAATGTCAGTGTACCACACCCCCTCCTCCGGGTCAGGAAAACAAACCCAGAAGCCTCCCTCAGACCCCTTTCCAACCACCGTCTCTCCCTCTCAATTAACCATAATCTTGATGTTAATCTCTCCCTCACTTTTTTTTTTCCCTCACTTTTCTTTATGGCTTTACGCATGTACTCTTAAACTAGTTTAGTTTTGCCTATTTTTTGAACCTTATATAAATGGAATTATAAGTATGTACTCCTTTGTGCTGACTTATTTTGTCCAACTTAAATTTGCGAGATTCATCCATATTGCTGCATGTGGTTGTAGTTCATTGCCTAACATACCAAAATGTATTTATTCATTCCATTTTCAATGGCTATATGGATTGTTTTTAATTTTTGGCTTTTGTGAATAACGTTGCTCTGAACGTTGTAGTGTGTGTCTTGTAGTGTACATGTGCACACATTTCTATTGACTATATACTTAAGAATGAACTTGGGTCTGAGGTCATGTGGATGTTCCACTTTAGTAGGTGATGCCAAACAGTTTTCCCAAAATGTTCATATCAACTTGTACTCTAATCATTGCTCTATATCTTTGTCAACACTTGTTACTATCACTGTTGAATTTTAGCCATTCTGTTGAATGTGTAATGGTATCACATTATGATTTATTTTGCATTTCCCTAATTAATAATCAAGTTGAGCATCTTTTCATTTGTTTACAAATGATTTGGATATCTCTTTCATAATGTGCTTTTTCAAATTCCTTGCCCATTTTTCTTTTTGGTTATTTTTTTTTTCCTTATCGATTTGAAATAATTTTAAAAGATATTATTAATGTGAGCCTTTTGTGGTTATGTGTTGATAATATCTTCTCTCACTTTGTGGCCTGCCCTTTCATTCTCTTAATGTCTTTTGATGATCAGAAGTTCTTTATTTTAATGTAGTCAAATTTAGCAATTGTTTCCTTTAAGACTGGTACATCCTATGGCCTATTTTCAAAAAGTTTTTTTTCTGTGAGGTTTTGAAGAACTTTATTTCTATTATCTAACAGGGGTCCTCAAACTTTTTAAACAGGGGGCCAGTTCACTGTCCCTCAGACCGTTGGAGGGCCGGACTGTAGTTTTTTAAAAAAAACTATGAACAAATTCCTATGCGCACTGCGGGCCCAGGACGCGTCGGCTGCTAAGCAGGACAGGCAGCGGCACCTGGCAGGCCGGATAAATGTCCTCGGCGGGCCGCATGTGGCCCGTGGGCTGTAGTTTGAGGACCCCTGAATTCTAGAAGGATTCCTTCTCTTCTTTTTATTAATTGATTTCAGGGAGAGGGAGAGAGGGATAGAAACATCAATGAGAATCATTGATTGGCTACCTCCTGCACACCCCCTACTGGGGACCCAGCCCGCAAACCCGGTGTGTGCCCCAACAGGGCATCAAACCATGATCCCCTGGTTCATGGTTTGATGCTCAACCACTGAGCCACACTGGCCCAGCAGATTCTTTTTTTCTTCCTTCCTTCCTACCTGCTTTCCTTTCTTTGCCTTTCACATTTATCTCATGTTTATTTCATATAAATGGAATGATATATGTATTCTTGCTTTGAAAGAATTTATAGTTATGTTGTCCAACACCATTTATTGAAAAGACTGCAATTTCCCTGCTCTGCAGTGCTACGTTCATTGTAAATGACATATATGCATTCCTCTGGGTTTGTTCTGAGCTTTTTACTCTATTTATTGATTAACTGGTCTGTCCTCATAACACACTGTCTTAAACGCTGTATTTTTATAATAATTCTTGATATTAGATAGAAAAAAGGCTTATTTTATTAGACTTATTCTTAGGCATTTTATACTTTTACTAGTAGCCCTGCGTACGAATCCGTGCACCAGTAGGTCACTACCGCCTTCCTGTAACTCCCCCCACCCCTCTCCCATAGCTTGCTGCCCCGCCCTCCTGTAGCTCCCCCCGCTCCCCCCTCATAGCTTGCTGCCTTGCCCCCTCCTGTAGCTCTCTGCCACCTGCTAGTAGTTCGCTGGCCCACCCTCCTGCAGATACGTGATCTGGTCGTTACGCCTCACGGCATAACGAATAATTAGCATATTCCTCTCTTATTATATAGGATGCTATTGCAAATGGTGTGTTTTTTATTAATTTTGTCTTTTTCCTGATATATAGTAATGCAGCTAATTCTTGTATATGAACCTTGATTCTAATGCCATACTAAACTTATTTATTCTTAAGATTTATCTGTAACTCTTTTGGATTTTCTACACATTATATATCTTGTTACATGCAAGTTATGACAATTTTATTTCTTTTCAATCATTTTTTGTCTTAACTGCACTAGGCTAATACAGTGTTAAATAAAATTGGTGCTAACAAACATCCTTATTTCGTTACTGGTTTCAAAGAGAAATCTTTCAACATGTCATCATTACGTATCAAGATTACTACAGGGTTTTTTCACGATGCCCTTCTCAAGTTAATGAAGTTCTATCCATGCTAGTTTGCTAAGAGTCATACATAGATGATAAATTTTATCAAAATATATTTCTGCATCTACTGAGATGATAATATGTGTTTTATCCTTTACTTTTTTCAGAGTGATAAATTGCACGAATTAATTTTCAAATGTTAATCCAACTTTGCCTTCCTGGAATAAACCCTACCTGGTCATTCATGAGTAGGCTTGGAAATATTTTGTTTGGAATTTTTACATCTATGCTCATGAATGGGATTGGCCTATCATTTTTCTTTCTCCAAATGTTCCAGCTAGATTTAGCTGTCAAAATCTATTTCACAAAGTAAGTGGGGGGAATAATAGCTCTTATTCTCTAGAAGAAGATGCAAGATTGGAATTATTTCTTCCTTAGATGTTTGGCAGAATTTGCCAGTAAAGCTATCTAGGACTGCAGTTTTCTTTATCAGAAAAATTAAAATTATGAATTGAATGTGCCTTATAGGTACATGAATATAACTGTCAAGTTTTCTGTTTCTTTTTGTGTTGTTTTTTGTAACTTGTGTTTTACAAGGCTTTTGTCCATTTCATGTAATTTTTCAAATTTATTGGCATAAAGTTGTTCACAATATTTCTTCTTTCAAATATCTGTGGCATCGATGGGGAGATTCCCATGTTCTCTGCTGACTTTCATTATCTATGTCTTGTCTGTCTCTCTTTTTTGCTCCCTCATCAGCCTAAGTCAAGCATGTCAAACTCGCAGCCCATGGGCCGCATGCCTCATTTATTTGGCCCATGTTAGCCTTTGAGTTTGACATGCTTGGCCTAGGAGTTTAATCAGTTCATTCATACTTTCCACAACTTTTCACTTTGTTGATACTTTTTAGTCTGTCTGTTCTGTAAATTTTATTTCTTTTTTTCTTTATTGATTAAGGTATTACATATGTGACCTTATCCCCCTTCCCCCCACTCATGCCCTCAGTGCCTGTCAGCAGATGAGTGGATTAAAAAACTGTAAATTTTGTTTCTTTTCTGCCCTTCATTTTCTTCTATTTTCTTTGAGTTAATATTTTGTTTTTTTGGTTGACATCTTGAGATGAAAGATTAACTTTTGGTTTTCCAGTCTTTCTTCTTTTCTAACATATGCATTAATTCTCAATTTCCCTCGGAGCATGTTTTCAGGTGCATCCCACAACTTCTGATATGTAGAATTTCTGTATTATTCAGTTCAAGATATTTTAAAAATTCACTATGAATTGTTTTTAATTCATGGGTTGGTTGGGCAGTATATGTCTTAATATCCAAATGTATTAGGATTTTCTGTTATCTTATATTGATTTCAGTTTAATTGTATTATGGTCACAGAACAATCATTTTCTTTATAATATCAGTTTTTGCAAAGTTCTTAGTATTTGCTTTATGGCCCAGCATATGGATAATTTTGTAAATGAATAGTGTATACTTAAAAAGAGTATATTTGCCTGGCTAGTGTGCTCAGTGGTTTGAGCGTCTACCTATGAACCAGAAGTTGAGGGTTCAGTTCCTTGGTCAGGGCACATGCCTGGGTTGTGGACTTGACCCTCAGTATGGGGCATGAAGGAGGCAGCCGAACCATGATTCTCTCTCATCATTGATGTTTCCATCTCTCTCTCCCTTTCTTTCTGAAATCAATAAAAATATGTTTAGCCCTAACCGGTTTGGCTCAGAGCGTTGGCCTGAGGACTGAAGGAAGGGTCCCAGGTTCGATTCCGGTCAAGGGCATGTACCTGGGTTGCAGGCACATCCCCAGTAGGGGGCGTGCAGGAGGCAGCTGATCGATGTCTCTCTCTCATCGATGTTTCTAACTCTCTATTTCTCTCCCTTCCTCTCTGTAAAAAATCAATAAAATATATTTTAAAATATATATATATGTTTAAAAAAATAAACATAATGTACTTTATGAAGTCATCAGGTGCAGTGTTTTATATATTTCCATTAGGTCAATTTTACTGATAACAGTATTCAAATCATTACCTGAACTAAAGGAAATCAGTAACTGGGAGCTGTGTTTTAAAATCTTTCACTCTGATTGTGGAATTTTTTTCTCCTTATATCTTTAATTTTTACTTTCATATACTTAAGGTGGTATTATTAGGTGACTATACACTTGGAGTTGTTATCTTCTTGGCGAATTGAAACCTTTATAGTTATGAAATGTTCCTATTTATCTCTAGGAATTCTTTTTGTCCAAGAGTCTGCTTTGAAAGATACTAATATAGCAATACCAGCTTTCTTTTGGTTAGTATTTTGTAGAACTCCCCCCTCCCCGCCATGTTTTTACTTTTAACCTTTCTGTATCTTTGTGTGTTAGATAGGCTTTTTATAAACAACAGGTGGTTGTTTATTTTGTAAATCGAATCTGACAATAACTGGAGCATTTCCCATATTTTTATTTTTGTCATTACTGATATATTTGCTTTTCAGCTACCATCTTACTGTTTCCTATTTGTTCCTACTATCCCATGTTTTTTTCTCTTCATTAACTTCTTTTAGACTGACTGAGAATGTTTTTATTATCCATCCCCCTATTAGCTCAGAAATGATAAACTCTTTTACAATTACTTTAAAGGTAAAGATAAACAATATGCATCCTTGGTTTATCAAAATTAAATGTAAATTGGCATTTGTATTCACTTCCTGAGCAATGAGGACCTTAGGACACTTTGGCTCTGTGTTTCCTGCTCTGTTTGATATGCTAACGGTTGGCATACACTTTAATTTCCTCTCTGTATTTACACCCCACCCCACGTAACTGATCTGAATGGTTTGCTGTGGGTCCTTGTTCATCTTTCCCCCATGTAACTGATATTCATGACTTGCTGTGGCTCCTTTGTCTTTCCCCATGCTCATACAAACAAATGCACATGTATATAGGGACTTATCCTTGTTTTATTTTTATTTTTATAACTCAGATTATATTTGGTACAGTTTTTGCTGAAATCTGCTATACTCACATAAATGCCATCACTGGATTTTTTTCCATTTCATTTTTTTTTTACTTTGTTCATTTTTCTTTTTTTTTAAATCTTTATTGTTGAGATTATTACAGATGTCCCTCTTTTTTCCCCCCATAGCTCCCCTCCACCCAGTTCCCACCCCACCCCAGGCCCCTGCCACACTATTGTCTATCAACAAGTGAATCTAAAAAACAAATACCATCACTGTTTTTTAAGGTCAAAAGATATAAATCTAATTTGGCTTTTACATAGCTACATATTATATCACACCATGGGTCCTCCATACTTTATTCAATCACTCCCCTATTATATAAAGTTATTTTTAGCCTTTGTCATTATAAGCATTGCTATAACAAATAACTTTGTACATGCGCTTTAACATATTGGTGTTTTTATTTCCATAGGACAGATACCTAGGTATGAGATTGTTGGGTCATAGGTTAAATGTATTTCCTTCCTTCCTTCCTTCCTTCCTTCCTTCCTTCCTTCCTTCCTTCCTTCCTTCCTTCCTTCCTCCCTCCCTCCCTCCCTCCCTCCCTCCCTCCCTCTCCCTCTCTCTCTTTCTCTCTCTCTCTCTCTTTCTTTTTAAAAATTGAACCAGAAAGAAAAAGCCCCTTATAACATAGCAGTCGTTTTTAATGTGTGTTAAGGCAAGTCTCTCTTAGTTCTCTTCATCTTCATAATTTGGGTGGCTATTCTGAAACGTTTCTTCTTTATATTTACTTTAAAATCCCTTTCTACTCCCCCCTTCAAAAACTGCTGGAGATACCTTTGTAATTGGGTTAAATTTATAAATTAACTTTGGGAGGATTGCTATCAGGTCTCATCCTGTTCTTACTTGTTCAGAATTGATTTTGGTAGTTGTATCACAAACATAATAGACTACAAATTTATAGCACCTCTATTAAATCAAACTCGTCAATTGTCGTATTAATATTGTGTAAGTCCGTCCTTATATTTTAACTTTCAGACTTGTCAGTTTTTCAAAGGAAAATATTTAAAAGGGGTATTTAAAAATCTTCCATCAAATGTAAATTTTACCTATTTTTCTCAAGATTATTAGGACTTTTTGCCTTACATGTTTACCTGCTAAATAAAGAGTTATGTACAATACTCTTTGTAAATAGTATTTTTTCTTACCGTTACTTAATTTTTCTCTCTGACCAATTTCATGTTCTTGATCTTAAATTCCACTTTACCTGTTATTCACATTGACACTCCTACTTTATTTCTCTCTCATTCCTTTATTTACGAGCATTTTTTGACCTTTTTACTTTAGTGCACTCTTGTGTGTATATTTTAAAAATTTACTCTGTCTGTCTTTGCCTCTTGGTACTATAACTGGTATAATTGATTTTATTTCTATCTTATTTCATGCCTGCTACGAATTTTACTTTTTACTATTTATTTACCTTTCTTTTGAACTGATAGAAGAATCGTATGAGAACGCCAATAGAAACGTGTAAAGAACTCTTGAGGAGATACAATTAGAACATTAAATTTCTGGAACTAAAAACATTAAATATTAAAAACAGATTGGCTATTGAAAGGTAGATTGGTCACTGTGGAAAATCAAATTAGTGCCTTGGAATTTCAAGGAATAGAAACAGCTCACACCACAGGAGAAAAATGTAAGGACATAGAATCTCCTACAATTCTTTCCTGCGTGTCACTTGGGAGTATGTCTGTGTTTCCAGCTTTTGCCTGTATCCTTAAGAGAGCGGAGTTCATTGAAAGTGTCCCAAGACGGCCATAGTGGGTTCTTTAAATGACTCTCATTTTTTTTGCCCCGGGCATATCCATGCTAGTTCACACATTCCTCCACGTTTTGTAATGCTTCCCAATGTCGGGCAGTGTTACACTTCCTAGTCTTCACTGGAGTAAGAAATTTGATACTTTGGACCTCAAAAGTGGAGAAGAGGAGAGAGAGAGGAAGAACCAAGTTATAACTGCTGCCTCCAAGAAGCGTGCGGGAGAGGGCTAGGTCCATGGACACAGAGACCTAGAGTGTGAGCCTCACGGCCAAGCACTGCCTCCTGTACCTCTCCTCATAGATAACCATTCAAGAAAAGTTTTGGTTAGCCCCCCAATAAAAAAAAAAAGACTCTGTGTGTGTATGTACCTGTACACTCCCTCCTTTCTTGGATAAATGGCTGTACACTAAACACACTTTTTCTACCTGGCTTTTTTACTTAGCATTGTATTTGGGGGATCATCCAAAGTAGTCTATTGAAATAGTCCTCATTCCTTTTAGTAGCTGCATAGAACTCCATTGTATGGATGAACCATCGTTTATTCAACCAGTCCCTAGATGACGAATACTTGTTTTTTTCCAGGCATTTGCTATCACAGATTATACTGCAACAGATAACTTTGTGCATGCATATTTTGTATCTTTGCCATTGCACATTTGGAATAGAGTCCTAGAAGTGGGATTGTTGGGTCAAAGGGCAATTGCATGTATAATTTTACTAGATACTACCAAATTCCCCCCAGGAGGCGTTACACCACTTTGTATTCCTGCCAGCAGTATATGAGTGCACCTGGATTAAACATTACTCTCCCAATTTTATGTTTTATCATTGAAAGAATGGAATTACAGGAGCTTTAAATAATATGCCCAGGTCATGGAGCTATTAAGTAGCAGAGCTGGAGCTTGGACCCAGCCAAGAAATGTTACCCAGAGGGATACTAAGATGCCTGGGAACGACCTGGGAGGACCCCCCTCCTTACTCTTGTGGGAGATGGGTTGGGGGGCTTAGGCCCTCCATCACCAGCGTCCCTGTTCCTGGGGCTGCCTCGGTCTGCAGTAGTTACATTCAGTTTAGGAAAAGCTCTTTGCACCTTTGGGAATGCTCCTCCCTGACCTCTCAGGGTGGTGTCTCATCCCATCAGGGTGCTTCCTGCTAGAAGCAGCCTTTCCTCCCTGTCCCGCATGAGTCATCACTTAGAAGCCACCAGACTGAAGCTGATGCTTCTTCCGCTCCTAATGAGAGCATCTATTTCCATGCTCAAATGTGTCAGATGCATGAAAAAGAGGTACACATGTGCCTGGTTATCCACTGCCTCTCTGGAGACTGTCATTTGTGGGAGCACTTAAAGTTTTTAATTTTATAATGAAACTAGAGGCCCGATGCACGAAATTCGTGCAAGAGCAGGCCTTTCTTCCCCAGGCTGCAGGCACCGGCTTCCACCTGGCACCCAGGATCCAGGCTTCCCTCACAGCCCCGGCTTCGTCCGGAAGGTCGTCCAGAAGGACCTCGGTCTAATTAGCATGTTACGCTTTTATTATTATAGATGACTCGGAGTCCCTCATCATGCTTTAAGAAGGCAGATGGGAGGGGCATAAAGCATCACATGCCAGAACCCAACACATTCTTCACATGGGTAATCTTCGTACAACCCCTCGATGTGAAGGTTATTACCTATTTTTCACCGGGGAGGGAACTGAGGCTCAGAGACGTTAAGTGAGCTGCCCAAACTCCCACATCTGGCAAATGGCAGACACTGTTCATATATAGCTTCTCTGGTGCTGTGCTTCTCCCAGCGCACTAACGTCCCCTCCAGGAGGAGCGATCCACAGGGACACTCCCAGGATGGCTGCATTCAGGGATCACAGCTCCCTTTCTTTGGAAAACTTTCAGCAGCCGCCCACTTCCTGGTTCAGCTGTACTCTCTTCCTAGGAGATGGCATCTACTCCACGGCTCTTATCATTTGGGTTGTGTTTAGCTGCAAGTAACAGATCTCAGCCCAATCTGGTTTAGATGATTGGGTGAATTTCTTGTGTTTACGAAACTCTGAAGGCAGGGTGTGCATCAGTGACTTAATGTCAGAACTTTTGCCCCTCCCCCCACTGTCTTTCTGTTCTGCCTTCCATTGTGTCAATCTTATTGTCATCCTGGCTGCCCCTCGTGGCTGCAAGGTGGCTGCGACAACTTCTAGATTCTTCATGTACAGGGAGAGAGAGGAGGTTTCTTCCAGTGTGCTCTTGAAAGAGGCAGCAAACCCTAACACTGGTCTTAAATAAGGTCAGAAGCTCACTCCAGAACCAATGACCTGGCCAGATGATGGGATGTATTTTTGGCTAAGGTTTGAGCTCTATGTCCCACTCCTAGTGCAGGGGCAGAGTTATTCCCCAAAGCATGTGGGGAATATGGACACGGGAACATAAATTAGGGTAGTTATCATGAAGAGGGACATTGGGCAAGCAATCCTGTTGTCTACCACAACTCCCAAATTCATGACCTCTGAGTTCCAAACTACTTAATTCAATTGCCAGCCCAGTATCTCCACCTGAATGTCTAATATGTACCTCAAGGGTAACATGGCCAAAATAGATCTCCTGATTCACTTCCCTGTCCATCTGTCCCTCCCTCAGTCTTCTCCTTCTCAGTAAATGGCATCTATCATTCACCCAGCTCCTTAAGCCAGAAGTTCATTAATCTCTCACCGCTTTCCCTCTCACACACCAACCTCCAGCCACACTGGCATTCTTTTGGTTCCTAGAATTTTTCCCACCTCAGGACCTTTGCACTTGCTATTCCTTCTATCTGATATGCTCTAGCCAGCCATGGGCAAACTACGGCCCGCGGGCCAGATCCGGCCCGTTCGGCTGTTCTATCCGGCCCGCGGAGCCAAAAGAGCAGAGGGTTCTCTTGCTCTCCCCTCCGCTCCTTTACTTTGAATTTATATTAGTTCACACAAACACTCCATCCATGCTTTTGTTCCGGCCCTCCGGTCCAGTTTAAGAACCCATTGTGGCCCTCGAGTCAAAAAGTTTGCCCACCCCTGCTCTAGACTCAGAACTTCACATGGCAAGCTTCTTCTTGTCATTCAGGCCTTTATTCCTGAATTTTCTCTAATGTTCTGTTCTCTTGTTTGGTTGTTCTTCTGAGAGCTCAAGAACCTTTTGAGCTTTCCTGTCCCCTATCACACCACCCTGTTTTGTTTTCTTCTTAGAACTTATCACTATGTAACATAATCTTGTTCATTCATGTTGTTTGCGTGTTTCTTGCCTGTCCCCCTTCTAGAATGAAAGATTCATGCCAAAGACTTTGTCTGTCTTGTGAAATTCTGTGTCCAGTGGCTCTATGCAAATATCTATGTAATACCAATTTGAATTCTGCTCCCTGGAGTTGTGCAACCTAGCAGCCCCGACTGTATTCCAGGACCTAGAATATGCCTGGTAGATGGTGAATGCTCAATAAACATAGATAAATATATGGATGGCTGCACAGGTGGATGACTAGAGGGATAGGTGGGTGGATGCATGAATGGGATAGATGGTGTCATTAAGTATAATCCTGACTGAGAATAGAAAGACTGTATGTCCAGTAGCTCTGGTTGGGGCAGAGATGTTCTCTAGAATCCAGAACCCCATTTATTGCCTTCCCTCCACCATTTTAGTCCTCAGGTCGGGGGAATCCCACAATTCTAGCTTTGAAACCCCTAATGATCTATCCCTATAATCCCATGTGATTCCCACTACAGTAGTGTGTTCTGACACAGACACCTCACCCTGCCCTGACCCAGGAGGCCACTTGCTGCTCATGACTCTGCCTTAAAAAGTGTTGAAGAAATAGCATCCTAGAATGAAAACAGTAACTATTACTCTAATAACTAACATCTATACTGCACTTCACAGGTTCCATGGTGTTATTTGTATAGATTATCTCAATTATTTAATCTGGTGATATTATCATTATTATGATGTCACTGAGGTTTAGAGGGGACCTTAAAAAGTTGACTTAGTCCAGGGATAGCAAGCCCTTGATGCATGAGTCAACACCCTCTCATCTGCACCCACGGCAGACATCATTAATCAATCCATGCACTCTTTCCTGTTTAGCTCAGTCTCAACCTCAGAATTCTCAGATTGTGACTCCGGCAGCCACTTCCAATCCATCACACTGACACACATACAGAAAGCATTTTCCCACTGGGTTGGCCCATATCTCACATTTTGCATGAGTGGAAACCAGGAACTAGAGATGCCAGGCTAGCCCTTGGCCTCTTGGTCCACTTGTAGCCTAGGGCCTGCCCACTGGTCCCTGCACATGGTTCAGGATGATCAGGATTCTGATTTGACTTGACCTGGGACTTTTAAAGGTCCCCAGGAGACTCTACCTTGCAGCAAAAGTTGGAAGTTTTCTCTGTCTATAATAGTGTTGACCATATTTTCCTGGTGTGCAGAATTACCTGTTAAGTGTATAACGCACATTGGTAAAGGGATCGGTCTCTCTCTGGAAAATATGATTCAAAAGGTCTGCCTGGGGGCCCAGGAACCTGCATTTTAATAAGCATCCCAGGTGGTTCTCATTACTTGGGAAGCTGGGCCATATCGCTCTGAACAGGCTGAGCCAGACTTTCTTTGGAAAACCCAAAGAATGAAGCCCGTCAGCTCCTGAGTGTCGGGAGGCAAGGAATGATCTGGGCTTTGTCTCTGTAAACAGTTGCAAAGACTTCTGTCCATTTACCAAGCAGTTGCCTTTCTTCTTTAAGTTTCCAGACTACCTTATTACGTAATCCATCTTGAGAATTTATAAGAATAATATCATCCTCGTGCCTGGCTTATGTAGAAAAAGGGCCAGCAAGGAGATAGATAAAGTAGAGCACAGAGTTACAGATGAAATGAAAATTATTTGTCTAAAATAGACAAGCAATTTTCTCTAATGTTCTGTTCTCTTGTTTGGTTGTTCTTCTGAGAGCTCAAGAGCCTTTTAAGGTGGAGCAAATCTGGGGGTGGTTTTGAGGGAGACGATTCACCTTGAGTGGCTGAAATTGTGGGTAGAGAGATCTCTGGGAGCAGGGCCCAGGTGTTGGCACTGAAGGCTTGTTTCCCTGGAGACATCTTGCACACCATCTAGCCCCAGGAGGGGTGGGACGAAACATTGAGATGGGTGCCTTTCACCCACGTGAATATTCTGCAAGGTACTGTTAATAGCTCCATTTTACAGATGAGTAAACTGAGTTCAGGGAAATGACGCTGTCTTTGGCTTAATCTAGGAACTTCTTTTCTCACTCTAGAAGGGAAAGACAGCAATTAACCCAATTCCCAATACTGTCAGGAAGAGCCAGGCCCTCTGGAACATCAGGGTGGGAATGCTATTAGCATTTTAAAAATGGAAACTAGAGTCCTTTGCCCTCCTCTAATTATACATAGTAATGTAAAGAAGTAGCCTAGAGAATTACAAATAGCAGATTCACCACCTAAATTTAATTTGTCCTTGAGCTAAGGCTAAAGTGGGTGGCAAATCTAGAGCATGAAAGAAATGGATCTGGAATTAAGAGCAGGCCACGAACATGCACCCAAGGCCTTAAAAACACACAGCCCCCTCTGACCCAGCAGTTTCACCGCTAGGAAGTCATCCTCCCAGAACAGCTGAGTAAATGAGCCAGGAAGTGTTTACAAGGCGACACTGTTTACATTTGAAAAACTAGAAATAACGTAGTTGTTCAACAATAGACAATACAATATAGCACATTCATATATGCAAGTACCATATAACCATGAAAACAGTGATGTGGAGGTGTGTCTGTTGACACAGAAAACACTTCATCACACATTTGCTGAGGGAGAAGAAAAGCCTGTATATATGATTGTGGTGTGTTGAACAAACAAACAATATTCCAGTAGTGATAAGAGATATATACATATAGGTGTCCCAAAAAAATGTGTACACACTTTAACAGCTGATAGCTCAATTTTGAAAATGAAATGTATTTTAATAAACACTGCCTTTATAATTTTTCAAAGTGCATTATACATTTTTGGGGGGGCGGGGGAGAGACACGCTATGTATTACATAGATACCAAAACGTTGACATTGGATTATTGAATCATTATCTCTATACGGTGGGATTAGAGAACATTTTATTTGCTCCTTTTTCCCCCATTTATCCCAATAGGCTGACTATTTATACCTAACTCAATTTTTCCCAGCTTATTGAGGTATAACTGACATAGAGCGCTGTGGAAGTTTAAGGCGTACACGTACAGCGTAATGACTTTACTTGTATGTGCTGTGAAATAATTACCACAATAAGTTTAGTTTACATTTCTCATCATATAAAGACTTGTTTTTTTCCTTGTGATGAGAATGTGTAGGGTCCACTTTCACTTACCTTTCAAATGTGTCATATAACAGTGTTAGCTATAGTCATCATATGCATTATATCCCCAGTACTTACTTATCTTATAACTGGAAGTTTGTACCTTTTGACCACCTTCCTTCAGTTCCCCACGCCCTCACCCTCCCTCCACCCCACCCCCCACCTCAAGTAACCACAGATGTGATTTTTTATGAGTTTGGGGTTTTTTTGGTTTGTGTGTTTGGTTTTTATATTCCACATTAGAGGCCCGGTGCACGAAATTCGTGCACCGGGTGGGGGGGTATCCCTCAGCCCAGCCTGCACCCTCTCCAATCTGGGACCCCTCGAGAGATATCCAACTGCCCGTTTAGGCCTGATCCTGATAGGCAGTCGGACATTCCTCTCACAATCCAGGACTGCTGGCTCCCAACTGCTCACCTGCCTGCCTTCCTGATTGCCCCTAATCACTTCTGTCTGCCAGCCTGATCACCCACTAACCCAGCCTTGGGCAAACTACGGCCGCGGGCCGGATCCGGCTGTTCTAGCCGGTTCTCTTGCTCTCCCCTCCGCTCCTTTACTTTGAATTTATATTAATTCACACAAACACTCCATCCATGCTTTTGTTCCGGCCCTCCGGTCCAGTTTAAGAAGCCATTGTGGCCCTCGAGTCAAAAAGTTTGCCCACCCCTGCACTAACCACTCCCCTGCCAGCCTGATTGATGCCTAACTGCTCCCCTGCCAGCCTGATTGCCCCTAACTGCTCTCACCTGCAGGCCTGGTCACCCCTAACTGCCCTCCCATGCAGGCTTGATTGCCCCCAACAGCCCTCCCTTGCAGGCCTGGTCCCTCCCAACTGCCCTTCCCTGCTGGTCATCTTGTGGTGGCCATCTTGTGTCCACATAGGGGCAGGATCTTTGACCACATGGGGGCAGCCATCTTGTGTGTTGGAGTGATGGTCAATCTGCATATTACTCTTTTATTAGATAGTATATAAGTGAGTTCATACAGTATTTGTCTTTGTCTGTCTGATTGTTTCACTTAGCATAATGCCCTCAAGGTCTATCCATGTTGTTACAAATGGCAGAATTTTCTTCTTTTTTATGACCAAGTAATATTCCCGTGTGTGTGTGTGTGTGTGTGTGTGTGTGTGTGTGTGTGTGTAAATTTTTTAAAAATATGTTTTTATTGATTTCAGAGGGGAAGAGAGAGGGAGAGAGATAGAAACATCAATGATGAGGGGGCTCTCAAAAAGATTAGAGAGGTTAGCACTGCAGGGAATAGAAATGGGGCTTGGAGCCAGTAGGCTTTGGGCAATAATATTACGTGGTCATTCAAACTCACAGGTTAGTGAGGCTTTGGGGCACGGGGGAAATACAGATGGGGAATCTCCACCGTGCCCATTGGCCAGCCTGGCACCTGGCCCTCAGTAGGCCAAGCTCCTTGAACATATAGAGAATGACTCAAAGGAAGAGGCCTAGGCAAGGGGCCAGTGCACAGGGAGTGGGTGCCCCTGGCCCAGCTCCTTCTGCATGAGGACTGCAGGATCCCTGGAAACCAGTTGTTAAGGAGCCAGCAGCCAGCTACCAAGTTAGATAATGAGAACTTGGGTTTTCCTGCCCTGTTTACCTTGCATTAAGTACACGAAATGATGTCATTTCTGTACTTATTCAACTGGCGGGGTCTCTCTGGGCCCCATCAGGGGTTCCTCCCCTCCCCACTCTGGTCACCCTAACACTCATCAGTGTGGGTGGGCCTTGGGGAGGGCATGGAAGCCAGTCAGTGCCACACCATAGCTGTCTCCCAGCCCCCCATTTTCTCCCCTCCCCCTCGCATGTTATCGCTCACCAGGAAGGCTGCAATGGGGTCTAATTGGCCCCCCTGCCACCAGCCTGTCTCCTCCAAACGCTTCACCCCTCGGCCAGAGGAAGCTGCCTACATGGCATCCTGCCTGAAACCCTAGATTGGCTCCAGCTTCATGTTCCAAAAACTTAGTCTGACCCGGGCCCGGAGATCCGCCCACCATCCAGCTCCCGCCCGCCTCCCCACCACACCCAGGGCTCCACACCTCAGCCCTGAAACCAGCCAGAGCTGCTCCACATCCTCGAAGGTTGACCTTCCCTCCCCAAGATCTTCACTCCTCGGGACTCCTTTTTCCTTCACGCTGACTCCTCCTCAGCCTCGGGGAGCCTCTCGGGACTAACCCCCGCGTCCCACCCGCACCGTTCTCTCCTGTGCTTTCAGCGCATCCTGCTCGGAAGAGAGAAGTCCAGGACATTCAGACACTGTCAAAGGCTGTAAAGTCTGTGAGACTCAGAGCAGGCCCTGAGGTCTGGAGGTCACCCTCAGAAAGGACCTGCATGGGGGCGGGGGGGAGGGTGAGAACGTGGTCAGGGCAAGCAGGTGAGGCTTCCAGGAGGAAGGAGGAAGGGGAGGAGCCAGGACTGCCAGGGAGGCCAGGAGGGGCCCCTCGGGGGTGAGGCAGTGAGACACCACCTCATGTTGACCCTAATGACCTTTACCCCTCCCCTCTCTCTCTCTCCCTCCCTCCCACACTGCCTGGCTTTGGGACAAGGGCCTGAGCTCTTGGACACAGTCTAACAGCTGCGTCAAGCATCCTCAGGGTACAGTGTGCACTGGGTTGGGGAGGTCGGGCAGAGCGGGAAGGGGTAACCTGCACCTTGGTCAGGAGAGGGGCACGGTGGACAGTGGGTGGTCACAGCAGCTCCGGAGACACTCAGCTCTGGGCCTCAGGAAGGAACCAAGGCTGGGGAGGTGCCCCGTGGAGTACAAGGAAGGAGGGAGGGCTCCTTGCACGCTGTCTGATGGTGAGGGCAGATGTGCAGTGTCCACCATGGACCTGGGCTGGTTTCCTCTGAGGCAGCCCCACTAGGCTCAGCTGGAAGGTCCCCCCCAGAAGGACAGGAGGGCTGAGGCCTGGAGCTTGCAGCCTCTCTGGAAGCGGCGTCCCTTCTTGGGTTTTGAATATCTGCTCCGGGCACAGACCCCATGCAGCGGAAGCTGAGGATGGGGACCCTTGCTCTGGGCCGGCCCCAAGCCGGGGCTGGAGCTACTGGGAGAACAAGACACTCCCTCAACCTTGTCCGGTGCAGACAAACACAAAGCTCAGAAACCCTTCAGTTCCGTCTGAGATGCACGCTCAGCCGAGGCGGATGGATGGTGACAAACACTGACGGCCAATGCACTGCTATCCCCTCCTCACAGCTCCCCTGACAGGGCACTGAGCTCCCATTTCACACACTCGTGCACACACTCAGAACTAGGCAAGTGCCCTACCCATGCGGAACCTCAGCTTTGACTTCTGTTAAATGGGTGTATTGACACCTATGTTATAAGGCTCGGTGAGACTGGACAGGAGCCCTCCTGGCCACGAGGTGAGACAGTAGGTGGGAGCAGGGAATTTGGACAGAGGAAGTGAGTTGGGACCGGGTACGGGAAGAGTAGGTTTCGTTCTCTGGGGCCAAACTTCAGGATGCCAGCTGGACCTCTGGGCACTGTCTTCACCTGCCCCCTCCCCACCCTTCCAGGCCCAGCACAGGCCCAGCGCCTGGTGTGCCCACCACCTCCTTTGGCTCAGTTCCTGGGCAGCATGGGCTCCGGGCTCATTCTCCTGGCCTGTCCTAGCCTTGACCACCCTGAAATGGGAGAGCTGGTCCAGTCACTGTGAGTCTGCAACCCCCCAGCAGGCGGAGGCGCTGGGGAGGCCTCCCTGCAACCAGGGCCTGAACTCGCTGCCCCCATCCCCTGCCTGGCCAGCAGCAGCAGCCACTTCCTCCCCGCCCGGCTGGGCCAGCAGTCGCACTGCCTATAAATAGAAGAGTGAGATTCCTCGTGGCCTGTGAATGGCGCTGACATCCTGCCTCGCCTGGCTGAGCCCTGAGTCACAGCCCCGCAGGAGGCCCGCCCGGGTGGACCAGGCCTGCACCCCCGACCTGGCCTCAGAGGAAGCGCTGGGGCGGTGGAGAGCCCCTGGGGAGGCTGAGAGAAACATGCTGGCATTTCCTCCCCAAGAGGCCTGCGGGCTGGGCACTCTGGCTGGCTCAGGAGTGAGTGTGCACGGTGTGTGCCAGGTAGGGGTGTCAGGCTCCCCAAAGCATAGCACCCCCTCTCCTGAGTGGATGGGAGGGAGATACCCAGGGAGCCTCATCGGTTCTCTTGCTCTGGCTTTGCTAATGCCAACGCCAAGCCCACACTGAGACAGACACACCCACACCTGCTCAGCAAATCCCTGGGCAGCCTGGGAAACAGGCCTGGGCATGGGTAGGAACCGAGAGGGCTCAGAGGGCCAAGTGGCAGGAAGGGCAGGCACGGCCCAGAGCAGGAACCTGTGGCAGGAGGCAGAGCGGGTCTCCAAGCCTCTTGGTCGCTCTGCCCAAGAGTCAGAGAGACGGAGATTCTCACTGGAGACGCTGGGGTCCCATGTCCACATAAGGAGGGTGGAGGAAGGCTGGTGGGCTCTGTCTGGGGTGGGGAAGAGGTAACACCCCCAAAAAAGCAAAGGCCTATTAGGAAGCAGAGAGCTTTGGTGGCCCAAGCCCCAGCCCAGCAAATGTCCGTGGAGAGTTCTCAGGCAGAATACCGCCTCTCCGAGGTCTTTCCAGCCCCTACCCAGCGCTTCACCCCACTCACCCCTCAATATTCTCCATCTCCCACTCCAGTTGTCTTCTTTCTAGCCCAGGGCACAATCTAATTTATGGAATGTGCTTGGTTTTGTTTTCTTTTCATTTCTCTCTCCCATTAGATCCACTAGTTTATGCTCCCTGAGGACAAGGGCCAGGCTAGTGTTTGTTCACTGCTGTGTGCTGGGCACGTGCTTGTTAGATGAATGAATGAATGAATGAATGAATGAATGAATGAATGAACAAACGAACAACCTGTGTGCTTGAGGGCACACACACTCACTCCCACACCTATTCACCCACTCACACTCACTCACATAATCTCATGCACAGACTCATTTACACCCATACTTGCATTTCTCACATTCATTCACACACACACACACACACACACACACACACACACACACACACGCCTCTTCAATTATTTGAGAAGCTTGAGCAGTCCCCTCCTTCCCTGTCACCTCCAAGTCTCCCCCACCCGGGTGCCCCTAGGACAAGGAATCCCAGCTGTGGAAATGGATACACTGCAGTTTTGACCCTGAGTCCTTCCTAGGAACAGTGACATTCTGATTCAGATGTGGAAGGCCAAGGGTTACTCAGGCCAGAGGGACTGGGCTGGGAAACGTGCTCCTGCCCCATCTGAAAATCCTTGCTGATTCCCTGTTGTCCACATGTTGTCCGTACCTCAGTGGCATGGTTTTCCAGCCCAGGCCACAGCTTGGGGCCACGGGGAACATCTGCACTTCTCCACACAGGCTGATCCCGCCACCTAGAATGTGTGCAGTTCCCCTCACCCAGTCCCCATATCTTACTCGCCTTGCAAACTCCTAGTTATACTTCAAGACCCATCCAAATATCATCTCCTTGCAAGACTGGGGGCAACATTAACAGTTTCTGCCCCTTCCTTCCCCAAGTTGTCTTGAAAGTTCTAAAAACACAGATGCACAGATGATGGGCTTGGTGATGTCCTTAGAGATCCACATAGTGTGCATCCTAGGAGTGGTTGGAAATGTGTTGGGTACTTTTTCGTTGCCATAGCAACCAGGACTGATGGCTGGCATCTAATGAGCTGGGGACAGGAATGCTAACTATGAAGAACTGTCCATCTGAAAGGTCAGCAGCAGCCCCCCGAGAAACACGCGCTGCCCCTGTCAGATGGGGCACCCAAGGCCCAGGGAGGGAGGTGTCTTGTCGTGGTCACGCAGCAAATTTGGCACCAAGATGGTTGGTGCCCACTCCCGTGGGAGGGGCTCTGGCCTGGCCACACTGCAGTGCCAGGGATGTTGTGGGAAATGTGACAGCAATGCCTGGAGCTCCCATCAGCTGCAGCACCTTCTCCCGCCCATGCTGGTGGCTGACGTGGCTGTGGCCGAGGATGTGCAGGAATGTGGAGCCAGCATCCCCTGGGGAAGGGAGAGCTGGGCTTGTGAGCTGGGGCCGGAATTCTACAATTACAGTGTGAGCCCATCAGACACCAAGAAAGCCACCTTTTCGATCTGAGCCTGGGCACTACAGACTGCAACACGCAAGGCCCAGACTGGCCACAGGAGGTGGAGAGGGAGAGAGGCAAGGCCTGGTACCCCCTAAATCAGCCCCCTAGCCCTGTTCCCAAGGGGGTGGCTATCTTTCCCTCAATTTTCCACTGTCAGCCTGGGCCACCTTGGAGCCCTGGAGGAACTTCTTAAAACTTTCTAAAAACTGCAAATTAGCCCTGGCCAGTGTGCTCAGTGGTTAGAGCATCAGCCAGTGGACCAAAGGGTCCTGGGTCAATTCCTGGTCACGGGCACATACCTGGTTTGCAGGTTCACCCTCAGGCCCAGTGGGAAGGGGCACAGGCAGGAGGCAACCAATCAATGGGTCTTTCTCACATTGGTATTTCTCTTTCTCTCTCTCTCTCACACACCCCTGTCCCTCCCTCTCTCTCTTCATCCCTTCCACTCTATCTAAAAATCAATGGAAAAAAGTATCCTGGGGTGAGGATTAACATAAAATAAATAAACAAAAAATCTGCAAATTATACACACAACTAGAGATGAGATTATAATAAACCCCCACATCCCTATCACTCAGCTGTGACAGTCATCAACCTGTGGCCCATCCTGCCTCCTCCAGACCCACCCTCCTCCACACCCCTCCTCCTGTGTCATTTTGAAGCAGATCCCAGTCATGATATAATTTCATCCATAAATATGTCAGCGGCAAATCTCTAAAAGGACTCTTCCTTACAAAAAAATGAAACCATAATCACATCATCATTATCGCACACGCAAATTAATAGTAAATTCTATGTTAACAAAGAGCTGGTCCTGGTCGGTTTGGCTTAGTGGATAGAATGTCAGCCTGCGGACTGAGGGATCCTAGGTTCAATTCCGGTCAAGGTCACATGCCCAGGTTGTAGACTCGATACCCAGTAAGGAGCATGCAGGATGCAACCGATCAATGATTCTCATCATTGATGTTTTTCTCTCTCCCTCTCTGAAATCAATAAGAATATATTTTTTAAAAAAAAGAGCCAGTGGTCACATAATGGATTTTTCACAGTTGGTTTAAATTTTGATCCAAATAAGGTTTGCACATTGCATTGCAATCATCAGTTTGACTCTATTAAGTCTAGAGTTTCTTTTTGTTTGTTTTCATTTATTAATTGGAAGAAACCAGTTGTTTGTCTTTCAGCCTTTTGTTCCAACTGGACTTCGCTGGCTGCTGCCCTGTGGCGTAGTTGAATGTGTTCCTCTAGCCCCGTGGTCGGCAAACTGCGGCTCGCGAGCCACATGCGGCTCTTTTGGCCCCTTGAGTGTGGCTCTTCCACAAAATACCACGGCCTGGGCAAGTCTATTTTGAAAAGTGGCATTAGAAGAAGTTTAAGTTTAAAAAATTTGGCTCTCAAAAGAAATTTCAATCGTTGTACTGTTGATATTTGGCTCTGTTGACTAATGAGTTTGCCGACCACTGCTCTAGCCCATAAAATGGTAGTTCGAAGCAGAGGCTTGATCCAGATTCAAGTTCAATTTTTGTGTTTTTTGGCAAGACTACATCATTAGATGGTATTGAAATCTATTGGGTTGTACGTGGTGTCTGAGTCTCTCTTTTTTTGTGATATTAGCAGCCATTTCAAGCAATTAATTTCTGAGGGACTGCAAAATAGTGTCATAGTCATTCTTTCTGCATTTATTAGGTGGAATCTGTCTATAGAAAAATTTCACTCTTTTCTATTATTATTTGATTATGCAGTGATTCTGTTTGAAAGGCCTTTTAAAGTTTATCCACTCCCCGCCGTGAGCCCTGGGGTGAGTGGTCCAGAGAGGGCAGGCCCCTCACTAAAGGGCACACAGCACACTGGGAGCAGGGCTAGAACTCAAACCCAGGACTGGTCTGGAGGCAGCCTGCTGCAGCAGAGGGACTGGGTTCTGGGAACCAGAGGCCCGGCCTTGAATCTAGGACCTGCCACTGAGAACCGATGGGACCTCGGGCAGCCCATCCAGCCTCCATGCTCTCCGTCATGCGGGGATAATACCACTTCCCTTGTGCAGCCCAAGTTCACCGACGTTTCCTTTTGTAAGAAGGGCCTAGGTCGCCCAGCCTCTCCAATGGTCACATTCACAAGCCTACGTAAGGTCTGCGGCCTCTCACTCTGATTTCTCATGGCTGCTTCAGGACCTGCCGAAGGGCCCTGCCTTTCCTCCCAAGTGCCCAGCAGGTGCCCGCGGACAGAGTTCCTCAGAAAGCTCAGGCCTCTATCAGCAAGGTGGTGAGCCACAGAATTGTGGGGGCTTTTGTGGAAAAAATGATTATGAATTTCAAGGCAGTGACAGCAAAGCATCAGAACAAGCAAAGGGTCCAGTCTGGGCCAGACCCTGTGTGTAACTTGCACAGGTCCCTGGCCCGCAAAGCCAGCCCTGCTGGAGCTCTGTCCTAGGGGTGAGGGGTGTGTGTGTGTGTGTGTGTGTGTGTGTGTGTGTGCGCGCGCGCGCGCGCGCGCGTTGGGGTGGGGGCGGGGCGGGAGGGGCCCATCTCATCCCATTCAACAGAACGGAGAGTGTGTAAGTGGGGACACGCTAGCCATACCCAACTCAAACCCCAGTCCAACTGGCTTTGGTTAAAATAGAGTAAACAGCTCTGGCCAGGTGGCGTAGGTGGTTGGAGTGTCTGTCATCCCATGCACTAAAGGGTTGCAGGTTCAATTCCCCGTTAGGGTACATATCTAGGTTGCAGGTTCAATTCCGCTCAGGGCACGGAGGGGAGGCAACCAGTGTCTCCCTCAATCTTTCTCTTTCTCTCAAATCAATTAAAACATATCCTCGGGTGAAGATTAAAATAATAATAATAAAATACAGTAAACAGTATTTCATGATTATAGTCACGCAAATGCTGTTTCATGGCTTTCAATCTTTTCAGTCAACATGGGGACGAAGCAGGAAAAACTTGATTGTGGAGCAAAAGAAAACATGAATGTCAATAACACAGCGTGAAAACTTATTGCCAACCCAGGTGGCAGGCAAGCAGGCAGAGGAGGTGGTAGGGACACCATATTTACTCTTATCCTAAAACGCGTGGGCCAAGAAAAACGCCTCAAGTCAAACAAAAGAAATAGATATTTACGTACAGATAATCAGTAGATATATAGTAGATGTATTGTAAATTTCAAAGTTGAGCAGGAGGTAGGAATGTGACTTAAATTCACATGTACTTTATAGAGAAATCAATAGATATGGTCTAAAATTATAAATGAATAACTATATAAGCATATTATCTGGAGTTATGGAGGTAACCATTAGAAAAAAATAGAAAAGGAAATGTGTCCAATAGTTTGTGGAATGAAGAGGGAAGAATAGGGTGGAGTCTGCTGCATTCCCTTCTAAGCTCTTTTGTACTGTATTCTGTTACCATGTTCTTATATTATTTTGATAATAATTAAAAGTTGAAAAGGGGATGAGAATCAATTATCACACATGGAAAGACAGAGGGGCTGATCTGAGCTGACTGCTTCAGGGCCTCTTTCTCCCAGACCACTGATAGCTGTGGAGTCAGATATTTATGGCTCATATTCCAAGAAGGGAAATTCAGAATATTCCAGGGAAGGGTTTTGATTGGATCACATGCCCACCCCTTGGACCAATCAAGGGTGTGCTGGACTGTGATTGGCCTCACCAGGATCATGTGACCAGCTGGTTGCCAGGAAAGTTGAAAAACCCCAGGACCAGATAGAGGGGTAGAGGAGCAGTTCTGGAGGGAAGAGGGGGGCTGTCATTGGAAGAAAGGGAGAAGGCATGCTGGGGGACAAACTAACAGATACCCATGACACTGAGACTACCATGGGCCAGACTCTGGTACAGGTGTGGAAGATGTAGCAATGATTGCAACATGGAGCTTTTATTGGGAGTTAGGATGGGAGGTGGAAACAAGGAAATGAATTGCTGTTACGCAAGGGAGACTGTGAAAAGAACTACATGATATTCACCCAAAATCCTATGGGAGCCAACAGACCATGATACACTGCCAACTGGGGCATCAAGAAGTCTTATCGATTCCAATGGCTTCCCAGAGGCTCCCAGCTATAGCACAGCGACTTGGGGCCAGATCCCATTTCTTCTCAGGGAAGTTACTTCACCTTTCTGAGCCTGTTTCTCCAGAAGAATGGGCCAAAGATTTCAATTTAGCGTTTAGATTGGTTTGGGAAGTTGAGTAGAGAGCTTGCACTTCCTTCCCTTCCCAGTGTCCCAGGGCCACCTACCTGCTTTGCCAATTTTTCTTTGGAGATAAATAAACTGCTTAGTTTCAACTTACCTTAAAACCAACAAACAGCAGCTTTGTAATATAGCTTGATATCTGTTATTGTGATCCCTCAAACTTTGTTCTTCTTTCTTAGGATTGCTGCGGCTATTCGGGGTCTTTTATTGTTCCATATGAATTTTTGGGGAGTTTTTTCTAGGGTCTGTGAAATATGCCGTTGGTATTTTAATGGGGATTGCATTAAATCTATAGATTGCTTTAGGTAGTATGGACATTTTAATGATGTTGCTTCTACCAATCCATGAACTCGGTATATTCTTCCATTTGTTTATGTCTTCTTCTATCTCTTTTTTCAACGTCCTATAGTTTTCCGAGTACAGGTCTTTTACCTCCTTAGTTAAGTTTATTACTAAGTATCTTAATTTTTTTTTTTGGTGCCATGGTAAATGGGAGTGTTTTTGTTGTTTCTCTTTCTGTGAGTTCATTATTGGTGTATAAAAAAGCCATAGATTTCCAGGTTCTCAAAATTACCTGGTACTGGCACAAGAACAGACATACAGACCAATGGAACAGAACAGAGAACCCAGAAATCGACCCAAGCCATTATGCTCAATTAATATTTGACAAAGGAGGCAAGAGCATACAATGGAGTCAAGACAGTCTCTTCAATAAATGGTATTGGGAAAATTGGACAGATACATGCAAAACAATTAAACTAGACCACCAGCTTACACCATACACAAAAATAAACTCAAAGTGGATAAAGGACTTAAACGTAAATGGGAAATCCTAAAAATCCTAGAAGAAGCCATCAGCAGCAAAATATCTTTACCACTGCAGCTCCTAGGGCATTGGAAACTAAGGAGAAAATATGGGACTACATCAAAATAAAAAGCTTCTGCATAGCAAAAGAAACCATCAACAAAACAACAAGAAAGCCCATTGCATGGGAGAACATATTTGCCAATGTTATCTCCAATAAGGGCCTAATCTCCAAAATTTATAGGGAACTCATACATCTTAATAAAAGGAAAATAAACAATCCAATAAAAAAATGGGCAAAGGACTTACAAAGATACTTTCGAAAGAGGACATACAGAAGGCCACAAGACATATGAAAACATGCTCAAAGTCACTAATCATCTGAGAGATGCAAATCAAAACAACAATGAGGTACCACCTCACACCTGTCAGAATGGCTATCATCAACAAATCAACACAACAAGTGCTGGCGAGGATGTGGAGAAAAAGGGACCCTCCTTCACTGCTGGTGGGAATGCAGACTGGTGCAGTCACTGTGGAGAACAGTATGGAGCTTCCTCAAAAAATTAAAAATGGAACTCCCATTTGACCCAGTAATCCCACTTCTAGGTATATATCCAAAGAAATTAGAAACACCAATCAGAAAAGATATATGCACCCCTATGTTCATAGCAGCACAATTCACCATAGCTAAGAGTTGGAAACAGCCTAAGTGCCCATCAGCAGATGAGTGGATTAAAAAACTGTGGTACATCTACACAATGGAATACTATGCTGCTATAAAAAAGAAGGAATTCTTACCATTTGCAACATCATAGATGGACCTGGAGAGCATTATGCTAAGCGAAATAAGCCAGTCGGAGAAAGAAAAATATCACATGATCTCACTCATTTGTGGAATATAATGAACAACATAAACTGATGAACAAAAATAGATCCAGAGACAGAGAAGCATCAAACAGTCTGTCAATCTTCAGAGAGAAGGCAGGGGAGGGGAGGGATGGGGAGGGTGAGAGATCAACCAAAGGACTTGTATGCATGCATATAAATGTAACCAATGGACACAGACACTAGGGGGGTGAGGGCATGTGCTGGGGGGTGGGGGTGGCCAATGGGGGAAAAAGGAGACATATCTAATACTTTAAACAATAAAAAATTAAAAACAAAACAAAAAAAACAAAAGACAGTCCTTAGCGTTGTTGCATTATCCAGCCTGTAAGAGACTACCAGAACATTATCCAAATGCCTAAAACAACCTAATTATATGGAAATTGTCAACATACATCCCTATGAGAATAGAAACTCCCTGAAGGCAGGCAAAGCATTATTGTTTTTTGTGTCTCTCCCTGGGGTACCTCATGTAATGGACAGCCTCCCTCCCACGCAGTTTCCTTGAAATGTAATTAAAACACAGCACTGCGTAAGTTTAAGGTGTACAGCATAGTAACATATATATTATGAAATAACTAGAGGCCCAGAGCGCAAGCTCGCTTCTGCTTGCCTCAGCTGGCCGCCCCACCCATCGCCACTCTAGCTCGCGCCCGCCCTCCACTGCTGGTAGCTCTCCGCAGCAAGTAGCTCACGCCCCGCCCCGCCCACCGGGAGAGCCACTGCTCATTTGGTTGTGACGTTGTTACAACATCACGACCACAGGCCTTTTATGATATATATTACCCCAGTAAGTTTTGTAAACATCCATCATCTCATATAGGTACACATACCAACAAAAGGAAAAAAATGTTTTTGCTTGTGATGAAAATTCAGGATTTACTCTCTTAACTTTCATATATACTGTGCAGCAGTGTTAGGTATAGTCATCATGTACATTACATCTCCGGCACTTACTGATCTTATAACTGGAAGTCTGTACCTTTTTGACCACCTTCATCCACTCCTCCCAACCCCCACCTCTGGTAACCACAAGTCTGATCTCTTTTTCTATGTTTTTTGTTTTTAGATTCCACATGTGAGATCAGATGGTATTTGTCTTACTCTGGCTGACTTACAACACTTAACATAATGCCCTCAAGGCCTATCCATGTTGTCACAAATGGCAGGATTATGGCTGAATTATATTCCCTTGTGTGTACACACACACACACACACACACACACACACACACACACACACACACACACACATCCATCTTACAGCTTCTTTATTCATCCCTTTCTCCAAAAGAATGGGACAAAGATTGTCTTGGCTATTGTAAATAATGCTGCCATGAACATGGGGGTGCATGTATCTCTTTGACATAGTGTTTTCATTTCCTTTGGATAGATTCCCAGAAGTGGAATTGCTGGATCACATGGTAGTTACATTTTTTATTTTTTTGAGGAACCCCCATACTGTTCTCCATAGTAGCTGAACCAGTTTACACTCCCACCAACAGTGCACAAGTGTTCCCCTTTGTCTGCATCCTCTCCAGCATTTATTATCTTGTCTTTTTAGGATAGACATTCTAACAGGTGTGAGGGGATACCTCATCGTGGTTTTGATGGGCATTTCTTTAATGATTAGTGATCTTGAGCATCTTTTCATGTATTGTTGGCCATGCGTTTATCTTCTTTGGAGAAATGCCTATTCAGGTCCTTGGCCCATTTTAATTAGATTTTTTTTTTTTTTTTTTTTTTTTGCTATTGAGTTGTATGAGTATTTATGTATTGGGGGTATTTAGTTCTTATCAGATATACAATTTGCAAGTATTTTTTCCCATTCTATAAGTTGTCCTTTCATTTGGTTGACCATTCCTTTGCTGTGCAGAGCTTTTTAAATTTTTATTTTTTAAAAATCTTTACCGTTGAGTGTATTACAGATGTTCTCCTTCAATCCCCCCATTGCCCTCCTCCACTGGGTTCCAGCCCCGCCCCAGGCCTTCCCCCCTCTATTGTCTGTGTCCATAGATAATGCATATATGCATATAGATCTTTGGTTAATCTCTTCCCATACCTCCTCACCCCTTCCCTCTGAGATTTGTCCATCTGTTTCATGTTTCCATGCCTCTGATTCTATTTTATTCATCAGTTTATTTTGTTCATTAGATTTCTTGTTCGTTTATTTTGATTTTTAGATTCAACTGTTGATAGATATGTATTACTAGTATTGCCATTTTATTGTTCATATTTTTGTATTTTCTTCTTCTTTTTCTTCCTCTTCTTAAAGAATACCCTTCAGCATTTCATGTAATACTGGTTTGGTGGTGATGAACTCCTTTAGCTTTTTGTCTGTGAAGCACTTTATCTGACCCCCAATTCTGAATGATAGCTTTGCTAGGTAAAGTAATCTTGATTGTAGGTCCTTGCTATTCATCACTTTGAATATTTCTTGCCACTCCTTTCTGGACTGAAAAGTTTCTGTTGAGAAATCGGCTGACAGTCGTATGGGCACTCCCTTGTAGGTAACTAACTGCTTTTCTCTTGCTGCTTTTAAGATTCTCTCTGGAGCTTTTTAGTTTGCTGCGGTCTACTTCTTTTGTTGCTTGCACTTTAGGTGTCATATTCAAAAATCACTGTCAAGACCTATGTGACAATTTCCTGTTTTCTTCTGGGAGTTTTATAGTTTCTGATCTGACATTTAAGTCCTTAATCCATTTCAAATTAATTTTTGTGACTAGTGTAAGGTAGGGATCTACACTGGACGTTTTTAATAGATTTTAAAACAGAATATAGGAATGGGTACAGGGAGAAATGAGGCCCTAGAGAGAACATTGAAAATAAGAGCTCAGTGTGCCAAGACAGACTCCTGGCAGACACCCCAGTGGGTTCAGGTACCAGCCAAGGACAAGCAGAGAGGGCAAACGTGGACCCGGCATGGGGGCTAGAAGGCAGGGCACTTTGGAGGAGACAGTGGGCAATGGGCCTGCTTCATTTGTTCATTCAACAGATGTTGTGAACCACCTACTCTGTGGCAGCAGCAAACATGAGTCCCCCTGCCCTCTGGGAGCCGAGAGCCAAGGTATCATGTGTGAGAGTGGCAGTGGCCCCTGGGGGAACCTGGACGGTGCGTCCCCATGGTGGCATCTTCCTGCTAATGTGCTTACACCGGTAATAGGAATTGTGATAACAGCAGCAACCTTTTACAGGGAACCACCTGTATTAGTCAAGACCATTTCAGTTTTAATAGAAACTCAACTCGAACTAGCTTAAGCAAATTAAAAAGGACATTTTTGGTTTAAGTATTAATTTCTAAAAATACCAGGGGCTAACTAGCTTCTGGCACGACTGGGTCCAAGCACTCCGAAGATATCATCAGGCCTCCGGGTCCACTCCACCTCCTGGCTCTGCTTTCTCCTGACTTCACTCTACTGGCTGCCGCATGGTAGCTCCAGGCTAATGATCTCAGCAAAGAGGAAGCACCTCTTTCCTTATTGTCCCAGAAACTTTGGGGCGCTGTTAGAGGGACCGGTTAAACTTTGGTCTGATGCCCAGGCCTGAGCCAGTACTTGCAGTCAATCCTGGGATGTGCTGATTGGCCGGGGTCTGGCGGTAGGTATGGAATGGGGTGGGACAGGGATAGGCGGGATAGGGACTGAGAACGAAGGAAGGTGGATTCCAAAAGAGAGCAGGGCGGTCATTAGGCCGCCTCGCAAGGCCCTACACCTATTCTCCAGGCACAACACTAAGTGTCCATTATGCCTCCCAACAGTCCCATGTGATAAAGCCATTGTGGTCCCATGTACAGATGCAGAGATTGGCTCAGAGAGGCGGAGTACCTGCCAGCGTTGCATGCCTAGTAAGTGGAGGATCAAGGAGCATGGATTCCTTTGTACCAGACAGAGCAGGTAGTGGGGGAGGCCACAGCCTCTGAACTACAGCAGAAGATCAGAGACAATGTCACTGACTCGACCTAGTGAATGAAGGGGGAGAGGTAAACGGGAATAATCTGATGAATGGGGCATCATCCTTGTCCCCTCTCCACTCCCCAAGCCCCATGCAACGACATCTATCCTCTCGTTCAACATTCGCTGAAGCAGGTGGTGCAGACCCAGCAGCCAGACTGCTTGGGTTCCCTAGAAAACAGTGCCTTTAGCAAGGGATTAAGTACTGATACTTTTAACTTGGAGATGGAATTCCAGGGCAGCAAGTGAGGGGAAAGAGAGGGGAGGTAGAGAGGGATGGGAAGGAGTGCAAGATGCCGTATAACCATCCTGCCACCGCTTTACAACAAACCACATATGGAAAATGTGCCTCAAAGGGCCCCAGGCTGGGAGAAGGAATTCTTCCTCCCACCTCAGCTCCTACTGCCCAGAGGTCATCCCAAGAACTGACGCCCTCCACTCTCTGGGCGGAGTTCTCCAGCCCCTTTGGTGGCTGTTCAGGATGTGGATGTGGTCTGGGAGGGCTCAGCCTCTGGGAAGGCAGCTGCTCAGCTTCAGGTGTGGATCTGTGAGGATCCCATGGAGTCCTTCAGCCACAGAGGCAGAGCAAACAGAAGTGATGGACAGGGGAGCTGAATCTTAGAGGGACGCAAGATGTGTGCCATACACCCACCTTCTAGCTTCGTGCTGTGACTTCTCCATGCCCCAGTTGCCCTCCTAGTGAAAGGGGAGTAACAGTCTGTTGCCTGAGTTGCTGAGAGGACTGGAGATAATGCATGCAAAGCACTGAGTAGTGTCTGACCCCTAGGAGGTCAGCTGGACTGGTGGTCTTGATCTTGCCTGGGGGGGTGTGGGAGTGCTGCCCTGGCTAAGCTGTGTGAGCCTGGACTCTCCATTGCAAGCTGCCTCAGATGAAGGAAAGGATGTAGTGGCTCACAAAACTGGAAGGCCTGCAGGTGGGTTCAGCACAGTTGGACCCAGGGGAGACTAAGTCCCAAGGGATGTGGCCCACGGTAAGGTCACTACATGAGCATCAGGAAAACACGCTCCTTGACCTCCAAGGTCTGACCTGAGCAGAGAGAAGACCTGGCTGAAGCACCTGTGAGATGAGAGGCTGGACTAAATTGGGAGTTATCAACTTGACATCCTCTGGACTTCTGGGATGGGTCCATGATTTGTTGGTCCCAAGTAAAAAAAAAAAAAAAAAGACAAAAAAGATCTTCATGTTTTGGCTGGATCTCAACTCCATGACTTCATCCGAGCTTGCTCCAGTGATTGTCATCAGCTCAGACGCGTAGTTCGTCTTTACAAGTTTAAGAAATACATTTGGGGAAGTGGATGGTGGCTTCATGAACGAAGTCCGTTTAGTAGATGTAATCTTTCAAACCATGGTATCCATACGGGAAAAACAACATCGGTCGAGGAGGATGAAAAGATGAGGACCGTGGCTACAGCTCATTTTGACAGTCCTTCCCAGCAGCCACCATTCTTGGGCACTGGGATTCCAGGAAGCCCTTTGTAAGGAACACCCAAACACCATGTGCCATTTCGCAAGCCACGGGGCCCATCGCTGTGTGACCTTGGACAAGTCATTCTACCTCTCTGAACCTGTTTCTTCAACTATAAAATGAGACTGGCATCTAGACATAAAAATCAAAACACATACCCACACAAAAGACTTGTACATGACTGTTGTAACTGTTTTATTCATAATAGCCAAAATCTGGAAGTAGTCCAAATGGTCATCATCCCATAAATGGATAAGCAAACTGTGGTACATCCATACACTAGAACACTACTTGGCAACAAAAAGGAATGAACTATTGGTACATGCAACACCATGAATAAATCTCCAAACCCTGTTGACTAAAAGAAGCCAGACACACAGAGAGAACACACTATGTGACATATATATGGAATTCTAGAAAAGGCAAAGTGAACCATTAGAATATAGGTAGGTCAGTGGTTCTCTGGGCTTGGGAAAATGGGCCATAAAGGGGAAGGAGGGAACTTGAATGCTGGTGATAGTTACAAGGATGTCACTACTTATGAATTGGGCACTTAACATGGGTGAAATCTATTGCATGTAAAGTATACCTCAATGTTGACTTTCTAAAAATGAGATCAAAGAAAAGCATTGCCTTTCTTAGGACCCTCTCTATGATAGAAACCCAACTCCAGATAGTGTTGGGAAAAAACAGCATTGGCTCATATAATCAGGTTAGTCCAGGGGTGCAGTTGGCTTCAGGCATGGCTTGATCCAGGGGCTTACTGATGTCTGGATAGGATACACTTGCCTTCTCTTTCATCCTTGTTGGCTTTATCCTCAAGCAGAGAACAGGATGGCCACCAGCAGTTCCAAGCTTGGCAACTTCTGTCCACTTGGCAACTCCCACAAAAACCGAATGCCTCTTTCCTCATAGTTGCTGCAAAAGTCCCGAGGGGAAGTCTCAGTGTCCATCCTGGGACACATGCCTGCCTCTCAAGCCAGGGCGTAGGACTGGCCGCACCTGAACCCCAAGGGTACTTGGTGGGGGAGGGGTGATCCCCTGAAGAAAAAGACAGGTATTGTCAGAAGGGCCATGGATGCTGGCCAGCACCTCTCTCCACATACCCAGGGCAATGTCATCAACTATTCCTACCTCCAGGCACCTCTGCAGTGAGTGGCCAGGTCTTCAGGGACAGGCCCCAAACTCATTCGAGGTCCAAAGCTGCTTTTCTGTGACGTCTCAGGGCTCTGCCTGTTAGATACAAGAGTCAAAACAGAAATCAAGTGCTAATCTCTTCCCCACCAGCCACGCCAAAGTAAGTCCTTCCGGCCTGTGCTGGGCTGTCTGCACCCCGAGGAGGTGGGCGCGTAGAGTGGGAGGAGCTCTGTAGCAGCTACTCTGGCCCAGGCCCAGAGGGAATGCTTTGGAACTGAGCATCGGATTTGTAGGATGAACTTGAGGAGGTGAAGGATGCCTCTGTGGGCCAGAATGCAGGGCAAAGGGGTGAGGACTATAGCTTATCAATTTAGAAGCACCATCCTAACAGGGTCTGGGCAGGAAGGCCAAAGAGAAAGCTGACCAAAGGGGATCCCTTCAGAGATCAAGGATAATAAGGTACCATCCAGCACGTTGACACTCAAACCTCACTTCCTGAGCAGTGCACTAGCGTTAAGTGAGCATCTTCTCCATGCCAGATTCCACCCAGAGTTCTCGGTTGAAGGGGAGGGAAAGGGAGCGACAACTCCATATCTATAGTCTGAATAAGCCTACAATGTAGCACCTTCCTACGGGCACTATTGTGCCCAATGAGGCAACAGGCTCAAAGAGATGGGGCTTTACCCAGGGCCCCCGCCAAGTGGCTGCCCTGGAACAGACTCCTGGCAAAGGCTTGTCTCCCCTGCCCTGCCCCAATTCCAGGAGCTCCAAACTCGTGGCTCAGCCTGATTGCTCAAGGCTGCTCATTGAGCTGAGATTATTCCTGACCTAGGAAAGCCAAGGCAGTGCAGAACTATCTCCCAACCCAGCCCCCAAGGAATACGGGCAAGAGGAGCCTGAGCGGGGCCCACCGCCCTGTTTTCCATCACGGGGCTGGCTGAGTCGGCCTGCCTGGCCATCCGGCTTTCTGGGAAGCAGGTTAAATGGGTGTTGTTGCCAAAAGTGTGCGCTCTGCCGCAAAGAGCTGGGCGGGGAGCAGGGCGAGAGCCAGACTGAGGAAGGAGAGAGCCAAGGCCCGGCGAGGGAAGGTGTGGCCAACGCCCGGCCCTCCCTGCCAAAGGAAGCCCGTGGGCTCTGGGAAAGTGGTGTTCTGGGCTCCCACCTCCTGTCTCCACCCGCCATGTCCAAGGCAGGCTGGCCCTCCAGCCTGCAGCCCTGCCCAGGGCACAGCCGACCGCTTCCTGGAGCTGACAATGAGCCTGCCCGTTAGTTCCCTGCACTGGCATCCTGCCCAGCTGACCCTCAGCTCCTCGGAGTCCAGCTCTGTAGAGAGAGGGAGGGGCAGCACAGCTTTCTGTAGACCTACGTACCCCAGCAGGGGTCCTGATCCTTAAGGGCCGCCAGCTTGGAGCAGGGCCCAGATGAGCAAGCCCCAAGCAGGCTGTGCTCCTGAGACACCTCTGTCCAGACAGCGAGCAGGGAACCGGGGGCCTCGTGCCCCTTGCATGCTCTGAAAATGGGGCTAAACCCTGCCCTCCCCAGATCCTCGGCAGTGCAGCGGGCTGAGTGGGGCAGGCTGTGGGTCCAGGCTGGCCACTGCACGCAGCACTTGGGAAACTGAGGGACAACCCCCCAGTCTCCCTGCCCTGTGAGGCAGACACGTCCTCCAGGAGAGAGTGGCACCAGCCCTCCCACCCCCAGTATTTCATCGTCACAGTAACCTATGTGTTAGCAAGTATTGATATGCTTATTATAATTACATAAGCTAATTACAAATAACAATTACTGACAGAGCACTGACCTTGGGAGTCAGGAGCCGTAGACCTCAACCCCACCTCTGCCACATCCTGGCTGGGTGTCCTAGGGTAAGTCTCCTGATCTCCTTGGCCTCGGTCTTTCTTCTGTAAAATGAGGATCAAAGGATGACTCTGAGCAGCTGAGAAAAGACAGGAAGTGAAAGTCTGCCAACTGCAAATGGTCACATCGCCTGATCCCCCTCTGGGGGCACAGCTGGAGGACCTTCTCCTGCCTCTCGCTTGTGGGCAGATATCGGATAGTGCTCTGGCTGCTTAACAGAATCAGCTGAGAACCATCCGGATAACAAACACAGATACCAACCCCAACAACCCCCAACAATTCAGAGCCAAGTGGTCAGGGGTGGGGCCTGGGCCGTGGAGTGTGTGTTTGTTGACTCTCTCAGTGAGTCTTGGGTGACTGAGGTGGAGAAGCAATGCAGCAGCCCACATTTCTAGCATCCTCCCCAACAACTTCATCCATTTGGAGAGATCCAGTGCTGCTCCAACACCCTCCAACGAGGTCATGGCTGGAGGCATGCTTCAGCCCATGGCCCACCAGCCCACTTGGCAAAGAGAAAATAGAGACTTTCTGGCTCCCAAGGGCACAGAGCCATCACTCAAATGGATGACGAGCCTCGCCCGTGTTAAAAGCCCCAGTCCTGCTAACTGGATGGGGGTGTATGTGCACAGGGGGAAATGCTGGAAGGATGTACTTCATTAGCAGACATTATCCCCAGCTGTTGGCATTTATGAGCCTTTTTCATCTTTTAGTGTTTTTGAAATGTTCTACCAGGCAAGGCAGTTCTTTTGTAACGGGGGAAGGAGGAGGGGAGAAACAGTATTGTTTTATTTTTGATGTATTGCCTTTTCAAAAATTGATAGTGTCTTTTTGGGGTAAAGACTGAGGAGCACGCTCAGGAACAAGGAGTTTTGGGGGAGATGGCAGGGCAGGTCAATGGGGCCACAGGGACAATTAATTTGAAGTTAGCAAATGCTTAGCTGATGAGGATGGGGCGCCGTATATTAATTACCCTGTGTCCATTGTAATCTGCGAGAATCTCATTCCACAAAAGCTCCACCTACCGCTTACCAGGGAGGGCTAAACACTGCTCTCACAGCCCCTGGATAACTTTACCTTGGAGCTGCCCCTCCCACTGGGCAGTAAAACGAGGAGGATCCGGTGCAAATCCAGCCCCTCAGAAACTGTCTGGGAGAGCCGGTGTGGCGGCAGGCTCAGAAGACCGGGGCCTGGACAGCAAGGGGCCTGGCTGGCCAGGAATGAGGATCATGGCGGTCAAGGTTCCACATATGGTCTTCTTGAGTGATGAGAGCTTTCGAGTCGGCACCTGGGAGGGAACCTGAGAAATACCTGGAGGGTGAATCTGGGACACGAGATGGGGCTTGCTTCCTGTTCACTGCCTCGTCTGTGCATCCACGGGCAGGCCAGTGCTCAGCCTCAGCTAGACAGGAAGCTTCTGTTGCTGTGGGATTTGGTGACTTAAAAAAAAATGTTTTCATTGATTTTAGAGAAACATCAATTAGCTGCTTCCCGTATGCATCCAGATCAGGAACTGAATCTGCAACCTAGGTATGTGCCCTCAGCGGGAATCGAACCAGGGACTTTTTGGTGCATGGGACTACACCCACCCAACCCAGCCACAGCAGTCAGGATGGATTGGTGACATGCTTGTGGACTGGTGTTCCTGGGTTAAGGGTGGGGGGAGGGGGGGCATGTCACAAATTGATATTTTGGCTGCTTAACCAAAATATCTGTGGGGTGGGGATAGAAAAGGTGGGGTTGGGGGACCTACTGAGAATGGAGGAGATTCAGGAAGTGAACTAGGGATAGAAAACACCCAGCAAGCTCCAGGGTCACCTTAGCGGGGAGGGGGAGCCTTGAACCCACTGCAAGCATGTTTGCCAACTGGCCAGCTCACTGGGTCTCAGGGAGTGGACTGAGGCTCTTTCCGTGTTAAAACACAGTGCAAGTTCCTGCCCAGGGGCCTCTCAACGGTTCCAGCTTCTCAGGAAAGTGGGCACCCGGCCAGCCCAACACTGTGGCCCTCGTCCTACCTGGCCCCAAGGCCGTCCTTCCTCGTGCCCTGCACGTGCATCTGGGCCCTTCTGACCTTCACCCACACAAACCCAGGAGACTCTCCAATCCATGCAGGAATAGCTTGATGCCCAATCCTCCACCAAAAAAAAAAAAAAAATGGTAAAAACATATGCAAGGCAATGCATCAGCCCAACAAAAGCGTTTTAATAATCAGCAAGTCTCAACTGTACCCCTGGAAGCCCTTCCCATCCCTTAGGGGCCAGGTGGGTGAGGGTGGGTTGCCAGCCACTGCCCGATGCCCACTGCAAGAGCAATAAGGATTTTTAGGGGCATTATGACTTGAGTCAGAAAACACAGCTGCCCCTGAAAGTCCCTTATTTTTCTTGCTGTCCTTGACGACTCCAGGAGAGTCCGCAGTCGACTGGCTGGCAGGTGAGTGAAGACGGTGTCCCCTCACTTGACCCTGGCCCACCTCCCCTCCGCTCAGGGGACGCCCTGCCGGGTAGGGGGCCGCGGGTCTCCACAGTGGCACAATTTTCTCCAATGCTTGGTCTGGCCAGTGACTGGCCTCCCTGCCCCCAGGGCACGCCCAGGAATGACTAGCCTTTGCTCCACCCAGACAAGTCAGAACCCAGTGCCTTCCGCCCACAGGCAGCCGTGGACTAGAGTCTTGGCGGAATCGCAAGTGGACAAGGGCAGCCCAAGAACCAGAGAATGTAGTGTGACCAGGAGAAGGGTTGTCAGGCCCCGTCTTCCCAGGCAGAGACCCACCTCCTTGGTGACAGTCCAGGGCCTGACACTAACGCGCAACCAGAAGAGAGCCGGCGTTAACTTCCTCAGATGCCAGGCCTGGTTCAGGTAGGAAAGAGAACCCTGGGAGGTACCCCGAAGACCAACCCCAGCCAGACACCAGCCACTCCTCTCCCTAAACCCTCTTAAAACAAGAGCTTAATGACACAAGATTCTGAGATGGACCGGCCCTGGCTCAGCTTCCCTCCAGCAGCCGTGGCCTCAGTTACCCTGTCTGTAAAATGGGCTCAGTAGACCACTACCGTCTCTCCCATTTCAAAGAAAAAGCATAAGAGGAAGTGAGAGCATTTCAGCTCTGTCACATCCAAAGGCACTGTTCCTGAAAAGCTTAGAGTCACGATCCCTCTGACCCCGGTGGGAGGCAAGAGGCTGCAAACTGGGAAGCAGCACGGCTCTGGGGGAGCCCAGCCCTCCCTCTGCTCCACGCTGCAGAAGGCAACAGCTTCCCAGGGGCTGTGGTCGGAAGTCAGACACTCCCCCTCCTCCACCAAAACAGCCTATGCTGAGCAAAAACTTCTGTGTATTTCCAGGTTCAAATCAATGAGCTGGGAGGTGTGGGCTGGAAGACACTGGGGTATGGTGAGGGGGTGGTCAGAGTGGCCAACAAGACAGGGGAGGGGCTGTGACCAATTGTGCCGCTTATGAGAGGCTGAAAGGGATTCCGGAATCCATGCCTGATCTAGGGTCCTACTCTAAGCCGTGCAGAAGCTCAATTCCCAGCATCAGGGCCCCCAACCAGGAGGCCAGTCCACAGAACCCAGGACGATGACTCCTCTGAGCTCCACCACAAGGAATGCCACCCACTTAAGCCAGGCCATTCTACCCTGAGCCCGGGTTGGGCTGGAATCTGCCCAGCTGACCACCAAGAGCCTCCCCACCCAGACTGGCACTGTACCCTTGGGGCCTGGTCATTGGTCCAGCTATGTGGCAGGATCCGAGGCCACTCGGAACATGGGTGGCCCCACTATCTGCTTATCAGCCTTCTCTCTGCCGTCACACCTGTAAGTAGGAATAGGTAAGCCCAGGTTGCAGGGGGATGTGAGAATTAAAGGGAAGAAGTATTCAAAGCTCTTAGATGGCTCCTTAAGGAGAGTGGATTCCCTCTCCCAGCATCTTTCCCCTTCCCCATCAGACCCAAGGGCTGGGCAGGGCTCTGGCCATGGAGAATTCTCCCCCCTGGCTGCTCCCTGCCCTGCACCTTCACTCCACACCCCAGGCCCTGTCGTGTTCAGACTGCGAGTAAACACGCTGGGAACCACAGCCATGGCCTCAGCCCTCTCAAAACGACATTATGGCAACTGTCACCTCACCCAAAGTTTTCTGCCCTAACCAAGATCACGGCCATATACGCCACCAGCAAACCCCAAGCTGTCCACGCACACTAGGATCTGAGCCATTCAGCAACATCACCGCATCATGCTTTCCCTACTCCACAGCCCCTGGCCTGCACAGCCTCTGTGTGAGCTGGTGCCATGGCCCCAACGCAGTGGGATGGAATAAGAGGGTGAGACCCAGTTCACCACGAACCAGCCACAGAACCTTGGACAAGCTGCCCCACCCCTCTGGGCTTCAGTCTGGTCCTTTCTGAGATCAATGGGGTTGTTGGAGGATTCAATGAGTTCATTCCCATCAGAGGCTGAGAGCATGCTTGGTACCAAGCATTTGATTGGGTAAGCTATCATGACCATCCCCTGCTTTGTTCTTCAAGATTTACTCACCTCTTCTGGGTGTTTTTCCAGGCCCCTTCCACCTCCCCCCCACACTCATCATCACACTGCTTGACCCATCAGCCTGCAGGCAGCTTGGTCCTGGGACCACCTGCATCACATACACCTAGTAACAATGCCGATTCTGGAGCACCTGAGGTTGGCTGGGGGCTAGGGAGTCTGCAGTCCTAACAGGTTCCTCAAGTGGTTCTCAGAGACACCCGAGTTTGAGAACCACTGCTCTGGGCCACCTTATGGCCATGGTATAGGCAGTGTCTGGCCTAGGTGCTCAGTAACAAGGTGAGGTCAGGAGGGCTGTTGCAGGTTATGGTCAGAGGCTCTCCCATCCCCGTGCCGTGCTAAGTGGGTAAAGGTGACCCACCTGGGCTTGGCTCTGACAACCGAGTTAACCCATCACCAAACACACCAGTCCCCAGCCCAGCTCCTCGGGCCTTCCCTGAGCACATCGATGAGCAAGGAGCTGCCCCCTTCTGTTGGGGGGCTGAAAAGCCCTCAGGATTTCCAGGGGCAGCTGCAGCGTGAGCAGGCTCCACTCTGAACACAGTTCAGATATCACCCTTATTGGGGATTTGCTCTAGAAAGGAAACTATGAGCCATTCCCACCCTGACTGGGGAAGGAGGTGGTCGGGCAGAGGGCAGTAGTCCCAGAATAACTTGGGGAATCCCTCCGACAGAGAAGCTGCTGGGCACATACAAGGCCTGTGGCTGGGGCTGGCTGTGAGGGTCTGGCCCCAGGGCCTGAACAGCCAGGTCAGCTTCTAGTTAGGGGCCAACATCCTTGGCACAGAGAGCTGGTGGGGCTGGGCAGAGGGATGCTGGCACTCCCAGCACTCAGCTTAGGGGACTGGGTTTTGCAGGGTCCTGCCCCAGGCCAGCCCGCCATGGAGGTGGGAGCTAGAGGGCTCGGCTGAAGCGGAAAGCCTTCTTGGACTCGCTGCCAATCAGACCTGGGGTGAACAAAGCCTGGAGACCTGAATCTCATCCATCAGAGCCCCTGAATTTACGATAACCAATCTTTCCACCAGAAATTCTTTTGCTAAGAACACCTTGGCTCTTAAACCCCCACTCTCACCCCCTCAGCACCATGCTCTGCAAACCCCCCAGCGCTGCTGGCCTAGTGCTGGTGGCCAGTATTCCTTGGGGTTGGCTCAGCCCCCAAAACTCATCAGTGGGTGGAGGTCTGAGTGCTCCTCAGCCGGGCTGGATCGGCGCCTGAATGCATCTGCCCACACGAATGCACACTCCCACTGTCGAGGCCTGGCTGGGGAGGGCAGCGCCTTCCCTGGCCCCCATTTCCAGGCTGCCCAGAACCTGAGCCGGGGTGAGCACTGGCGTTACAGCTGCAACATCTACCTCCACTGTGGGGGCCGGGGCGGTGGGGGGAGTCAGACAAGCAGACAGGCATGCAGATAGCAGCGTTAACATACGGGGAAGAAAAGAGTCTATTGTTAAGGACACATTTATCCTTCTCACAAGGAGTCATCAGACTGTGGCCCCAAACCAGGCCCTCCACCTGTTTTTATAAAGTTTTATTAAAACACAAGGGTACTCATTTATGTATTATCTATGGCTGCTTTCAGGCCACAATAGCAGAGCAGAAGAGTTGCAATGGAGATCCCGTGGGCCTCAAAGCCTAAAATATTTAAAGTTTGGCCCTTAACAAATAATGTTTGCTGACCCCCTGCTCTGACCAGTATAGCATTCACTCAGCACCTAGCATGCGGTGGGCACCGAGGAGCCGACAGTAAGACTGGCTGAGCCTTCATGGAGTTCAAGGCCTCGTGGGGGCAGGGCTCCCAGGGCCACCGCTCAGCTGGCCCCTCATTCAGCCACAGGCTGCTCCTAGAGGGAAGGAGCAAAGCCCTGGCCAGCTGCAAGTCTGCCCCCAGCTCTGGCACAGAGCTGCTGCCATCTTCATTATGCTGATGCTCCTGCAACAGGGCTGCTCTCTGTTACCCCTAACCTTTCAGAATCTCCCAGGTTTTAGAAAGCAACGTAGTACATATACCACATAGTATACAACACCCCACCCAGCAAGGCAGCACCATAATCAAACGCATTACTGTCTCTGCAGCGAGACCCATGACTACTCACACTCACCGAGATAAATACAGTCTAGACTACGTGGAGTCTCAAGTCAGTTTGGGTCAGGTTTCCCCACAAAATCTGTTTCCAAATGACCTTTGGTTTTCGTAGTTTTTTGGAGTTCAGAATTTCGGATAAAGGATTGTGAGTCTATACCAGTACTGCAGTTGCAAGTGTGAACGCCGGGTCTGCACTCTGTTTCTTGGTGTCGGTTGGACATCCCCCCGCCCCCTGCAGACTGCCCCGGGGGCCACCCCCCTGACACACACAGAAAATATGAACTAAATGAACTCACATCCCCAGAATTTCTTACCCAAAGAACAGCTACCACCATTCTTACTGAAAAATGTAGCAAGACATCCATCTGCCTGCTCCACTGTCAGGGGCAGAGAAGAGCCAACATAAGTAATTTTTCCAACTTATTTACTCGGGACGAGGACAATAAAAACATTTTCTGGTCCCTGCTGCTGCCAGAAGGGCAAGCATATTGGGGTGTTTTGGGGGAGCAGGTGAGAGGGTGGTAGCCAAAACGAAAAACCCTTGTTAATTTTCCTCAGAGCCTCCCTGGGGTCTAAGTTTCATTTGGAAATCTAAAATAATTTATCTCATTGCAAATTTCTGACAGCTAATTAGAAAAATGTACTAATTGTATAATCTGGTTTCATATGTGGTAATTATACTCCTTTGAGTGAAATAAACAAACATTTTATATATACACGTGTATATACACATACATGTGTACATATATACACATATATGTGTGTGTGTGTATATATATCTATACTAATAAAAGGGTAATATGCTAATTAGACTGGGAGACCTTCCAGGAGACCTTCCGTATGTTCTTCTGGACAAAGCCATGGCGGCAGGGCCGAGGTAGAGGTGGTTAGAGGCCAAGAGGGGAGGGCAGTTGTGGGTGATCAGGCTGGTGGGGGGGGGCCATTGGGAGTGAGCAGGCAGAGTGGTTAGGGGCAATCAGGCAGGCAGGTAGGTGAGCGGTTAGGAGCCAGCAGTCGCGGATTGCAAGAGGGATGTCCGACTGCCGATTTAGGTCTGATCCCTGTAAACCAGCAGGACATCCTTCGAGGGGTCCCAGATTGGAGAGGGTGCAAGCCAGGCTGAGGAACACGCCACCCCCGTGCACAAATTTCGTGCACCAGGCCACTAGTATATATATATATATAGTTTAATAGCACTTCTTCCAAACGTGTAAAATACCCAGGAGGGTGAGGGCCTGTGCTGGGAGGGCAGGAGCGGGGGGAGGAAACATATGTAATGTAATACTTTCAACAATAAAGAATTAAAAATTTAAAAAATAAAGGTTTCATCTGAAACTAATATATCAAATGTCAATTGTAATGGAAATATATAGAATTTAAAAAATTCACCTCAAAGTTTAAGATAGTCATACTGAAAAACTACCTTAATACACACCATCCATAAATAGACGAACCACCTGCTATAAAATGCAGCTCTTCTGCATTAAAGGATGATCTCTGAAAAGATATTTCAGTAACGACACCCATCAGACACCCTGGAATTAAATTGGTTCCCCCCTTTTTAATGCACCATGTTTTTAGCATTCTGAAATGTCCTACCCTCTCTTTCTTAATAGAGCATTCCTACAAAGGACTCCCAGAAATTTCCTCAGTGCCTGAGATTTCTAAACTCCAAAATTGGGAAAGAGGTTCTGGACTCCACTGAGGATCTCTACCGAACCCTGGAACTGGGAAGATTTTTGAGGAGGGATTGGGAAACATTTTTTTTCGCCTGCCTGACCCAACAGTGTCCTCTGGGGGTAAGTTAAGAGGGGATGGCTGTGTAGGGAGGGGACCCGGATGCCAAATGCCTGGGAGGTGTGTCTAGTGACTGTGGGCAGGGACTAGGTAAACCCTCCCAACCCCAGGAAGCTGCCCGAGGCCTCCAGCACTACCTTTGGTCAGGGCTGCCTGCCAGGAGAGGCAGAGAACTGCCACCTGCAGTCCTGCCATCACGGGGGACAAGGACACATGCTGGGAACTCACAGCTCCTGGTAGAGAGGACAGAGGCACCCGCCTTCCCTCCAGCCCTCTACCCGTCTGCCTGAGCACGCATGGCATGGCCAGGCAGGGCTGCACTGACCCTGGCCTGTGAATCAGTTTCACTTTCTGGTTTGTATCCTGGGTCACTTCTCACCCTGATGGAAGACCATGTCCTTTAAATGCCGAGAGAGAAAATCCTCCAAAATGTTTCTTGTTGTTTTTTCTTTTTTTTTTTATTTCCCAAGGACACAGTTTTCCTCTGAAGCCCGGGGAACAGGCTTTGGTGAAAACCCTAACTACGTAACCTCAGTCCCCGGGGCTGCTTAGTCTAATATGATTACACATCTAAATGCAGTAAACGGGGCAAAGTGGTAATATTTTTCTGGGAAAAATCAACATCATAAAAGGGTCTTTATTGAATCAAGGGACCATGAACTCTTCTGTTGCCTAATGATGGCTCCCCAGTGAAGGAGGCTGGGTTTCCAGGCAGGACTCCGCACAGCTCCCCAGCCAAAGGGCAATGGATATTTGTCACGACTTGTCTAATTACAACAAAATCCACCGAAAGGACGAAAGGGAGGATGCCAGAGTCTTCCCAGGTTGGCAGCAGCCCCCTCCCCCACTCAGGCTCTGGAAATGGGGGGGGTGGTGCTGGTTTTTGGGCCAACTTCTATTTTAAGGAGCAGGCCCCCAGCTCCATCCCCACCCCTTACATTCAAAGATCCTGGACCCTGCCCCTGTCCACTGTCCACGCCTAAGTGGCTCTCCAGCACCCAGCACTGCCCCCTCCATCCCCATCTATAGAGAAAAGGCCCATTGTCTAAATGTGATATTTTGCCAGATGGTTTAACATTCAGCGATCTGGCCAAGGTTAGCGTGCGCCCAGACCTGAGTGACAATCAACGCCTGCTATCACCAGACACAGGAGGAGGGGGAGGGGGAGAGGGAGAGAGACTTGGGCCAGGGGAGGGTGAACCCTCCACACTCACCAGCTGGGAGCAAGTGGTTAACTTTTCCCAGATAGACAGTGGTCAGTCCAGGAGAGTTGGAGACCAACATTTTGCTTATATACAAAGTCCTGTTTCCAAGTATCTGTTTAATCGCCCTCGAAATTCCAAAAGCAAAGACACATTTTCTTTAAAAAAAAAAAAAATTTTTTTTCATGTTCTTAAGCTTAAAACAGCAAGCTCGAGAAGAAATTCAAGAGAATGTTGCCCTGACTCTCCCACTAACCTGTCCCCACCCCGCCCCCCCCCGTGACTGCATGAACCCACCCCTGGAAAAGTGGGTGATGTCTGGACCAGGCCTGTCTCTAAGGGAGCAGGGACCACCCCCCACCCCCGCCTCGCTCCCCAGCATACACAGCAAAGACGTGCTTTTCTTCCAAAGTTTTCTCCCCAGATGTGAGGCCAGCAGGCAGGCTTGCCAGGCCCAGGTTGTCCTTCCCTGACCTCACTGGGGTTGCTTCACTGGCCCCACAGGCTCTGGGATGAACGAACTATGGTGTCCCCTGAGAACAGCTACCAGGACTCCCTGCTACCACAGGCCCAGCATTTCACACAGGACTCTCATAACGCCCTACAACGTGGGCACGCATTATCAGACGTGGGGAAACTGAGTCTCAGCAAGGCACACCACTGGCCCGAGGTCACCCAGCGAGTCTGCAAGTGCGCCAGGTTTCCCAATGCAAAGGCAACACCCTGCGCCTGACGCCCGCATTATGCAGGAAAGCATTTTCTGCCTTCCACCTGGCTCTCCCCTAAGGCCAGGTGCCATGAGCCTAGACCTAGAAGCTTTTCAGAGGGTGGGGGAGGAGGTCTACCTTGCACCAGTCACGGAGCTAGAGGATTCTTTCTTAAACGTTTGCCTGGGAGGACCAGAATGTATGCCTGTCACCTAGAAGGAGAAGCCAGTGTTTTCCCTCGAACCCCACACACCCCAGGGCAGAAATCCAGTGAGAGGAAGTGAGTTCCATGAGAATGAACCACAAAGTCTTCACAGATGGATCCAAATTTCCCAGCTGCACATCTCTGAGTCCTTCCCCCTCCCACTCCTCCCAACCACAGCCCCAGGTTCCAACCTCCTGCATGCCCTTCTCTGCTCCTCCTGGCTCAGAATCTTAGCAGATTCTCCGGGGGTGCACACTGGATTCGGGCCAACGCCCCAGGGAACAGCGAAGGGGGCTCTCAAGCCCAAAGTGGCAGAGCTGAGATTGCAATCAGGCAATGGATCTTTCCACATAGCACCTCCCTCCCCAGTTCTCCTGGGCAGCAAACACAAGGGGTCTGGCTACAGGGCGATTTCAAAATTCCCACACTGTGCCAAAGGGAGGAGGAAGGGAGCTGCACAGTGGGTGAGAAGTCACCTGCTCTGTGTCTGTCTCTGTGTCCTGCCCACTGCCCAGGGCCAGTTAGAAGGACTAGACTAGAGGCTCTAAAGCACTGAAAAGATGATGGTCTATCTCCACCTCCCATTTGAAATCCAAAATGAAAACATCACTGAGCCATAAAAAAAAGGATAAGGAAGTCCAACGAAATTCTGATTTTTTTTTTTTCCATGACGATCACTCTTCAGTCTTTTTTGGAATATCAACTCATTTCCTTCCCCCACCCCTCCATCCCTTCGATTCTGCACCCTGCTTGACTGGTCCCACTGGAGCGTGTTTAGCTTGTCCACTGGGTCAACGAGCGAGCAATCCAAGAGCAAACTGTGGCAATTCACCTTTCCTGGGGACCTTTCGTGAAATGTGCTCAGTGTCAGAACCGGAACCGTTGGGCCTTTCAGGCGGGCTGCACTGCAGAGCAGGTGGGCGAGGTGGCCACATCTGCACACCTAGGGCTAATCCAGGCCCGTTCATCACCTCCAGTGCCACAGCTCAAGCTTGCCGGCGCCCAACCTGGGAGGCCCTGACGCACCCGGAAAGCTGGGCGTCGGGCTCCTGGGGCACCAAACGTAGCTGTGAGGGAGAGCTTTTCCCCCCTTTGCCTCAGCCTCAGCTACCACAGAGGACTCACAATACTCATCTGCTCTCAGGGCTGAGGTAAGGCGTGGGCAGCGAGAGGCCATCCCTCCCATACCCACGTTGGAACCCCAGCCTGGCCCGGTCCCCGGCCGTGGTTGATGGACAGTAAAACTAAGAGGCCTGAGACTCGGGAAGGGGTTCCCAGACATTATCCCAGCCTTATGATTACAAAGCCGCTGTGGCCGGTAGGTTAGGTAACTTGCCCAAGGCCACACGCTAGCAAGCAACAGAGACCCACAAGCCTTGAGTCTCAATCACGCTGCATCCTTCTCAACCAGCACGTACGCACAGGCAGATTCTAAATGAGAGAGCGGAGGGGTGAGGACTACCAGTCAAAGGTCTACTGTTGGGTGCCAGGCACTGTGCCTACATTTTTCATATAAGCCTCACCACAAGTCTCCAAGGTTGGTATCAGAACCCTCGTTCACCAGGGAAGAAATGGGCACAGAGAAGTTACTTGTCGAAGGCCACCCAGCTGGCAAAGAGCAGTTCGGTCTCCAACCCCAGCACATCTGGACCCAAACTCCACCTTCACGGCCCTCGCCCTGGGCTGCTTCAAGAAAAACCCTTCAAGGAACCCCAACTGATCCCCTTGCTTCTGACAACTCTTTCATAGATATGTCACCAATTAGGAGCGCTACTCTTTTATGTAAAAGAACTGAGACAGGCCAAATATTTACCGTCCCGCGCAGAGAGGCACAAACTGGCCTGGTAGCAGAATCGGCTCCACGCAGGAATGAGGGCCAAGCTGTCACTTCACCAACTTCGGGACAGAATCAAATCCTGAACAACACAGAGGGTTCAGACAGTTTGGCTTTGGGCAAAAAGGCACTGAGGGAGATCTGGGAATGCAGCTCAGAGCGCCCCCTCTTCTCCATTCCCCACCCCCCAGTGCCACCAACAAAACTGTGGAGGGATTTTTAAGTCTCAGAATTTCTGGAGTTGCTAAGACAGGGGTGGGTGGAGATGAGAGGGTTGGCTTCTCCCAACACCTCCTAGGTCAAGCCAATCCTCCTGGACAAAAATTGATCTTTAATCTTTCATAGGTTGGGATCTTTTTCTTAAAATAAAAAAATAAATAAAAAGCTAAAACAGCTACAAGGGTGAGGTTAATTATTCACCAGGTTGCAATTTACTTAAGAGTTGAGGGAATGCAGGTAGGCAGGACCTGGCCTCCAGCTGAATTTCAGGAGTCCTCCCTGGGTCTGGTTAAAACCCTTCCCTCCCACCAGCTTTCCACCTTGCATCTCGCTACTTCCTGAAGCCGGCTCCAGGGCAAACAAGTCTGACTTCACAGAGCCTAGAGGTGCCCATCTTAGAGGAATGGATGGAGGTGGGGGTGGGGTGGGGGAGGGGGGAGGAAGGAGGCATCTGCTCCAAGAAATGATGAGAATTCAAAAGGGACAGCAAAATCAAAAAGCTCTCAACTAAAACACAATTCCTAAATACAATGGCTTAAGTCAACGCACAAATCAGCTGCAGGAGGGCAGGCCAGCCTGCTGTGTAACTGATTCAATCCCATTTTGCAAAGGAAAAATCCCAAGAAGGAAAAACCTAATTGCTCCCTTCCCCCAAAGAAATGAAGTACCAAGCCATTTCCTAAAAATCCCTAAAACCGGGTCAGCCCCAGAGGAGGGGCCACGGCCTGAGGGAAAGCTGCCTGTGGCTTGGACCAGGGCAGGGGCGCTGCCAGGCTCCTCACGCCTTGTTTTCAGAGACTGAGGTCCCCAGGCCTGTGCTCTCCAGGAGCAGCCACCTCTGCTTGCTTTCCTGTGTCTCACTGTCTCATTGCCGCAGCCCAGGTCTGCGGGCGTTTCATGACCATGCGTTATTCTGGAGATTTCCACTTCATTTACTTTAAGATACTGACTCCCCGGGGCCGGGAGAGGCATGGGTTCAAAGGGAGAATTTTGTTTTCCCCAGCCTGATTCAGTGCTTCAAAGAGAGCATTTTTCTTAATTAGGGCAAGACCTCTACTTTGAAGCTCCCCCAGTCCACCCATAGACAATTTTGCCTCAACACTGAGAATTGGTCAAGACGCATGTACACTTCAGTACGGAGCCAAAGAAATTCTTTTCTCCCATAATCCTGGCGCCTGCACGTTCCACGGATGTGAGCCTTTAGGACAAAACTCACACTGGGCCAACTGCAGTGAGTATCTAGGGCCATGCCCTCTCCTAGGCTCACAGACCCAACCCCGCTTCATTTAGTGACTCCCTAGCCTATGGGGCTCTCCTCCAAACCCCTCAGGTCCAGCACCCCAGATGGCCACGAACATGAGGATAGAGGTGTCAAAGCGCTCTTGCCGTCTACACTCGCCTACAGACGTCAGGGAAGACTGTGGAAAAACCTTCCAGAATGGGTCTCTGCACAATTTCGAGAGAGGTGGGCCAACGTGGCTGAGCTGGTTTTTCCCTCTCCCTCCTGCCGACACCTAGAAACCCCTCCTGTTTTCCAAAGTCAGGAAGAGGGGAAACCAAGGGGCGCTGTTTTGTCAACGTGCCCTCCTCCTTCAGTTCAGGTCACCTCACTGCACGGCTCCCAGTGTGTTTCCAAGCCGCCACTGCCCTGACAGCCAAACCACAATACAAAATAGAAGTTCCACCACCAAGCAGACCCGGGTCCCAGGGGTTGCTGGGGGTTTTCTTTGAAGGGGGACATAGAAGTGAAGTTCATGGGTAGAGAGCAGTTTTGTCAAGACTTTTGTCGTCTCACGGCACACATAACATTATTACTAAAATCCTGCGGCACACCATAAAATATATTTTTTTGCCGATCTGACAAAAAAAATAGGTATAATTTTGATTCACTCACACCAGGCGGTTGTCATTTTTTTATTTGACAAACCCAAGGGAAAGAGGTCAGTGCCCCTGACTAAATAGTCAGGTATTGCATATATCAAAAAGTCTTGTGCCAACCGGTTGAAAATCGCTGGGCTAGAGGGTTTAAGAAAGGAATCTCAGCATAAACCCTGAAGAGAACTCAGGGCGGGCCAGCATTATGTGGCATATGCCAGGGAACAAAAGACTAGCCATTAGGAACACACCCACAAAGATGTACCTTTTTTCAAAAATTATGGTGGGGGACAGGAAGGGACAGGGGCTTCTGGGTCTGCAGGGGCTAAACCTCGGAATCGCGTCCCATCTCCCCAGGAGCAACTCTAGAAATCGGGAGGTCCTCCTTACCCCCAAGCTCAAGGTTGCCTCGCCGGAAGGAATGCGCAGCGGGGTAGGCCCTGGGAGGCGAATGAGCTTGGCCCGTTGCGGAGAAGGGAGCCACCTCTCCGCCCTCGCGCCTGGTCTGCCCCGCGGGGATCTCCCTCCACCCGGAGGACACGAACCACACACAGTGACCAACTCAGATTTCCCGGCGCATTCCCGTTGCTCCTGAGACGCGCAGGGAGCCCTGGAATCGCCGCACCGAGTCCAAGGCTAGCGCGCCTTGCCAACCCCGCTCCAACGTGGACCCAGGAGGTGGCGGCCCGCCAGGGTCCAGGTCCCAGCCCGGGCACTGAGCTCGCGCGCGGGCCGGGAGCTCGGAGGAGCCGCCGGTCCCGGGAGCCGAGGACTGGGACTTTGTAGGCCAGTTGAACCGACACCCTCATCTCGCCCGCAAAGACCCAGCCCTCAACTCCCGCCCGTCTTGTTGTTCGGAGTTCGGGGTGCAGGCGCGCCCCAGACTGTCTCCCTCGGGTTGGGGCCGACCAGCCACCCGCACGCTATTCAACACACGCTTTCGGCCAAGGCTCCGGGTTTCCTCCGAGCGGCGTCCGCCAAAGAAGGCACCCGCCCCGCCCAACCTCGGCTGCCGGACTCCGGAACCAGCCCTGGAAGGGTTACACACGAAGCTCGGCATGCGGCAGCTTCCAGGCCACCCCCGCCTCCCCGCACAGGACAAGGGGAGCGGGCTAGGGGACGTGCGGGGACCTAGCCACCCCACGCCCAGCAGCCCAGCAAGCACGAGAGTTACACCAGGAACTTCGCCAAGATCCCACGCCGCAACGCGAGGCCCAGCTCCACGCCGCCTCGTTACCTGCGCTCAGATCCGAGGGGCGCAGGGCGTAGGGCCGGGCTGAGCTGGGCCGCACCGTGGCCGGGAGGGGGTCGAGAAGTCGCTGTGAGCCGGGCCCTGCCCCCCGACGTCCCGTGCGCCCTGCGGTGGATCTCCCCGCTCAACCTGCCCGGGACCTGGGGGCCTCCGCCCCCTGCCCCAAGACGCACGCACGAGCCCAGCGCATCAGGGAGAGGAGCGAGGTGTGGAGATCTCTGGAAAGTTGGGTGAGTTGTGCCCGCTCGCTGGAGCGGCGGAGCTGGCTCCACGTGCTGGTGACACATCAGGAAAGCTCCGCGCCCCACGGCTCCCGGAGGACGGACGCGGCCAGCGCCCGCCTGCACCACCTCCGGGAGCCAAGCGGACAGCGCCCCGCCCCGGCCCGCCCTCCGCCCGCCCCTCGGTGGCGCCACCCGCTTGAGCCTGCGGCGCCCGCACCAGCCTGCGGCACCGGCGCACCAGCGGGAGGACACCCGGGCGGGTGGTGGGGTTTAGGGGGTGGCCTTGGTGCCTTCTCCCCGGCTGCTTTAACGGCCCCCCGGGATCGAGTCGGACTGCCTGCTTCAACTCCAGTGCCTTCTTCCCAGTCACGCAGCCCTTCCCGCCTCTGAGCTCCAGTAATTTTCCCCTTTTCTCGGACTGGTCCCAGCCCAGCTGCTGCTGGCGCTTCTTCCCAGAAGGCCAGAGCCGAGAGCCCCCTGCTGGCAGCTTCGCTCTGCTCCTGGGGCTTGTCCCGCCCCAGGAGCTGGCCTCAACCTCCCCATCGAACCGGAGCTGGCCAGGCGGTTCAGCGGGGCTTTGGTGGCAAAACAAGGAGATACATGTAAAAGACCAAGCATAGTACCCAATAGCATAGCTTCTTAGATGTTAATTTCGTGTTTTCCATTCCCGTTCCAGGTGACCACAGATAACCTCTCTTCCTGGCTGTGCTTTCTGAAAACCTGGGCTCTGCAGGGGTGGGGAACCGTTTCTCTGCCCAGGGCCATTTGGATGTTTATAACATAATTTGCAGGTCATACAAAATTATCAACTTGAAAATTAGCTTGCTGTCCCCTGCGTAGCCCCGTGGTTGAACATCGACTTATGAACCAGGAGATCACGGTTCCATTCTGGTCAGGGCACATGCCCAGGTTGCTGGCTGGACTGGGGTGAGGGTAGTGTGGGCGTACAGGAGGCAGCCAATGGATGATTCTCATCATTGTTGTTTCTATCTCTCTCCCCCTCTCCCTTCCTATCTGAAATCAATAAAAATATATTTTTAAAAATTCGCTTGCTATATTTGGTCAAACGTTTAATGAACTCATCCCTGATTTCAGACCAAATGATTTCAAGGGCCTAATGCAGCCCGCCAGCCAGATGTTCCCCTGCTGGGACTCTGGGGAGATGGAGGGGACTCTCCCAAGATTAGAGAGGGGGTCTGAGCTGCATGGAATCCCCTTTTAACCTGCTGCCCCACCCTCTGGAGACCAGGTTGTCCCCCTCATCTGAGACCAGTATGGAGGCCCCATAGGCCTCTGCCAACATCTCCATCCTCAAGATGGCCAGGACTCCAGGGACCATGGAAGAGGGAGTGAAGGGGAAGCCTGAACAGCACTGAAATTAAGCTCCCTGGCTCACTCCCATCCCCCACCCCACACCACTCTTCAGATAGAGCCCTTGAGTTGGATTTAAAGAAAATAATGAGACATACCTGTTTGTGGCCTGACAGGTATTGGCTGTGTGCCTCAGCAATCCAAATCATGACTTAAACCCTCACTGCTATGGGGGCTGAGTGGTTTCTCTGCTTAATTTGCCAGCTCCTCAACCCTCCAACCCCCTACATGGAGATCTCAGGGTAGGACAATAGATAGATGTGCAGGATCAGGTGCTCCCAGGACAGAGGGGCTCCAGGAGGGATGGGGACAGAGGCGCTCAATACTGGGGCAGGGCAGGCCGCTGGCCCCAAGCCTCTGTAATCCCCATTTTGTGGGAGCCCAAGATTAAAAGAGAAGAAAAAGATGCCCTGACATTGCTGGTGATGCTGCAGGTGCTGGAGGGGTTCTGGGGTTTGAGCTCTGCTTTCTCTTCCCTTTTATTGCTCTCTCTAAATCTGACAAACGCTTTGGATCTCTGAGACTCGAGGAGCCTGGAGGAGCCGGTGTCCTGGGGGGATGAAAGGGCAGGGATGTAATGGGTTTACCCCAGCCCTGATCCCAGGGAAGCCTGTGGAAGATTACGATTTGCTTCCTGAGTTTGAAATCTCCTGCTACCCCCTGACCACATCAAAGGAGATGGCCATGGGGGAGCACCTAATCCCATCAATAGCATCAGAACTGGGCGAGAAAGGAAATTCTGCCAAGTTGGTGCAGTGGCGGCACACAGTTCACAAGAGAAAGATACATCCCAGGGCCCTGGCCTCCACCACTGGCCTTCACACTGGATCCCGAGCCAGTCCAGAAGCAGACAGAGCCTGTCACTCACCAGAACTCAGCTGGGCAGTGGGGCGGGTCTAGCTCCAGGGGCAGGAAGGGACCCTGAGGGCTTGGGTGCTGCTGGCCCCCAGCTTGACTTTGAGCAAGTGTGTTCACAGTCACGCTTCTTACCACCAACGTTTCCCAAAGATGCAAGATGGTTCTAAGTTTAAAAATAATAATAAAAAATGAGTATATATTTTTAAATGTAAACTTCATGAATATTAATGTTACAAGGTGGCTAAAGCGGTTAAAGTGAGCCCACTCAAAGGCAAGTATTTAGTAAGTAACTCAACTAGTATTCTGATATGGCAAAAATGGTGACAGTCTCGTGCAAATGACGAAGGTTAGAAAAACCTTATAGCCACCTCGGCCTTAGAACAATGGCTTTCACACGTGCAGTGATGCCCCATGGTAGGAAATGTCTGTATATGGATATAAGTGTTTTATGAGACAATGCTTATGTACACGAATATGTTATCCTCTTCTGTTCCATAAAAAAAAAAAAATGCTGCTTGCAAACTGTCACATTTATTTCATGATCTACTGATGGGTTACCTCCTGGAATTTGATAAATACTGCCGTAGAGATCAAGCTATGACGCTGATGGCTCTCGGGGAAAAATTCCTAGGTGCCAAGCCTGTGGGCTAAGAGCTTCTTACACTCCCACAGTGACCTAGGAGGGAGGTATCATTATAATCCACATTCACAGGTGAAGTTACTGGCCAGGATCCCTTAGTAAGTGCAGGCCTGAGACCAGGCCCTCTCCACCCAACTCCTCCCTGGTCTAGTGCACTTTCCACCAGCCCCTCCTTCCCCCCGCCTCTACCCCATCCCAAGTGAATATCTCAGGGAGGCCCAGTCTCCAGGGCATTCATGCATGTTTGCCCTTCCCACCATGTAGTATTTTGGTCCTTTTTGCCCCCTAAAAAAATAATCTCCCAGAAGTCAGGTTCTTTAGCAAGCTAGCTTCAGAGCCCCTGAGGTGGGGGTGTGGTGTGACATGGACAATCTTAATGTTCCAGCTACCCTGCCAGAGTGCTGCACACACCATCTCTGGGACTGGGGCGGGGGGAGAACCAAAATCCGATAGAGCTGGAGACACTGACCTTGCTCCCTGGCTTGCCTTATTCTAGATCAGGCGTCCTCAAACTACGGCCCGCGGGCCACATGTGGCCCGCCGAGGACATTTATCTGGCCTGCCGGGTGCCGCTGCCTGTCCTGCTTAGCAGCCGACTCGTCCCGGGCCCGCAGTGTGCATAGGAATTTGTTCATAGTTTTTTTTCTTAACTATAGTCCGGCCCTCCAACGGTCTGAGGGACAGTGAACTGGCCCCCTGTTTAAAAAGTTTGAGGACCCCTGTTCTAGATTCTTCCCTAGGCCTCCCCTGGCTGTCCTGTTTTATTTTTAAATATGTTTTTATTGACTTTTAGAGAGAGGAAGGGAGAGGGAGAGAGAGAGAGACAAACATCAATGAGGAGAATCACTGATCAGTTGCCTCTTGCCCGCCCTCTACTGGGGATCAAGCCCACAACCAGGAATTGAACCATGACCTCCTGGTTCATGGGTCAATGCTCAACCACTGAGCCACACTGGCCGGGCAGCTGCTAGGCTGCCCTGTTTTAAATTGCAGCCCCCTTCCCCACCCGGTCTTATTCCCCAACCCAGATATTTTTCCCTTTCCATGGCCCTTGTCCCCTCTACGATGCCACACATTTCACTCACTTGAATATATTCTGTCTCCTGCTGCTGATCTCTGCTTCCCACTCCCAGGATGTGAGTCCCACAGGCTGGGAAGTTTTGTCTGTAAAGGACGCTACTGCATCCCGGCGCCTGACACAAAACACATCCTCAGTCAATATTTGCTGAGAACCCAGCTTTGCCACAACTGGATGGGATTGGCTGCCCCAAACCCTCCCCACAGGCCCCCTGGGCCTGAGCCCCACAGGCAGAGGCACTCCCTCCAACACCTGTTGATTTCACCAGCTTCCTCTCAGAGGGTGACCCCACCCCCCAAGGGCAGGAGCACCAACATGTACAGTGGCCTCCAGGCCCCATAAACCGTTCACGGTATGTACTAGCAACACCGCGGTACAGTATTGGTCCCCTGCTCCTGCTGAACACCTGCCACATCTCTAGCAACACAGTAATGTGCTGTGAAGTGGGAGGGAGGAGAACCCCGTTTTCCTGATACGGAAGCCGAGCTTGGGGAGATGAAATGATTTACTCAAGGCCACTCGGCACTGAGCCCTTCCAGAGCTCCGGGGAAAGACCGGCTGGCCATGAAACTGTCACTGCAGAAGAGCTGCACTGGTATTGCTGGTCTTATCACGTTTGGGGCCTGTGTTAGTTCCTGACTCCTGGGCAACCTCTGATAAGGTATCTCTGCCACTGGGCCTCCGTTTCATCACTGGCAAGCCTGGAATGTGGCTTTTCTCTGTGATTTCTCCCAGCTTGACCGTAGGAAGAAAAGTTTGTGAAGTCTCTGACTTTGTTGTTGATGACCTTCCTGCATTCAGCCAAGACCTACAGAGCCCTTTATCTACCCAGGTCACTGGATAAGACACACCCCTGGCCCACAAGCAGCAGCAAAGGGGTAAATTCCCCAGAAAGGAGTCTGTTCTCTCCAGGTGTGGTAACATGTTAGCAAGGCTGAGGCAGCGTTCGATTGGGGTCTCCTGACACCCTACGCTTGGGCTCCGCCCTCTGAACATGACCTAAGGAGTGAGGCTGAGAGGGTGGTGAGCTGTAATGTCACACAAGGAGCCCTAGTGGCCCATCGTCCCCGCCATCTCCCTCGGGACTCTCTGCAAGGCTCTCAGCGGCGGGGTAAGTGCCTGGAAAATGTTAGCACACGTGCTCCCGAGAAACTAGGAGTCCGTCTCCTGGGGAGCCGACCTGTGTACTGAGTACTGTGGTCAGGCCGGTGGCTTTGGTCACTCGGTGCTCCTCCCGTTGATCAGGGTGAACATGAGACAGTGATGGGCGGGTTGGCTCACAGGTTGGCAAAGAGATGGGCCCTCCCCTGGGTCCATGCCAAGTAATAACGAAGAAGATTTTCCCAAACAGATGTGTGCTCGCCCTGCGGGAGAGCTTCATCTATGTGATAAAGGGAGAGCTTTCTGGATGGCCTTGAAGGAATCATTTCCTTTCTCTTTGCCTGTTTCTGTGGCTGTAAAAGGAGAGGGTTGGATGGTTGCTGCCATTCCTAATTGGTAACTTTTGCCCAGAAGGATGGGTTTGGACCTTTTGCATTTACTATTAAAAACTATTTACAGAATGAGTATTTGTTTCTTTTTAAAAATATACACTGAGTGGCCAGATTATTATGATCTCTGAACGCATAATAATCTGGCCACTCAGTGTATATCCTATATAATAAAAGGCTAATATGCAAATTGTCCCCTCGACCAGGAGTGCGACCAGCAGGCAGGCCGGCCAACCGCCCATGTCCCCTCCCCCTGGCCAGGCTGGCCAGACCCCACCCATGCACGAATTCATGCACCGGGCCTCTAATATATATACATAATAATCTGGCCACTCAGTATATATTTTTTAATTAGTTTCAGAGGTAAAGGAAGAGGGAGGGAGAGAGAGAAACATCAATGATGAGATAGAATCATTGATTGGCTGCCTCCTGCAAGCCTTCCATTAGGGATGGAGCCCACAACCTGGGCATGTGCCCTGACCAGGAATTGAACCATAACCTCGTGGTTCATAGGTCGACCTTCAACCATTGAGCCACGCCAGCTGGTCAGTATTTGTTTCTTAATTTGAAATTCCATTTTACGTGCAACATCAGAAAGTCCACGGGAGAAAGAAGAGTGCCCCTGCTTGCTCAGCTGCAATCTAGTCATGATATTTGAGTGTCAAACATGATTGAACAAAGGCAGGAACACCCAAGAGCTTGTGGTGCTCGGGGCAAATTCTGGGGCATCCTTGAGCCCAACCACGATGTCACTTCCTCAGGGAAGAGTTCCTCAATCCCTCAAGTGGGGCCCTCCCTTGTCCAGGCCTCTGTCTCTGTATCAGGTGCTGGAAATAGACCTGAGTGAGACACTGTCCCAGCCCTAAAGGCACCCAGCCAGGATGTGAGACGCACCGAGGGGTCCCAGACAAGAAGCTGACTCATTACGTGGGGGAATCACAGGAGATGACACCTGAGTCTTGTCTAAGGGATTGAGCCGACTCTGATCCAGTGTCTGATCTCGCTAATTTGCAGCAAGATTTGAGGAGGACAGAGGAACTTGTTAACATGCACCAAGAGCTTGCAGGCAGGAAAGTCTAGATTATGGGAAACTTGACAGGTCAAAGAGGCCAGGTTCCTCAACAGATACATTGCAAGGGAATGAAAGGGAAGAAGAGAATCCTCGTGGTTGAAATAAAAAGCTTAAAAGATATATCAATTTTCAAAATGAGCAAAGTTAAATTATAGGTATAAAGAAGTGAAGATGCTCAACTAGGTGATAAGTAAAAATGTGAGGAAGTGATTCCTATAAAAGGGGTATGGCTACTTATTGGGAGGGGGCAAATGAAGGAGGTTTTGGGGTGTCTGGCAAAGTTCTCTCACCTGGTTGGTATTCTTATAATTCATTAAGACATTCGCTTGATTTGTGTGGCTTCTGAATCAGTTTCATTATAAAATAAGAGATTTAAAAATATCTCTCGCGCCCAGTCTGGTGCGGGTCCGTGGTTAGAGAGTTGGCCCTGCACACTGAACGGTGTCGGGTTCAATTCCTGGTCAAGGACACGTACCTAGGTTGCAGGCTCAATCCCTGGCCCTGGTGACTGTATCTCCAGGGTGGAATACTGGACTATACTGACAGCATGAGGCAAAATATATATACTTGCCAAATTCTGCTTTTAAGTTAAATAATATTCACTCACAGGAAGAAAGAGGCTTGACCTAAAGTAGTTTATATTTTTAAAATATCCTAGAGGTTTTAGCTGCCCACAATGTCTGTGTCTGACTACATGGCTCTCAAACGGCAGTACTACAGAGGCGCTGAGTCTGTCCTAGACCTGGGAGCCAATGGCAGTAGGCCTGCGCAAGAGGAAACTGGCAGGGGGCGGGCCTTTGGAGCTCTAGTCCTGCCCATCAGGGAGCACTGATTGTAACTCTCTGGATGGGGAACCAGGGTCACATAGACCCCATCATGAAGTCGAAATGACCAAGACCCACTGTGAAAGGACTACCATGATCCGCCACCTTTGGCAGCCATGAGCGAGACGGTGAGGCAGTTTGAGGTGCCTTTCCTTGTCCAAGGCCCAGGCTCTGAGATAAAAGGTAAAATTTGAGGCCACAAGGCATGTAGGAAATATCTTTTTCAACTCTTAAATTTTGCAACTAAGGAAGTTAAAGTCCAAGGTATATAAGTGGTTGAATAGAGGTCGTGCAGGGAACTCAGCATAGGTGTCTCCTTCTGCTTCTCCCCTCACCCTTTAAGCCAATATCTACCTCCAGCCCCACAGAAGTGAGTGTAGATACCTGAAGGCCTTCACGGTAATTATAAGACTTCTCTGCTCCCATGTCCACCCTGGTGCTTATACATGACCCACCTTCACCTGGGATCCACAGTTGACCCCTATCTCTGGCTCTTCACCTTTGGGGGCCCACATTTCCCCCAACATCTGTATGTTGACTTCTTCTGTACCTTGACCCTCCTTTATTGACTTTGGCTTGGCTCATCCATCTCCCTCTGTTGGGATGGAATTCTCACCTCCAGCTACTGCAGGAAACCCAATGGCCAGCCTCAGAGATCCAAGGATCGGTAATCCAAATTCAGAGATAGTATTTAAGGCAATACCCAATAGTTTAGGAAATTTCCCCTTCCTATCCCTGGATATTTGGAATCTGCCTTTATTTGCATTCAGTAACAAGTAAGTCCATGTTGACACTGACACCTAGCTCAGCATTCCCTTGAAAAGCCAAGCATCTCTTCCATTATTGGAATATTAGGGAAATGATAAATATATTTCCCTGCTGCCTGAGCCCACATCCTATCTTTTGATAACCCTAGACACTATTCCAAAGAGACTCTGCTGACTTTCAATCCACCTGAAGTTCCCTTTTGTGAACTGCATTGAAAGGTAATGTGACTTTTGGTCACATTAACAGAAGTATGGAATGTAGAATGAGGGAGGTTAAGTTCCATTAGTGAGACTATATCTGGAATAGTATTTTCAGTGCTGAGTGTCACAATCGAAGAAAGGGACAGACAGGCTGGAGTGTATCGAATGGGAAGCACTCAATATCCTATTAAATCGAGTCGTCTACCCTAGAAATGACTTGGGGGGTGTCGTAGCTGGTTAGGGCCAGACTCAAAGGCTCAATTCACAAGGGCTGGGAAAGGAATAATCACCCACCAACTTAACAATGTGGTTGGCTTCCTGACTCAGACAGAAAAAGCAGGGGGCAAGCACGGTGTGGTTAACTCACCTCTCAAGGAACAAATAGAAACCATAAAACCCTTCTCCAGAAACCCCAAATGCCCTTTCTGGGAAGTCTTCCCACCATCAGGACATACAAAACCAGCAAGACAGGACCACACTTGGCTATTCCAATGCTTAGTGTGAGCTGTTCACCTTGGGTGTAGGTGTCCCATCAGCAACACAGGGATCCCAGACATGTCTGCCCTGTGCAAGGCTTATGAACAAAACCTGAAAAGTTAAAAAAGCCAAGTAGTAGAAGGTGGGGACAGCATACAAGAGGCCACCGGAGCCCCACTGCCTAACCCCAACCTCAACCTCAAAGTCCAGGCACGGACGGGGTTCGAACCCGCGATCTTCGGTTTACGAGACCGACGCCTTACCACTTGGCCACCGCGCCTGACAGCCAAGCCAGTGTTAGAAGCTCTCAGTGGAGGGGAAGTGGCGCAGGCGCAAAGGGGCGACGCCCCGCCCCTGGCTCCGCCCCGCCAGACCGTCAGCCCGCCCCACTCTCCCGCCCACTGGGACCACAGCCAGGCGCCCGCATCCTGCTGGCTACGGGGCTCGACCTACGAGTAGAGCGTGAGAGCCCGCCGGTCCTCACCCTGCCGCCGCCAGCGTCCCCAGGTGCACGGCGCCCGCAGAGCCCAGGATGGGGCCCAGAGCCCCGGTGCAGAAAAACCACGACCAATGCCAGTTACCGCGGGAGCGGAAGCGGAGACCGCGGCCCCCAGCGAGCCAGGGCCAAGCATCTGCACTAGCTTCTCTGCCCGATCTGTGAGCCGCCATGTGACCTTGGCCGGGTCCTTTCTGTCCAGACGGTGCAAGCATGAACGGCCCTGGAGAAAGATGCAGGGAGCCAGGAGGGATGGGGCCAGGCTGCAGGGGTCAGGGGAAGTGACCTGTCCTCACTGATCCCGCAGGAACCACCCTCTGTGTAAACAAAACCTTCCCCGGTTGCTTTTGCTCCCGCCTGCCTTGCCCTTCAACCCCTGGCACTAGCCTTGGGCAGGAGACTCCGAATAAACATCATTTTAAACAAGGTGGCCTTGCCCAGGAGGAACCCATGTGGGCACACAAGGAGATCCTCACAGATGTTCCTGGCGACAGTGCTGGCTGGAGTGAACAACCGGAGGCGACCTGGATGTACGAGTCTGAGTCTGTCCATACCATGTGTCAGGTCACTATTAAAAGGAATGAGCTAGATTCACCGGGATGATTATCAGCATAGAGTGAGCAAGCATGATGTAGGACAATACATAGCATTTGTTAAAGTAAAAGGGAAGGCAAAGTAGGGTATAAAGGAGACTGGATAGGAGACTTTATTGGCAACGTTTTTATTCTGTAAAAGGCAAAAAGCTAACAGTGAAAATATGAGTACTTATATATTTTTGTAGATTTTGTATTTTTGTTAAATTAAAAGAAGAAAGAAATAAATGCCTCTGTGCTCGTTTGGCCCCTGGCCACAGCATCTGTTCTAGGAGAGGTGCCTGGGGATGGGCGGGGAGGAAGAGCCCTCCTCTCAGGGTGGACGGGGCACCTGCCAGCCTCCCTTTGGGCCCAGCCTCCTGTACACCGCACCCATGGAGGTACACAAGCCCAACCAGTCCAGCCATTGCCCACCCTGCCACTGCCACAGCCATTCTTGCTTACTTGCAGAACTTTTAAAAAAGTATAGATTGTGGTGATTTGGGAAAACCCAGAAAAGCTATTCTTGTGTGTGGTAAAGAACATAAAATTTATCTTAACCATTTTAAAATGGACACTACAGTAATGTTAACTATATGCACATTGTTGTGCAACAGATCTCTGGAACTTTTCATCTTGCAAAACTGAATCTCTCCCATTGAACAGCAACTCCCCTTATCCCTCTAACTCCAGCCCCTGGCAACCCCCAATCTATTTTCTGTTTTCAGGAGTTTGACTACTCAGGGTACCTCATATGAGTGGAATCACATAGTTTTTGTCTTTTTGTGACTGGCACAATGTCACTTAGCACAACGTCTTCGAGGTTTATACATATTGTCATATGACATGATTTCCTTTATTAAGGCCCAATGATATTCCATCAAATGTTTCTTTATCCACACATCCCACAATGGACGTTTAGCTCACTTGTACCTCTTGGCTATCATAAATAATGCTGCAATGAACATGAGTGTGCAAATATATCGAGATCCTGTCTTCAGTTCTCTTGAATTGATATATACCCAAAGTGGGGTAACTGGAACATATGGGAATTCTATTTTTAATTTTTTGAGGAACCTACATACTGTTTTCCATAGTGGCTGTCCTAATGTACATTCCCACCAACAGTGCACATGGGTCCCAATTTCTCCACATTCATGTCAACACTTGTGTTGTTGTTTTATATGGCCATCCTAATGAGTGTGAGATAGTATCTCATTGTGGCTGAATGTGCACTTCCCTAATTAGTGATGTAGGGCATCTTTACTATGCTTATTGGTCATCTGGGAAAATGTCTATTCAAGTCCTTGGCCAATTTTTTATCCAGGTTGTTTTTTTCATTGCTGAGTTGTAGTTCTTTATATATCTTGGATATCAGCCTCTTATGAGATATACTAGAGGCCCGGTGCACGAAATTCATTCACTCGGAGTAAGGGTCCCTCAGCCCGGCCTGCGCCCTCTCGCAGTCCGGGAGCCCTCAGGGGATGTCCAACTGCCGTGGAGGCGGGAGAGGCTCCTGCCACCGCTGCTGTGCTCACCAGCCGTGAGCCTGGCTTCTGGCTGAGCTGTACTCCCCCTGTGAGAGCGCACTGACCACCAGGGGGCAGCTCCTGTGTCAAGCGTCTGCCCCTTCATGGTCAGTGTGCGTCATAGCGACCGGTTGTTCTGTCGTTCAGTCGATTTGCATATTAGCCTTTTATTATATAGGATGGTTTGCAAATATTTTCTCCCATTCTGTAGGTTAATTTTTCATGGTTGATTGTTTCCTTTACTCTGCAAAATTTCTAAGGTTGATGTAGACTCATTTGTCTATTTTTGTTTCTGTTGCCTGTGCTTTTGGTGTAATATCCCAGAAGTCATTGCCAAGAGCAATGTCATGAAACTTTCCCTATTTTTTCTTCTAAGAGATATCAAGTAAGTAGGTCTTTAATCTCTTTTGAGGTAATTTTTGTATATGACATAAGTATCCAACTTCATTCTTCTGCATGTGATTTATCCCGTTTTCCCCAGCACTGTTTGTTCAAGAGACAGGAACATTTTTTAACAGCACTTTTAAAGAAGAGAATTCAAAGGACCCGCAGTCTTACCACCAGAGAGAAGCACAGTGCCTGCACTTTCGTGTGTATAAAACACACTAATTCATTTATTCTGAGATACATGTTCTTTTCACATTTTAAATTAGAAATCAGGGTGACAACAGATTTACAGGTGAGGCAGTCTTACAGTGTTTTTTTCCTTTTCAGGGGCACATAATGGTTCTTTTTTAAATCAATTAATCGGATGAAAGAGCATTTACAGTACAGTTAGGAGAGTCAGGCTCATTTTCACCTTTGTATGTTTCACGTAGTAGGATGAACATTTCCTTATAAGTGGATCATTTCCTTGAGCATTTCCTTGACAGATGTAAGGCTCCAATGCAGGGTGGTAAAGCTGGGGGAGGGGGCAGGGTAATAGAGGAACTCTCTGTGCTTTCCATTCAGTTTTGCTATGGACCTAAAACTTCTCTAAGAGTCGATTTTTTAAAAAACACTAAAAAAAAGTAGATAATTTTTGAATCCCTTTCTTTCTGACCCACCTGCTATGAGTGGCCAGCGCTGGGCTACACTTGGGTTGCTCACTGACGGGGGGGTCACTGTGGGTCTCTCCTGGTCTACTTCTTAGCTGGGTAGGTCCAGGAGCCTGGTTTTGTCCCTCTTCCAGGAGTAAACAGCTATAAGCCGGTGGTCTAACTTCTGTTTCCTAAACTTATGTGTACCGTTTTTAATAGAGAGCTTTTGCATTGGCCAAGATGCTCTGAAATTTGACCCAAAAGTGAGAGCTGGTTCCGGAGCACAGAGCTCCTCCTACTGGACAAGAATGAGGCCATACCACCTCCACCTCCATGTAGTGCAGTGGGAAGAGCACCCAGTCACTCATTCCTTCAGTGAGTCCTCATGGAGCACCTACTACCTGCCAGACCCTGTTCTCGTGCTGGGGCTATCGCAGTGACTAAGCAGCACAGATCCCTGTCCTGGTGGCATTTCCATCTTAAAATAAATAATCAAAACATACAGTATGTCAGATAGTGGTGAGTACGAGGGCGGAAAACAGAGCAGGAAAGAAGGCTAGGAAATCCTGGAGGTGTAGATTGAATGCAGTCACAAATTCTTTGCTGCTTTTCCCATCTAAAAGTGGAGTCTGTTCCTCTCCTCTTTGGACATGGGCTGGCCATCTGGCTTGCCTCGACCAATAGGATGTGGTATAAGTGATGCTGTGTAAATGCTGAAGCTTAGCCCTGACCGGTTTGGCTCAGTGGATAGAGCGTCGGCCTGCGGACTGAAGGGTCCCAGGTTCGATTCCAGTCATAGGGCATGTACCTTGGTTGTGGGCACATCCCCAGTAGGGGGTGTGCAGGAGGCAGCTGATCGATGTTTCTAACTCTCTATACCTCTCCCTTCCTCTCTGTAAAAAATCAATAAAATATATTTGGAAAAAAATGCTGAAGCTTAGGTCTCAAGAGACCTTACAGCTTCTGCCTCTACCATCTTAGCACCCTGTCCTGAGACCACTGTGTGAGGAAGACAGACTAGCTATTGGAGGATGAGGGGCCACGAGAAGTTTCGCAGCTGAAAGCCAGCACAGGAAAGAGCGGCCATCTTGGCCCTTCCTGCCCAGCTGACCCTGCCGCCGAATGCAGCCACATGCATGCCCAGCACAGGCACTGCCAGCTGACCCATAAAATCCTGAAAATAACACACTGTTGTGTTGTAAGCCACTGTACTTTTTAGGGTGGTTTGTTACATAGCAATCACAGTTCATTGATACCGGAGGTTATATACAAGGAACATCCTTTCAGTTCTATGTATGTAGGCTGGTGTTATTTGCAGGGAATAGTTGAAACTTTTTTTTTTAATAAATATTTTTATTGAGGAGAAACCAAGATGGCGGCATAGGTAAACACCTAAACTGCTGCCTCGCACAACAATTTCAAAACTACAACTAAAAGACAGAATGGACACCATCCAGAACCACAGGAAAGCTGGCTGAGTGAAAATTCTACAACTAGAAGGAAAGAGAAAAGCTCACAGAGAATTGGAGGTACGGCAAAGGGTCTTTGTGCGCGCAGAGAGGAAGGGCAGCTGAGAGCCTGGCTGACTTTCTCTGGCGGAAGGGGGAAGGAAGCCCCCGACCGCACTGAACCCCAGTTCTGACTGCACTGAACCCCAGTCCTGGGCGAAACCCCGTGGACCCAGGCTCATACAGGGGGAGTCTGGACTGTCAGGTAGAGAGAAAGGCACCCGGAGACTCGGAGACCCGGGGGAGACCCGGGGAAGCCCCGGCGGGCAGGGGTCTGGTGGCGCGCGTGCCAGTGTGCACAAAGGCTGCGGAGGTTGCCACAGGCTTTCCCTAGCAGAAGGGTGTCGGAAGCTCCTGACTGCACTGAATCCCAGTTCTGACTGCACTGAACCCCAGTTCCAGGCGAGCCCCTGGGGACCCACGCTCTTGTGGGGGGAATCTGGACTCTCGGGCGGAGACTCGGGAGCCGGGGAAGGCAGAGGTCTGGAGGCACGCTCATGCCAGTGCGCACAAAGGCTGCAGAGGTTGCCACAGGCTTTCCCTAGTGGAAGGGAGTCAGAAGCTCCTGACTGCACTGAGCCCCAGTTCAGACTGCACTGAACCCCAGTTCCAGGCGAGCCCCTGGGGACCCACGCTCTTGTGGGGGGAATCTGGACTCTCGGGCAGAGACTCGGGAGCCGGGGAAGGCAGAGGTCTGCAGGCGCGCATGCACGCAAGGGCAAGGCTGACTGGAAGCCAAGACTGTCTGCTCCGCCCTGAGACTCCACCCCATCCAAGCTGAGCACAGAGGCTATTGCAATTTGGCAAGTCTAATCCTATAAGGCTGTCTCCAGCACCGAACTTCTCCCAGCATAGACACAGCTGATCCTTACAGCCAACTGGCCTGGAGGTCAATTCCTCCCAGTGATACCAACAACAATCAAGACTTAACTACAACAAGGCTGTACACACAGTCCACAAAGGGGCGCACCAAGAGTGTCCACCTCAGGTTAACTGGGGAGGCCGACCCACTGGGCCATATAGGAAACCTAGCACACAAATCTACCCTACCAACTCAGGGAAGCAGTGAAAATGCGGTGTCAGAGAAACAGATCACAAACGAAAGAAACGGAGGAAAACAAACGACTGGATATAGAATTCAAAACCACGGTTATAAGGCTTTTCAAGAATATCCTAGAAAAGGCCGATAAATATAACGAGACCCTCGAAGATATGAAAAAGGACCAACTAGAAATTAAACATACACTGACTGAAATAAAAAATATTATACAGAGACCCAAAAACAGACTAGAGGAACACAAGAATCAAGTCAAAGAATTGAAATACAAAGAAGCAAAAAACACTCAACCGAAAAAGAAAAAAGAATCCAAAAAGTTGAAGATAGTGTAAGAAGACTCTGGGACAACTTCAAGCGTACCAACATCAGAATTATGGGGGTGCCAGAAGAAGAGAGGGAGCAAGATACTGAAAACCTATTTGAAGAAATAATGACAGAAAACTTCCCCCACCTGGTGAAAGAAATAGACTTATAAGTCCAGGAAGTGCACAGAACCCCAAACAAAAGGAATCCAAAGAGGACCACACCAAGACACATCATAATTAAAATGCCAAGAGCAAAAGACAAAGAGAGAATCTTAAAAGCAGCAAGAGAAAAACAGTTAATTACCTACAAGGGAGCACCCATACGATTGTCAGCTGATTTCTCAACAGAAACTATGCAGGCTAGACAAGAGTGGCAAGAAATTTTCAAAGTGATGAATAGCAAGAACCTACAACCAAGATTACTCTACCCAGCAAAGCTATCATTCAGAATTGAAGGGCAGATAAAGAGCTTCACAGATAAGAAAAAGCTAAAGGAGTTCATCACCACCAAACCAGTATTATATGAAATGCTGAAAGGTATTCTTAAAGAAGAGGAAGAAGAAAAAAGTAAAGATAAAAATTATGAACAAATACATATCTATCAACAAGTGAACCTAAAAATCAAGTGAATTAAAAACCTGAGGAACAGAATAACCTGGTGAATATAATAGAATTAGGGGCATAGAAAGGGAGTGGACTGATAATTCTCAGGGGGAAAGGGGTATGGGGGGATTCATGAAGAGACTGGACAAAAATCATACACCTATGGATGAGGACAGTGGGGGGGAGGTAAGGGCAGAAGGTGGGGTGGGAACTGGGTGGAGGGGAGCTATGGGGGGAAAAAGGAGAAACAACTGTAATAATCGGAATAAAGATTTATTTAAAAAAATATTTTTATTGATTTCAGAGAGGGAGGGAGATAGAGAGATAGAAACATCAATGATGAGAGAGAATCATTGATTGGCTGCCTCCTTCACGTCCCCTACTGGGATGGGGGGGGGGAATCAAGGCCACAACCCAGGCATGTGCCTTTGGCCAGAATCGAACCCGGGACCCTTCAGTCCGCAGCTCTATCCACTGAGCCAAACCAGCTAGGGCGGAATAGTTGAAACTTTTGGGATGCTGGCTGTAACCTGGGCCATGCCCAGTGCCTCCCAGCGGCTGTTTAATCTGTTTCCTCATCCACAAAACGGGAGAGTTAGCTCTTAGCCACCGCCCCGCATTAGTAAAAAAATTGAACAACCTTCTTTATTATTTGCTCTAAAGTTAGCATGGGAGTGAAATGCTGGCCCCACCCTTTTCCGTGGGTGTAGTAGCAACTTGACACTTGTCCCTTTGGTCAAGTTTCACAGTCCCTTTGCCAGCACAAAAGCTCTAAATTAAGGATGCCGTTAATAGGAGAAAAAAGGTAAACGCAACTTGAAACCTGTTGGAACAGCATGTGGCCACGCTTGTCGACATTTAAACTAAGCCTGCTTTTCATACTCAGGTTTAGTGCAATTTGGCTTTTCTCTCTCTTCCCTGCCCCAGTGTTTAGTTCAGTTACCTTTTCCTGACTCCTCCACTTGTGGGTCTTCACTCTGAACCAAGTGCTTGCAGGTGGCTGTGCAATTTAAAGGGGCCGGGAGAGCTGGCAGGTGGATCGTGGGCTAAATAACACCAAGCTCCTCAGAAGCCCCCAAACAAGGGGGGAGCCTCAGCGAGCACCACCGCAGAGCAGCTGCAGCCTTGGGACTCTAAAGCTGAGCACAATCCTGCTCTCTCGGGCAGCAGGGCCCCCGGGGGGCTCCCGGACAGTGAGAGGTCTACCTGGTTGAGGGTAGAGGACTTGTGGACCAAGTCACCCCCCAGGATGGATTCCTCTGGGGAAAGATGGACCTTCTGGGAGAAGCCCGGTAGAGAAGAAAGCACTGAAGACCTGTGTTGCATGCATCTATGGCTGTGCAATCATAGAGGCTTGAAACAGGAACTTATTATTTGTCACGGTTCTCTGGGTTGGCCAGGCAGTTCTGCTCCATCTGGTGTTGCCGGGGCGTTGGGACGGCTGGAAGGCCCAGCGTGGCCTCACTCCCATGGCCGACACTAGCCGGGAGCTTAGCTGGGGCTGTTGGCCATGGGAGTGAGGCCACGTTGGGCCTTCCAGCTGTTCTCCATGTGGCTGCTGGGGCTTCCTCAGAGTGGCAACTGGCCTCCAAGAAGGCACATTTCAAGAGGAAGGAAGCAGAAGCTTCCTGCAGGCTACTTAAGGCCAGAGCTGAGCAACCCCAGAATGTCACATCTGCCAGACGGGTGCAATTTGTATCTAGTGATCTAATAGTCACAAAGCCAGCCACCTTCGAGGGGAGGGGAGTCAACCTGCCTCTCAACAGATAATGGCCGGCCTATAGGGATAGAATAAGTCAATGGTGGCTATCTTTCTTTTAAAAATTTTTTAAATATGTTTTTATTGATTTCAGAGAGGAGGGGAGAGGGAGAGAGAGGCAGAAACATCAATCATGAGGAGCATCGATCGGCTGGCTCCTGCACGCCTCCTCTTGGGGATTGAGCCTGCCACCCGGGCATGTGCCCTGTCCAGGAATCGAACCGTGACCTCTTGGTTCATAGGTTAATGCTCAACCACTGAGCCACACTGGCTGGGCACAGCATTTTTTTTTTTTTTAAACCTAGAGGCCATACCAATGTCTTGGAGCCCCAATCAGAACCCAGTAATAAAGCCAGAGCTTGGAGTGAAAGCAGGGCCAAACCAGGGATAGCAGGAGCCAGAGGGGAACTTCCTGCAGCCCCAACACAGCCCCCTGGTTAGTTCCAGGCAGGACTGGCTTGCAGCTGGCTCTGAACCCCCTGGGCCCTAAAGTCCACAACCTTGCCCCAGGGCCTTGGAGCACAATTGACCCCTGAGCCCACTTCATGTGCAGCCCAGCCCACGGGGCTGACGTCCTTCCTGGAGCCTCTGCTCCTGCTCTTCATCAGAGCAAACAGGGTGCCCGAGGTCCCACTTCCAGGCTACTGCACCCACTGTGCCCCGCCAGACCCTCTGCACAGCCCCTCGGCCCCCGGAGAGCCCCCCAGGCTCCAGGCTCAGCACGTGGCTGCCTTCTCTCTGAAGTGCCTCCCCCCGTCTGAGCAGCCACTCTTGGGGGAGCCGGTTGAGGCTCTGGGATGATGCTTCCCCACCCTGGCACCTGAGTGTGGATCCTGAGTGACCTGCGGCTAGTTAGGTCACCTGTGTTGGTGAGCTTCCTCATCGGGAAAATGGGGATACTCCTACGACCCACCTCATGGTTGTCTGAGGATTAAATGACGCAAACATGGCAAGCACTTAGAACACTGCCCAGCACGCGGCAAGCCCTAAATAGGTAAAAACATGCACCAGGTCCTCGCAGCCCCCTGCGGGCCAAGCAGCGGGAGGGGCTAAGAGGGCGGCATCATGCCAATTCCCCGGGCTCCAAAATCAGCACAGACATCCAGATGGACTGACTGGAGGGGAACCTGCCTTGACCCTCACTGAGCACCCCCTGCTGACCATCAAGCCTCCCTGCTGGCCACCAACCATCCTCCTGTTGTCCACCAAACACCCCTCTGCTGACCAACGAACACCCCTCTGTTGGCCACCGACCACCCTGCTGACCACTGGTCTCTGGACCCGACGAGGGCTAGAGTGCTGCGCCTGCTGCCCTGAGGACGAACGTGAGGAGCTGGAGGTATAGCTTTCCCACTCATGGCTGTAGTGGAGTCGTTCTCTGGAGACGGGTGGCTGGAGACCCCTCCCAGGAGGACTGTGGGAAGCCTGGCTCCCCTGCCCAAGTGACCACCAAAACCCAGTGATTCCAACTCCTCGTCTCACTCAGCAAAAAAAAACCCCCAATAAAACCAGGTCTTACCTGAGTCCAGGCTGCCTTCCTCTCTCGCCTCAGCAACCTACCTGGTCGCCTGCTGCTCTGAATCTCAGCTCTGAGCTGGCGGCTCCCAGGTAAGATCCTTCGGTGGCGGGCGGTCCTGCTCTTCTCTTGCTGGTTCTCTAAGGCCTCTGCACCTTCTGTTCCTGCTCCCGTGCCCTCCCCAATCTCCCTCACCTGGTCCCCTCCTTCTCCTCCTCCATCCTCAGCTGAACTCGCCCTTGACTCCTCAAATGGTTTCAGGAGTGAGTATGCATCGGTGATTCTCATTCCTGGAATCACCTGGGGACTTTGAAAAAACAAAAAAGCCCCATGAAAGTGTCCAGCCCCACCATACCACCAAACCCACAGCGCTGGGCTGGGTCTCCATACACACAGGCGCACCTCCTTTTATTGTGCGTCGCCTTTGGTGCGTCTCAGATGTTGTGTTTCTACAACTTGAAGGCAAGACCCTCCACCATCAAAAAGATTACAACACGCTTTACTGTGATGCTCGCGTAAGTGCCACGGTCTGGAACCGAGCCTGCAATGGCTCCGAGGTCTGCCTGTACCCACGTGGCTTAAAATCCCCCCAGGTGATTCACATGTGCGGCCAGGATCGAGACTCCCATCCAGCATTCTAGATGCTCCTGTGTCACGGTTATGGGGGTATGGGGGGTGGGTCGGCTTGGCTCACCATCACAAGCCCAGCACCTAGCTCTATACCAGGTGCTGTTGAAACAAAACATTTGCTTAATGGGTGACTGAGACCCACCCTTAGCCCACCAGGCTCTGTGCTGCCTCACCAGCGCCCCCTCCCAAGCACAGTATCCCGAAAGGGCGGAGCTTTCTACAATCCCCCGCCCCCCGCACCCCACGGGTAGCTCCTGAGTCCTAGTCCTTAGGGGCCCTGCTGAAACACCCCTTCCTTGGGGAAGGCGTCCCTGGCCCCAGCTCCCGCAGCCCTCTGGTGCCTCTCCCCTCCCCCAGGACAGAAGCCTCTGCTGTCTTTTCTGTACCAACTCCCAGAGCTGGGCACACACAGTTAAGTTGGCTGGTGGAGTGATTTCGTGCTGGTGTTTTGGACCTACTCAGGAGACTTTGACCTGGTCACAGACAACTCTACAAGCCCCTAAATTTAAGGGCCCAGTGAGTGGTAGGATCTGACAATGGAACACTCGCAGGAACTGAGACTTCTGGGGGCCGTGCAGATGATGTCATCTGTTACAGCGCTCAGGAAACCTTGTCCAAGACAGGTGCGTGGGCCCGGACCTGTGCAGAGGGCACGACCTGCACACACAGCAGCAGGTGCTCCCACCTCTCTCCAGAACAGGGAACTTGGTTGAATTGTGTACCCCCATGAGATACGTTGAAGCTCTAAGTCCTGGTGCCTGTGAATGCAGTCTTGTTTGAAAATAGGGTGTTTGCCGATGTCATCAAGTTGAGGTCCTAATATAAGGTCTGGCGTCCTTATAAGAAAGGTGAGCCCAGCCGGTGTGGCTCAGTGGTTGAGCATCAACCTGTGAACCAGGAGGTCACGGTTCAATTCCCGGTCAGGGCACATGCCTGGGTTGCAGGCTGGATCCCCCCTAAGGGGTGTGCAGCAGGCAGCCAATCAATGATTCTCTCATCATAGATGTTTCCATCTTTCCCTCTCCTTCCTCTCTGAAATCAATACAAATATATTTTTTTTTAAAAAAAGCAAAATTTGAACACAGATATACTGAAGGAAGATGTCCACGTGAAGACACAGCCACAAGCTAAGGGACATCAAAATGCTGGCAAGCAGCAGAAGCTGAGGGGCCCGGAACCGACCCTCCCTAAAGCTCCAGGAGGAACCAACCCCGCCGACACCTTGATTTCCGGCTTCTGGCCTCCAGAACTGTGAGAATAAATTTCTGTGGTTTAAAGCCACCCAGCTGGGGTACGTTTTTGTGAGCACCCTAGAAACTAATGCAATAGAGGAGACACTTGGATAATCTGCTGGGGAAGATGAGTCTCACCTCCTGAAAGCCAGATTTTGATTCTGCGGCACTGACTGGGTCCCCACCTGGGGCCTGGACACACGCTACACAGGTGCTCCTCGTCACAACGTCACGGGAGGAACTGTCCTTGCCTTTGCTCACAGTCCAGGCAACTGAAACTCCCAGAGATGAGTACCTGGCTCAGTCACACCGCAGGAAGTCAGGGGCTGGGGGTCCAAACCTAGGCCTCTGATGTCAAGTCCAGGAATCTCTCCATGAACAGTCAGTGCTTAGAACATGGTTAATGGCTTAATGATTGTGAAACGTCAGCACATTAGAAGTCAATACTGGGGTCCTTTAGCAATGCCCCTGTTCCCACCCGGGTCCCCAGGACACCACTCTGCTCCCCTCCACGTCCCTGACTATACTCCATGTTCAAGTCCTTTTCAGGGCTCCAGATATCTACATACAACCCGAGGCAGGCTGCGAGGGGCCAGAGCTTCCGGAAATGCTAGCAGCTGCTTCTGGAAGCCTGGGGAGAAGGCAGAACCAGACTCAAAGTGGGGGCGCCCGGCCGGTGTAGGTGTGGCTCCGTGATTGAGCGTCGACCTATGAACTAGGCCGTCATGGTTGGTCAGAGCACATGCCCAGGTTGCGGCCTCGATCCCCAGTAGGGGGCGTGCAGGAGGCAGCCGAGGGATGATTCTCATCATGGATGTTTCCATCTCCCGCTCCCTTTCTCTCTCTTAAATCAATAAAAACATCTCTTTAAAAAAAAAGTGTCAAAATAAGAAGGAACCTGTTTCTGAAACTGGGGTGCAAGGCCACACTCAGGAACTGGAGGCACCTGACTGGCAGCAGAGGCCCTGGGGAGGGTTGGGAACAGAACTGCCAGTTTTAAAAAGTGCCCAGCTAAATTCCAGTTTCAGATATACGCTGAGTAACGTTTTAGTGTTGCATGGGACATAGTTAAACTAAACAACTTATTTCTGAAATTCAAATTTAACTGGGTTTCTTGTATTTTTATTTGCAAAATCTGGCAACCCTACTTGGGAAGGAAAGAAGGCACGGTAGGAGGACGGAGAGAATAAGGTCCGAGAACACAACCCCCAGTGTTGGGAGGTGACTTCCCCGAGAGCCCCGGAGGCCGTGGGAAGCCAGTGGATAGGGAGCAGGCGCCTGTGCTGGCAGACCCATGGCAGAGGCCTCCCTGGGGAAGTGCAGGCGCCTGGTCCTGCCTGCCCTAAAATTCTGGCCAACAGCGAGGGCAGATTCATCTCCAGCAGCTGGGTGACCTATGAACCCCTTTGACACCTGGAACCCTATACTAATGAGGGAGAGGTAAACAAGGAGAGGGTAGAAACCTGGGGGTCTGGCCACCTACCCTGGAGCCACTCCACACTGGGCTTGGCAGGCCCAGCGCTGGCAGGGCAGTGGGAAACCAGGCTGAGTGGGGGACTTGGACTGTGCCCCAGGGGTCACGGGGGCTGGCCTGGAGGAAAGTGGAACTGGGACCTCAGTAGAGTGACCGGAATAAGCTGAGACCCTGAGAGGCCCTGGCTGGGAGAGGGAACGTGGTTGCAGTGAGGACAAACTTTTCAAACTCCGCCCTGGGGCTGGACTTGGGGCTGGACTGGTGGTGTTAGAGGAGCTCTGGGATCCACATGCATCTCATAGGGACAGCGGGCTACAGCAAGAGTCTGCAGGGAGACCCCTAGCCCCTGCAGGTCAGCACCAGCCACCTGGCACATGGGGTGAGACCTGCTCTTTGTAGGAAGGTGGTCTATCCCCAGGAGCCCTGGAACTAGCGCCTCCCGCGCACCCCCCCGCCCCCCCCGCCGCCGCCCTCCTCCCTCCCTCCTCCACCACAGAAACTCACCATTAAGTCAGGCAAGAAAAGCAAACTGTTTATTTACACCTCGGTCTGTACATTAGTTCCCGAGGGAGCCCGCCTCTGAGAGCCTGCTTCTTTTTGGCTGGAAGCAGGCTGGAGGTGGAGAGCTCGGGACCCTGGCTCACAGCCTTGGGGCCTCACCCCACTCTCCCCACCCTAGGACCTGGAGGCAGAGGTCTCACCTGAGCCCGAGGGCTGAGAGCTAAGCCCGCTTCCAGATGGAGGCTCCTGGGGCTAAAGACTCAGGTGGAACCCACAGAGAGTCAAAGCCATCAACCAACCCTTGGACCTGAGGCCACACGTGCAACTTATTCCAGTGGAACCACCTCCCTGCCCCCCACCACCAGGAGACCCAGCCAAGAGAGCGGTAAGAGCTGGGATGAAGGGAGCCAGCAGGCTGCGAGGGCGTCTGCAGCCACCCCCGGTCTGACCTCGGTCCCGACATCAGTGGGGTATTTAATGGCACCCGGGTCTGAGCACCTTCGGCAGATGAGGGAGAGCTTGGCAGTTGTTAACGGCAGGCAGGGCAGCAGCGAGAAGCCTCTTCCTTCTGCCCACCTGTCCGCAGCTGTTCTAGACACCAGATGGCAGCAGCTTCCCCGGGGGCGGGGCGTGCATCTCTGATGGGCCCACGGAGCTGGCAGACTGGGAACATCCCTGCCGGGCTGAAGCCCCAGGTTGGGAAGGTGCACTCTACTTCCTATAAATATTGACACTAACACAGGAGAGGTTTGTGGGAGAAGTTTACATAAAGCCACCCTTTCTGCTGTGCGAGGCTTCTACACTAGCGGCAGGCTAGACGAGGGGCTAAGTGAGCCCGACCCCCCAAGCGTAAGACCATAATGGAAAATTCTGTACAAGTGACCGACCACGTCTGCACGGCTGAGTGCCTAAGGGGCAGTGGAGCCTGGTCCCTGCGGTGGGCGAGCTGGGACACTGGGGGAGCAGGCCGGACGTGGCGGAGGCACGCGGACACGAAGTGCAACACTATGTACACATTTACAGGCTCGGGAAGGGCCAGGGGAAACGGGAGGATGTAGAAAAGGGGGCAGTGGCAACGTGGCGAGTCCTGTACAGGGGTGACAGGGAAGAAAAAGGCACAAGGACAATGACCCCAAACCATGCAGACAAAACGCAGCCTGTGCAGCACAGAACAGCGGGTCCCAGCGGGAGGCTCGGGCTCCTGAGACAACACCACTTAGATCCTGCAGGGGTGACCCTGGGGTGTCACTCCCAGCCACCCCTCCTGGGGGGCTTGGGGCAGGCATCCCCCCGTTACAGTCACAATGGGAAGAGAAGCACAAGGTCGGAGCAACAAAATCATGGCGCATCAAGCTTCACCAGGGTTTACACTTTTAGAAACAACTTTTTAGAAAGTAGTCTATTTTTCCAGGTGGGCAGCCTTGGCGTTGTCCTGCCATGCAGGTGGGCAGCCGTGGTGCTGGCACCCCCTGCTCCCTGACCTCTCATGCACACACAGAGCAGGCGGGCAGGACCCAGAAGTCCCAGGGTCAGGGAAGGGGAGGGACTTGCTCAGAGTGGCGGGGAGGGCATGGCCCCCTAGCCTGAGGCCCCGCAGCAGGCATGCCTGTCTCCCAGCCTGAATCACAGGCCTGAGGGGCTGCCTCCTCACAAAGGAAGAAAGGCTGGGAGATGAGAGTGCGGAATGGCCCTCTCCTCAATCTAAGAACCACCTCAGGCCTTTAAAAGAGTCGCTGCAGATCTGCTGGGACAACAAAGTCATTTCCTTGGCCTGGTGACCATCCAAAAACTTGCCGTTTCCAATCACATGTAAAATTAGCCTTCAGGTTTAAATCTGCTAATGCATTACACACCCCCCAAGAGCGCAAAATGAGGGCTCATTTCTCCCACGCACAGGCCCCAAGAGTCCTTGGAGGCCTTTGTCCCTCATTGCAACAAAAGCGCCCACACTGCCCTCCTGACGGGCCAGGAACCAGACTCACGGGTGCAATAGCACCTGGAGCCTCCTGATTGTGGGCTGCGTGTTGGTCTGGCTACTCACAGGGGAGGAGCTGGGGCAACCCTTACCAGCCCAGGGGTAAACGACCCGAGGCAAAACCCACTGTTTCTGAGGCTGCTTGTCGGCTCCCTGCCACTCCGTCCTGCTCCTCCTTCATCCCCACTCCCACCACCCACTGACTGCGGGCACCAGGCACACCTGCCCACTCGTGATTGCTAACCCTCAGGCTGGTGAGAACAGCTGGATTCGCCAGTTCCTGAAGGCATCTGGCCTGGCATCTTGGGGTCAAGGGATCTGCTAACTTCTTGCCATCCGAAATCACCTCAGGAAAACCCACCAACCGCCCAGCAGGAGACGTCCCTGGTATCCAGCACCTAGATTAAGAAGCCTGACAGCCACTTCCTCCCTGGCCCCGGCCAGCAACCTTCCAGGACAGGCCCTAGCCCCAGGCTGCACATTAGCAAAACCTGGGGAGCCCTTCCAACATCTAGACACCTGGGCCACACCCAGGACAATTAAACCCCAACTTGGAAAGGGGGGTGAGGGGACTGTCAGCCCCGTCAAGAGAATTTTAAAAATCTCCCCGGGCGTGCTAATGCCCAGCCAGAGCTGAGAACCACCCTGTCAGGTTCAAGGGCTTGGGAAGGTTCTCGAGCTTTGTGTTCTTAATAGGTCAGAAGTCAAGTCAAGCTAAAGAAATGCCCCTCTTACAATTTGGCGAGAATCTAACACATTTAAAATAAAACATCTTGTCGAACTCTGGTCACGTCAAAGTCATTTTTTTTTACTAGAACTTTATTTCTTATACCTTCCCACAGAGCGGGGCCTCTGTTCTATTAGATTCTGTAGATAAAACTAATGTGCCGGTTCAGTGAGTTCTGTCTGGCTTTGAGTTGAGTGCAAGGACAGGCCAGTGTCATATAAAGTGGGCGTCTCTGCAGAAGCCCCGCTAGGGCAGTGGTCGCCAACCGGTGGTCCGTGGACTACCGGTGGTCCGTGAGGTCCGAAAGGTTGGTGACCGCTGCTCTAGGTAGTGCTGGTCCCTACCTGGGTTTAGCAAAAACCAAAACCCACACAGGCCACCCAGGCAAATCACAATCACCTGGGGAAATTTCAAACATGCCGAAGCCTGGGCCATATCCACACCCATGAAATCAGAACCTCTGGGGATTTGGGCCCATGATCAGAATTTCAAAAATCTCCCCGTTTTAATTATGTGCCAACTATTGCGTGGAATATACTTCTACTAAAAATTATGTTGTTCTCCTGAAACTCAGAATTAACTGGGCATCCTGGATACTGTTCACCAGTACTGAGAGCAGGGCAGGACTCTCAACCTGAGAACAAACGAGGGAGGAGGAGACACAGGAACAGGGCAGACAGACCCTGAGTGAGTGCAGCTCTGGGACCTGCCGTGGCTGGAGGGCTGGGGCCGCGAGGCACCTGCCCTCCTCAGGGTAGCTTTCAAGCACAGAAGAGCTTTTTAAAAAGTGTGATCTCAAAAAGCCAATTGGACAGACGAGGTCTTATACAAGGTATTCTGGCTGATGTCAGAAGGCTGGATTTAACTCGAGGTGTGTGTTACATGGAATTCAGCCTCGTTTTAAAGTCCACCCTCTTCCAGAGACCCCACGCCCCAGCACCAGGTCCTGAGGGCCTTTCGGACGCGGTGCTTCCTCGGGGAGTGTGCCTGTGGCGCCCCCTGCAGGACGAGGCACAGAACGCTGCGGGCTGACTGCTTTTCCCGCCCCTTTCCCCATGGCAGAAATCCCTTCCCACATTGTGACTGCAACTCCGGCAGTGGCAGCCTCCCACCTCCCTGCAGCTAAAGAGCTTGTCAAGTTTTACACATAAAATGCTCATCCCTGGGGCCAGCCCCCAACAGACCAGGCCCAGGACCTGGCCGGCTTCTCTGCGGGACTCCTTCCAAGTAAAACCCAGACCAGAGCCAGGTCCTGATTATCTTTCCTTTCCTTTCATTCCTGGCCACTCCTTCCCATTAGCAAGTTCTCCAGAGACCGGCTCCCCAAGCTTTCCTTCCACCCCCACTTCTCAGACCCGTGGGGTGGGGGAGCGATCCCGAGGAGACCAGTGTCCTAACCAGTGTCCTAAGGGGTTGAGAAGCTCCCAGATCAAGCCAGTGCAGCCCCGTTACTTGCAGCATGAAACAAACCCCACACATATGCTCGAAAAGAGATCACACAATCCAACCAGAGCAAAAGCTGACGCGACTGCAATGAAGGTGGGTCGTGGCCACAGCCTGCCTCTGTGAGCAGGGAACCCCCAAGTCCCCAGGGCCCTCTTCACCCTTCACTCCCCTACCTTCCCGGCATACTCCCCTTCACTTCCTCCCCAACATGCCCAAACTTTCCCTTTATACTAGAAGTGCTAATGAAGGCAAACTTCAGGGGGGAAAAGAAAGACCATCCATGTTTATAGATTTGGATTGAGGAAACGAATCAGCCACATAAAATGGAGAACCACTGGGAAAACTCAAAGGAAAAGTACCCGATCTACTCCCAGCTGCCCGGAACAAAAGATCACATTGAAAATCCAGAGTGTGAACTCCCACGCGGACGACTAAGGTTGCCCTGAAACTTCCCCAACTGTGTCTCCTGCCAGGACAGCAATTGTTTCCCACTGGCCGAGGACCGAACGCAGGTGTATTCCTAAAAGTTGGGATGCCGGGGTCTCCCTGCCTCGCTGAGCCCAGCCCAGAGGCCTGGCCCTGAACATCCGCGCCCACTGCTGCTGTCCCCAGGCTGCGGAGAATGCAGGGTGGTGAGCAAGGCCCACTGCCAGCCCAGAAGCAGCTGACGGTCCATCCCGGCTTCTCTTTGGAGATGCAGCCAGCGGGAGGAACCTGGTGGGGAGGTGAGCGTGCTCCTCCTCGAAAACCACGTCTTTGGTTGCCCGATGCCAACACCTGCCTGAAACACCCCGTCCCTCAGCCTCCTTCTCCTTCCTTTAATCCCTGCACGTTGCAGCCAAGTGAAGGCTGCTTATTTTCATGGTCTTAAAAAACAAACAAAACACAGGAAGGGAGAGGTCGGAGCAGGGATGGGGAGTGCACGGAGGACGCTAAAGATACCGAGGATTCTCAGAATGAAGGTGGCTCAGCAGCAAGCCCCAGTCCTTCGGACACACGGCGCACAAGCATCGCAGGGGCTGCCATGGGGAGGGGGCTGGTGGGGGCCTCTCCTCATGTTCCCCTAAAAGCCACTTCCTCCTCTCTGAGCTCCAGCACCTGGACTTCAAAGGTGGCTACAGAGGCTGGCGAGGCCACCCGTTGGACATTTGAACTCCTAGAAAAGGTCATAACTTGGCTCCTCCTCCCAGAAGGAATGGGCGGGAGAAAGAGCTGTCTCCCCAGAGTACTTGATCCTCACCCCCAGAGGTAGCATCATTTTATCCAGTATCTGCAACACAAGCTTCCAGTTCTTGCTATTACAGTCACTCCTGATTGCAGACCTTGCCCCCCGCAACCCCCAGGATGCTCTGCCCCTGCAGAGGGACCACAAAGTGCACATGGACAGCCAACAGCGCCGAGTCACCCCCAGCCACGGCCCCACGCTCACCCCTCGCTGTGTGCTCAGTGTCCCACATCCACACCAGTACACATTACATGGTGGCCAGAGATACGTTTTCAGTGTGTGTGGGGGCCCAGTTGGGGCCGCATCCTCAGGCAGGGTCTGCCCTTTGGTCCTGGGGTCCCAAGGCCGCTGCAGCCAGCCCCCGTCTCAGTGTTTGATCTCGAGGATGGAGGGGTTATGGTCTAGGATGGCGAGGATGATCTTGTCCATGTACTGCCGCAGCCGAAAGTTGATCTCCTCCTGCTCCTTGAGGGCTTCCATGAGCTGATGGTAATGGGAGAGGCGGTCAGAGGCTGGCCTGGGCGAAGCCAGGTGCCCGGGCTCACAGTAAGCCAATGCCCAAGGACAGAGCTCAGGAGACCCAGGCAAGGCAGCCCTAAGACCAACCTCAGCACTCAGTGCCAGGACACGAGTCTAAAGCCTGGCTTGACTCACACACAAGGAGTGTGAGCCATGCAGATGCCCAGGCCCACCCCCAGAGATCCTGACTTGACTGGTCTGTGGAGGGCCCCAGGAATGGGTAAGTTTTTGGTAAAAGCTGAGAACACTGGCCAAAGGCATTTATAATCAAGACTGACACCCAAAACCCCAGGGCCCTGAGACTTGTCAGGTTGTTTCTTCAGCCTGGAATGGCCCCCTTGCCACCCCCGGCCCTGCCACTGCCCCTCTCCGGTCAATTTCTGACAGTCCTTTTGGGTGTCACTGAAATGCTGCATCTCCCCAGCTCACCTGGGAGCTCTCCGAGGCCAGGGGGCCCAAGCACAGGGTAAGGGGTTCAGTGACTGTCTTAGATTTGTGTTTAAATGTAACCGGAGTAAAAAAAAAAAAAAAAATGGAACCGGAATATTTGGAGACTTGAACTTTTATAACTGTACCCGGTGGGGCAGGAAGAGGGGGCTCTGGTGCTGGAGGCCTGGGTCCCTCCCCCTCCACAGGCTCGGTGACCCTGTGTCCTGGCCTCCCAGTCTGTTCAGACAGCCCCCGAGTTGTCAGAAGATGAAGTGAGGGCATACTGCCAGCAGGTGCTCCGGAAGGGCTCGTGCCCGGCCCTCCTGGCTTGGAGGAGGGGAGTTACAGACCCCCTGGGCGACATGTTAATGAAATCAACTGGCCATTTCAGCACATCTGTGGCTGAACTGAGACTCAAGCTCCAAACCGGAGCTCCTCCCACCACCTGCAGAAAATCGGAGCCGATTAAACGCTCCCGCAGCTCTGCCCTCACTCAGGGTCATTGCAGATGGGGCCTCTCTGGGGCCAGGCCTGGTCTGCTTTCCCTGCTCTGGGCAGCCTGGGGCTCCACGTTGCAACAATTGGGGGCGGGGCAGGGCTCAGAGGAGGACCGGCCCGAAGCGAGAGCAGGAGTGAACGGGCACACTACCTCATCGCGCGAGGCCGTGTCGATTTCCGAAGCCAAGGACTGTGCTTTGGTCTGGGTGGCAAAGAGGCTCTTCGCTTCGTAGAGGCTGAGGCTCAAGATCTGCCCATTCAAGTCGTCGTTCTGATCCCTCAGCTTATGGTTCTCCTGTGAGGAGGGCAGAGGCACTGTCAGCTCCGGAAGCATCCAGAACCCACCTGCCTGCATCCAATCACCTGACTCCCACCAGTACCCTCCCCTCAGGCAGGTGTCATGTCAGGACCCTATCAGGGGTCCTCAAACTTTTTAAACAGGGGGCCAGTTCACTGTCCCTCAGACGGTTGGAGGGCCGGACTATAGTTTAAAAAAAAAAACTATGAACCAATTCCTATGCGCACTGCGGGCCCGGGACGAGTCGGCTGCTAAGCAGGACAGGTAGCGGCACCCGGCGGGCCGGATAAATGTCCTCGGCGGGCCGCATGTGGCCCGCGGGCCGTAGTTTGAGGACGCCTGCTATAGATGATATGGCTGCTGCCAGGCTTGGGGGGGGGGGGGGGGGACGGGCTGGGTCCTGGGAGGTCAAGGGGTTCTCAGAAGTCACAGTCCTGCTCGGGGAGCCTGGTTTCAGGTCACCCCTTCCTCCCTGGAGGTGCATGAGTCAGAATGGAGCCTCTGAGGCCCTGTGTGGGGACACTGCCCACCCATGGCTCCTCCAACACTGGCCCTCGGGGAGGAAAAGCGGTGCCCTGGGTGTCTGGGCGGGCAGTGGCCCCTCTCCTCAGCTCCTCCTGTAGCCGGGCTCCGGAGTCCTGCTCTGGGAGCTCTCCCCAGGCGCAACCTCACTCCAGACCCCGCCCGCCCATGCGCTGCCCAGACCCTTCACCAGCCCCATGCTCAGTCAGGGGTCCTCAAACTGCGACCCGCGGGCCACATGAGGCCCGCCGAGGACATTTATCCCGGCCCGCCAGGTGCCGCTGCCTGTCCTGCTTAGCAGCCGACTCATCCCCAGCCCGCAGTGCGCATAGGAATTTGTTCAGTTTTTTTTTTTTAAACTATAGTCCGGCCCTCCAACGGTCTGAGGGACAGTGAACTGGCCCCCTGTTTAAAAAGTTTGAGGACCCCTGGGGCTTCTAAGGACTCACACCTGAGACCCCGGGCACCCCCTGGTGGATGAGAAGAGCTGGGTTTAGTACTGCTGTGGGAGGGCGAGCACCAGCATCGGCTGCCTTGCTGGACAGAGCCAACTCAGGGGTATAATTTGTATGGCGCTCTCCCACCCCAGGCCAGGCTAAGCGAGGGGCTTCAGCAGCCATCACTCCCTCACTTGGTCACTGCCCGTCCTGGTCCCTCATCCCCGACCCCTGACGGGTCTCCGTTATAGGGGTGCTCCCAGAAACGTTATGAGATGGGTCTGCTGGGAGACCCCACAGAGGGAGGCACTACTATTCGGGTGGGGGGAGTCTCATTCTCCACCCCACGTGCCCAGGACAGAAGAGTGGTGTCTGCTTCTTTTTATGGATGCCAAGGAAAGCCCTGGAAACTTCCCTCAGCCGTGGCTGCCTTGCCTGAGCTGAGAGATGAGGGCGAGCAGCCCTGACAGCCAGGTTGTTGAGTGGAGCAGGCAGCAGTGTGTGGGAACCCACCCCTGGGGCCTTGGGCACCTGATCCCGCCGCACTGACACTCCCAGGGCGCACCTGCTTGAGTCGCTTGATCTCATGCTCCAGCTCCACCTCGCGGGCCCTGGCGTTAAACTCGCCCAGGCCGGAGGATGCGCTGCGGCCCCTGCCTGGCCGCTCGCAGTCCAGCTTGTACATCTGCAGGTGCTCCAGCTCCTTCCGCAAGTCCTCGATGAGCTGTGTGGGAGAGAGGCTGTTGGTGGGAGCAGGGCAAAGGAGGGAACCTGGAGCCCTCTGGCCCGGGACCCACCTCCTGCGTGGCCTCCCGCTCCTTCTGGAACTCGAGGCGATTCTGCCGCAGCTTGTCCATCACGCGCTTGTACAGGTCCATCTCATCCTTGAGCCGCAGGCTGGTGTCCTCCAGCCGGTCGGACATGCGCTGCCGCTCCTGGGGCCGGGAAGACCAGGTCAGCGAGGAAGGTGCCTAGAGGGGCTCACTGTGCCCCGGGGCTTCCCTGAGGATCTGTGTCAGCCACCTTAGGCAACCAGACCAGCCCTCGAGACAGAGCCCTCCGCGTCACACTAAAGAAACATCCAGATCCCTAGGAAACACCAAGGCCTCTGCCGTCCTTCTGTGATGCCAGATGAAACTTGGCTAGAAGGTGGCAGCCCTAGCGTTTAGAAAGTAACCTTTTTCTCCAGAAAATTTAGAAAATCAGAAATATAGGAAGACAAATTATTATTCATATTTTATTGCCTTTTTTTTCCTATGGCAATTTTATTAGAATTTCAGAAACTAAAGGCCTTGGTTGGCCACACTGCCTCTCTGTGCATTTGGCTCCAGGTCCAAGCCTGAGAGGTGCCTGCACCTGCTGCTCACCTCGTCCAGTTTCTCTGTTTGCGACTTGAGCCGCGTCACTGTCGTCCTGAGCTCTGTGTTTTCCTCCTCTAACTGCTGCACCCTGAGGAGAGAGGATGGAAATGTCAGAGGTGGAGCTCATCTTGCAACTGGACAATCTGCAGCAATCCTCTGCTACGTGGAGGAGGAAAGGTACCAGAAAGCAGGAGAGAGAATATAAATAATTATTTCAAATGATAATACAGCCTTGAGCTTCCTGTCATCCAAGGAAAAATGGTAAAGACACTAAATTATTTTTCTGTTTTTCTTGATTCACTCGTTTGTGAATAAGAATGTCAGATTCTTTTCACATGCACCCTTAATGGCCTGAAACGAATAAGGGGGCATGTTTTTCTCCTAAGACAGTGGTCGGCAAAGTCATTAGTCAACAGAGCCAAATATCAACAGTACAACGATTGAAATTTCTTTTGAGAGCCAAATTTTTCAAACTTAAACTTCTTCTAACGCCAATTCTTCAAAATAGACTCGCCCAGGCCGTGGTATTTTGTGGAAGAGCCACACTCAAGGGGCCAAAGAGCCGCATGTGGCTCGCGAGCCGCAGTTTGCCGACCACTGTCCTAAGAGGAAGTCTTCTGTGGTTGTCTGATAGGGCCCTCTGACTGGAATCTGCAATTTGAAGGCAATGGCCATATTTGTCTTCTGTTGTCCCCACAGCATCTCACCAGGGCTCTTCCTCCTGAGAGCTCATCCTCTGACACCCACAGGAATTATTTCCAATAACATAATCCTCCACGCTAGCATTCACCAGGAACTGTCCTGCCTCGACCCCATGAAAAGACCGTCCAGGTGCCCGGGTAGGTGTTGCCTCTTTGTTAATCCTCACCTGGAGATATTTTTTCCATGGATTTTTCCACAGAGAGTGTAAAGGAAAGGAAGGGTAAAGAGAGAGAAAAACATTGATGTGAGAGAGACTCGTTGATTGGTTGCCTCCTGCATCTGCCCCAGGAGAGGCCCGCAGGACAGGCCAGAAAGAAATTCAGACATGCACTCTGACGAGGCCACCTCATGGGGAACTCGAGATGGTGAAGGATGTGAGGAACAAAGCACCCCCATGAGTCTGGGAGCACTGTCTGCATATTCTATATGAACAGCGCCCCCTGGAGTTGTGCAAGGGGCATGAGTTAGGAGACAGTTCCCAAGAGGGCTGGCTTTCTGTGGTTTGGCCTTTGGCCCACACTCACTGTCCTCTTCCACCACCTGTTCCCAGACACCTGGCCAGCCCACCTGGCCAGCTGTCAGAAGCAGAAAACAGTACCACTTAATGAGGGATCAGCCTCCAGAAACAGATGCAAAACAGTAGCTTCGAGACATGAGTGAAAACTTAAATGAACCCCTGGTGATAAAGCTAACAAAGCGGGTCTCAGGCATAGAGGAGTTAGGAGGTCTCGCCCGAAGTGTAGAGGGGCACCAAGTGCACGAGTGCCCTTTGGCCCCGCCTGGCCTCCGCAGGCAGGGAAGCACCTGCTGCCAGCCATGAGGGGCAAGGTGGGAGCCCACCTCCCAACACACCCTCCACCCCTAGGTGGCCTAGCAGACACCAAGAAGGCTCAGCCTGGACACTGGGGACTGAGTGCAGGACAGCTGTCTGCTCTGTCAGGGCCCAGGAGGCCTCCCCGGCCCGGGTCAGCAGGGAAGGCAGCCCTGACCAGGGACATCAGCACAGCCCTCACCCATTAGCAGTGTCTGATGTACATCAGCTCACCTACCCTCAGGCAGGGAGGGAGGGATGACAGGTGAGGAAACTGAGGCCCCGGAAAGTGACATAGTGCGTTCCAGCTCACGGAACTGATGGGTGACCAGCCCCGAATCCCAGGCCAGCACCCCTCTCCCTGCCTGCCTCGGGTTCTACCGTCTCTACCAGAGGCCCCGGAGCCCTTACAGTGGCCCAGTTTTTCCAGTTCCCTTGGCTGTGGGCCCAGGGTGAGTGAAGACTGACAGCAGGGGGAGCTCCAAGCCTGGACATTAGTCTCAACCCAGGAATCAAGGCAACAATATCGGTTTGGGGGCTTTTTACCCAGACATGTGCTGTTTCCCGTTTTACCTGCTGTGACCATTCTTTGACACGCCTCCTAGAGAACATGTCACGTGTTCAGGTATCAAAAGCAGAATTGCCAGGACACAAGGCCTCCCCTCTGGCTGCTTTCCCATCTCTAAAATGGGGACGGCAGCACCTGCCCCACAGGCTGTGCCAGGAGCGTGGGGTGTGCCAGGAGGCAGCTGGCTCTGGGGAAAGGCCCACCTGGTGTGGAGCAGCTCGATCTCCGTGCTCCGCTCCCTCTCCAGCTTGCCGTAGGCCTCGCGGTGTCGCCGCGCCTCCTCCTCCAGGGCCTGCTCGGCCGTGGTCTCCTGATCCTTCACCATCTCCTCCAGCTCATGCACCCTGAGGAGAGGGGCGGACTCCAGTCAGGACCAGCTCCCGTGGCCTGTGTCTTCTCACCCCACCCAGGCTGCAGCCACGGGGAGCCCTGGACCCCAAGTCACTAACACTCCTCCTATGGGAGACGGTGGCGTGTTTGTCAGGCCTGGGGCCAGCAGCTTTGCTGACAGATGAGTTAGGGACACTATGGCACCCAAGGAGAGGTGTGTCAGCCGGGCATGCCACAGAGGCGCAGGCCTGGCAGTGGGTCCAGAGGGGAGCGAGGCTGTGCCTGAGAAGGTGGGATTCCTGGGCAGACAGAGGGAGGGATGGCAGGCCCCGCCACAGCTGAACAAAACAGCCCTCAGGCCTCTCCTCCTCTCCCGCTCTCCCTTCCTGCCAGTACCCCTTAGTCAGTAATTTAGCTTTTGGGCATCCTGACTCCTGGCTAGTGGCCTGAGCACGGCAGACCTGGGAAAGGGTCAGCCCCACCAGGGGTGTTATAACCCCAGTCCCAGGGGCCTCAGCGGTCCATCAATCTGGGGCACATGTCACTGGCAAGAGTCCCTCCCTGAGGCTGACCTTCTGGGAGGGGAGTACAAGGTTGAGGATCAGTGTAACAAGTTTCAGACTATCCTGTGAAGACAAATAAATGCTCTGTGCGCTGAGGAATTCCAGACCCCCAATCAGGAGCAAATGCAGCACCCCCAATCCCACGTATTCCAGTCAGCACTGGGGAACACCATGTTCAGCGGGCCTCCACTGGAGGCGAGAAGAGCAATGCTGGACTTTCCCCACCGGCAGCAGGCGTGGGCCCCCGACTCACACCAGCCTCTTCCTGGCAGAGCTGGTCCCCAAGAAGGGAGGTCAGGCTCTCATCATTATAGGACACACACAGGAGAGTGGATCCCAACTCCTGCCTCAGCATGCCCCGGGGCTGCAGACCTGGGGGGTCAAGGTCAGGCCCCTACTTGTCTACCTGTTCCCAAAGACCTGTCCTCCTGGGCACCCTGCGTGGGCAGAGCCATGGAGCAAGGGGCTGACTCGTCACAGACCCGCAGAGCTGAGAGCTCCCCTTGTTTCTCTTGGGGCCTTGGTAACAGGGACAGCCCTTTGTTCCTAAGTCACAGCCAGGGCCCCCGAGCCAAAGCCACAGCCTGACCTGTGCACCAGCTGGGTGTTCTCCTGCTTTAGCTTGCTCTTCAGGTCCCCATTGGTCAGGCTGTCATTCTCCAGTTCTGTCACCTTTTTTTCCAGGAAGCTCACCTACAATAGGGGGCAGGGGTGGGGGTGGATAAAACCTCTTGGGCCCCGGACTGAGAACCTAGAAACCATGGGACTGAAGGCCAGGCCCTCCAGCTGACTGTATGGAGAGCAGAGTCATGTTTGGTGGGAGTGAGGATGGGGTGGGATGGATGTGCCCATGTGATCAGGAGGGACAGGGTCTCCCAAGCTCCCAGAGAGCATCCCGGAGTGCTCCCTGCTGCCCCCAGGGAGCAGGGCCCACCTTCTCCGTGATGTCATTGTCACAGGAGTCAATGCTGTCCCGGAACAGGTCCTCAGTGCTGCCGTTGCTGCTGCTGAAGTTGCTGCTGTGCATGAGCTGCCTGCAAGGGTGGAGGGAGGCGCATCTGGATGCAGAGGGCCTCTGGGGACTGAGGTCCAGATTCGGGCACCCAGTACCCCGGGGGTGTGTGCGCCAGAACCGCCTCTAAGGCGGCTGCCCTCACCCAGCCAGGGGAGAGTTGCCTGACCTCTGAACTCATGAGGTCATCCAGCTCAGAGGATGGCAGACGGCTGCTACACCCCTCAGAGCCCCATAGACGTGGCCAATCCATACCAGCTCTTTCCTGCTGCATCAGAACCCGTCCACACAGGGGTTCTAGCCAGTAGCTGCCAAGTGACCAGAGCTGGTGGGTAAGCCCCGACACTCCCAGCCTGGCTCCACGGTTCCAGCAGGACTGGCCCCAGAGGCCACCAGGAAGCAGGACCCAGTGCCCTCACCAAGCCGGCTCCTGCTATATCTCTGGGGCCTCGGGGGGGAAGGCAAAGGAAGACCACCCGGACTGCTAGAATCCTGGAAACAGGCAGGTGTAGCTCTTGCCTGAGGCAAATTCCAGCTCCACTCCCCAGGGCTCCCACTTCCCACTGTTAGGCAGCAGCCAGGGTCCCCACCAAGAGGCTGTCTCACCCTGGCTCCTGGGCCAGAGCCTGGGCGCTCGCTGGCAGCTCCCTGACCCGAGTGCAGACCCAGAGCCAGTGTGTAGGAGAACCAGAGTGGGTCCTAGCGGTCCCAGGAAGTCAGCTCCGTAGGATTTAACCTGGAGCGAAGCCACCACCTCTGCCAGCAGGAAGCCCAGGGCCTCTCAGAGCACAGGACAGGCACTGACAGCGAGGGGGGCTGTGCCTGCCTGAGGCTGAGGCAGCTGAGGCTTTGCAGATGCTGATTCTGCCAGAGAGGACAAGGCATGGAGATGGGGAGAAGGTGGCCCTTCTTTCTCAGAAGTGTGTCCTCTGGTGACTCTGCCTGTGCTGCCTGGCACGCCGTGTTCCTCTCTGCTCATTCAGCCACACACAGGGTGCAGGGCACCGCCTGGATCTGGGCTGCTAGCATGGAGCTGGCCGCCCTGGCAGCAGGGACAGCATCCAACCTGTCCTCCCTTGGGGTGGGGGGAGAGGAGGCTTACCGTCCAAATGCCGTGCTGGAGATCTTTCGGTTGGGGCTACAGAGAAACAGAGAGAGGGGAGACATGGTCACTGAATAGCGGGGCTCTGGGCTGTCCCTTCCGCCCTGGCTGCAAGACACCCAGCGAAGGGATTTCCCTCATCAGCTCGGTCCTGAGAGGCAGCACCCTGATTTTCCTGCTGCAAAAAAACGCAGGCCCCGAGGATCAACCCCATTCTGAGAGTGCTCTCACCTGCCTGCTGCTTCCCCGCCTGCCCCCACCCCACCACTGCCACCACCTCCCCCACCCCCCCCCGGCCACCTGCCCCCATGCTGAGCCCGGCCTCACCTGTTGGCCTTCAGGTTTTTCAGTCGGGCTTCCAAGTCATTTAGCAGGTTGATTTTCTTGCAGCACTGAGAGCAGTAGACATCCAGCAATTCGCTGTTGTACATGTGCCGCATTTTCCTGGGCGTCTGCCCCGCACTGATTCATGAAAGAGAAGGCAACCCCTTCTTAACGGCCATCCAGTCTGGTGCGCACCCCATTCTGCTGAGCTTACTTTACTGGGTTCCCCAATACCTGGGAACCGCGTGTGTGTGTGTGTGTGTGTGTGTGTGTGTGTGTGTGTGTGGTTGGGGGGTGGAGAGTGGGAGGACAGCACCAGGTCTCCCCTCCTTCAAAACTCTCAAATAGAAGAAGCCAATGAATTGTACCCATTTCACAGATGAGGCAACTGAGTGCGCTAGAGTTAGAGTAATAAGTGACTCAGGTGTGTGGAAGGTGTAAGTATGCCACCTGGAAAAACCCTTCAACAAGGAGATTCTAGAAAACAAGACAACAAAGACCCCCTGAGTCTGCAGACTCCCAGGTTAGTTAATTCTATTTCTTCCCCAAGATGGAAGGCGAGAGAAGGAATTCCAGACCTCCAATCAGGAGCAAATGCAACACCCCCAACCCCCAGGAGCAGAACCCATGGAGCTCAGGACTCTGCCTGCTGAAACCCCCGGGGAGGAGGTTGGGTTGGTTCTGCCACTTTTCCTGGACCCCAAATGCCATTCCAGACCGAGGGGCCACCTGGAAGACACTGAAGACCCCAGGTCCGAGTAGACGTTGGTCCTGGTCTCGTCGTCGGGGCAGGGGCTGCTGGGAGCACAGTCCACGTCGTCTCCCTCCCCGTAGTCTTCAAACTGCTCCTCGTTGCTGATGAGCGAGGTGGTGGAGTGTGTGGAGAGGTCTGAAGTCGTCATGGATGGAGTGTGGCCCAGGGACCTGGTGTTAGAGAAGGGCTGCCCATTAACGAGGCCAGCCTGGGGTCGGAAAGCTACCAGTCCTACCAGGAGGTACGACAGATGCCAGGGACCCGATTAAGTTTGTACGTAGTGATCTGGTTAAGTACACTTTTGGGAGCTTATCCAAGAGGAATTGCTCTCCACAGAAACTGTTTCTGCCCGAGAGATATTCAAACCCTGCAGCAAACATTGCTTATAACCTAACGGTCCACATTCAGCTACTTTACATTACACTTCTTCGTTTTCTTTTTTTTTTTTTTCTTTTTACATCACACTTTATATTAAATTAAAATACATATCAGTAAATTAGCTTATTAAATTATGGTCTATCAAATAAATCATTGTTAAAAGGTTTATAAAAGTAATGGCAATAATGTGGAAAAATTAGTATTAGATTTTAATTAAAGTTGGACATAAAATTCCAGCTATAGTAAGATTGAGCACGATAAATGTCTATACAGAATAAGGAAAAGTTGTTAATGAATACATTTATTTGCTAACAGAGCTTGACTTTGGGTGGTGGGACCATGAGTAAAGTTCGTTATTTCCCCTCCATTCTCACTTCCCCAACTTTTCCAAGTTCTATTTCATTGGCTTGTATTTCTTTAATATTGAAATGAAGTTTTAAAACAAATAACAATGGGCGACCAGGTGAGATGCTTCTTTCTCCCGGTTTACGGAGGGGATTTCTAGTCCCAAAAAGCCTAACTCCAGGGAACACAGTCAGAGACCCTGCACCCTCCCCCACCCACGGGGCAGAGGGTACAGTGTCAGGCTGGTGGAGCCCTGTCCATAACCTAAGACCAGAGGGAGGCACAACTCATCACCCGCCAGGATATTTCCTCCCGTTAGTCATTATGCCGTATTGCCGGGTATTGTTACTCATAAGCTAGGGTTTCTCTGACCTCCCAAGCCTCCACACTCGGAAACCTGAAACAAGTGTGTAAGGGGCTGAGGCAGTGGTTCTCAAACTGTGCCCCTGAGGAACCCCAGGTTCTTTTTAAGACTCCCAGGGTTAATGACAGGGTGTTAAGGATCAAGTCTCCAGTACCTCCACCCAAATGTATTTATTTACTCATCTACCTGCCCCCAGGTTCCTCAGCACCTCAGGTTGAATTAATCATACTCCTCCTTTCTTTCTCCTATAAATTTTACTTAAACTTTTGGCACCTGCTGCTGGCTGCCTCCTGGTGATTGATGGTCCCAGAAATCAATGGAGACAATCAAGTGACAAATGATTAGCCAAAAGGCCAACAGGTCTGTAGTCAGTGGCCATCTGTCCTTGAGTCGGTCACAGGAAGCACATGGATAAACAACTCCACAAGGCCCATCGAGAATTCCCAGAGCCCCCAAGTTTGAGAACTCCTGTGCTGAGGAAATATATTAGGTTGAACTATATGAAATTGCTTTTTAAAAGTTGAAAGTTATTAAAAATTGACAGTTTCATATGGTTCGATCGATACGGGAACCCCTCCCCTCCCTCTCCAAATCTCAGGGTCAGCTGTGACCATTACCTTCTCCTGACACATGGGATACCAACTCCCAATTGTCACGGCCTTAGCTATGAGGGTGGCTGCTGCCCATCACCCCACAAACACTGTATCATCGCTCCAGGGACAGAGTGAGGGCTGGAAGGAGAGGGACCCCTCTGCTGACACCAACTAAAAACGACACTGCCCCACTGGGAAGTCACTAGGTCCTAATGTCATTTTAAAATAACATTTCTGGATATGAGAACACATGAGCGATAAAGAAAATACAGAATATATAGCCCAGTAGATGGGAGGTAATTAAAGCCATTAATAATCTCATCCTGAAAGAACTGCTAATTTTCTGGAATAATTTTTCCTAGGCGCATATATATATTTATATATATTTATATATATTTATATATATATGTTTATATATATTTATATATATGTTTATATATATTTATATATATATTTATATATATTTATATTTATATACATATATATAATTTTTAATAAAACTAAGATACCTCATTGACATCTTGTATCTTGCCTTTTTAAAAAACTAATTGAGATCAGATATCCCTTATCATTAAATAATGAAGCCTGACTTTACATAGTTGCCTACAATTCTAGAACTGGCCCTATTGTTAAGCCTTTAGGTTGCTTAGAAGTTGTGCTACTTAGAACACCCATGAAATGTATGCCTGTGATGTGAACCCCGAGTGTATCCCATGTTTACTTCCGGGAGGTCCCCCTGGGATCCCACCTCTGGGCCCAGGGGTCACGATGGGGTTGCAGACAGTTTTAACTCACTTGTCCTCGGGCAGGAGCAGGCCCCCGAGACCCCCGTCCTTCTCCTCAGTAGGGCTCCCGACTGACCCCTCCAGGCTCTGGGTGCTCTCCATGGGGCTGTCCATGTCTGACTCGGGGGGGCCCTCGGGCGGGGCCAGTGTCATAGCCTCCTCCTCATCCTCAGGAAAGAAGCCGGGCTCCCTGGGGAGGACCTCGCCATCAGCAAAGGTGGGGCCTGGCACCTCGCTGCCCTGGAAAGGACGGAGACACAGGAGTGAGTGAGGCTGGCTCCCTAGGGCTCCCGCATTGGTCATCAGATGGCAAGGACACGTTACTAATTATGAAGCCCAGGCGCCCCACCTAATGACAGCGGGGAATGGCATGCAGGGACCCTGAGGCTCCAAGCATGAGAGCGCCTGCCAGGTGATTCGTCTCGGGGCCTCTCACACTGCCCCTCACGAGAGGCCAGTGAGGGGTCAACCCCCCAGGGACAGCCACCCATGGAGGAGGGCCACAGCCAGGCCGGCCACGGTTCAAGGCCCCCCGGCAGCTCATCACGATCCCTGTCACAAAGGCTGCACAGGAGGCCAAATGACTTGGGAGAAGGCTTCGTGGTGAGGGTGCTCAGGGCACAGCCCCCATGAATGGCCACCGAGAACAAGGACCCTGACCTGGCAGAGCTTGCCACCCAGTACAGGGATGTGCGTGCAGCACGACACCCTCCAAGACTCTGGGCACTTCCCATAACCTCTCGGGACCTCAGTTCTCTCTGTAAGTTGGGAGTGGCAGTGAATCTTACGGGAGCGCTGTGTCACAGTGGACCTCGAAGAATAAACCCCGGCCACAGGATGCGATGCCAGCCTGGGAGGCACTGTCTCCTTGGTCCTGCCACAGCCACGCAGGAGCAAGAACACCAGGTCTCCCCATTCGGAGCTCTGGGCTGGTCCCCAGCGCCTAGCATGCTGCCGGCACAATGTTGGCGCAAGATTTGCCTGAACCTTTTGTTCAAATCATCTTCTAGGAGTAGAGGTCTGGTTTGATGCAGAGTTTACTCTGGTCTGAGGGACAGCTCTCTGCAGACCATTTCCTGGGGCCGCTTTGTCTCTGAGGAGGTAGGTACCTCCCGGGTGGCACTGCCTCCACCTGCTCCCATCCAAGATGTCAACCTGTTCCCAAGGTTCTTAAGCGGGCTCCTCGGCTCGGGCTGGCAGGCCCCCCAGTAAAGGTGCTCCCTGCAGCCCCAGAACTGCAAGAAGCGTTAACAGTCGAAGGGCTATGGAAAGCTTCCTAGCTCGGACAAGATAAGGATCAGGGACATCTGAGGAAGGAGGTCAGTGACAGGCTTGGCTCTGCCTGCCCAGACGTGTGCAAACAGTGGTGCACAGGCTCCTGGGGGAGTCTACCCCCACCAACACATCCTGGGCTAAGAGATGCTAATTAATGAGCCTGGCTCCTGCCGATGCCATGGCTCCGGCTGATGCCATGGCTCCGGCTGAGCACCAGATGGGCCAATAAAGTCGGCATCAGACAGCCAGGACCCGACTGGAGGCCGAGGGGCTGTGTAATTAAAATCACCGCTGGTGTTCCCATAGCCCTTTCTACCTAGATGTCACTAATCCAAGCCCACGTGGCTCCCAGCTCTCTCAGATCCTGTCCTACGCCAGCTCCTCACCTGCCAGCCCGGCGCTGCATCCCAGGAGGAACTCTCATTTACTGAGTCCGTGCCGAGAGCTGATATATTATCCCAGTTGGGCTTCGTGACACCTCTTCAGGATTCTTATCTCCGTTTTACTAATGAGGACATTAAGGCTCAGAGAGTCACCTGCCAAAAGTCCTCAGCCAGCCTCTGAGGTCCCCACCTGCCTCAGCCACATGCTAGGTTCCCTTTATCACTATGTAACCCACACTTCATGGGCTTCCAAACCTCATGGTGACCACGAGGAGAGCACACATCACAGGGGCAGATGACTAACTATGAAGCCCTGTTGCTGCAACTTCATGTGTCCACTTCCTGCCCCAGCAGGAAACTCCCCGAGTCAGTGCGTGGATGCCGGAGAGAGCAGGAGGAGACAGCCTTCCGAGGAGAGCTGGGGCTCCTGCAGGGGCAACGTGCCTGTGAGCTTTCACCTTCCCGGACCCCCGGCAGGGGAGCTAGCACTGCTAGGAACCCCAGCTTTGTGGGTCACAAGAGCACTCAGCCACTTTACAAATGAGCGCTTCTTCCGGTCTTCACAGCCCTGTGAGCTGGGTCTCCTCTCCCACGCTGTGTAGGTGGTGACTTGCCTGGAGCCTCGTGGGAGTAAGTGGCAGGGCTGGGACTGGACTGTGAGTCACCAACACCCACTCTCCCCACAGCACGGTGCCAGCAGGGGTCCTGAGGGGACTGCCACCTGTCCTGCTTCAGAAGGCAAGCAGGCAGGCGCCAAGTGAGACCAGCATCCGTGCTCAGGTGACCAGCTTGGCCTCAGGACAACTCCTGTTGACCTCACTGGATACCAAGACCCAGAGGCTGAGTTTCTCCCGGGCACTCTGCCCGGAGACACCCAACTCACGGCATGCAGGTGGGGGCCAGAGGCCCCCTGGTACCTGACATCCCACAGCAGCGAACCAACTCCAGGCAGCTCACCCAAGGTCCCAACCAGAGTGGCCTCCTCTCAGCCACAGGTGGGGCAACAGAAAGGATAGATGCTCCACAGGGGTCCCTCCCTCCCAACAAGACCGCCACCTCCTGAGGTGTGTTTTTACCCTGTGACTGAGCAGAGGCGGAGTCCATATCTGCCTGGCCCCACACACTTGACAAGGCCTTGTATATGTCTGTCTCACAAACTCCCCACCCATCTCTCACTACAGCCCCGGAGAGCGCTGGGAGGTGTAAGAGCAGAGATTAAGGATTCATGGTCTCCATCTGACACATGGGCAGATGAGGCTCCAGTGGCAGGGGTTACCCTGGAACTTCCCAGCCTCAGAGACCTAAAGCCAGTCTCCCCTTGCCAATGCCAGGCCCCTTACCCACCCCTCGCTTCCTCTCTCTCTCTCTCTCTCTCTCATCATGCCAGCCTTTTCCTTTAAAGTTAGCTGCTCCCTACACTCACCCTTTTCATTCAACCCACAATTGTTTGCCCGAGGCAAGTGGAAATTTTAACTTCAAAACCATTTCTGGTAGTTTTCCCCTCCATTCAAATAATGTAAGGACAGCTATAAGAAAATTAACTGCAGCCTGATTAGTCCAGGATGGTAGCGCTTTGGCATTTGTCCTGGACCAAAGCATCCCTGTCACCTGGAGTCCTCCCCGAGGGCCTGGGTTCTGGCCCAGCTCCCGTTCCTGGGCCTCTGGGGAAGGGCTTGGGGGCAGCACTGGGCCTGCAAGGGTGCTGCTGGGGTTGGGGACAGCCTGCTCCGATGCCCACACCTCGGGCAGGGAGGCAGGGCAGGGGCAGGAAGGTGCTGGGAGGCAACCTCTCAGCCCAGCCTGAGCCACCACGCACTGGCCGGGAGAACCCCGACACACTAGAAACCCTTCCAAGCCCATTTCTTTCTTTTATGGTTCCTAGATAAAGTTAGAGAGAGTAAGGAAGAACTCGTCCATAATAAAAATGTCCTCGCAGGGTTTCTAGGAGGACTGGGACAATGCGCGGGCTTCCCGAGAGCTAAATCACCCTCCAGCCAGGCGCCTGGCTGCTGGGGCCCAGCGTGGAGCTCCCAGGCCTCACGTACTTCCAGGAAGAAGGAGATCTTTGGGGAATGTGCGGGAGCTAAAGATTAATCCGCCTGGGGGTGGTGACGCAAATTCTACTGAAGCTACAGATTCCAGGAGTTCCCGGACAAACCCAAGGTCAATTCCAGGCAGAGGGAACCTGGGCTGCGGCAGCCCCTCTTGGTGTGTGTGTGTTGGGTGTGGTGTGTTGTGTGTGTGTGTGTGTGTTGTGTGTGTGTGTGTTCGGTGTGTGTGTGTTGGGTGTGGTGTGTGTTGGGGGTGTGGTGTGTGTGTTGGGGGTGTGTATGTGTTGTTGGGTGTGGTGTGTTGGGTGTGTGTGTTTGTGTTGGGTGTGTGTATGTGTTCGGTGTGGTGTGTGTTGGGGGTGTGTGTGTGTATGTGTTGTGTGTGTGTGTGTTGGGGGTGTGTATGTGTTGTTGGGTGTGTGTGTGTTGGGGTGTGTGTGTGTGTTGTGTGTGTGTTGTGTGTGTGTGTATGTGTTGGGTGTGTGTGTTTGTGTGTTGTTGGGTGTGTGTGTGTTGGGTGTGTGGTGTGTGTATGTGTGTGGTGTGTGTGTTGGGTGTGTTGGGTGTGTGTGTGTTGGTTGTGTGGCGTGTGTGTGTTGGGTGTGTGTGTGTTGGTTGTGTGGCGTGTGTGTGTTGGGTGTGGTGTGTGTTGGGTGTGTGTGTGTGGTGTGTGTTGGGTATGTGTGTGTGTGTGTGTTAGGTGTGGTGTGTGTGTTGGGGGTGTGTGTGTGGTGTGTGTGTGTTGGGGGTGTGTGTGTGGTGTGTGTGTGTGTTGGATGTGTGTGCATGTATGTGTTGGGTATGTGTTGTTGGGTGTGTGTGTTGGGTGTGTGTGTTGGGTGTGTGTGTTGGGTGTGTGGTGTGTGTATGTTGTGTGTGTGTGTGTTGGGTGTGTGGTGTGTGTGTGTTGGGTGTGGTGTGTTGTGTGTGTTGGGTGTGTGGTGTGTGTGTGTTGGGTGTGGTGTGTTGGGTATGGTGTGTGTTGGATGTGTGTGTGTGTATGTTGGGCGTGGTGGGTGTGTGTTGTGTGTGTGTGTGTGTTGGGTGTGTGGTGTGTGTATGTTGTGTGTGTGTGTGTTGGGTGTGTGGTGTGTGTGTGTTGGGTGTGGTGTGTTGTGTGTGTTGGGTGTGTGGTGTGTGTGTGTTGGGTGTGGTGTGTTGGGTATGGTGTGTGTTGGATGTGTGTGTGTGTATGTTGGGCGTGGTGGGTGTGTGTTGTGTGTGTGTGTGTGTTGGGTGTGTGTGTGTGTGTGTTGGGTGTGGTGTGTGTGTTGGGGGTATGTGTGGTGTGTGTGTTGGGTGTGTGGTGTGTGTGTGTGTGTGTGTGTGTGTGTGTGTGTGTGTTGGGTGAGTTGGGGGGGAACTCATTCCCACGAAGAGTGGGAGGAGTGGGTGGAAAGGACGACATCAACCCACAGGGCACCTCATGCTCACCCAGCCATGTGGTCTGTGTCCAGAACTGCCTCCACAGCGGTGTGCTCCCTGGGTGGGAGAGGATGCCTGGGAAGGGTCCCGGATCAGAGGCCTGCTCCGGAGGGGTGGCAGGACTAGAGGAGTGGGTATGTCACCCAAGTCCCAACCAGGTGGCCTCCAGTGGCTCCTCTCAGCCACAGGTGGGACAGAAAGGGTATGTCTTTTCTGGGGGGTCGTTAGGGAAAGTACAGTGTCCTTAGCAGGCAGCACCAGGCAACACCTGTGGGTGACCCCTATTCCTAGCACTCTCCTTCGGACCCACCGCCAGCCCTGGGTACAGTGGTCCCTGTTCCTGAAGGCCCAGGGTGGCTGAGATATGGCCAGCCCACTCCGGATCACTTCCTCCCACCCTGCTGAGGGACCCCAGCAGTAAAGGGGGTAGAACAGATGCAGTATCCTCCTCAGCCCCACACCCCCTTGTGAATGCGGCTCTGGAGTCTGGCAGACTAGGTTTGAGTCCTGGTGGCCCGCCATTCACAAGCTGTGTGACCTTGAACAAGTGACATGTAAGCCCCCGACTCCTAGAGAATGAAGACAGCCACCTGAACCTCAGAGGCTACTGTCGGGGCCACACACGATCATTTTCACAAGCACCAGGGAGTCAGCACCAGTGGGAACATTAAGTCCGGGTCTGGCCTTGTCAGGGCTGCGCGCTGCAGAAAACACGCTGTCCCGGCGGGCCAGTCAGCCAGGTCCTGATCAGACAGGAGGCCGGGAGGTATGCCCTCCTCAAGAGGCTGGGCCAGGGGAATTATCCAAGACCAAGGGTTTCTGGAGAGTTCTGAGGCCCAAGGTTTGCAAACAGGCTGCTTTGGCAGGGGAGGTCTGCACCGCCAGCGTCCCCTTCATGTCCCCACCCTGTCTCCAGCTCGGGCTGGATGGGACTGGTCCCAGCCGGAAGTGGGAGCTTGGAGGCACAAAGCCTGCCTGTGGGTCCCCTCTCCAGTTCAGCAGCCAACAGGCCCCAAAGTCACCCCTTCTTCTGTAGGAAGCTGGCAAGGGCTGAATTCAATGGCTGGTGAAAGGCCAGGTATGAATACCCAGGGGGACTAGCCAACAATGGCCCACTGTCCATGCTCTCGGCAGCACCAGGGGCTCAGACTCGATGATGTCATTTGGTGCTCCCTTACCCACCTGGCCCCCGTGGATCCCACCACCAAGTCACACACACCATTACTCTGAATTTTCCTGGAAGCTAATGTACGGAGGGCACTGGCACCAGGTGATCCCATTTCCACATTCTCTGGGGGAGGGAAGAGCCTAAAGGGGTAACCGTGGGGTTTCTACATCTGAGCCCCGGTGGAGGGGCTCAGATATAGAAAGGAGCCAGTACTTGTGGAATGATACGGTGCTGCAGAATGATGGACTGGCTGGGAAGAGCCCAACACAGCCACCCTGAGGCCATCCTCGCCTGTCACTGGTTAGCTGCGACCCCGGAGGAGTTTTTCATTTCTGAGCCTGGGATGGAGGAACCTACCTGACAGGATTGCCACAGAGAACCTAGAACAATGCCCCCACCTCACAGATGCTGGAAACACAGCAAAGAAGGAAGGGGCAGAGTGGTGTGAGGAGCAAACTCTGGAGGTGGGCCGACTGGGATCAAATCCAGGCTCTGCCACATACGAGCTCTGCGATCTCGGGTCGCAGCACCTCAGTCTCCCCGTCTACGGAATGGAGTAACTATTATTTGGGCTGTATGAGTTGGTACATGTTCTAAGCACACACAGAAAGTGCTATTATCGTCTTCACTATATTGAGAGAAGACACCCAGGGGTGCCTCATGGCCAATATCCGGCCCCGGGACCGTCCCTCTGACCTGCTGGCATACTGGGAGAAGGTAGGTTGGGTTCAGCTTCCCGAAGCCAGACTTTCACAAGATGCAAAGCCTGCCCTCCAAATGTGCCAGGGGCCTCTTTGCCCCCGGCCAGGGATTTCTTCTGCCCACTCTCCTGGAAGGTGTCTCTGCATGTAATGACTGCTAGGATGAGATGCCGCTTGGGCAAGGGAGTTGGGAGGCTCCGAGGCTCTGGCTCATCCACCCCCAGTCCTGGCTCCCAAGCAGTAACTCAGAGCCAGAGAACAGTGCTGTGGGGACAGGGCTGGATAAAAATAGCCTGGGCAGGCACATCCCGGCTTCCCTCGCAGCCGGGCACCGTGGGCTCATGTGGAACCGCACTGCAGGGAAGGCATGGGAGTGAAACACACAAACCACGCCCTGGTGGGGGGAAAAGCCAGCCTGCGGCCTGAGTGAGCTGAGCAGGCTTGGGGGCCACGCTGGGGGTGAAACTCATCACACTCCCAGCCAGGAAACAGCTCAGGAACAGTGACAGCCTGGTCAGGGTCTCGCGGGGTCTTTTCCGCGGGCAGCAGAGAGCCAGTGTAAGGAACTAACTTGTGGATGCCAAGGTCCCCAGGTCCACAGGGTGGAGATGAGGTTACCTGGTGGGGATCCTCTACATACCACTGTATTGGCCACTCGTCATGCAAAGATGGTGGCAGCAGGGATTAGCAAGCAAGCCAGGCTGTACCCGACTCCTGTCTGTGGCTGCCAACCCCTGCCCGGAAGCCAGGCCATGCTCTGCAGGTGGGTGGTTGGTGCTCATCAGTGGCTGATAAGAGATCATGAGTCAGCAGAGGTCGCCCAGGTGCCAGGGAAGGGATGAGGGTGGGAATAAAGGGGCATTTAAGCATCCACACAGGCAGACTGGGCCTTGGGCGTGCATTCTGAACAAAAATAACCTTGGCTCAGATACAAGGGCCAGGGCGAACATGGGAGCGCCAGGTCACCAAACCCTTAGAGCTAATCGCCCATCCGGCCAGCCATGGGGACTGATCTCACACGGAGAGCCAAGCTCTGCAGCCCAAGCTTCCCGCTCTGCTGGGGGCTGAGGTCAGGAAGACAGGTTCCCACCCCAGGGCCAGATCAGAGTGGCCAGGAGCCACCCCTCTAGCCAACCTCCCTTCTGGGGCGGGGGAGGGGGGTGGCAGCAAAGGCCACTTTCAGCTCTCTCTGCCAGCCAGGGGCCCCCAGATCACCTCCTGAACCCTTACAACAGGGAGATCATCACCAGCGGCTCAAGACCACCCTGCACTGGGCTCGCGCTCCTGCTCCCGCAGCCTCCAGGAGCAGCTCTCCGCGTGGACGCCCAGCTGCTGCTCTCTTTTTCATCACAAGGTGGACTGCAGCTCCCAGGAGGGGACAGTGACAGCCGTGTTTCCTCGAAGCTCACTCGGCTCAACGGGAAAGACTAAGAGGGTGTGCTTCTCGCAGCCCCCGTCTTCACAGGAGGGAGGCTGACGGGGTTCGGGTGTGGTCCTGGATGTGGCCCCCACTGGCGGGGAGCCTCAGGCCGGGACTGGGCAGAAGAGAAGGAGAAGCCTTGCTGCTGTTTCTCAAGAAGCCCCAGGCCACTGGTGCAAAGCGCAGGCGGGAGATAACGTGCCGCTGCTGCACACACCGCAGCGGAAGGGTGTGGAAGCCACACTGCTTTTTTCTCAGTGTTTCAATGGCAACTCTTGAGCTGTCTCTCTCCCGATCTCACATCCTCCCTCCAACACGCACACTGCTGCTAAAGGGGTGTCACAGGAGTTCAAGGGGGTGGGGGGGGCCACGATGCAGCTTCCAGAAGACTCAGAAACGAGGGATGTCACATGGCCCGCGGCAGCAGAGGTGGGTGAGTTTCCTGAAGGGTGGCAGAGCAGAGGGACTGAAAGTATTCAGGGATCTAACATGTCCCCAGTAAGGGGCTGGGAGGGAGGGTCCAAAGCAGGCCCAGACCACAGGGGCTCTGGCTGGCTGACCCACATGACCAGCCTGCCCCAAAGGCTGTGAGGCTCAGCTCAGCTGACACCCAAGCATGAGACCACTCCATGTTCACTCAGCTCCCTTGTATCCAAGTTCACCCACCACCCTTCCAATCAGGGCAAACTTCCCAGGAGCCCACTGACAACTAGGAGAGAGGGCTGCCTGAGCTCGCGCCAGAACCCAGTTCTCACCGTAGGGAAGCAGCTGGCCTTCTGGCTCTGTGCTTCCATCTAAGGACAATCTGTGGGCATGAGCAGCATGAGTCCCAGGGGTGTGGGAAGAGCCAACAAGATCTAGTTTTTAAGCCTATTAGGCTACAGCCCAGACCACGGATCCCACTGGAAATGCCCCTCACCTCACAGTGGGGCCATCTGCCTGCCAGGAGACACTCGAGCCCTCTATCCCCCCTCCCACACCATTTCCATTCCAATCATGTTTGAGTACGTTAATAGTTAGCAGTTAAAAAATAAAAATGTCTTGCTAAAAATCTAATGGAGAAAATAATGAAAATGGAATAAACCATCCTATTTTTTTTAAATCTATTTTATTGATTTTTTACAGAGAGAAAGGGAGAGGGATAAAGGGTTAGAAACATCGATGAGAGAGAAACATCGATCAGCTGCCTCCTGCACACTCCCCACTGGGGATGTGCCCGCAACCAAGGTACATGCCCTTGACTAGAATCGAACCTGGGACCCTTGAGTCCGCAGGCTGACACTCTATCCACTGAGCCAAACCGGTTAGGGCTAAACCATCCTATTAAAAGACACATATTGTCAGATTAGATGATAAAAACAACTACATACCATTTACAATAGACATCATTTAAGGATAAGGACACAGAGAGGTGGAAAGTAAAAGAATTTTAAAAAGATACACCACATAAACACCAACTTCTCAAAAGCTGGAGGGCTATATTAATGTCAGACGAGTACACTTTAAGGTAAGAGACAGAGGAACATGAAGAAATGACAAAGATTAATTTAACAAGATGTAACACTTGTAAACATTTAGGCATCTAAAAGCATCATTTCAAAATATATAAAGCAAAATTAGAACTAAAAGTTGGAGGTTTTCATTCACCTCCCTCAGAAATCGATAGAGCAAGAAAACAAGAGAATTAGGAGGGAGAGATTTGAGCAACACAAACTTGACCTGATACAAATAAAAAACACTACATCCAACAAATGTAGATTAAAACCATTAGTCAATGGTTGATGAGGAGCTGGGTACTTACACAGTACCAAAGAATCGCCCCACAGATCACTGCCAAATTCCAAGCAACCACCGTGCCCCACACCTCTACCATGGAGAAAACAGGCTGTTGTCAATGCGGTTATGAAACCGTACACCACTAATCGGGAATAACCAGACATTAGCCTACTGACATGATACAATATGAGGGATACAACAACACCTATCATGCAGTTTTAACAACATAACTCAATTCTCATCAAGCCTTAGGATCTAACTTCTACTCAACGGAAAAACAGGAAACGGAAGAACAAATCGCACATCACAGGGAAAATAACCAAAGTTTGTGTGACCCTCTGCAAGACAACTGGCCTGGTCTTTTCAAAAAGAGAATGTATAAAGAAGAGGAAGGGAGATTTTTCCAGACCGGTGGTTCTCAAACTTGATATACACATCAGAATCCCATTGGGGGTGGGAGGAATTGTTAAAATTCACGTTGAATCAGTTTCTGAATCAGTTTCTGAATCAGTTTCTGGGGTGAGGTCTGAAAATGTGCACTTCTGTAGGTTGAAATACTTTTTTTTTTTTTTTTTAAAGAGCATTTCTAACAAGTTCTCAGTTGCTGCTGGTCCCAGGACCGCACCATGAGAACCACTGGTCTAGATTCATTAAGAGACATAAAAACTGCATGTCATCCTTGGTTAGATCCCAGGTCAGACAAACAAGCGAACAACCACCTAGCTACAAAAAACCTTTTGGGGACACACAGAGAAGCTAAAAGATAGATTAGGTGATATTAGGGAATTATGCTTGATTCTGTTACCTGTGTCAATGGTATATAGTTACAAAAGAGAACTGTCCTTAGTTTTGATAATGTCTTGCCTAATTTCCTTTCCAATGGCTCAGGCAAAACAGATAAAGTGAACATGGTCACAGCATTGGCGAGCACCAGGGACATGCAAATCCTTAATGAAGGTGCGGTTTCCTTCTCCACCAGCTCCGTGGTGGTCTGTCTTGGTTACAGGGGCTGGTTTGCATGGCTGATGGAGTCATGGCTATTGGAGGGGCTGTACGGTGGGCTCTGGACCCTCGGGTCTGGCGAGGGGTGCTGTGAAGTGCTGTAGAGCACTGCTTTGGGCAAAACTTTGTGAGTTATATTATACAGGTGGGTGGCTTGGCCTCATCCCCAATGGCTTCCCATAATCCATTCTTACAGGTCTTATCTTTTTCAGTATGTTAGAAGTAAACCTTAGGTACATAAAACAGGAAAGACAGTTGGCCCAAACTCACTGAACTGGTTAAGGAAAAGTGTAAAATCCCTGACAAGTTAAAAAGGAATATGAAGAAGTGAAGCCGTCCTTACCACTATCCTAGAGGGCGCAGTAGGGAGGCTGGAGGACCGACACAACTTCCAAGGGTAACTAAGTCGCAGCAAGAACTGAATGATGAGCAGTTCTGGCTCCAAAGGATCAGTTCAAGTTCATTTGGATGAGGGGGACACGTGGCTCAAGCTGTAAGAAAGATCATCTTGCCAGCTGGTGTGGCTCAGTGGTTGAGCATCAACCCATGAACCAGGAGGTCATGGTTTGATTCCCGGTCAGGGCACATGCCCGGGTTGCAGGCTTGATCCCCAGTGGGAGACGTGCAGGAGGCAGCCAATCAATGATGCTCATCATTGATGTTTCTATCTTTTTCTCTCTTTTCCTTCTCTCAAATCAATAAAAATATATTTAAAAAGAGAAAGAGAGAATGATCATCTCTAGAAAGTGAACCACAAGTTATAACATTATGAGAAACTTTTCTAAATACAGCATTTAGCTGAGAGCCACCCCCAATGGGCCCTCCACCGACGGAGAGCCTCTGCCCAAAGGCAGAGCTGCCTTCCCTCACAGGTTTCCTGAGATGCCAGGCTCTGCTTACCCTCCTCCCCTTGGAGGACAGTTCCAGAGAAGCTTTCTGCTGCTCCCCACAAATTCATATGACTGTATTTGGAGATCACATCTTTAAAGAAATAATTAAACTAAAATGAAGTCATTAGGGTGGGCCCTAATCCAATATGAGCAGCAAGATTAGGGCACGGACATTACACACACACACACACACACACACACACACACACACACAGAAGACCATGTGAAGACATAGGGAGAGGACCCTGGCCATTTGCAAGCTGAGGAGATAGAGGCCTCAGAACAAATCCACCCTGCCAACACCTTGCTCTCAGATGGCAGACACCAATATTGTGGGGGAAAATTAATTTTAGTAGTTTGAGCCACCCAGCCTGTGGCACTTTGCTGTGGTGACCTGGAGAACAAATACACTTCCCTTCTCTCCCAAGGAGCCTGCATGAAACCCCTCAGCTTTCAGCCCCTTCCCACCCTGACAATAACTCAAATTCCTTCGGTCTGTTCAATTCAACCTCCAGGAGAACTACTGAACCTCCAGGAACTCATCAAGAGACGTGGGGTTTCTGTTTGTTTTGGTCTCTCCTCAAAAGAAACACTGACTTCTCTTTCATGATCACTTGGAGATACTGCTGCTTCTACAGAGACTACATTTTGCTGAAACTGAAGCTTGCTGAATCTGTGATTTTCAGGATGATGTTTGTAAACACGATTTATATATGAACCTCAGGAAATTATTCCCGTTTCTGTGTTCTCTCAGTAATACAGCTGGTTTTACCCTTAAAGAAGTACATGGGCAGCTCAGTCAGAGACATTTAAAACTGCGAAGGTGATTTCTGTTTGCCCAGAACTGTATTTAGTGTAGTTATAATACAAATGTCAAAGTTATTTTACCTAAACAGGGATTGGTTTACAAGACAGGAGACCAGCAGTCAGTCCTGGAACCACAGGCTGGCACCACAGAGCCTCCGGTCCTGGGTTGGGCCACCTCTGTGGCCAGCAGCACTCAGTAATTGAATAAGATATTACCAGTTTCTCCATGCCAGGCAGTATTTTTGGCTACTTGAAATCCAGAGCAGATGTCTTCCCTCTGTTGTGGTCACTTGGGGAAGGAGTGCCCTTACCATTCCTGGGACATGTGGGCACCTTGCTTGGCTGTGACGCTAGCCTCCCTCTGACTGGCCAGAACCGAAGTCCCCTCTCTACTCCCTACCCCCAGGCTGTCCTTCCAGAGTTAGTGATGGTGAGTGAGGGGCCAGGCAGATACTGTAGCTAAGTGACTCATCTCCAAGGAAAATCCACAGGGGAGGTGGCCATAGGGGAGGTGGCCCCAGGGTCAACTTCTGCTCCCATAGAGACCAAGCTCTGGATGGGAGTGGCTGTCCCAACAAAACCCTAGGTCCCAAATCAGAGTGCCCCACTGAACCTACCTCCTGAACCAAAAGGACTCAAAGAGGCCTCTGAAGCAGTCTACTCCCTTTCCCCAAACAGAGCCAACAGCCTTGATTTTCAAATGAGAATGTGGACTTTGGAGACAAACTGTTGGGGATTATGAAAACAGAACTTAAATTGCTTCCACATCTGGAAACCAAACCCAGCAGCCAGCCCCAAGAATTCCAGGCATGTCAGCCAACAGACGCTGCAGGTCAGGGAGGTGTTTTCTGCTAGCCCAGCTCCCTGCATCCCCTACCCAAACCCACACACAGACCTTCTGTCTACATCGGTGGCTGGTGGAGCCACACCTGAGAGAAAGGAAAGAAGGTAGCCCTTGGAGCACTGGCCACGTGGCCAGCATCTGCTATGTGCTTTACTGGGGGGGAGGGGGAGGAGTGAGGGAAGGAGGGGTGCGGGGGGGTTCTGGTTTTCTCCCCCTAAGTCCCAGCAATAATACTGTCTCCTCCCAACAGGAGGGCACGGTGCACAGAGCTTAACCCACGTTCCCCTGAAGCTATGCGCTGACTTTTCTCTCTACGTCCCTTTGGTCCCTTTGTCATCATACGAAAAGGTAGAGCCGTGTGAACCTGAGCCATGAACCCCTAAATTCAATCACCCCATCTCAATTCTCAAGTACCTGCCGTGAGCTCCAGTTCCCACCCAGCCAGGTGTGGGGCAACTCCAGTGGAAAGCCAGTTAACAGGCTCAAGGGGCGCACATCAAGGGCTCCCTGGCTCTCTGAACATCTCCTGGCAGCTATTGTGGTTACAAATTATAGCTTTTAAAGAGGTGGCTTTTGAAGTGAGGGTTTAATTACGCCCACAGTCAAGAGCCTGTGGGGCTTGCTTTGGGGGCTCCTTGGTTTTTCATCATGATAAGAGGAGCTTCAAGTGGAGGCTTGGGCCGGGAAAGCAGTGGCTGGGGCCAGCTCACCTGCTCTCAGCCGTCCACAGGGTGGACCAAGCAGCATTCCTTCAGCGGGCATCCTCAAAGGAGGTGATGGGAACTTCCCAGGGAGAGCACAGCTGAACAGAGCTGCCCCTGCCCAACAGCCTACAGCCAGGGCGGGCACCACCCCACCTCTTCTTTGCCACAGACACCATCAGGCCCTGGAAGACCAAAAGCAGAGTGCCCATGCTCACCTGCAGCTAGTGGCCAGGCTCCACATGACCCACCCTCCTGGAACAGACAGATGGGGATCAGGAGGGCCAATGACAGGGCAGGCCGACTCTCCTCCTGTCCACCCCATGGTGGACAGCACCTCCCATCCGCCCAGAGCCCCAGCAGTGTTCCCGCAGGCTCAGTGCAGGTGTCTCTTTTTGTCCTTCAGCCCTGGCAAGGTCCAGCCACCAGGCTGTGTGTTCCAGGGGCCGCTGGCCACAGGCCAGGACAGGCTGAACCAGGCTCTCCCAGTGGGGACAGGTGAGTGAGCACAGGTCTGACCACATGCCATAGATGGGGCTCAGAAGGTAGGAGGCCCCCTGGGGAGTCTGAGGCTACTAAAAATTCATCAACCCCCTCAAAGAGCCATAGACCCAGGCCCTGCCTGTTCAGCCAGCACACACTGTCCTGTCCAGTCAGTCTTGGCCTCAGGATATGATACTGCCCCTTGCCCTCCCTCATACACTAAGCTCCTGTCCGACTTTACCGCCACCCCCATGCCTTGGCACACACTGTTCTTATGTCTGAAACAATTCCTCCCTTTGCCACAAACACCTGACCCTAAACAAGCCTCAGATAAACACTCCACACACCCCATCCCCACCCCTACAGCCCAGAACCCAGCTCCTTGAGCCCCACAGCCACCTCTGGGCACACTCTCCCCAGCAGGTCCTTTCCCTGCCCTGTGACTCTTCCTGGGACTGGGAGAGGTGGCACACCCCTTAGGTACCATTTATGGAGAGAAGAATTACCTAACTAGGGGAACCTCTCATCCAGCCCTGGCCAGCTAACCCATGGTTCTCTGTCCCCAGCCTGGAGCTGCGCAGTACCCTTGCCTCCTGGGGGCCCAGAGGAGCCACCGCACCAGCTTATAGGGCTCTTTGTAAACAAAGCTGTCCCACTGTTTCATTCATTCTACACCCTGGTACCCGGGAACCACTGAGGTGCACCCTCGTGCAAGAGACCAAACTCCACCTCATCAAAGAGGGGGCTGTGGGCCCCTGACACCGTGCACTCACCTGAGGAAGGTGGGCTACTGGCTGACATCAGGATCTCAAGAGGGAGAGAGCAGAGAGGAGACCACCGACGAAAACAAGGTTTAAGATCACAGCCTGCTCTGAAGGTCTCCCTTCAGCCAGCATCTTTCAGCTGGAGACCCCCATATGGCTCTCTCCCAGGACCTCAAACGCAGTCCACTGCTCCCCCAGTCCTGCTCCTTCCTTAGTGAGCAGCCACCTCATCAATCTCACCTTCACAGGTCCCCAGGTATTGACGGCTCAGCCCAATCCTTCCCCCTGCAGCCCAGCCCTCCCGCCCCACACATCGCCCCACACATCGTACTCACACAGGTCCCTGTGTTTTCACCGACGCTGTTCCCTGCTCAGAACTCCTCTATCTATTTGGAGCCACACCGTCGGCTGGCACTCCCCAAGCCCTTGGTGCCTAGCTGAAGAAACACAGGTAGTCTTAAACATTTGAGGAAGACCTATTAAGCAGTTATCATGTGCCCAATGTTTGTGTGCATCAGTCACCATTCAGATGAAAAAACAGATTCAGAGAGGTTGAGTAACTTGCATCAAGTCACAGAGCTAACGCAGGGCTGGGGTCTGAACAAGGTCTGATTTTAACGCGAGGAGGGTACAGGGAATACTAAACACTTGGCAATGGCAGTGTCCGACACGCAGCACTGAAGCGCTCTCTCAGGTTGAGCCCTGCAGGCCATGGGAACAGGAATGAGCAAGGCTGGTGGCACCAGAACCTGAGCTGAAGGCTGCAGAGACCACAGCACACTAGATCGCCGACTACTGCCAGCTGAGGCTCCTGGCCACGGGCATTGCCCCCTCCCCTTTCCCACCACAAGGAGCTTCAAAAAGGCTACATATGGGAAGATTTTACAGAAAGGAAGAAGAGATTTGAAAGAAAATTGCTAAAGGGAAACACATGTGAAAATGAAAACTCAGGCAAAATGGGAGGATGGAAGGAAGGAAAAGACGATGTTCGAGGATTGTAAACTGAGTCAGAAAGCCCTGGTACATAACACCACAGTTTCTCTCTGCTACCGTGGGGAGGCCAGCAGCCTACTCCCTGCCTTCATTTTCCCTTTAACCTGGTAGAATGGAGCAATGTGACCTTAGATGATATGCAGGAAGAAAGAAATAGGGAAAGGTGCCTTGTACATAATCATGATGACTATGGAGCCATGACCCATATTCAGGGCAAGAACCCTGAGGCTCAGAGAGGTTGCTCTGCTTTCCCAAGGTCACACAGCTGATGAGCTGAAAAGCTGGAATCTGAGCCCCGGTCTGCTCAGTGTTCAATGAAGCTCATTTCCTTGAACCACATTACAGCATCCTTTCATAAATCCTACCACCATTACAAGGTGGTTCTACCCCCTTCCTTGAAGAAACTGGGCAAATTATGTAAGTTCTTAGAGGTTACCTAGTTTTTGTGTTTCATTAAATTCAAGATGCCTTTGATTTTAAGATGCACTGTTATTTCAAGTACACCAAGAAAGAACAGGCACTGTCAATTACATTATAACCACCAGCGAATGCACAACACATTCCAATTTGAGATGTTGAAATGTGAAAAAAAAAAAAAGTGTCTTAGAATCTATAAAATACAGTGTGAGTGAGCATAAGTGGGGGATGGGGATTCAGTCCCAGTTCCGGAATGTGTGCACTGAAGAGTAGATGACAACTCCATGTATGCATGTGTGTACACACACACACACACACACACACCCGTGCTGCGACAAGACCTTTCTTTGCTAATAACTGATGCGATCTTGCAGATAATCGCACAACAAGGTGTTGTCAACAGGAGCCCTTTATTTTGCCAGGAGACCATCAATTCAAGGAGGCAGAGGTTGTCCTGCCACCACCCTCCACTGCAGCTGGCTGGGCTGCAGACTTCTGAGCAGCCAAGCTAGTTGAACAGGTAGGTTTGCTCCCTGGAAAACTACCAGGGGCACTGACCCAACGTGGCGGGGTGGCTGCACAGCCCACACCTTTCTGTCTGGCTCCCCTCCATGTTTCCTGGGCCTGCAGGCAGCCAGAGCCGCAGTGCTTTCATAAGACAGATGCTGTGGGCTGGCAGGCGGGCAGCACTGCTCCAAGCTGGCTTTCCAACTGGGCATAGGTGGCTGGATGGGCAGGCCCCAGATGGAGGTGAAGGGCAGGTGGGCAGAGGTGCAGCCCCCTTTCCTTCTCCTTCGTAGCCAGGCCTGCCTCTGGGAGGAAGGACCAGGTGCAGCCCACACCACGCCCCAGAGAGATGGCTGTCACCTCAGACGTGCTTTGCATCTCAGTCACCAATTGCCACGTGGGCACCAGTCACCACACTCCGGCCCTGTTTGCACCTGTAGAGGCTGAGTTGGTTTTCTTAAAAACACAGAAGCCAAGGAAGCGGAGTGTACTCCTCCTGAAGCGGCCCTCAGGGGGTGGTGTTTTTGCCCTACCACCTTCCTGTTTCAGTGTTGACATCTTCCCTGTAAGAATTCTGTTAGGTGCTAAGGTTATGAGTCACAAGAATCAGACCAGTAGGAGCTTGCAGAAACTAAAACGAACAGCTCACTCATATGCCAGGCACTGTTTTAAGTGCTTTTCATACATTTACACACTTGATCCACATAACAACCTTATGAGGGAGGTACTAGCATCATCCTCATTTCATAGATGAGGAAACTGAGGCACAGAGAGGTTAAATAATTTGCCTGAGATTCCACAAACAGCTACTGGTTGAACTGGGATTTGAACCCTGACACCTGACAAGATCTTGGGCACTATCCTCTCCTGCTACCTAACCACCCATCAGCCACCACCTGAGCAACTGGCAAACACACGCTGGACAATTTAGGTCACAGTGGCTCATTTTATCTTAAAACAACAACAACAACAACAAATTATATATATATATATATATATATATATATATATATGTGTGTGTGTGTGTGTGTGTGTATATATATATATATGTGTGTGTGTGTGTGTATATGTATATATATATATATATATATATATATATATATATATATATATATTGATTTTAGAGAGGAAGGGGATCAAGCCTGCAACCCAGGCATGTGCCCTTGACCAGAATCGAACCAGGGACCCTTCAGTCAGTAGGCCGATGCTCTATTCACTGAACCAAACCAGCTGGGGCGCTCATTTTATCTTCACCATCACCCTAAGGTAGATACCATTATCAATCCCATTCCACAGATGGGATAGTGAGGCTCAGAAAGGTGAGGTAGCTTACCCAAAGATCCACAACTAGCAAGCAGTATTTCTGACTCTAGATCCACGTATTTTCTGACTCTGATATTTTTTTCTACTTGCACAGGCACTGAGCCTGAGGTGAAGGCGCTGTGTTTGGAAGTGGGTATGCCTCCCAGGAAAAGCCGTGGTCAGGAAGGATAAACTCGCTCCTACACTCTCTCCATTCTAAGAGGGAGATGGAAGTCCAGTGAAGAGCAGACCCCACATCCACTGCAGACAGCACAGGCCCCTTGAAATGCGGTGGCTTCCTTTTTTGTGGCAATAGGCTTGCGAAGTGCAGAGGAGAGTGGGGTGACAAAATGATTCAAGAATAAGAGCGCTCCCACCCACTCTCCTACACTCGAGTTCTGTTTAGGTCTTCCTCTTTCTGATCCCTTCAAAGAGAAAGCTCCCATGAGCAGAGCCACAGGTATTAGCTACCCAGCTTCTGTTTTCATTTGAATCATGTTTACACTACAGGGAAAGAACCCACTTTTCTCGGAAGATGAAGCAGGTTGAATCAATTGAAAATAGGCCCCACAGTCAGAAAACTTCCCATTTCTTGAAGGAAGTCAAGAAGTGGGGTTAGAAACACAGGTGTTACTAGTATCAGCCTGCTAGTGGGAGTTGGGGTCAAAGGTCACCTGGACCCCACAGCTCTGGACCACCATGTTGCCACCTCAGACCTCCATGTGACACTCCAAGTATGCACACAGTTCTGGTTGCCTACTTTCTCCTACACACCACACACACACACACACACACACACACACATACCACACACGCACACACACCACACGCACACACACCACACACACACACACCACACACACACTCACGCACACACACCACACGCACACACACCACACACACACCACACACATGCACACACCACACACACACACCACACACACACGCACACACACCACACACACACCACACCCACACACTCACACACACAACCACGCCACGCACACACACCACACTGCACACAAAACACACATACAACACACCACACATACCACATACACACACCATACCACACCACACACAGACCGCACCGCACATAACACACACACACACCACACACAACACACATACCACACACCACACACACAAAACACACACACACACACACCTCACACATACCAAACCACACACACCACACACACACACCACACCGCACACCACACAACACACACAAAACACACACCACACCATACCACACCACACACAAACTCACACACATACCACACCACAACACACCGCACACAACACACCGCACACAACACACACACCATGCCACACACATAGACCACACCACACCGCACACACAACACACACGCGCGCATGCACGCATGCGGGGGCCTCGGCTGGACAGAGACTCCTTAGGAGACCAGGGCACAAAACTGTGCCAACTGCCCATGGGTCGATGGAGTGAGCAGAGGCCCAGGAAGGTCAGGAGCTCAAGAAGGAGAAGAGGAAACAGTCCTAGGGGAGGCCGGCCAGAACCGGACAAGCACAGGCTGCCACGATGCTGCAGGTCTCAAATGCTGAACTTGCCACACCCCTGACAGCACTGATGGCAGGGGGGCAGGCGGGGGGAGAGGGGAGGGGACTGGGAGATGGCCCCACAGTGCTCTGCCGGCTTAGGGCACATCACCTGGGTGGGTTTTGGTGGTATCCGTTTGTGTGGCGGAAAGAACAGTCTGGCAAGAGCTGTTTCCACACTCATGTGGACAGGCTTATCTGGACTGACCCGGCTGAGGGCAGGAAAGTCCACGGCAGCCACGACCACACAGACACCTCCCCCAGGAAAGGCCAACCTCTCAACAGCAATGTTTGAGGTGGGCAGAGCCAGGAAATGCATTTTGGGCTGATGGATTGCTAGACAAAACTGTCCTGTCCTCCTGCTCTCCCTCCTGGGGTTCTGGGCTGTGGCTTGGCCACATCAGCCCCCCAGCCCCCGAATTCTATGCTACCTGCCTTACTCTGCAATACAGCAGCTTCCCTGCAGTTCCGTAGACACATCTCATCAGCCATGGCCCCACCCTAGGGCCTTTGCAGTTGCTGTTCCCTCGGCCTGCAGCTCTTTGGTCAAGATGCCACCTTCTAAGTGAGGACTTCCCTGCCCACTCCATTGAAAACACAATACCTCGTTCAGCACTCCTTACTGCCCGGCTTTCTCTCTGCCATCCCACTCACTGCAGGTTTTACTTGTTTGCCTGCCCCCTCTGCCACCATGTGAGCTCCATGATGGCAGGGACTATGGTCTATTGTTCACTGTAGAATCTCCAGTGCCCAGCACAGAACCTAGCACAAATTAGATGCTTAAATGTTTCTTGAATTAAAAAAATTGCTGCCCTGGACAGTGTGGCTGAGCTGGTTGGGTGTTGTCCTGTGCACCAAAAAGTTGCCGATTTGATTCCTGGTCGGGGCACATGCCTGGGTTGAATCCCAGGTAGGGGTGTGCAGGAGGCAGCCAACTGATGTTTCACTCACATTAATGTTTCTCTCTCTCTCCCTCTCCCTTCCTCTCTCTCTAAGAAGCTTAAAAAACAAAACAAAAAACTGCCTGTGCAGAGCATGTGGGTAGGGGCTGGGCAAACAGAAATGAGGAAGGGTCTGTGTCCTGGAATGCCATCTGCTGGAGGAGAATGCCATACCACAAGCAGGAGAGATAATCACACAATGTCCAGCAAGATACAAGGTGGACCTGCCAAACCAACATGCCTATCTCCGGGTGCCCAGCTGATGGGGCAGAGCCACGCTTTAATCCAGCCTGGAGACCAGGTAGCAGGTAGACCTGAGTGGTCCTCCTCATTGGAGAGGCCAGTGATTTCATGCCCAGTGACTGAGAAGAGCCAGCAGAGTGGACCTGGAGGAAAACAGAGCCCAACCCCAGATTCTGCACACCTGGCCAGGTCAAGGCACTATGCCACTATCAACAACAGGCAGCAGGCAGACTAGATAAAGACGCTTCCTTTTCAAAACCCAATGAGCACCCCCTGCCCCAGCGGACAGAGCACAGGGCTAGCGGGTGGGCACCCTCTGGTCAGGTTATCCCTTCCCTGTCCAAGGCCCTCAATCCCTGAGATGCGTGCCTTCCAGGAATTGTTCACCTGCTACTTTACTGGGAGCCTCTCCCACGCCCTCCACCTCCTGCCTACCCATGCCTAAAATATATAAAGTGAAGTAAAATTGTGAAGCCCCTCAAAGCAGGATCAATTGTGAAATATCTCTTGGCATTAACAGGCCACGTCAGAGGAGGAACTGCAGCCCTTGGAAAGGAAGTTTCTAGCCACTTTGGTGGACGGGTGAGGGGGGGTGTAGTTACAGGAAGAGCTGTGAGGGTCCTGGGTGAACCGTCAAAGAGAAAGCCCCAGTGTGGGGCAGCTGGTTTTACCAGGAGGGGCGGGAACGAGGAGGCTACGGAGGGGCCAGTGTGCTTTAGGGAAGGGCACAAATGCTCTGAAGAGAGGGAAAGGGGGGGGGGGGTGGGCTGTGGAATATCCACCAGGAAGTGCTCAAGCTGTAGCCCAGAGCCTCCCCAGTGCAGGCTGCTCCAGGTGCCCTAATTTCTTCTCCCTTTTCTTCCCTCCCTGGACTAAAAGTCCTCTCCATGAACAGACGCCAGGCAGTCTCTACTACTGATCTTCCTTGGGACAAAGGTCATACCTCCCAGCCTGCTCACCTCGCCTGGCTAATTTAGTCCCTCCCCTAGGCACAATCTTATCTCTACAGGGCCTTAGTCACCCACCCCCACCCCCTCTACCAAAGCCCAGGGTCCCCAAAATTACAAAGCTGTGCCCCCAGTACGTGGTTTACCCAAGCTGCTCAAGGTCCATGGTCTTCACTGGCTTCCCTCATTTCTCCAGGCCACACATTGGGGGGTGGGGAGGGGTGACAGGACCACACACACCTCACAGACACCTTAGAAGACAATCCAGATCAACTTGCCCAACAGCTCAGAGGAGTTGTCCGTCTTCCAACTGACTACAAACATCTTAAGGGCAGTGTTTATAGTAGCCCCTGGGCACGTAATTAGCAGTTTAAGGTTTGTGCCCAGTCCATCTGTGTAAGCTGGTGCTGGGGAGACACCAGTCTCTGGCAGTGACTCCCAGGACCCCACCAAGGCTGAGTTCCATGGTTACAGGGAGACAGAGATCCCCACTGCCGAGGTCTGGGAGGCACACAACTGGTACCCTCCCGGCTTTGAGATTCCTTTTCCATAACCTGACATCAGTGTAACCACATTTCACCAGGGGTAGGACCTGGGGATGCCTTAGGATATGCCTGCCCCACCCCCTTCCCAGGAGCCCAAGCGATTAGCGCTGCCTCCAGGGAGGGTGGCCAGAGAAGTAGTGATCACCAGAAACCAGCCCAGGGGGGTGCTACACGGGCTGCGTGCAGGAAGGTGACCTAGAAATAAGTTAGTCAAGGAACACTGACATGTCCCTCAGGGCCGAGTGATGTGTCTGTCTGTCACATCCAGCCATCTGCGGAAGAGCGGGGCTGGGGAGAAGGGGAAATGGGGACACTGGTGGGTATGCAGGGATGAGAAGGGGGAAAGTCCCAGGCTGAAGAGGGACCAGGTTCTCACGGAATAGAAGGAAAGTGGGAGGGAGAGTGGGAAGGGCTGTGACAATAGCAACTACTGCCGGGACCCACCGCTGACTAGGGGATGAAGGGGTGGGAGTCATGCACACCTCCGCAGCATCTTGGCTGGGAAGGGGCAGGGCCCTGTCCCCAAACCCCGAACTAGGTTGGCCCTCCCTCTTGCCCCGCAGAGTCCCTCAGAGAGATGAGGGGAGCAGGGGAACAGGCTTGGTGCAGCCGCCAAGAGCTGCGGAAAAGCTCCTCCGCGCACAGCCCGCTTCAGGACTGGCGGGGGCAAGAGCAGAGCTGCGTCAACACCCGGGGGGCGGGCGGGGGCGCCGGGAGTGATGGTGGGACGAGAGTCCCAAAGGAGGCGTCCGGACAAACGACCCCTTTCCCAGGCAACTATAGCCCCCTAAAACAACTTTCTGAAACTGCACCTGAGAAAGAAGCGGCCACCTCTCTCCGCGCCCCAGAGCTAGTCGTGCCCACCCTCGCCCCTGGGTTCAGGCAAAGGGCCCAGAGTGGGCAGCGGCTTCTCCGCCACGGCCAAGCGAGCCGGGATGCAGGTAACCTGACCTCCCGGCCAAGGCCGAGAGGGCGGCCACTCCCGGGGCGGGAGCTGGCGCCGGGCTGCGGGCGAAGTTCCACGCTCCGGCAACTTCCCTGGCCCAGGGACCGCGGGCGGACCAGGTGCGCGTCGCCGGAGCCCGGCCAGCCCGAGCCCTTCGGCCGCAGCTTACCTGGCCCCCGGGGGCCGGCGGGGTGCGCATTCCAGGTCTGGTCGCAGGTCGGTGCGCTGCAGAGGAGCGAGGAGCGGGCGGACGCGGGTCGCGCGGGGCGGGAAGGGACGTGGCGGGCCGTGCGGAGAGAGCAGGAACGGCCCCCGCCGCGCCGCGGCAGTTCGCACTGTTCGGCACCAGTGGACGATGCCAGCCCCGCCCCCACCCGCGCCGGTTGCCGGGAGACCCGCGTGGGCCGAAGGGTTCTTTGTATCAAAGCTGCCGTGACATCACGAGGCGCCCGGGATCTGAGATAGAAGGGGCGGGGCCTGGGGCGGGGGCGGGGCCTGAGGAAGCACCGCCTGGGAACCCGAGCCACGTGGGGCGGGCCCAGGTAGCCACGCCCCCTAAGGTAGGGGCAGGTGTCTGGGGCGGCGTCGACCAATAGCCGCGCGGCCAGGAGGCGGGTCCAGGCGACACCCGTCCCAGGGGGCGCTTCGGTGAGTGGAGCTGGTCTGGGCCCGCCAGAACCTGCACCGCCAAGTTACGATCTCCCGGGTTCGGGCCGCCAGGCCCTGGGTTTGCGGAAGACGGGAGTTTCTCAACCCGCGCCTGCCTGGCAGGCTCTGTCGCTGCCGCTGTCCATTCAGTTCACTCTGCTTGTGATCACCGCACTGCGAGATTCTGGCCAGAGCTTCCGGGCTCACGTTTGCGAACCCCAACGAAGACCTGCCAACCCCTACCCCCAACTTCTACCAGCCGCCAGAGTCTGGTGGCTCCTGCATTGATTCTCATCCTGAATCCCACCTATAACCTTCCCATTTTTTTCGTGTGAAGTCAAAGTTGTCTTGTAATACAAAACCAGCCCAGTAATACAAAGAGGCAACAAGAACTGAAGCCGTGGCCAGCAGTTCCGTTGGTCAGAGCCTCCTCCTGATACACCAAGGTTGCGGGTTCATCCGGGCAGGGCACATACAATAAGCAACCAATGAATACATGGATAAGTGGAACAATCGGATGATTCCGCCCCTCTCTAAAATCAATAAATAACAATAAAAAAAGACAACAAGAACTAAAACACAAAAAGGAAAGGACCCTTTCTGTTGAATCCTGGTAAATACAATTTAAGTCGAAAACGTGCCCCCCTCATAACTCTTCACTATGCTCTGCATTAAAAGAAGGCAAAGATGCAAAGCAGCAACTATTGCAAGTGTGGTTTCCCTTTCACTTGATGTTGCATTGTGTAACTGGGCTGAGGGAAACATTTATCTTCCTAATTATCTGGTCCAGGTCAGGGGGAAGCCACCTTTGCTTTTCCTGAGTTTTCATTAACCAACAAGGTAGCACTTTGGTATGGTCAAGGCCTGTCACCCAGCCAGCTGTCCCCGCGCACATGCACGTACATGCACACACACACACACACAGAGCTTTCCAGCTTTCTGTCCTCTCTGGCTCCTTGCTCTCAACTCCCTTCTCCCCAATCTCTCTCCTGCAAATAAATTCACAGTTGCCCCTTAGTTTACCAGAATCTGTCTCTGATATAAAGCACCCACTGGGGCTCCCAGACTTGCTGGGGGCTCCCCCAAAAAGAACAGCATTCGCCAGAGGCAGACCTGACAAGGGCGGCGTGTGAGGGGAGGTGGGCACAGTCGGGGTGAGGTGGAAACTCCATCGTTGCTGCGTACACCTTGCAGTTCAGAGATCTATGTATGGAGGCCACAGACTGTGTGTGTCCACTCTCACTGTCCCTAACACACAGGAGCACTGTGGTGTAGCATAAGAACACTGGCTTTGGACTCAGACAGACCTGAATTTGATTCCTACTTGCCAGCTGTGAATCTGGGACGAGTTATATAACCTCTCTCAGACTTAGTGTCTTCATCTGCGAAATGGGAATGGCACAGTCGGCCTCGTGGGTTGTGCACCCTGGCACAGTGGGTACACTTAATTGTAGGCACTCATCAAAGGTGTGGGACAGGAATGGGCCTCTGCACCCTGGGCCTGCTCTATTTGCCTTCCCAGCTTCACCCCAAGACCTTAGCAGCCTCTGTGAAGTTTAAGGGTGTGGCTAAGTCCAGGGGTTCTATCTCAGTTTCCCCTCTTCCTTTTTGAATCTCATATTGCTCCTAAGGACTTCAGGGCCCCAGAGAGCAGGCCCCATGACGGAATCACCCAGAACTGGAGAAGAGGTGCTAAGGTGCTCATTCCTTCTCTGGGTCCCGGCACTATCCTAGTGAAGGTCAATGAGAAAGTCAGATTTGTCAAGTCCCCTCCCTGCCCCCACCAGGGATAGCCTGATCGACCCTTTCAAGAGCTCTATGGAGGGGGCGGGGTTAGTGGTCCCTCTTTATTTTTCCCAAAAGTAGTGGGGCGGGGAGCATCTCCAGGTATTTGTTGTGAAAAGCTGCACGACAAAGAAGAGGGTCACAAGATGCGCGCACTGAACACTTCTGAGTTTGAAGTCTGCCCAGTTCGGCAGTTTCCCGTGGGGAAGTCCTTTAATGTTTCAGAGCCTCAGTTCCCACCCCTATGAAATGGAAACAAGACCTTTCGTCTTCCAGGGGTGAGGTTTAAGTGAAATGACGAAATAAGTGTCTAGTACGCTGCCTCGGGTGCTGCAGGCACTCAGTAACCAGCAGCTGCAGCTCCTAGTTATGACCAGCAGCATGAATGAGCCCCAGCCTGGCTCCGTGGTTAGGTGTGTGAGCTCCGGAGCCAGAGCCAAAGGTCATATCTTGGCTTCACCCCCTTGTAGCTGGATGTCATCTGTAAACTGGAGAGAGTAGCAGTATGTATTTTAGGATTGTTGTGAGGATCAAAATCATCAGAACCCATAAAATACTTAGAACAGGACCTGGCATAAGGCAGGTGCTCAGTAAACAGTAGTCATTATCCATGATCCTATGGCAAGAGGCTGGGGAGAACTGAGGTGAGGATTAACACCTGAGCAGCTTGTGGGAGCATTTAGGACACTGGCTTTCGAGGGGAGCTCTGACATCTTTCACAGGATTCAGGGAAGCAGTGATTTTTTTTGGTGTTTTTTGGGGGAGGGGGCTGACTGTGTCTGAAATAAAATGTGGGAACTGAGGGCTCCAGCTCAGTCCAGGGCTCCTAAAGAACTCAGTGTCCTGTGTTCAAATAGGGGCTAGAAGAGAATTATTAGAAAATATAGTCCTGCCTCCTGAGCAACCCCCCACCCCCCATAAGGCCAGGGGCAAGCTACCGCGTTGCTTAGCATGGATGTGTCCTAGATGTTATAGAATCAAACCATTTACACCCGGGAAGACTCTCTGGATAAATACCTAATGAACTCTTCCCCAGTTTATGGATGGAAAGACAGAAGCTCAGAGAGGGCTGGGAATTTGTGCAGAGCCACACAATGAGATCAGATAAGCAGGGCCTGACATTCAGGCTCCTGACTGCCAGTGCCGGTTCCTCTCCTTTCCACTCTGATGGGGATGCTTTACTGATGGAGGGAGACAGGCAGGGCTGGGGAGTGGCGGGGCGTGGACTCCTTCACAGCGCTTGTCCAGAGCTGTGAGTCTGCTAAGGGTGTCTGCCTTGACTTTTCAGGAGAAAGAACCATCTCATCCAAAACAGAAACCACCTCCCAGGGAATGTATCCAGGAATAATTTTCAGAGGGCAAGCCACTCTGATTAATTCTTTTTATGTCATGAAACGGACTCTGCCATTGTCAGTATGAGACTACTCCCATGGTGTTGAATGCCAGAGCCAGGGAGAAGCAGGTAGAATGTTGACAAGCAGGAGTTACTATCCTCTAGAAACTGATGGGGGTGGGAAACACGTGGCCACTTGGGTGATCACAGGGAAGGAAGAGAACAGTAAGTTCTCTCTGTACCACAGCTACCTGCCTATGTCTATTTTCCTTCTGCTGTCACCATGCAGGAGTTAGCTCAACATCAGATGGTGTAAAGAGGCAGCGTTTGGTGTAAAGAGACATGTTTGGGGCCATATGGAAAGATGGGCTAAGCATATATGGCATCATTGTAACAGGAAAAGAGCTTTCTGAGAGTTACCAAAGTATTAACGTTAGTCAAGCAACTGATGCCAACCGTCATTAGTCAACTGGACAAACAGAAAGCAGTTACATAAATAATACTAGAACTGAAAAAAAAAAAAAGCATTAGGTCCAATGGTTCTCAAACTGGGTTCCTTGGGGTTCCGTGGGGACCCTGCAAAAGGGAGGAGATGCCCCAGGTGAGTGATAGCTCCACATCTGTCTGCTTTACATGTAGACTGCGTGTAAACAAAGTACTTACATAAGATTTCATGTGAGCAAAGGGTTCTGTGGCTTTAAAGGTGTTTCAAATCACTGGTCTGGCCCAGCAGGCCTATGAACCAGGAGATCACAGTTTGATTCCTGGTCAGGGCACATGCCCGGGTTGCGGGCTCGATCCCCAGTGTGGGGCATGCAGGAGGCAGCCAATCAATGATTCTCTCTCATCATTGATGTTTCTATCTCTCTCTTTCTCTACCTTCCTCTCTGAAATCAATTACATACATTTTTTTTTTTAAATCACTTGTCTGGTATAACCATTCCTTTTCCAAACAGGGGAAGAAGCCTCAGAGGTGGGAAATAGCTTCTCTTCTCACAGTTGCAGTCAGTGGCAGATCCAGGATTAGGGCCGAGCCTCATGACTCTCTGTCCAGTGCTCTCCAAGACAGACATCAGTCATCAAACAGGACTGTCAACATCAGACTAACCCTGTCACACAATGGACATTATTGCTGCCCAGCAGTATCGCCAGCTGCTGCTCTTTGTATGGGAAAGCCCTCCAGGCAGCTGGCTCAGGCTTGCCCAATAACGCTGTCTTCGCACCTCCCTTTTAGAAGACCCCTGACTCCACAGTCTGAAAGTATGAGCCCTGAACATTAAACCTCAGCTTTCCAGCCAAGAGGACAAATTCAACCTTTGATGTTGTAAGCCTAGGCTTCAAAAGGAAAAACAGGTACTAAGGAGATAGGCAGGACCTGGGGTCACAATTTGACCCTGGGGGAAAGTTGTTCCCAATCTCCCACTTAGAAACAATGGGAGGACATGTCTATCCCGGAACCCTTCCACTCCACCAGGGGCTTGTCCTTGTCCTGGGGGCCTGTACTGGGCCTGGGAAGAGGAGGGCATCTGGGACCATTCCTTCCTCTGGACAGCACATTGCTAAGATCCTTTGCCATTCTACAACCGCCCCCCCGCCCCGCCCTGACCCCGCTAGCCCAGGAACAGATGTGGGACCCAGGTTCGCATCCTGAAAATGGGAGGCCCTTCCCATTGGCAAAAACCTCAGTGTTGGTGACTGTTCTTTGGCCAGGATGCCTTCCCCTGGGGCTGGCTTCCCTCGCAGTGTCTGGCTGGACGCTGTGCAGCCGGGGTGGGACAAGGTCTGACTGACTCTGGCCCCAGACTGAGTGTTCTGAGAGACCACGTTCTATTTTTGTCAACCTGTGCACACATGAATAATGGGTTTTCTTACTCATGCAAACCCAACGAGAGGGAAAATGGTGAGAAAACCTGTGTTTCCTCTGACTCATTCAATCATCTAAGAAGAGGAGGTGGCAGAAAAGGAGGAAGTCAGATCAATCTTTTAACTTGAACTGGGTGAGGGCAAGGAGGAAAACTTTTTTCTTGCCTCTCCATAAAGTCAGGTGACTGCAAAACCAAGAGAGCATAAACAACCCTCCTCTCCTACAAACGCCTCCCCTCCCCTCCCCTCCTCCTCCCAGGCCAGGCAGCCTGTGTCTCAGACTTTTAGTTCCCAAACTGTACCACTGGACTCACTCGGGGAACTAAAAAGTGTCAGTGTCCGGGTCATATCCCATAGCAACTGAATCCAAACCTCCAGGGTGGGAGTCACGTGTTAGCTGTTGTTAAAGATTCCCAGGTGATTCCAATGCAACAAAGTTTGGGAACTACTTTGCTAAAGGCTTGCTGACTACAGTGGGAGTTGGAGCGATCACAGGGTGAAGGCATCATTTGTTCATTCATTCATTCATTCACTCACAAACACGTAATGAAGAGCTTTTATGTGCCAGACCCTGTTCAAGGTGCTGGAGATACAGCTGTGATCAATACAGCCTTGGTTCTCCTGGAGGAACATTCTGGTGTGGGAAATCAGACAGCGAACAATAAATGAATAAATGATATACATGACTCCTGCTCTGAAGAAAACCAACCCAGGGTAGAGCAACGTTGGGGGGGCAGAGGTCTATTTTCACCCTGGATGTAGGCACTGATTTTTGCTCCAGGAGCGGGTAGCTGTGCCCCTCCTCGCTGTCCCAGATTTTATCCTGTTTTCTGGCTAAAACAGCCTCCCCCTGTCAATCCTCAAGGTCCTGCCTCCTGCCTGTCACAGGGCCCGGCCTTCGTGCTTACCTCTTTCCCTTAGATCTCTCCAGGGCAGGGGCCTGGCATGCTCTGCACACATCCTCCTCTCCTCTCTGTCAGCAATAACATGTGACCCAGGGCCTGGGCAAGGTGCATGATCCATCAAGGATCATGCATGTGTAACCCACAGAGGAGAGATTTTAGGCTTGTGGGGTATGAGAGGTCATGTTGGACAATGGAGAGAACCCCAACTCAGGGTCAGAAGACCTAGACTTGAGGTCTGACTCTGCCACTTACTGGCAAAGGGTCAGTAACTTCACCTCACCAAGCCTCAGTTTCCTCATCACTCAAATGGAAAGACTCTGACCAATTCTGTAAGAGCATTAAAAGGAAAAATGTCAGCCCAGAGAGAGAGAGAGAGAGAGAGAGGGAGAGGGAGAGGGAGAAGGAGAGAGGGGGGGGGGGGAGAGAGAGAGAGAGAGAGAGAGAGAGAGAGAGAGTAGAGAGAGAGAGAAAAAATCAAAGACTTTTGGAAAGTATTTTGCAAATATGGGAACTTTTTAGAAATTATTATCATCTAGGCCTATATAGACATGAAATCACAGAAATCACATTAAAGTTTAAAAAGATCCTATTTTACAATTAGGAAACTGGAGAGAAGAGATGACTTTCCCACAGTCACAAGGCTTGTTAATGGCAGAGGATCTACACTGACCCCAGAAAGGGGGAAAGGTTTGGAGTAAACTGGGGATACTATTTTAATATCAAACATTTTACTTCCTCTGTCCACTAAGCAAACTCCTATACATCCTTCAAAACCCCACTCAGGTGTGACCTACCATGTAAAGCCTTCTCCCCACAGCACCACTGGACACCTAGGGCTATGCAGTTAAGCAGGTGCTCTTTCAGTCATTAGCAGGTATGTACACATGTATGTGCTGGGTATATAAACTCACCAGTGAGACCCTACACTTAGGTACTGGGGTCCAAATGCTGCCTCAGTTGCCCTAACATCTACGTCCTCAAGCTGCAGTTTCTATATACAATGGGTCAGGAAGGGTTGCGGGGTCCTGTACCCAGCTCCTCTAGCTCCAAGCCCAGGCCCCTTCTTCAACCCCACAGCTTGGCAGTTGGGCTGTGCTCTCTGCTGGGTCACCCCAAGCCCCCGCCAGAGCTGCTCTGGAATGCAGCCTGCCCACCACCCTCAGGGGCTTTGCAAAAAGGTGTGGCCCAGGAGGCCTCTGAGCACCTGCTCACCATGGTCGCTGGCCCCTCCTGTGAGGTCTCCTTGTAGCCTCGTTCTCAGACTATAATTACACAAGGGTCACTCCAGGGTGGTGGTCATTAATCTCAGGAATGCATCCCGCTCCCGAGAAGAGAATTAAGTTTAGATAAGGATGGTAGTTGATGAAGGCGACTGTACATCTTATTTCAGGTCAGAAGGACATATACCGAAGGGCTTGAAATTCCACTTTGAAAGCAGACACAGTCTCCCCACAATTGTGCCCTAAATTATCCTGGTCACTATAATTAAAAAACACCCCAAACCCACAATGAACAAGCCACCCATAAACACAGAAGTAGGGCTGTGGGCTCTGCACTGTGAGAAGGCAGCAAGGGGGGCTTGGGGAGAACGCAGCCTGGTCCTGAAGGTGGTTCCCGGAGGGCCCAGGGCCAGCAGCTCACTTGGACCCGCCCGGGAAAAAACAGGCAGTCACAGCAGCAGACGGGATGGGCTCATCTGGAGCCGGGAGCGGGCCTCCTGTCTCAGGCACACACACCTCCTTTGTGGCTCCCCTTCCAGGGCAGGGCTCGGCCCAGGGAAACCAAAGGCGCCTGGCCCCAGAACACTGAGCCAGTGTTCCTCCCACTTAGGGAAAACCACAAGCCAGCCAGGCTCTGTGGCCGCAGCCCGCGCGGACTGAAGGAGCTGCTGTGTTCAGGTAGACACTGGAGAGGCCCCAGGCCCAGAGGAGGCCAGTGCAGGGGGAGGCAGGGCTGCTCTCAGGATGTCCTAAAAAAGAAACCTTTCTTCCAGGCCAGGCCCCAGCCATCCCACTGGACCACAAGGCCACATTCATGGGAGTGAAGTGCTCCTGTGCACAGCCAGCCCAGATTCAAGCCCAGCTCTGCCACTAACCTCCCATAGCTTGCACATAGTCAACTCTATTTTTTTAAAAATACACTCTTATTGATTTCAGAGAGAAAGGGAGAAGGACAGAGAGATAGAAACATCAATGATGACAGAGAGTCATTGATCGGCTGCCTTCTGCACGCCCCACACGGGATCAAGCCCACAACCCAGGCATATGCCCTGACCGGGAATCGAACTATGACCTCCTGGTTCATAGGTCGATGATCAACCACTGGTCTACAGCGGGCAACTCCTGTAATTTACAGTAGCTCTGTGAACATGGAATCAGTGACTACAATAGCTCGCTCCTACAAGCCTCTGATTGCTGCAACATTTTCATCAACCAATCAATATGTAACCTTGCTTTGTGTGTGTTTGTTTCAAGACCCCTCGTTTAATAGATGTTGTAGATTCATTCACATTGAACTCAAGCGGCAGCCCTACCCCTGGGGCCTGCACGAAGTTTGTCTAACACGTGTTCTCCATAAGGCACAGCACAGCTGCCCGGCACGAGGATCACGCGGCAGCACGGCAGTACCACACGTGGGGGTCACTTAAAACAGCAGAATCACCAACAAAAAGCCCCCAAGTGCAAACCACTGAAAAGACTGCTACAAAGACATGTTTACAGTCTGAGCAGAAAGAGGAGTAACATCTTGTTCAACCTCGGCGGGCGACCCACGTTGTCGATACTCTAATATTGATACGAATGATCGTGAAAAACGCTGCCGATATTGATTAGGGGATGGGTGACAAATTTCAGCAAGCAGGGAAATTTGCAAATACAGATTCTGCCAAAAATGAGGCCCCAACGGTGTGTTTTAGGGTTATTGGGGGGGGGGGGTGTGAAGTGAAATAATGCAGGAAGAGTACGTAGCATAGCAATAGCTCAGTTCTTGTTACTTCTATTACTTGCTGAACACAGAGGTCTTGACGCCTTTGCTATTCCCTGTTGAAGTGTCTTTCCTTGTGCTTTTCCACCTAGTGAAGCCCAGAGCCAAGGTTTCAAGTTCAGAGCTGGGTTTTAATCACACCTCTTCATATATATATATTTTATTGATTTTTACAGACAGGAAGGGAGAGGGATAGAGAGTTAGAAACATCGATGAGAGAGAAACATCGATCAGCTGCCTCCTGCACACCCCCTACTGGGGATGTGCCCGCAACCAAGGTACATGCCCTTGACCGGAATCGAACCTGGAACCCTTCAGTCTGCAGGCCGACACTCTATTCACTGAGCCAAACCAGCTAGAGCACACCTCTTCCTTTTGCCAGCCGGGAGCCCTCAGGCTAAGATGATTCTCCTTCCTCCCCCTTTCACCTCCGGCTCTGCTTCCCCACTGCTCACCAGCCGCTGAGGACTGTGTGTAATAGAAGTGACCAGAGAGACCTGTCCCCTCCACCGGGTCTGCAGGCCTTCCTTCTGCCTCCATGCATGGTTCACAGATGGACCCTCCCCCTCCCACCCCGTCAGGTCCTTTGCTCCTGCACCTGCCCCCCACCCACCATGCCACTTCCTGCATCCTCCATTTCTCCTCTCCCTTAGTTCATCTCCTTACCAGATTACGCCCTGGCTTTGAAAAATCCCTCCTGAAATCCCATGAGGTGGAAAGGAGCAAGCCAGAGCATCATGGGTCCGCATCCTACCTGAACTCCCTTAGCTTGGTTCCTAGGACACCACCCTCCTGCCTCCCCTCCTCCGCCCCAAGAGTGACTTCTCAGTGGCTGCTGCTGGCTCCAGGGCCCTTCCTCGGCTCTAAATGTCACCAGACCTTAAGCATCAGGCCGCTCTCCTCCTCTTTTTCCCATCGGTGGGTAGGGGTGAGGTCCCATCATGTGCTGATGCCTCCCAGCCTGGACCTCTCCCCTGACCTCCAGGCTACTGCATCCAATCGCCTGTGGAGGGAGATTATTGGAGAGTGCCTTAGGGATCACCCCCAAGAGGGAGACAGGATGGAGCCGGGAGAGGGATGTGCTGAGATGCGTGTCACCAGGCCCCAGCCGATCCCACAGGCCTCTGAAGCTAGAATGGCCCTTCAGAGTTGCCCCAAAAAGAGGCAAGGGGGCAAAACCCTGTATCCCCACATGGGCCAGTCGTGGGATAAGACTGCCCCAGGAAAGGGGCAGGCAGCCCCTGTACCTTGAGGGGGAGGGTGTCAGCTGCAGCGGCCCTTTCTGCAGGTGGGAGCATGAGGGTCTCGGACCTGCAGCCGAGCTGTGCGTGGCACACCACGTGTCGGTGTCTTCACCTCAACCTCCAGGAGGCCTCTCAGGCAGCAAATCCATTGCAGAACTTTTCCCTTCAAACCTGCTGCCTGCCTGGTCCCCACCCCCCGCCCAGCCAAGGGCACCAACGTTCCCCCAGGCCCCCAGGCCCTCAGGTGAGAACATGGGCAAGTCCTCTCCGCTCCTCACCGCTCCTCTCCCCACCGTCTGTCACCGTCCTTGACCATCTTCCCTACAGGAAGGCACAGCCACCTAACTGCTCGCCTCATTCACACACCCACACACCTAAGGATCTCTTCCAAACAAGCCGAAAACCTTCACCTGGCCTCAGGACCCCCAGGATATGCCCCAAACTTCTCCCCGCTCCACCCCCGAGCCCGTGCTCTCTGGCTCCTGTGCCCAGATCCTCCTGACAGTCCCCACTCCCCATCACTCACCAGCCACGTGGCCTTCTTGCATCTCTCAAACCAACCACACACTTTCCCACCTCAGAGCCTTACACTTTCCTCCTTTTCGCCCCATTCCCACCTCCACATGCCTCCATCCCTCCCAGCCCCCACCATCACTCTCTCGCTCTGCTTTATTTCCCTCAAAGCCCTTCTCTCTGTCCGTGTTTACATGACTGACTTTCCTGTTGATGGTTTGCCTTCTCCCCTCAGAATAGTTCTCTGAGGGAAAGGACCTGGTCTTCTGGGGGCAGCTGGATCTGGGCTGCTCCTCACAATTGGTGAGTGAGTGGGTGGCGGAGCCTCCCCAGTGCACTGAGGTTCCTCGTGGATGGGGGTGAGGACTATCGATGAAGAGATGGGTACTTATATGGTGATCACCATGAGTCAGCTTTGCAGGACCAGCTTAGAGCCAGCTCCCTGTGCTGGCCCCAACCCCCCAGGGCACAATCAGTTGCTCCCTCACCAGGCTCCTGGGAGCCTGACACAGCTCTGCACAGTGTTGTTTTTTTAATCCTTACCCAAGGATATGTTTCTTGATTTTAGAGAGAGAAGAAGGAGGGAGGAAGGAGAGAGAGAGAGAGAGAGAGAGAGAGAGAGAGAGAGAGAGAGAGAGGAACATTGATGTATAAAACATAGATCGGCTGCCTCCCTATGTGCCCCAACTGGGGATCGAACCCTAAACCAAAAATGACACTCCAACCCACTGAGCCCCCCGGCCAGAGCTGCACATAGGCTGAGCTCCCCCAGGTGGACAGGGACATCTCTCCACCCTCCGGGTCCTGGCCCCAGGGTGGCGTGCTCAGCCAAGGGCTAGGGAGCTGACCTCAGGTGAATACCCTTTCCTGCTTCATGACTCAGCATTTGAGGGCTTAAGCCAAGGCACCTCACCACTCACCACCAGACCAGCTACCTGCTTTTGGATACAAAAGCCCAGCCTGCCGGGCTCACTGCCAACTTAGGCACCAGGCAAGGGGCCTGCCAGCTGGACAGTGACAGAGGGTGGCTCTCCTCGTCACACCTGCACTGAGAGCTCGGGTAACTGCTTCTGTCAACACCAGACTGTCACCCAGCACCTCCTGGCTCACCGGCTCCCGTCAAGACCTGCTCAGGCAGCAGTGGGCTACCTCTCTCGTCTCTGAAAGACCTGACTTGGAGGCGGGGCTTCACTGCTGAGCTGGGTGCCCATGGGCAACCTGTTGAACAGCTGAGCCTCAGCTCTGTTACCTGTAAAATGGGGATAATAATAGTATCTCTCTCGTGAGCATCTCTCATGGGGGTGGGGTGTTGAATGGGGAAGGTCTCTAAAGGGCTCAGTTCCCATGACCTCAATAGGCATATGCTGTTATTACCACCCTGGCAATGACTTACTATGCAAGTATTACAACCTTGGATCCTTTTATAAAGCTTCCATCTCCCACAAACACACTTTTTTTCACAGATGATTTTCATACATTTGCTGCAGCTTTTACCAAGGACTGAAAGATATAAGAAAAGTGTCTTATGAAATATGAAAACTGATTTAAAAATAAAACTTGTATGGAAAACTCATCTACTATGTGGCTGACTGTCTCCTCTATAATGACCCTCCCCATAAACTCCTGTCAGATTCAAGGGTAAGAATCCTATGTGTTCATTCGCCTCTCTGAACCTCCGTGTTCACATCTTTGAAATGAAGATGAAAGTATCTACCACACAAGACAGTTATAAGGACCACCCCAAGACAGGTTTCAAGCACCTAGCAGAGTGGGTGGCACATAGCAGGAGCTGAAGAAGCGTTAGCCCCCATCCCACCCCACCCAGCCCATCTGCTATGGGCCTGCTTCCCTCTGTTGGATCATGAAAGCTCTGGGTCACCCATTCCCCCTTCCGCCAGGCCTGTCTAGAAGCTCAGGGACAAGCCTGTTCCCCCACGGTGATTTTCTGGGTCCAATAGTTGGGCTCCTTCTGCTTCCCTATTTGTTTTTTGAACTCTGACCTTTGTCTTAAGGGCTTGAGTGCATCCTGTGCCTCTCACTGCGAGTACCCCCAGACCTCACAGCACCAATCGCCCTTCCAGGAATAAGTGAGCCAAGTGGGGGAGGAGGCTGGTGCCTGTGGCCTTGGGTGTGGCTCTGTGCACTGCATCACAACGCGTGTGCTGAGGATGCCGGGAGGGTTTTCCACGTTTGGGAAACTGCTCTGGGACGCTGATGCCCCCGGGAGGTCACAGCCACTTTGGTATGAGTAGTGGTAGTGTGACCTCTGAGGTCAGGAAGTCACGTGAGCCTGCAAGGGCATCTCTGCCTGTGTCAGCCCTGGGAGGCTGTTGAAAGGGCTTTCAGCAGTCGGTGGAGGTTACATCCCAGCTCCACCGTTTAGTACACAAGTCAGCACAGTAAATCCACTCCTCCCACCCGCGTCTTTGTGCTCCTCATCCGAGAGTTGCCGGAGGATCAATGAGATAACAGTTGCCTTTCCATGTATCCCAAGTCAAAATTCTTCCCCCAGGCGTCATGCAGCTTTCTCATACCATCACCACTGCTTTGGGCATTGCCTATTGGATGATCAGCTGACGGCCTGGAAACCCACCCAGACCGAAAGCTCCAGGAGGGACTACTGGGCCCCAGCACAGCACCCGGCCCCTGGTGAGCACAAACTACGAGGTGAGCTCATGAATGAGCATATCAAGGGCACAGCCTCCACCAGCCCCCTGCTCAGTGCTTCATGCACAACATCGCAACATCTCATACTCATGGCAACCCCGAGAGGCAACCCAAAGAAAAGTTAACTCGGGGGCCTTACTCCGTGCCAGACACTGTTAAAGGAGTTCTACCAACATTGGCTCATTTGGTCCTTCCCAGTCCTACCAGGTAGACGTGTACACATCTGGATTTCCCATAAAGCTAATGAAGCTTGAACTTCTAGGACCCTCAGGTGCTTGGGAGGGACCACATGATCAGTGTGCTCACCTGGTCATGAGTTTTGTAAAATTTGTGAAAGTAGGAAACATTGAGATCCTTTACCTTAAAGAGAAATCCATGTGCTGTAAGAGCTTGGGGTCCCACAACATCTGGTCCCACTAGAGTATGCACCTACTCTCCCCATTTCACAGGTGAGAAAGCTGAGGCTCAAAAAGCTTAAGTAACCTGCCAAAGCCCTTTCTATTCTGCCACAGACCTCTCAAGTCTAGGGACAGGATCCCTGGACAGCGGTGACATGTGTCCACCCAAGGGCAGCTTTGTAGTTGTGGGTTCTTAGCTGAGGAAGCGAGGGTGGAAGGAAGGGGGTGGGGCGGGAAGAGAAGCTCTGAAAAGAAGGGTCCCAAGTCCAGAGCCCTGAGCCCCAGCTATGTGGCATCTGAATCCTGGTTAATCTGACTATCTCCTTCACCACCCCCACCCTTGTGACCCAAATCTACTGTCTGCCTTTCCAACTCCTGACAGCCAGCCCAGCTCACCCCAAATAAACCTGCTCTCTGTCCCCTTCTTCTTCCTGGGCCCCTCTGCCTTCCCTATACCAGGCTGGGGCAAACAAGAGCTGGCAGGCTCTGCCCTCAAGGACAGCCCTCCCTTGCTGTTTTGCAAAGGGCTAGTTTCAGCTGCCTGGCATTCAGTTACCTTCATTAGAATGGGCCCCGAGAGCCGGCCGGGCACTGACCGCTCAGGGCAGATTCTATCACAGCCTGGATGAAAGGAGAGAAAAAGCCTGGTCCTGGAGCTGCCTTTCCCCGGCCACTGGGAGCGAGCGGTGGGGGTGGGAGGAGGGGTGCAGTGCCCTCCGCAGGCTCCAGCGGCTCACTCAGTTCCTCAGTCCCCAGAGCCAATTAAAAAATAAATAGATAAATAAAATATATATTTTTTATTATTGATTTCAGAGAGGGAGGGATAGAAACATCAATGATGAAAGAGAATCGTTGATTGGCTGCCTCCTGCACACCCCACACTGGGAATCAAGCCCACAACCTGGGCATGTGCCCTGACCAGTAATCAAACCGTGACCTCTTGGTTCATAGGTCGATGCTCAAACACTGAGCCACACCGACTGGGCCCCAGAGCCAATTTTGATGGTGAGTGACACCTAGATGCTGGGCCAAATTTTCCAATTCCATCAGAACCACTCAGAGAGAATTAAGTGAGAAAGAGAAAGACTAGGGGTGTGAAGGGGGGAAGGGGATTATCTCAAAAAAAAAAAACAAACAGCTTTCTGAATTCTAGAAAACTATTGGTTTAAGGATACCCTAACGGCTTTAACGCTGTTCCCCCACAAGGAAGTGACCTTGTTGATACTAAAACCAGAAAAGCTTCTGACTGAAGATATTCTTAGACCAGAATGCAGAGATTTTCAGTGTAATTTCTTCCAGAGAGTGAAAGTGAACTCTGAGCATAAATGGACATTGGCATAATGAAAATTGAGCTTTGGAGACTGAGAGTGGCGGCGTTCCCAGCAGCCTCTGACTGTGGGGCAAAGGGAAGTTGAACTGCAGTGACACTGTATGGCCACCTGGCTTCCAGAGACTCTGCCTCCCTAGTGAGCAGAGCTCGGAATTAATCCTAACCCCAGCGTGCGTGAGTGAGCGCATGAGTGAGTGGGTGACAGTGAGTGCCCTCGGCAAACCCCGCTAACTCTGATCTAGTGCCCACCACGTGCCAGACACTGCTTGGGGCTCCCTCGCCTTCTTTATCTCACTCATCCACACACCAGCCTGAAGCAGGGCAGTGCTGCTGTGCCCAGTTTACAGATCAGGGCACTGAGGCCCAGTGAGGCTGCAGGTCAGGGTGAGGGGGCACAGCTGGCAAGCGGCAGGGCTGGAGCGCAGACCTAGCCTGCCTGGAGTGCCTGGCTCCCCGCTACACAGAGCTGCCTCCCCGCTGGTGTTCAGCACAGAATGGGATGAGCTCAGTGGTTAGCACTCCCGGCTTGGCTTCGGGGATTTATCATTTCTGGCTTCGGGGACCACGTGCCTACGTCCTGAGCCAGGGCCAGCAAAGTCAGAGCAGAGGAGCGCACCGATCGCAACCCAGCAGAGGCCTTGGCTTGAGGACCAGGGCCGGGGTGGGTCCAGGAAGGTGACTTTTCAAGTAGAAGGTGTGGAGGAAGTGACTCTAAGAGCCTGGGAATTTCCATCCTGGGCCAGGCTTTGCGACCAGCCAGTGGGACCTGGGACCGTGCCTGTTGTCCCTGTGCCTCCTTGGGGCAGTTCCAAGGCCTGCTTCCCTGCATGTTCCCAAGTGGCAGCTCCTGATCTGTGGCCGCCCATCCATGCCCTGGCCAGCAGCCACCTTATTGGTGTAGCAATGAGACAGAGCAATGGTCCCCAACCCCTCTGCAGCTAAAATCACCCGAGGAGCTTCTAAAACGCTCCATGTCCAGGCCAAACTCCAGAACAATTAAATCTGGATTTGGGTGTGGGACCCGGGCATCCGTGTTTTTAAAGTTTACAGAGTGATTCCAGCAGCTACCAGGTGGAGACCAGGGACTCCCCAGAGTGTGGCTCAGGCTTTAATGAGCATGTGAATGAGTGGCTGGGGGTCTTGTTAATGTAGGTTCAGGTTCAGAGGGTCTGGTCTGCCTGCAAGGCTGCAGCTCTAACAAGCTCCCAGGCGACCTCCCGGTCCCACTCTGAGCAGGGAGGACAGGGGATGTTGGTAACAGCGGTTCCTGTAGTTGCTCTGGAGGGGAAAGAAGGGTTCCCTGGCCAAGGCGCCCTGCCCTCTCTGGCCGTCCTGAGGGACAGCAGCACACCGAACTCTGAGGACTCCTGAACCCACTACTTTTGTCTGACCACTGGCTGGAAGCAGGGATGGGTAACCTTGTGGTGGCCCTTAGCTGTGTACTTTGGGGATGGGGATCGGCTGAGGGGTGGTGAGAGGATGGAGGTGTGAACGGGATGGAGAGTCCAAGGCCAGGCCCAGGATCAGGCTTCTGTATGGGGAGGGGGCTCCTGCCTCAACCGTGCACTTGGTCCTCTGTGACAAACGGCCTGAAGGTATTTATCAGACAGGTGGGCTGTGGGGCTGTGGGGCTGTGAGGTTGGGGCGGGGGGAACTGAGGTGGATGGAAGCAGTGGGTAGGGGCTCAAGGGAGGGTCCATGGGTTGGGGGGTCCATGAGTGGGGGGTCCATGGGTGGGAGGATTCATGGGTAGGGGGTCCATGGGCAGTGGGGGTTGGTATCGGGTGGGTAGGGGTCCATGAGTGAAGGGGCTATGGCTGCAGGTAGAAATGGGTGGGAGCTGTGGGTGTTGGGGGCTCAGCACATGACTGAGCCAGGTTTACAGCAGTGTTGTTCTTTACTGGTCATGCATAATAGCTCCCATTAAGTGATTTTTAAAAACTCCACATTCGGGGGAGAAACCAAGATGGCGGCATAGGTAAGCACCTAAACTGCTGCCTCGCACAACAATTTCAAAACTACAACTAAAAGACAGAACGGACACCATCCAGAACCACAGGAAAGCTGGCTGAGTGGAAATTCTACAACTAGAAGGAAAGAGGAAAGCTCACGGAGAATCAGAGGAGCGGCAAAGGGCTGAGGTACGGAGACGCGTGCAGAGAAGAAGGGCGGCTGAGTGCCTGGCTGACTTTCTCTGGCGGGAGGGGGAAGGAAGCCCCCAACTGCACTGAACCCCAGTTCCGACTGCACTGAACCCCAGTTTCGGGCGAAACCCCGTGGACCCAGGCTCATACAGGGGGAGTCTGGACTGTCAGGTAGAGAGAAAGGCACACGGAGACTCGGAGACCCGGGGGAGCCGCGGCGGGTCTGGAGGCGCATGCACGCGAGTGATCACAGAGAAAGCTGAATGCGGAGGTTGCCACAGGCATTCCCTAGCGGAAGGGAGTCGGAAGCTCCTGACTGCACTGAACCCTAGTTCCGACTGCACTGAACCCCAGTTCCGGGCGAGCCCCTGGGGACCCACACTCTTACAGGGGGAATCTGGACTGTCAGGCAGAAACTCAGGGGAGTTGCGGAAGGCAGAGGTCTGGAGGTGTGCATGCAAGGGCAGGGCTGATGGGAAGCCAAGACTGTCTGCTCTACCCTGAGACTCCGCCCCATCGAAGCTGACAACAGAGGCTTTTGCAATTTGGCAAGTCTGAACCTATAAGGCTGTCTCCAGCACTGAACTTCTCCCAGCACAGACACAGCTGATCCTCACAGCCAACTGGCCTGGAGGTCTATTCCTCCCAGTGATACCAACAACAATCAAGACTTAACTACAACAAGGCTGTACACACAGTCCACAAAGGGGTGCACCAGGAGTGTCCACCTCAGGTTAACTAGGGAGGCCGACCCACTGGGCCATATAGGAAACCTAGCACACAAAGCTACCCTACCAACTCAGGGAAGCAGAGAAAATGCGGAGGCAAAGAAACAGCTCACAAACTAAAGAAATGGAGGAAAACAAATGACTGGATATAGAATTCAAAACCATGGTTATAAGGCTTTTCAAGAATATCCTAGAAAAGGCCAATAAATTTAGCAAGACCCTCGAAGATATGAAAAAGGACCAACTAGAAATTAAACATACACTGACTGAAATAAAAAATATTATACAGAGTCCCAACAGCAGACTAGGGGAACGCAAGAATCAAGTCAAAGATTTGAAAAACAAAGAAGCAAAAAACACTCAACCAGAAAAGCAAAAAGAAAAAAGAATCCAAAAAGTTGAAGATAGTGTAAGAAGCCTCTGGGACAACTTCAAGCGTACCAACATCAGAATTATGGGGGTGCCAGAAGAAGAGAGAGAGCAAGATACTGAAAACCTATTTGAAGAAATAATGACAGAAAACTTCCCCCACCTGGTGAAAGAAATAGACTTACAAGTCCAGGAAGCGCACAGAACCCCAAACAAAAGGAATCCAAAGAGGACCACACCAAGACACATCATAATTAAAATGCCAAGGGCAAAAGACAAAGAGAGAATATTAAAAGCAGCAAGAGAAAAACAGTTAATTACCTACAAGGGAGCACCCATACGACTGTCAGCTGATTTCTCAACAGAAACTATGCAGGCCAGACGGGAGTGGCAAGAAATTTTCAAAGTGATGAAAAGCAAGAACCTACAACCAAGATTACTCTACCCAGCAAAGCTATCATTCAGAATTGAAGGGCAGATAAAGAGCTTCACAGATAAGAAAAAGCTAAAGGAGTTCATCATCACCAAACCAGTATTATATGAAATGCTGAAAGGTATTCTTTAAGAAGAGGAAGAAGAAAAAAGTAAAGATAAAAATTATTAACAACAAATACATATCTACGTATCAACAAGTGGACCTAAAAATCAAGTGATTTAAAAATCTGAGGAACAAAATAAACTGGTGAATATAATAGAATTAGGGGCATAGAAAGGGAATGGACTGATAATTCTCAGGGGGAAAGGGTATGGGGATGCAGGAAGAGACTGGACAAAAATCATACACCTATGGAAGAGGACAGTGCGGGGGAGGTAAGGGCAGAGGGTGGGGTGGGAACCAGGTGGAGGGGAGGTATGGGGGGGAAAAGGAGAAACAATTGTATTAATCTGAACAATAAAGATTTATTAAATTAAAAAAAAAAAACAAAAAAAACCTCCACATTTCTTTCTGTTAAAAAAATAGTCCCAGAGAGAAAGCCACCTGCTACCGGGAATGATGGAAGGCGAGAGAAAATGAAGAAGTTCAAGAAATTAATGGTTCTGCCCTAGCTGGTTTGGCTCAGTGGTTAGAGCATTGGCCTCCGGACTGAAGAGTCTCGGGTTTGATTCCGGTTAAGGGCACGTACCTCAGTTGCTCGATCCCTGGCGCCGGCTGGGGCGCATGCGGGAGGCCACCAATCAATGTGTCTCTCTCACATCGATGTTTCTCTCTGTCTCTCCCCCTCCCTTCCACTCTCTCTAAAAATCAATATCCTCAGGTGAGGATTAACAAACAAAAAGAAATTAATGGCTCTTTGCCAGAAGATAGAAGCAAAGGAGTAATCCCGACAGGCACCCACTTCCAGAGCCCTGTCCCTGTCAGTGTCCGTCACACCTGCCTACGGCCCAGGCTGTACCCTCCCCGGTCCTCACAGCGAGCCTGAGAGGGCACCAGGCAGGAAACTGAGGTTCAGAGGCGTGACCCCACCTGCCCAGAGTGTCACTGGAAGGAAGGAGCTGGGATTCAGACCCAGGCCCCTCTGACTCCGGAGTCCACGCTCTCCTGGGAAGCCACGCCGCCTCCTCCCAGGCAGCAGGCAGGGCCCACTTACACGGGAAGGGTCCCGTGATCCAGGACAAAACACGGGTCTCCGCTGTGCTTACTTCCCTCCACACCCACAGACGAGTGTTCCCGTGGACCCCACGCCAGGCATTCCACAAACTCTCGGTCCCTCCCAGCCCAGCGGGGCCTGCGCCTGGAAAGGCCGGGCTGGCCTTCCTGCCCGTGATTTCCTCCCTGCGTGGAGGGCACCGCGAGGGCTGGAAGGAGCACGGTGACCGCCACCAGCTCCAGTCCACCTGCGTCCTCCTGCCTGAGCTCCACGCTGCACCTGGCACCACGCAGGCTGGGGGCCCCAAGAGGGTGCAGAAAAGTGACAACCCTCCACCCCCGCCCTGGAGAACAACAGAGATGCCCCACCCCCCAATCAGGCAGAGGTGTGGGGCCATGGGGGAGGGTCAGTGTGGAAGGAGGAGGCTGCTTCCGGTGTGGGGAGAGGGTGGAAAGGCTCTAGGGTGGCAGCTGAGCCGTCCCCAAAATAATGAGTGCTGCCAACAGAGCAGAGGGGAGTTCCAGGAGAGAGGACACAGGCAGAGCCAAGAAGCAGGAAGGGCAGGCGGTGCTGGGAAGTCCTGGGTGAGCCAATGAAGTGCGAGAGAAGCTGCAGAGAAGCTGCCGGTCAAAGTGACTGACATGCACTCACTTACTTAACAAAAATTCACCAGGACCAAGTACATGCCAGACACCGGGCACATCCTATCTAATAAAGAGGGAATATGCTAATTGACCCTCACACTGTCGCAAAAGATGGCGGTGCCCACCGCCAATAAGGAGGGAATAGGCTAATTGACTTCCCCGCCTTCAAAGATGGCAGCACCCACAGCCAATAAGGAGGGAATATGCTAATTGACTGCCCCACCCTCAAACATGGCAGCACCCACAGCCAATAAAAAGAGAATATGCTAATTGACTGCCACGCCCTCAAAGATGGCAGTGCCCACAGCCACAAGATGGCAGCGCCCAGGGCCGCCCAAGGCTCAGGTAACCAGGGCCGGCTGAGGCTTGTGCTGCCGGCAGTGGCAGCAGCAGAGGTGTGATGGGGCACTGCCTTCCCCTGAAGGCCGGGTTGCCTCCCGCCCCTGAGGGCTCCTGGACTGTGAGAGGGGGCAGGCCAGGCTGAGGGACCCTCCCTCCAGTGCATGAATTTTCATGCACCGGGCCTCTAGTCTATATAATAAAAGCCTAAGGGCCTGTTATGGTGGGACGACTGGAACGACAGGTCACTATGATGCACTGCTCAGCCAAAAGCCAGGCTCATGGCTAGCGAGCGCAGCTGCCATGGCAGGGGCCTCTCCCAACTCCGTGGCAGCACTACTGAGCGGCGGCGGCAGGAGCCGCGGGCTGGGATGAGCATGAGCGGTGTGGCGCCAGTCCAGATTTGGGCTCCTCCCTGGCCGCCTGCCGCTCGGCGTACTGCTACATCCTCCGAGGGATGTCCGACTGCCGGCTTAGGCCCAATCCCAGTGCCGTTCTCTGTAGAAGGCAGTCAGTCTGAACAACTCAGTGACTCAGGGAAGTGCAGGGGACTCAGGGTGAGCCTGCCTCCGAGCTTGACTCACCCACTTGATGGTGCTCGCAGGACAGACGTTGGTGGCCCAGCCCGTGCATGTGCAGCAGCTGCTGAAGCTCAAGCAGCAGGCCGTGCAGCAGCAGAAGGCCATCCAGCCACAAGCCGGTAGGCGGACAACCCTCAAGGGGTCCCGGACTGCGAGAGGGCGCCGGCTGGTCCCGAGACCCCCCCCTCCAGTGCACAGATTTCGTGCACCGGGCCTCTAGCAGTGGAATAAGAGGCAACCAACCTCTCGCCTCCTGAAGCTCTGTATCTAATGATAAAAAAGATGATAACCTGGTGGGTAAGTATTTTATCCTCTTTTTACAGGTGAGGACATTGGCCCCTGAGTGAGCGGTGAAGTGATTTGCCCAAGACCACACGGCCGGTCCACCTCAGAGGCAGGACTCCACTCAGGCCCTGCACAGCTGGAGGGCACCTGTGAACTGCTCCGGTCGCTGGTGAGGCAGGACTGGACACCTGACCCACAGGAGGGCTGCAGGAGATACCACAGGGGGCAGACGAGACCGGAAGTCAACAGAGAGGCTGTTGCAGAAGTTGGACAATGCTAGGGCTGGGACAAGGACCGTCACGCCTGGCTGCACAGGCTGCCCCCACACCACTCCCAGCGGAGCCGGTTCTGCGGGCGACAACAGGAGCAGTGCCCCGGGAGTGGTGGCGCTGGTGACCCTGGCTAGGGAAGGGGCCGGACACACATGGCTATGGATGAGCCGCATCCATAGGTCCCTGGGGAACAGCTGTTAACCAAACCCCACTGCTGTCACAGGGCCACAAGCTGCTTCCTCTGAGGACAAGGGGCAGCTATGTCTCAAAGACGTCCCCACCACACCCTGGGCTACCACAGGACCAGTGGCGCCCACATTTCTGTAACAAAGATGCCGGTGCAGGGAGGGCTCCAGGAGCAAGTAAGACAGGCGACAGCGACGGGGGATGGGGTCGGGGGATCGGGGGCGCAGAAGGGCACAGGCCCAGAAGTCCTGCAGCCCAGAGGCGGGCTCATCGCTCCTTGATGCATTTCTCAGACTCCCTTGCAGAGGACCCCCTTCTGAGGAACACCTTTCAACCACCCGCCCTGGGGGCTCTGCCACCGGCCCCTCCACCCAACGTAGGCTTTGGCTCAGGACCCTCTATGTCCAGGTCACTGCCAAGCTCAGGGCTCCAAAGGCTGGCGGGAACAGGCCGGGGACCTGTGCTTCCAGCCCCGGCCGGCCGGGCCTCACACTGCTCCGGAAACACTTGGTTTTGTTCCTTGGGTGAAAGGCTGTCCTCCAGCAACGCAGACGCTCTGATAAGTTGTCTCTGACGCCATGCACACCCCTTGGGGCAAGTGAGGCCCGGTCCTTTCTCCCAGGCTGCTGGGTAAGGGCACTAAGGAGAGGCTTGGGAACCCGAGACGCGGCAGGAAAAGTGGGCGCAGAGCCGGGCATCTGAGCTACCTGGCGCAGGCAGGTGCAGCGTCAAGTCCTGGCTCTGCACCCTGCAGGCCTGAGACCTTGGGCAACGATTTCATTGCTGTCTGAGCCTCAGCTCCCTCATCAGTGAAATGGGTATAACAGTACCTACCTGGTAGGGTTAGACAGGATGGGAGGGGGGTAGTGATGGGAGATCTGACAAGGTAAGTTCCTGTGCGTGGCTGACATTCCATCTCCATCTGTCCCGCCCTCCCCTTCCCCTTTCCCCCTTCCCCCTCCCCCCAGCCCTTGTGCTGGCTCCTGCTGAGACCTAGGTCCAACTGGAAGGCCTCATTGTGCTGGGACTGGGGGTATCAGAAGGCCAGAGAGAGATGGGATGGAGTGGGACAAGAGAAAGACGGGGGGCGGGGGGAGGGTGAAAGGTTGGACAGACAGGCACAGAGATGGAGTCAGAAACAGGGACAGAGAGAGAGAGAGAGAGAGAGAGAGAGAGAGAGTCAGAAAGAGACAAGGAAGACAGAGAGAGGGTCCAGGCAGAGAAATAGAGAGACAAGGTGAGAGAGAGGGTCCAGGCAACAGGAAGGGTGCAGTCAATCATGCCCCATGAACAACAAAAGGGGCCCTGCCCTGCCCACTCCCGCCCCAGGGCTGCAGCCCCGATGTTCCCTCTGGGTCTGTCCTCACCCTCTCCTCCACCCTGCCCCTGCCCTGGTCCCGGAAAAACTGACGGGTGGGAGCAGGAACCAGCAGTGCTTCCTGGAGTTGGGCGCCCTCTGGAGGAGAGAGGGGAGAGGGGGTGCTAGGGCCCTGCAGAGAAGGGGTGTGGGGCAGGCTGGGAGCTGGGGACCCTCTTAGGGAAGAGCTAGAATCCCCTGAAGGAGGGGGTGGGGTCACAGCCAGAAGCCGGGACCCCTCAGGGAGGGGGTGGGAGAATAGTCAGCTTGTTCCTGGACCTCCCAGGGAGGGCCTCATTCCTCCCGTCAACAAACACTGGCCATCACTCAGGCCGGCCAGGACTGGGCGGGGCAGAGCAATGGATGAGGACGGTCCCTACCCCCAGGAGGGTGCCGTCCAGACAAAGGGATACCTAGGAACAAACACTTCCCACCCTCCGAATTCCACTCTTTCCTCCAACTGCTGGCCCCTGCCACCTGCCCGAACAAAATGCTCGTTAACCAAACTTGGATTAAACTTCCCTCTTCCCTCAGGTCTGTGAACCTGCCTGAGCCAGCCTTCAGCTCTTCTTCGCAGCCCTGAGCACAGGCTGGAAATCTTCTCTGGTCTACCCGGAGCTCCGCGGACCAGGCCACTGCATCTCCCCTTCCCCACGCGGTTCTTCCCAGCTGGTCTGTTCTCCCCTGTAAAAATCCCCTTTAGCCTAACCCCGGAGAAGCTCGCCATGTCCCCACATTCCCTGCCCTCTTCCCTTCCTAGCCTCCTCCCTCCTGCAGCCCCCCTCCTTGGATTAACCCTTGCAAATAGCCCCTCCTGACCACCCACGCTCGGTTTTGTGGTTGTTGACATCTGTGAAATTATTTACCAAGAAGACATCCACCGTTGAACTAATGAAATAAACCATACAGAAAAAAGGAGGCAGATAACTAAACGGAAAATTGTCGATTCACCATTGGCACCAAGTTTCCTAATTACCAAGACAAAAAAGAAGCCAGGAGTAGTTATGCTCCAATTCTTACCCAATGAGAAAAGGATACAATCTCACCAGGAGGGACCTTGTTTGGGTGTAAGAATCCCCAAAAGAATGTATTGGATCGAAGTGTACAAGAAGACGGCAAATCGGATACGATTACCAATAGCAGTGTTAAAGAGGCTGACACATTCTGTGTAGGGTGGCCTTACGCCAAGTCAAGGAAGTGAAAACAAAACGTCCGTCCAGGGAGTGGGTTTTGCAAGAAGGTGAAAGGAAACAGTGTTCTCTGACAGGGAACTGGATATTAGGGATGGAGAATCTACAGGAATGCGGTTAGCAGGTCCCCGGGCGACTTTCTCCCCTCTCACATGTATCTGAGTTTCTGCCTGTCCATCCAGGACCCGGTGCCCCTGCCTCCGGCCTCAGGTGACACTCACTGCAGCACCTGAAGGCCCCAACGTGCCTCCGCCTGGGTGCTGGCCCTCCCACAAGTCTCAGGGGGCCTTAAAAATCCCCGTGGGAGCCCAAGCCGGTTTGGCTCAGTGGCTAGAGCATCGGCCTGAGGACTGAAGGGTCTCATGTTTGTTTTTTGTTTTTTTTAAATATATTTTATTGATATTTTACAGAGAGGAAGGGAGAGGGATAGAGAGCTAGAAACATCGATGAGAGAGAAACATCGATCAGCTGCCTCCTGCACACCCCCCACTGGGGATGTGCCCGCAACCAAGGTACATGCCCTTGACCGGAATCGAACCCGGGACCGTTCAGTCCGCAGGCTGACGCTCTATCCACTGAGCCAAACCGGTTTCGGCAAGGGTCTCATGTTTGATTCAGGTCAGAGGCACATGCCCGGGTTGCAGGTTCGATCCCCAGTAGGGGACATGCAAGAGGCAACTGCTCAATGATCCTCTCTCATCATTGAGGTTTCAATCTCTCTCTCCCTCTCCCTTCCTTTCTGAAATCAATTAAAAAAAAGAAAGAAAGAAAAATAAAATCCCCGTGGGAAGAGCAAGAATGTTCCAAGTCACATCGCACCGGAAGAAGACCAGGCTGGGTGTGGTAAAGGTGGCTGTTCTGAAATGGGTTCTAACAGCCTCAGAGATGGGAAGATGCTCAGCTTCCCAGCCCCTGGGGTTAACAGAGCCCCCTCTCGGTCCAGCTGGAGACAGAGAGCGAGCACACAGCGGGGCAGGCAAGGCACAGAGGCAGGGGCTCCTGCCCAGGCTGGTCGTCACAGAGGCTTGGGGAGGATGGACAACTGGCCTGGGGCCCCCACTGGGAGTGCTGTCTCCAGAATCCTTTCTGCGGCGTCTTATGTTCACCGGCCACTGGTATTGTCAGGAATGCAGCGATGTCAGGGTGGGAGCCGCTGCTCACCTCTGATAAAGCCCTTGAGCATTCTCCCTGAGGCGCAGCAGGTCGGCCACGCCCTCAGCCCTGCCCCGTCTGGAGAATAGTTAACCCGGGGGTGGGCCCAATTCCTGGGAATGTGCCAGGGGCTGGATTTCCTGGTTGTGCTGGAGCAGCAGGTGGGTTACAGGATGCAGGTGTGGAAGACAACTCTGGGGCAAAAGGTATTCACTCAACCTATGTGATGTGTCTCACAATTGATGCGTTGTGACTTGAGAGATTCCAGCATTTCCAGGCACTGCACGGAGTGCTTTCCATGCCTTCTACTTTTGCAATAACCCCGAGAAGAAGACACCAGTTACAACTACATTTAGCAGGGGAGAAAGTGAGGCTCAGAGAGGTTAAGTAATTTGCAAAAGGTGGCCACACCGACCAGTGACAGGGTCAGGATTCAAACCCAGGACCCACAGATCCTAAAGCTCATGCTCTCGCCATGTTTAAATGAACCCTTTGCCTCGTGGGCCAGTCAGGCGTGCCGATACATGCCTTCTCCCTAATCCAAAGCTTGGAAAACCCTCAGCCTCCAGGTTTGGATGGCAGCGCCAGTTCCAAATGCCCCGTCGGGCACTGGCAGAGGTGGGGGAGGGCAGCTGGGCCTAAGGTTGCAGACACAGTGTCCCCAAGAGTCGGCCTTAATGAGAGGAGCAAAAAGGAAAAACAGCAGAAGCTGAGCAAGTGGCTAAGCGCAGCTTCTGGCAGAGAATCTGTGCTGTCTGTCACCGCAGCCGAAATGTGGAGACAGAAACCTAGCAGGCCTCACACATGGGGAGGTGACAGTCACCACTAGAAACAGCACTTGCAGGTGAGGGGAGGGCAGGAGGAGGGGGAAGGAGGCACAGAGGGAGGGACCGTCTAGCTCTTCCCGTGGCATTTGTTGGGGGGCTGGGGCAGGACCCACAGTCACTGAGAGCTCTGCTGTATGGGCCCTGACCAGCAGGATCACCACCTGGGGGCCTGCAGGAGATGCCCTGACCCTCGACCTGCTGAGTCAGCGTCTGCATTTGCGTCAGCCCCCGAGGGATTCAGACACGCAGGAGCTGGTGGTCAGAGTAACCGGTCACCCCCACTTCCAGCTCCTTTCTAAGGCCCAGAATGGGGTGTTTATAGCCTTTTGGGGAGACCCCCAGCTGCTCCCAGCTGCTCCCAGATAGAAGAAAATCTGCCCGTCCTGCCCTGGCAGAGGAGACCTCCACATCTGAGATTCATCCATCGGCTGTGCAGCAAATATGTACCCACAGTGTCTCCGTGCCAGGCCCTGTGCTGGGAGCGGAGGGCATAGCTGTAACAGAGGCAGGCAAAGTCCCTGACTCATGGAGCTACAGTCCAGTGGGGGTTCTGGGGGGCAGACGAGACACACCCAGATGATTGAGACTGTGCATGCTCTGAAGGAAATGTGCGGGGTGTTATGACAGTGACGGGGATGGGGGATGGAGGAGTGCCTTGAGATGGGTGGTCAGGGAGGGCTTCTCTGAGGAGGTGACATTTGTGCTGAAACTTGAAGGATGGGAGGAGGGCAGCTGTGCAAAGATTTGAGACGATGATGTGGCCACGGTTATGGAGCAAGGACTCATGTCTCCTCATGCTGCTACCCAGGTGCCAGGGTTGACCAGACACTCACAAGGCCCACAGCACGTTCTCAGAGGCAGCGAGGACCAAGGCCTGCTGCCTCCTCCCCGTTCTGGGGTCAGGTGCCAAGGAGTGGACACTCTGCCCCACACAGACAAGCCCTCTGCCTGTGGTGATCCCCGAGCTCCTTCACACCCTGTTTGCTGGCTGCTTTGCAGCTGGGGACTCTGAGGCAATCAATAAGAACAAATCCAAACTGAGGGGCATTCTCTGAAGCAACTGGCTTGAATTAATAAAAAATGTCAATGCCGCCGAAACCGGTTTGGCTCAATGGATAGAGCATCGGCCTGCGGACTGAAAGGTCCCGGGTTCGATTCCGGTCAAGGGCATGTACCTTGGCTGCGGGCACATCCTCAGTGGGAGGTGTGCAGGAGGCAGCTGATCGATGTTTCTCTCTCATCGATGTTTCTAGCTTTCTATCCCTCTCCCTTCCTTTCTGTGAAATATCAATAAAATATATTAAAAAAAAAAATGTCAATGCCATTAAGGATGAAAAAAAGGGGGGGCTGAGACATGACAACTAAATGTAGTATGTGACCCTGGATTGGATCTGAGATTTTTTAAAAAAGCTATAAAAATATTGGAAAACTTGCATATGGATTTTATATTAGACTAGAGGTCCGGTGCACGAAATTAGTGCACTCGGGGCAGGGGCGGGGGGTGGGGGGTCCCTCAGCCTGGCCTGCACCCTCTCCCAGTCCAGGAGCCCCGCCATTGATTGCCCTGCAGAGGGAGGCCCCTACCCACCCACCGCAGACTGCTGGTCGGTGGCCTGGGCCTCCCTCTTTGGGGCAATCGTGGAGTCCCTTCCCCCCCCCCTGCCCCGCCCTGACTGATTGCCCTGCTGGCCAGTGGCCTGGGCCTCCCTCTGTGGAGTGATCGTGGGTCGATGGCAGGGGCCCCCCGACCAATTGCATCGCACCTGCCTTGGCTGGCCTGGTGTCAGTGCATGTCATAGAGTGGTCGTCCGGACAGTCGTTCTGCTGTTTGGCAGTTCGGTCGATTTGCATATTATGCTTTTATTATTATAGATAATATATAGAGTCAATGTTAAATTTTCCACAAATGATAACCATATTGTTGTTTTGTCCAGATTATTATAATGGTATCAGGAGGGTATCCTTGCCCTCAGGAATGGACAAGTGTTTAAGAATAAAGTGTCTTGCCCAGATGGCATGGCTCAATGGTTGAGTGTTGACCTATGAAGCAGGAGGTCACGGTTCGATTCCTGGTCAGGGCACATGCCTGGATTGTGGGCTTGATCGCCAGTAGGGGGCATGCAGGAGGCAACCAACCAATGATTCTCTCTCACCATTGATGTTTCTGTCTCTCTCCCCTTCTCCCTTCCTCTCTGAAATCAATAAAAATATGTTTTTTTTTAAAAAAGAATAAAGGGAGAAACCAAGATGGCGGCATAGGTAAGCACCTAAACTGCTGCCTCGCACAACAATTTCAAAACTACAACGAAAAGACAGAATGGACACCATCCAGAACCACAGGAAAGCTGGCTGAGTGAAAATTCTACAACTAGAAGGAAAGAGAAAAGCTCACAGAGAATTGGAGGTATGGCAAAGGGTCTTTGTACGCGCAGAGAGGAAGGGCGGCTGAGAGCCTGGCGGACTTTCTCTGGCGGAAGGGGGAAGGAAGCCCCCGACCGCACTGAGCCCCAGTTCTGACTGCATTGAACCCCAGTTCCAGGTGAGCCCCTGGGGACCCACGCTCTTGTGGGGGGAATCTGGACTCTCAGGCGGAGACTTGGGAGCCGGGGAAGGCAGAGGTCTGAAGGCGCACGCATGCCAGTGCGCACAAAGGCTGTGGAGGTTGCCACAGGCTTTCCCTAGTGGAAGGCAGTCAGAAGCTCCTGACTGCACTGAGCCCCAGTTCTGACTGCACTGAACCCCAGTTCCAGGCGATCCCCTGGGGACCCACGCTCTTGTGGGGGGAATCTGGATTCTCGGGTGGAGACTCGGGAGCCGGGGAAGGCAGAGGTCTGAAGGCGTGCGCGTGCGTGCAAGGGCAAGGCTGACAGGAAGCCAAGGCTGTCTGCTCCGCCCTGAGACTCAACCCCACCCAAGCTGAGCAGAGAGGCTATTGCAATTTGGCAAGTCTAATCCTATAAGTCTGTCTCCAGCACTGAACTTCTCCCAGCATAGACACAGCTGATCCTTACAGCCAACTGGCCTGGAGGTCAATTCCTCCCAGTGATACCAACAACAGTCAAGACTTAATTACAACAAGGCTGTACACACAGTCCACAAAGGGGTGCACCAAGAGTGTCCACCTCAGGTTAACTGGGGAGGCAGACCCACTGGGCCACATAGGAAACCTAGCACACAAATCTACCCTACCAACTCAGGGAATCAGTGAAAATGCGGCGTCAAAGAAACAGATCACAAACGAAAGAAATGGAGGAAAACAAATGACTGGATATAGAATTCAAAACCACAGTTATAAGGCTTTTCAAGAATATCCTAGAAAAGGCCGATAAATATAACGAGACCCTCGAAGATATGAAAAAGGACCAACTAGAAATTAAACATACACTGACTGAAATAAAAAATATTATACAGAGACCCAAAAACAGACTAGAAGAACACAAGAATCAAGTCAAAGAATTGAAATACAAAGAAGCAAAAAACACTCAACCGAAAAAGCAAAAAGCAAAAAAAAAATCCAAAAAGTTGAAGATAGTGTAAGAAGACTCTGGGACAACTTCAAGCGTACCAACATCAGAATTATGGGGGTGCCAGAAGAAGAGAGAGAGCAAGATACTGAAAACCTATTTGAAGAAATAATGACCGAAAACTTCCCCCACCTGGTGAAAGAAATAGACTTACAAGTCCAGGAAGCGCACAGAACCCCCAAAAAAAGGAATCCAAAGAGGAGCACACCAAGACACATCATAATTAAAATGCCAAGGGCAAAAGACAAAGAGAGAATATTAAAAGCAGCAAGAGAAAAACATTTAGTTACCTACAAGGGAGCACCCATACGATTGTCAGCTGATTTCTCAACAGAAACTATGCAGGCCAGACGGGAGTGGCAAGAAATTTTCAATGTGATGAAGAGCAAGAACCTACAACCAAGATTACTCTACCCAGCAAAGCTATCATTCAGAATTGAAGGGCAGATAAAGAGCTTCACAGATAAGAAAAAGCTAAAGGAGTTCATCACCACCAAACCAGTATTATATGAAATGCTGAAAGGTATTCTTAAAGAAGAGGAAGAAGAAAAAAGTAAAGATAAAAATTATGAACAACAAATACATATCTATCAACAAGTGAACCTAAAAATCAAGTGAATTAAAAACCTAAGGAACAGAATAATCTGGTGAATATAATAGAATCAGGGGCATAGAAAGGGAGTGGACTGATAATTCTCAGGGGGAAAGGGGTATGGGGGGTTCAGGAAGAGACTGGACAAAAATCATACACCTATGGATGAGGACAGTGGCGGGGAGGTAAGGGCAGAAGGTGGGGTGGGAACCGGGTGGAGGGGAGCTATGGGGGGAAAAAGGAGAAACAATTGTAATAATCTGAATAAAGATTTATTAAAATAAAAAAAAGTCAAAAAAAAAAAAAGAATAAAGTGTCAGAATGTTTGCAGCTAACTTTCAAATGAGCCAGTAAAAAAAAAAAAAAAAAAAAAGTAAAAACATACACATTTGCAGAGGAAGAAAGAAGTAACAATATGCTAACAATGGGTGAATGAATCTAGGGTGCCAGATATATGGGTATTCACTGTACTTCTCTTACAACTTTCCTGAAAGTGGATTTAAATAAAGTTGGAGGAAAGTAAATTTGCTCGGTCTCTGTTAACGCAGTGTGACCTGCTCTGCATCCCCGCCCGTCCTGCGGCGGGAGCCTGGCTCTCAGATGAGGAACCGTTACTGAGAATCCTGTTCAGGCTCTGACAGGGAGCGCCCTGGCCCTGCGGACCCAGTCCCTGTGGCTTTGTGGGGCCTCTCTCTGGAAGAGCAAAGCCATGGCTCACTGGACCCCAGGAATGCTCCCTCCCTGAGCCTGTGCACCCCGGCAGCCAGGCTCCACAGGGACCGACACCTCAGGCCAGGGCCCTGAAACGCCAAACCACTCTCCCCAGAGGACGCCTTCTGGGGCCCCGTGAAAAGGGGAGCCATTCTGGAGGGTGAGGTGAGGCACTGATACAGGGCACAGGGCTCCCAGAAAACTCAGCGTAGGCCGTCCTCCAGGCTGGAGGGCAGGCTGGGACAGAGGGAACCAAGGCAGGCTTCCCGGAGGAAGAAGTACCTATGTGAGACTTAAAGGATGAGCAGAAGTTCGCCCAGCGACCGTGGGTGGCGGACAATCCAGGAGAAAGACAACATGTTCAAAGTCTCAGAGGCAAGAGAAAACGTAGCTTTTTCAGAACACGAGAAGCAGATGGGTGCTACCAATTCCAGGGTGTGAGATGTGCCGTGAGAAATGGTAGGAGCCGAAGATGGATTTTATCCCCTTGGTGATGAGGGGCCACAGAAGGGGTGGTGACATCCTGGGAGCAGCTCCTTAGGAAGATCCGGAGGCAACTGTGGAATGTGGGTGTGGAGAGAGAAAGGCTGGGGTGATGAAGACAGCCAGTAGGCGGCAGTGGGAGAGAGAGGAAGGGGTGGGTACCAGAGGATTCAGGCTGGCTGCGGGGGGTCAAGGATGACTTTCTGGCTTGGGGGCTGGATGGATGGTGACACCATTTGCAGAGGTGGTGGTTACACAGGAGGAGCAGGTGGTTTGGCCCTGTTCGTTTGTTTTGTTGTTGTTAATCCTCACCCGAGGATATTTTTCCATTGGTTCTTAGAGAGAGTGGAAGAGAGAGGAAAAGACAGAGGGAAATATCAATGTGAGAGAAACACATCGATCGGTTGCCTCCTGCACACGCCCTGAACCAGGGCCCAGCCGGGGAGGAGCCTGCAACCGAGGCACGTGCCCATGATCAGAATCCAACCCGGGACCCTTTGGTCCGCAGGCCGATGCTCTATCCACTGAGCCAAACTGGCTAGGGCTGGTTTTTTTTTTGTTTTTTTCTAAAAAATATATTTTTATTGATTTCAGAGAGGAAGGGAGAGGAGAGATAGAAACATCTATGACGAGAGAGAATCATTGATCGGCTGCCTCCTGCATGCCCTCCACTGGGGATCGCGCCCACAACCCGGGCATGTGCCCTGACCCAGAAATGGAACCTTGACCTCCTGGTTCATAGGTCGACGCTCAAGCACTGAGCCACACCAGCCGGGCGGCCCTGTTTGTTTTACAGGGTTCCCACTAATCAGCAAATGCGGGAGAATGACCAAGGGCCCAGGACCTTACAGCACGTGTGGGGGCAGGTTTCACCTCACTGCCGCCGCATCTGTGAGGCCTGGGGGTGGCTCTCCACGCCTGCCCATGCCCTCGCTCCATGTGCGCTGGGGCTGCGGAAAAGAAGGCCCGTGGGCAGCCGCTGAGCAGGCCAGCCTCAGAGGGACTCCCAGGGCGCTTCCTGGGACCTAAGGCTCAGGACACCCCTTCACGGACCCCAGAGACACCCAGCATCCCCTCCGATCACACCCCAACGCCCTGCATTGGAAAACCTGCCCCACAGATGGGTTTACCAAGCCCTCAAAGAGGCTTTTTGTACCAGGGCCCCACAGGCTCTGGGACGCAGGCAGGGAGGGTGGCATCCAGGAAGTTCAAGAACTGGCACGTCACAGGTGCCACCTGCTTTGGATGGACTCGTATCGGCCTGCAAGTCTGGACAGCGGACTGAGAGCCCCTGCTGTGTAGGCGCCCCCCCCTCCCCCCGTGGGGGCTCACAGGGCGGGGGACAGGGCTGAGTAGGGCAGGGTGCCCCCAGGATGCCCGGTTTGCCACTGTTTATACCAGCCAACATGAAAGCATTTCCCTATTTTAACTACGAACTCATCCAGGGGTGACATCAGAGGTCCCTTGCCCCATCTGAGGGCGGGAGGGGCGGGGGGAGGGGGTGCTGCTGTCCCATCATGTGTCATCCCTGCACACTCCCCAAACCACTCCTCACATTTCCGTCCCCCAATGGCTCCTGGGAAGCCAAAGTGGTGATCCAGGCTGTCATCAGCCTTAAGCTGACCCTAAGGGACAGCTGGGACACAGCTGGGCCCTGAAGGCCGGGCCTACAGGATTAGGACCTGTCTCAGGCCGGCCCCCTCTGCTCCCCACACACAGGAGCCGCTGTGGTCTCCCCCTCCTGGCCTTTAGCCAAATGGAGCCCACAGACAAACATGATAGGAGCCCGAGGCAGAAGGGGATTCATTCACATCACGGGGCCTGGGGCCTCTAGGCTGTCGTGATACATCACCACAGGCTCCCACTGGACCAGCAGGCTGACCTTTGAACTGTCCCGCCCACCCCACCCCCCTGCCAGCACACGGGAGCCCGGGGTGAGGAACAGAGCCCAGGTCAAACAGGCTGTCCTACTGGGTGCTCATGAACAAGGCTGTCCGCCGTGGAAGGCCAGACCCACACAGAGGGCAGAAAAGAATTCACGCAGAAGGAGCTTATCCCAAAAGGAACGAAAACCTACTCGCGTGCGAAGTCCTGAGAGAGGACATGAGGGAAGTACCGGGGGTGCTGAAATTCGACTGACGTGATCTTTGCTTTCCTGCCACCCCCAGATTTTGTATTCTGGAAAACAATATTGCCTTAAGGACAGGCAGCCCTTTTGCCGGAGATGGGGTTATAAAAACTCTTCTTGTACAACGAGATTCAAGATTCGGAGAGCTTCCAGGCTGGTGAGCACGCTTACGGGGAAGGCGGGCACTGGAGAAGGCACGGGGTCTCGCTACCACCCCCACCCCCATACCTGGCCCCATGCAGACTTCCCATTTGGCTGTTCCTGAGTTCTGTCCTTTATAACTAACTGACAATAATAATGAGGAAGAGGGTGAAGAAATAAAATGGAGTCACTATAGTCAAGCTGCTAAATTAACGAAGATCATGTAGATTGAGACTTGAGGCAACGCTTCTATTCTTGTTCGAACTAGCCTGGGAACATAAACTTTTGAACTTTCCAGTCCTGCCTCCATGCCTGGACATACATCAGCCTTCCAGATAAGCCTCTGATCATCCCCCGAAGGACTAAGGAAGGAATGTTCCCGCATCCAGACCACCTGACGTGCCTTATCTAGAGGATCACAGCTCTGGCCAAGGCAGAGGCTAGGACTGCAGGACCGGTTCCTGTCGAGAAGGCGATCTTTACTATACGAACTCTCCGAACTCTCCGTTCCCCTTCCTTCTTCAGAACACTTATGGGCATGGCCTAGTCGTTATTTCCAGTTTGCAAACCCTAAAGACCCTTGAAAAAAACTATCACCATGTCAAAGCCTCCTGTCTCGTTTTGAGTTCATTCGACAGGAATGCCGTTTCCCTGCGTTCTGTCCGTTGTTCTAGTGACCTGTGAACCTGCATTTGCAGGCAGCAGCAGAGGAACAGGTAGCCTGGGTGCCCCATGTGTGGCTGCCCCCAAGTGGGGCCGTCTTGTGGGGCTGAGCCCCTGACCCTGGGTCTGTACTAACTCTGGGTAGACAGTGTCAGAATTGAATTGAATTGCTGGACACCCAGGTGTGTTGGAGAATTGGGGAACTGGTTGTTGTTGTTTTTGGGAAAAAAAAAAAAAAAACAGCCTAAAGGGACCTGTTGGCTGAGGGGTTATGACACAGGAGAAAAGACAAAGATTGCCGTCCTGCCTGCCGTTAACCCCGAGCCTGTCACTGTCCCTCTCTGGGCTCAGTTTCTCCCTGGTACAGAGGAGAGTCAAGGTGTTCTGTGAGGACCCCAGCCCCTACCTTCTCTGCTGTGGCTTCCCAAGAAGCTTCTTGGCTCTGCTTCCAAAAACTATTTCTTTACTTTGAAGCCAAAGCGTCCTCAAAGGAGGCTCGGGGCCCCCAGACATTAAAGCGGTAAAGCCAAGGCAGGAAGACCCAGATGGGCCGGCGGGCCAGGTGGGCTGCCGAGGTGCCACCACTCCTCCCGAGTGAGGTGGGCCCGAGGCCTCCCGCTCTTACCTGCTCCACACAGTCTGGGATCTCCGGGGCGCAGGGTAGCGTCCCTACACTCTCCATGGACAGCACGTCCTTCAGCAGCTCCTCACAGCCTGTGGACAGACGTACAGACAGACAGTGGGGGTCAGAGCCTCAGCCTGGCATGGCAGCTTTACTTCTGATGAACAGGCCTTCGTGGGAAGGGCTGCGGGAAGGCAGAGAGCCCGCGTTTCCAGGAGACCAGCGGCTCATTTAAAGGCAGAGCTGGGACACCCCGGCTGTGGAGAAGACAGCCCAGGGCCCTGCGGAGGGAGCTGGGACGGGTCCTCACCCTCCAGAGGTGCTTTCCCTGGAACCAACACTGACAGGGAATACGCAGAGAGGAGACTCCCAAACGCGGAAGAAAGCTGAGGGCAATGGGAATCAAGGGGGCCTTCCTGGAGGAAGGGGTGTAAGACAGTACTGCCTGCCTGACTTGCAGGGACTCCAAATGCACACATGACCCTGAGGCTGAGGCCCTCTGCAACCCTGCAAACTCCAGACGTCTTGGAGAGGGCCCCCCTCACGCTGGCTCCTCCTCCTGCTGACTCAGCTACACAGGTGGCCTCTCTCTGAGGTCCCTGAGCAAATGACCCCAGATCACATCAGACAAAGAAGGTCAAACTTGCAAAGTGCCTAGCATGGGCACATGACAGGTGCAGGTGGTGGTGGACCCGCGGTTCAAACAACTCCGCTCAGAGTCCTTTACCTGCTGCGTGCAGTCCCCTCGACTTCTCAGCTCACTCCCTTTGCCCCTCACCTCTGTGGCAGTTATTCCTGCTTCCTTCCCACCTGCCCAGAACTCGGGGTCGCCCCACAGGGGAGGACTCACACAGATAGGGAATGTGGATAACGGGAAGGCCTCGGGACTCCTGGAAGTAAGCTGTTCCCTCCACAGCCGGGGGCGGCCTTCCCAAGTCCACCCGCTGGAGGCTTAGGCTGCTTTCTCTAGGCCAGTGGTCGGCAAACTCATTAGTCAACAGAGCGGCAAAGCGCGGCTCACGAGCCGCAGTTTGCCGACCACTGCTCTAGGCAGCAGGGAGAGCTGTCAGAGTTGCCACATTCTGAGATCGTATTTTGGGGTCTCTCACAATGGCCTTTGCACTGGGGAAAAAGAGGGATTTTATGTTGCTCCATTAAAGGGGAGGGGCATGGAGGAAAGGAAGAATTGGGGGCGTTTAGGGAAAGAGAGGGGGCAGGAAACGAATCAAGGAAACTTAGGAGGGACGGAGGGAGCTAGCGTGCCCAGCCCTGCCCAGCTTTGCTCAGAACTGCTGGTGTAAAAACTGTAAGACCCATGTCCTGGGAAATTCATCGGGAGTTTGATTATCTATGGTCGGCAAACTGCGGCTCGCGAGCCACATGCGGCTCTTTGGCCCCTTGAGTGTGGCTCTTCCACAAAATACCTCGGCCTGGGTGAGTCTATTTTGAAGAAGTGGTGTTAGAAGAGGTTTAAGTTTAAAAAATTTGGCTCTCAAAAGAAATTTCAATCGTTGTACTGTTGATATTTGGCTCTGTTGACTAATGAGTTTGCCGACCGCTGATCTAGGGAGGTGACCTCCTTCAGGAGAAAGAAAAAGGGAAAAAGAGGGGGTCCTTCCCCAGAGGGGGACAGACAGTGGGAAGGGCAGAAACGGCTGTCCGGCCGGCCCCAGCATGCCTAGCTCCGGGTGCAGGATTCCGTGGGGCGCCAGCGGGGAGAACCCACTTCTGGAACCATCCTGGGCTCCTGGGACCCCCAAAGGGAGGGGTCTGAGCTGAAACCCGAGTCATGTCAGCCTCCCCCACTGAACAGGACCGTGGGAGCCCCTAGGAAGACCTCACCTCTCATGGCGAACACTCCCCGGCAAAAGTCCTTGAAATTGATTCTCCCCAGGTCGTTGGGATCCAAATATTTCACAAGTTTTTCCACCTGCGGGAAGAAAGAAGTGGCAGGTGTGAGGCCCCCAGACACTCCCCAGAGGGCTCATGTTGCTGGGGGGAGGCTGGCCAGGAGGCTGGGATGAAGGGAGGGCTCGTCAACTGAGCCAAGGGGCTGCCTGTGGTGCCTCCTGGCCCTCTCCCCCCTCAACCCGGGGTCAGCGCCCGCCCCAGACAGCAGTGGGGCCACTTCAGTCACTGAGGGTGACAGGCCGCAGAGCAACCCCAACGCCGCAGTGCTCAGAACCCGGTCTGTCTGCCGAGCTCGTCTCCAAGCCCACGAAGACGGGCACATGGAAAGCAAACACTCGGATTTTTTAACTGTGGTTTCTTTCACACAAAGCCAACTGCAGAAACTCTAGAAAAGAGAATAAGCCAAAACCCTGCCATTTCCCACTTTACCTTTTCAACCCATCGTTTTTTTTATTTGTTTGTTTGTTTTTAAATATATTTTTATTGATTTCAGAGAGAGGGAGGGAGAGGGAGAGATAGAAACATCCATGATGAGAGAGAATCACTGATCAGTGCCTCCTGCACGCCCCCACTGGGGATTGAGCCCACAACTCGGGCACGTGCCCTTGACCGGAACTGAACCCAGGACCCTTCAGTCCACAGGCCAATGCTCTATCCACTGAGCCAAATAGGCCAGGGCTCAACCCATAGTTTTAACAACTTTTTAAAAAAATTGTAATTCTGGGAAACTCTTGGTCAAATTCCCCTTTGTCTATACGAAGCATCATTATGTCAGCATCATTGGGACTGCTCCCTCTCACCCACATCCAATCCACACCCAAATACTGAATCCTAAAGCTACCTTCCTTTCCACCTCACTCCTGGGATCAGACTGGTCACAGCCATCATCATCGCCCTCCCCGACTGTGCAAACCTCCTCATTCATCTACCCTCCTCCACTTTCAGCCCCTCCAACTCATTCTCTACTCCAATTGGATCATGTCATCTATTCCTCTGCTTAAAATCCAGTAACTGTCCACTGCACTTAGGGTAAAATCCAACTCGGTCACATGGCCTGCAAGGCCCTATCTAATCTGGCCTTTCGGGCCGGTCTCCTCCCACTTTTTCTGTCACTCACAGCATTCTAGCCACACAGTCAACTCCATCAGCAAACCAAGCTCTGTTCTGCCTCAGGGCCTTTGCACATGCTCTTCTCTATATTTCAACTGTTTATCCTCCCCATTCATCACCTGACAACACCTATTCATCCTTCAGGCCTCTCTTTGTACCTCCATTAAATGTTTCTCCCTCAGATAAGCCTGTCCTGACCACTTGCATCTAATTAAGCCCATCCCGCTATGACCCAATCATGCAATACCCTGTACTTATCCTTCAAACCGCTTGTCACAGAAAGTAAGTTCCTTGAGGGCAAGGACCATGTCTGTTTTCATCGCCATTGTGTACCTAGTGGCTCACACAATGACTGGCACATGGTAGAAGCTTCATAAATATTGGCTAAATAAATGACTACAAATGATTCTCCAAAACATCTAAGTTTTTAAAGCTTTTGATAATAGTTGCCAAATTGTTCTCTCTATAAATGTCTTAAGTCTTCCATCAGAGCAACTTGCAAGCTTGGGTATTTTTCCTAGTTTTTGGCAATGGCCAATTTTGTCAGAACTACCTTTTCTAATTAATTGGAGCCATTTCTCCCTGCAACTCCTCCCACCCCCCATGATTTCCAGCACCTGAAATTCAGCTCTGATATTTCTTCTAGAAGTCCACTTCTAAATCAGCCTGTAACTTAGTGGCAGCCCCTCCACAGTACACAAAGCATTCATTCCTGCATTATTCACTCAGCCATTCATTCAAGCAACAATGGGGCACCTCCTACATGCCAGGCACTATGCTGGGGGCTGAGGGCTAATCACACACATGGTCACATGGACATACACACCTAGTCATGCATACACACACACACACACACACACACACACACACACACACAACTTGTTGTCAGGCACCAGCCCCCCAACCACATCAGTAGCTAAGCACAGCTGGGCAGCTGGACAGCAGGTGATGGGGGGCTAGAAAAGCACTTTGGAAACTGTTGTGCAGGAAAGGGATTCCTGTCACTGCTGCTCTTGTTGAGACTGTCATGGCAGACATCCTCCAGTCACCCCCCCCCTTTGCCCCCACATGCTCTGAAGCCCATGCCATGTGGGGGATTCACCCATTCGTAAGGACCACGCTTCCTGCACGCCCACAGGAGACACCCAGGGCAGCAGGGGTCTAAGCCCTGGTCACTGCTGGTGGCCAGCATCACGGCCATGTGCCCACTGGGTTTTCGAAGATGGCTAGTGAGCAAGGAGAGACCTTAGACACACATCCCTCCTCCCTCCCTGAGCTCAGGAGCTCAACGCTTGCACCTCTGTTCCCGCTGACCCTCTTTGTCCAGTTGGGGGTGAGGCGTGACCCCCTGAACCTGCGACCTAGCAGGCTCTCAGGAAAGGCTAGAGGAACTCCAATGAAGGGGAAGGTGGCCTTCTACCAGCTCCTGCCCCATCCGACGGGAGCCTCCTTAGCATTGCAGCTGCACCGCACCCCCAGACAACACAGCCTCTGACACTGCCTGGCAATGACATGGCTTCTGAGAACAGCAATGGCCAGGTGCCACCTGCAGGGCTGTGGCGAGCCTACCACCACCCCAGCTGTGTCCTGCCTCCTCTCTGCCTGTCCTCTCATCACCAGCACTGCAGGGAGTCTGTGAGTGCAGGGATGAGCTGGGTACCTGGTACCCCCAAGCCACCTGGCTCTCATCCCTACAACCCGCTCCAAGGTCCAAGGCTATGCATTAATTATCTCTGATGCAAATCAATGCTAAGTAGCTGATGAGGAGCCCTGACTTCATGTCCACCTACGAGGCAGCAGGCCGTGGGTGAGGGTCTGTAATCCACAGAGTCAGTTACTCTCTGGGAATGGAGACACTGAGCCAGTCTGAGTGGGGTGGGGGTGGGGGATTGATGACAGCAGGTAGATGGGGTCCCAGGGCCACTGCAAGTCCCTGGAACACCCTGAGCTGTGGCTCTTCAAAGGGCAGTGGGTGTGCAAGTGCTGTGCCACCTGCTGTACAGCCCTGTGAAAAGCAGGCAGGATCATTGTAAAATTATCTATAATAATAAAAGCGTAATATGCTAATTAGACCGGACAACCTTCCGGATATCCATCCAGACAACCTTCCGGACAAAGCCGGGGCTGTGAGGGAAGCCCGGTTCCTGGGTGCCAAGGGGAAGCCAGTGCCGCCAGCCAGGGGAAGGAAGGCATACTCTTCCACGAATTTCGTGCATCAGGCCTCTAGTCCCGTGGTCAGCAAACTGCGGCTCGTGAGCCACATGCGGCTCTTTGGCCCCTTGAGTGTGGCTCTTGCACAAAATACCACGGCCTGGGCGAGTCTATTTTGAAGAAGTGGCGTTAGAAGAAGTTTAAGTTTAAAAAATTGGGCTCTCAAAAGAAATTTCAATTGTTGTACTGTTGATATTTGGCTCTGTTGACTAATGAGTTTGCTGACCACTGCTCTAGTCCTATATAATAAAAGCCTAATATGCTAAGTGTCTGGTTGTCTGGTCGGCTGTTCAACCAATCAAAGTGAAATATGCTAATGATATGCTAAGGCCGCTCAAACGCTTACTATGACATGCACTGACCACCAGTGGGCAGACGCTCTGACCAGTGGGTTAGCTTGCTGCTGGGGTCTAGCCGATCGGGACTGAGCGAGACGGGCCAGACATGCACTGGAGCCCTCCCGCGGTCCCTCCCCGGCTGGCCAACCTCCTGCATCCCTCCCAGGCCCTGATCATGCACTGGTGGGGTCCCTTGGCCTGGCTTGGGCCCTCTCGCAATCTGGGACCCCTCAGGGGATGTCGGAGAGTCGGTTTTGGCCCCACAATGGAACAACTGGTCACTATGACGCACACTGACCACCAGGGGGCAGACGCTCAGTGCAGGAGCTGCCCTCTGGTGGTCACTGCGCTCCCACAGGGGGAGCGCCGCTCAGCCAGAAGCCGGGCTCACAGCTGGCGAGCGCAGCAGCGGTGGTGGGAGCCTCTCCCACCTCCATGGCAGTCAGACATCCCCCAAGGGCTCCAGACTGCAAGAGGGTGCAGGCCGGGCTGAGGGAATCCCTCCCCCCCCCCACCCCGAGTGCACAAATTTCACGCACCTGGCCTCTAGTTATAACAATAAATGCCAATTATGTCCACAAATACCATAATTGTGAGCTTGATGCTTTTTCAAATAAACCATAGGGTAGTGTATACAGGGAAGTACTGGCAATCCTTGCTGGGTTCATGGAGGATTCATAGGCTGCAGCGCGGTGATGCACTCTGGCCACAGTTAGTCTCATCTCATCCTCACAATGACCTTGATAGTCACTGAAGTCCCCATTTTACAGGAGGGGAGACTGAGGCTCAGAGAAGGCAGACACCGGGGGAGTCACGCAGCGGTAACTCCTCCCTGACCCCTGCCCTCTCCTGCCCTCCTGAAGAGGCAGGTGGGCTCTTACTGACTGACTGCACTACAGTGCTGTTTCCTTTTTCTTTTTTTAAATATATTTTTATTGATTTCAGAGAGGAAGGGAGAGGGAGAGAGACAGAAACATCAATGATGAGAGAGAATCATTGATCAGCTGCCTCCTGCACGCCCCCTCCTGAGGATCAAGCCTGCAACCAGGGCACGTGCCTTTGACTGGAATCAAACCCTGGACCCTTCAGTCCACAGGCTGACGCTCTGTCCACTGAGCCAAACCGGGTAGGGTTGCAGTGTCATTTCAATTCCCCGTCGCCTGTGTATGGAAGGAACTTCATTCACCTCTGTGGCTGGAGGCCCTCACCCTGCTCACCAAGAGCCTCACCTTGCAGGACTAGATAACCTTTGGCTGGTGCACCAGGGGGGTGCATTCAGCTGACCCAGCCGTCATTTATACACAGGGAGGCCAAGTCCCAGGGAGCAGAGGGCTTGCTCAAGGTCACAGCAAGTTCAGCAAATAACCAGCTGCAAATGGTCTTCTGGTGAACAGGGGCCACCTCCCTGGCGGCACACCCACCGCACAGGCTGGGCCGCCAGGGCTGCGCTCGCTCCAGGCCAGAGGCCAGGAGCGCACGGGGCCTGGCAGGGACTGCGCGAGCAGAGCAGCGAGCAGAGGCTGTCACAGGGCTCACACAGCTGGCCGCGGGGCTGGCTGCCAGGGAAACGGGTTGTTTCCCTGCAGTAATAGCGTGCGCTTTCCTTTTGGGGCCACTCCATTACCAGGCTTCCCCTTCTATTTCTGCTGCCTTTCTCTTCGGGCTGACTCCTTCCCCACTCATTCCCCGGGGTCACATCTCTCCTGCTCAGGCCAGACCATGCTCCTCGCGTTGCTGCCGCCGCTGCTCTCTCTTGATCGCCAGCCAAGTCCTCCCTGAGCCTGTGCCCAGCTGCCCACGCCCCCCTAATTTTGAGCTCTGCAAGCCAGATGGACCCAAGCAAGCCATGTGCCTCTCTGAGGTCGCAGCCGCCTCATCTGAACAAGGGAGATAAGCTGGCTCCGTCTGTAGGTGACGTGCCTGATAAAGGTCAGCGGTTATATCATTAATCAGGCGAGGGCTCTGTACCTCGTCCTTTGTGCTGGGCCTGTTCTAAGCACTCTATGCTTATGGATTCACTGAATCCTCACAGCCACCTCAGAAGTAGGTACTATTTTCATTCCCATTGTACAGGCGAGGAAACTGAGGCTCAGAAAGGCTAAGCTATTCAGGGTTAATAAAGGAACACTATAAATACCTTTGTGGACATAACTTCTACAACTTAGATGAAATGGACCAATTCTTCAAATGACACAGACCATCAAATTTCAGATGCTCAGCATCACGTCATCAGAGAGATGCAAACGAAAACCCCAATGAGATACCACCTCACACCTGTCAGAATGGCTGTCATCAATACATCAACAAGCAAGTGTTTCCGAGGATGTGGAGAAAAGGGAACCCTGTTGGTGGAAATGCAGACTGGTGCAGCCACTGTGGGAAGCAGTATGGAGTTTCCTCAAAAAATAAAATATTGAACTGCCTTATGACCCAGTGATTCCACTTCTGGGAATATATATGAAGAAACCTGAAACTCTGATTCGGAAGACTATATGCACCCCTATGTTCATTGCAGCATTATTTACAATAGATTTGGAAGCAGCCCAGTGCCCATCAGTAGATGAGTGGATAAAAAAGCTGTGGTACATTTACACAATGGAATACTACTTGGCCATAAAAAAGAAGGAAACCTTATCTTTTTCAACAGCATGGATGGACCTGGAGAGTACAATGCTAAGTGAAATAAGCCAGTCAAAGAAAGACAAATACCATATGATTTCACTTCTATGTGGAATCTAATGAACAAAATAAACTAGCAAACAAAATAGAAACAGACTCACAGATACAGAGAACAGACTGACAGCTGTAAGAGGGGAGGGGGTTTGTATGGCTGAGTGAAAAAGGTGAAGGGATTAAGAAAAAAAACACAAAAAAACCAAACTCGGCCCTAGCTGGTTTGGCTCAGTGGAGAGAGCATCTGCCCTTGGGCTGAAGGGTCCCAGGTTCGATTCTGGTCAAGGGCACATACCCAGGGAGTGGGCTCGATCCCCAGTAGGGGGTGTGCAGGAGGCAGCCGATCAATAATTCTCTCTCATCATTGATGTTTCTATCTCTCCCTCTCCCTTCCTCTCTGAAGTCAATAAAAACATATTTTAAAAAATCAAACTCGTAGACACAAACAACAATATGATGATTACCAGAGGGGAAAGGGGGGTGCGGGGAGATAGGAGAGAGTATGTGGGGCTAAATGGTAATGGAGGAGACTTGACTTGGGGTGGTGAACAGGCAATACAATATACAGATGATGTATTATAGAACTGTACACCCGAAACCTATATAATTTTATTAACCAATGTAATGCCAATAAATTCAATTTAAAAAACAACAACACCAAAAGTCACACAAGAAGAAAGAGGTAACATGATCATAACTATGAGAGAAATCAAGTTCACAGTTTAAATATTTCCAAAACAGAAAACTTCAGGCCCAAATAGTTTCACCAAATATTTAAGAAAGATATACATAAATTCTATACAATCTCTTCCAGAAAATGGGGGGGGGGGGGACACTTCTCAGTTCATTTAATGTGGCATCACCCTGATACCAAAGCCAGACACAAGCAGTGTAAGAAAACTACAGGCCAATATCCCTCGTAAGCATAGACACAATGATCCTCAAGAAAAAGTATATGAAATACAACACGGCCAAGATCAAGTGGGATTTATCCACCAAGGCCGGTTCCACATTTGAAAATCAATTGATGTTACCTAAAAGATGACTAAAGAAGAAAAACCACACGATCCTCCCAACAGATGCAGACAAAGCAACTGACAAAATTCAACACCAATTCATGATAAAAACGCCAGCAACCTCAAAAGAGAACTTCCTTACCCCGGAGAAATGAAAACTTACATCCACACAGAAACACTGCTCACAAATGTCTGTGACGACATTCTACAGGACCCCCCAAACCTGGAGACGTCCCAGATGTCCCCCGACAGGTGAGTGGACAAGCAGACTGTCCTGTCATGGAAAGGAACAAGCTGTTGATACGCAACCAGATGAGTGAATCCCAAAAGCGCTGTGCGGAGTGAAAGCAGCCAGTCTCAAACGTCACCAGCCAAACCCTGGGGTTTGAGGACAGGGGACCGATCAGTGGCTGCTGAGGGAAGGAGTGGGGAGAGTCTGAATGCAAAGGGGCAGCATGCGGGGACCTGGAGGGTGGATTGTTCTGTGCCCTGATGACCGTGTGGCTACAGGAATCTAAGCAAATGTTAAAACTCCTGGGGCCCTGGCAGGGGCGGTCCAGCTGGCTGGGCTCCATCAGGCTCCTGCACCAGGAGGTTCCAGGTTCGGTTCCAGGGCTCAGGCTTGATCCCTGGTAGGGGGCGTGCAGGAGGTAGTCGATCAATGTTTCATTCTCACATCGATGTTTCTCTCTCTCCCTCTCTCCCTTCCTCTCTCTCACGGGAAGTCAATTAAGAAAAAGCTTGAAAGAAAACCCTCATGGAATCATACGGCCCTCCCCCCATATAGGTGACGTTTACTATCTGTAAAGCTAAAATGTTTTTAAGCCAAGGAAATGGCACACACAAAAACATGAATAGTTGGCAACACTGGGCCCATATTCGCCCACGGCTCCGACGGGCCAAAGCTGAGTTGCAGCAGACCCTTCAGACAGGCGTGTGCTCTGCTCCTCAGATCACCACGTAACCCCCGCACCGCCCGAGTGCCCCTCCCGCCCCACCTGTGGCTTCACTTGCCAGACCCCATGGACATCTGAGTGGCAAGTCCTGCTGCCCGGGCAGTGACCAGGCTCCCCGGGTGCCTGAGGTTTTCTACACCTGCACAGGGAGTGCCAGGGCTCGGCGTGGGGAGGGCGGAGTTGAGACTCCCAGCTTAAAAAGCAGCTGCGATGGAAGGCAGGCAGGCAAATGGGCCTGGATCGCTTGGGGGGGGGGGGGGGAGGGCCTATGGAGTCAGGGTTTGTTAAGACTCCCTGAGGCAGGCCAGGAAGTGCTGTCAGGACCCCTCAGTTCTGGGGGGAGCTGCTCAGCCCTGTGCCGGCCCCTGCCCCAGCGTCCTGCCCTAGAACGACCAGGAGGCGCCCCCTGCAGGGCGTGCAGCAGCTGCTGGAGCTGAGAGCCCAGCGCAGGGCGGCCAACCTCCAGGCCCTAAGCTCATGGGACATCCCAGGGGACACTGGGGCACCATGAATCCGGGACTAGCTGGACAGTCTTCCACTGGAAGGGGAGGTGAGGAAGGGCTCAGCAGGGAGCAGGGAGGGAGGGAGAGGATCCCTGCGGAGCAAGTGGTCTGGGCGGCTGCAGGCTGGGCAGGAGGGTGAATAGAAGGGGAGTATCTTCAAGGCGTGAGGTCACAGAGAGGGCAGGCCTAAGGGTCAAGGGCATGGGAGCCATGCTGAGATGGCTGCCCTCTCTCCTGAGGGCCCGGATGGCGAACTTGGTACCAACACTAACAACCACAATCCGGGGCTCACAGGTGGGGAGCTCTCCCAGGAGGGGGGTTACAGGAGCACTGGCAAGGTGCTCCTTCCAGTCCTCCCACAGGCTGGAGAGAGCTGGGCCTCCCTTCTTACAGCCAGAGATCCAGAGGCCAGCGCCTGGCCTCATCCCACAGCAGGTGGGAGGGCATTCAAACCCCGCCCTGTTGCGGGCCCCTCCTCCCGCCACCCTAGGGGTGGGGTTGGGGGGGTCCTGCCCGCCCCTGGGCCTCAGAGTGGCCTCTTTATCCACTTTCTCAGGCAGCCCAGCTGCCTGACATCAGGACACACAATGGGGCCTGTATTCTGGAGCCCCACGCCCACCCCGGGACGAAGGGCACAGAGACGGAGGGGAGGCAGCACTGGCCTCCCCATGGTTGTGGGAGGAGAGAGGAGGAGGGCAGAGAAGAGCCAGGCAAGAGCTTCAGCAAAACCAGCTGCAGACCAGGGTCCCTGCACCCTGGCCCAGGCCACCCCCCAGAAGCCCGCTCTCCCCCGGGGCATGGCTGTCCCAGGGAATCAGTCCCACGCACCCTGAGTGGACCCCGGGTGGGTGGGGAAGGGTGCGATGCCGTAGTCACAAGCCAGGGGCTCAGGGTCAGCTTCATAATTTGAGGGGCCCAGTGCAAAATGGAAATGCCAGGCATTTCAGGATGGGGGCCACAGAGCCTGGGGCCCTGTGTGTCTGCTCAGGTCATATGCCCCTGAGGCTGACTGCCTGGGCTTCAGTGTCACTCACGGTGCGAGTCACCCACCTCTGGGCCCCAGCTGCCATGCCTATAATGCATTCCCCACCAGCTCACAGGACAACCATGAGGTCACGGAGACTGGCTGCGTAAAGGACCTCACAGAAGTGTCCCGTGCAAAGGCGCATAGAGAGGGACCTGGGGGTGAGCCTCCACCGAGCGGGAGCAGGCGGAGGGACCAGCCGGCAGGGAGTGGGCTGAGGTGAGGTCTCAGGGATGCTGTGCTGCCTTGGCCCTCGGCGCAGTCCCAGGCCGTCAGTGACCTTACTGAGTGGTCTCAGGAGACCCCTCCCCTCTCTGGGCCTGTTTCCCCATTTTGAAAGTGAGGGTGTTGGATGACATTAGTATTGAAGGTACTGCTTCCCCAGGGATGTCTGGGCTGGGCATGGGGTTGGGGGTGCGAGAGAAGAAAACCAGAGCAGAGAAGTAGATGGCGGTGAAGGGCTTGGAGGCAAACGTCGCCATCCTGCATGGCTTTCCTAGAGACAGGTAGACATATGGCTTGGGGTCTCTGGAGTGTGATCCTGGGAGTCCCTCAGCCTCTCTGACCCTTTTAGTTCCCCTCTTCTACAAAGTCAAGGAATAACGACAAGGACTGGAGCTCCAAGTGGCATACACCCATCTGGTTGGCCACCGCTACGCTGCCCCTCCCTCTCCTCCTGTGTTGGGCAGCCCTGATGCGGCTGAGATGCCCACCTCCTGTGTGACCTGGTGCCTTTGGGCACCTCAACCCTAGAGTATGAGTCCTGATTGGACCAAGCCAGTCAGGTAGACTCATCCCCCTTACCAGTGATTGGCTTAGGCAAAAGCATGTTATACATTTCTGACCAATGAGACGTGAGGAAACATCTGCAGGAGGCTTCCAGAGGAGGTTTCCTTGGATGATGGGGGTGGGGGAGGCCATCCACAGGCCCTGCTCCCCGCCCTTCTTGCCCTCCCGAAAGTGGACACCGTCCGTGGGTCTACATGGGGAAACTGAGGAAGGGGGTGAGTCCCGCATGATGCCTCTGAGCCCCTGGAGATACCAGCCCTGGAGCTGCCCTACCTTGAGCTGTGTGTTGTGAGCAAGAATACGTTTCCTCAGCACTGAAACCACTTTGCATTGGTTCCTGGTTCTTGAGCTGGGGAGGCCCTAACTGGTGGGCCCCTCCTCAAAGTGCAGGGGTGACAAGTGGTGGTGGAGGCTGGCTTCCTGAGCAAAGATGCTCAATGCTCAGGAGGGGGCGTGCGGCCAGGGTGGCCAGTCGCACGGTACCAGGCCACCATCGCCCAGGCTGGAAATGCCTCCCTCACGAGACCCCATCGGGTCCCAGGGCCACCCGGCAGGTCCCTCATCACAGCCTGTGCTGCTGCTGACCAGAGTCCCGGGGGCCACCCCAGGGGGCTTTGTTTGGTGTCTGAAGAGGGATGAAAGGGACAGAAGCCTGGGTGGTCGCTAAAGTAGGCATCCGTCTGTCCATCTGTCTGTTCTTTCAGGAAATGTTTCCTCAGCTCCTCAGCCAGACTCTGCCTGTGGGGGGACAGCTCCGGTGAAGCTCCGGGAAGGGACAGCTGCGCTGCCATATTTTTGAGTGAAGTAAAAATAGCTTATGGAGCAGCATAGACGCCTGTAGGTGACTGTTAACTCGGCCACATGCCCAGGGGCAGTACATCACTCGCAGGCTCTGGAAGTAGGCAGAGCTGGGCTGGAATCCCGCCTCCTCCATTCACCAGCTGTGTGACCAGGAGTGACAGACTCAGCCTCTCTGAGCAGTAACATCTGCCTCGGGGAGTGTTAGGATTTAAAGAGAAAGACATCAAGACAGCCTGGAACCTGGCCCAGAGCGAACGCTAGATAAATTAGTGTTCTGTGTGTGTGTTTAATGGGCAGCCCCTGCCTGGAAGCCGGTGACGAAGCTGTTAACACGGGTTCCTTCTCTCTGTGTGCGGGATGGCCAGTCTTCTTACCTCTTCTTTCTCCATTTGAAAATTGATTGAATTTTTAAAAAATGTATTGGATCATTTTTAAACTCAGGGGAATAAAACTCTTTTTTATTCTTTAAAAAATGACATAGCGCCGAAACCAGTTTGGCTCAGTGGATAGAGCGTCAGCCTGCGGACCGAAGGGTCCCGGGTTCGATCCCCGTCAAGGGCATGTACCTTGGTTGCAGGCACGTCCCCAGTAGGGGGTGTGCAGGAGGCAGCTGATCGATGTTTCTAACTCTCTATCCCTCTCCCTTCCTCTCTGTAAAAAATCAATAAAATATATTTTTTTAAAAAATTACATAGCATTGTGGGGTTTGGTAAAACAAAATCCACCATAATCACCATAACCCTAGAAGGTGCCACTCACAACCCTGGCAGTGGGAGTCCGGAGGGCAGGGAGGGCTTGGAGACCAGCTCCCGGAGCAGCCGATGCTGCTGGTCCCTGGACCACCTGGGGAGGGAGGATCTGGGTGACCCCGAAGGACCCTGCCAGGATTTTGACACAGGGTGTCCAAGAGGGAGTCCGACCTGTATCTGTGCTCCACCGGGAACTCTGGGTGCCAGCACAGGAAGGAAGGTGGGGGTGGGGCAAGGACAGGTGGGTGTCCTTTCTAATGGAGGTGGGTGGGGAAGCCAAGGGGGAGGTTTCCTGGCCATGGGGGGGGGTGGCGGGGGGAACTCACCTTGCAGGGGGAGAGGCCCCTGTCCTGGAACATCGCTTTTGGGGGAGGCACAGGGCTCAGAGCACCATGGGAGGGTGCACCTTGCATCTGCCACTGGCTCTGGCCCCCGTGTTAGCTCTCGGTTGGCACCTGTGATCCTCAGAGCAGTCCTAAATGCTACTCACTCCAGAGCTTCAGTAGGTTTGGGCCCACTGTGTAATGTCGAATGGGACTGCTTGCTCATCCAAGGGCAGCCTGGCTGCGCGAGTTGGGAACACAGCCCTTCACCCATGCTCCTTCCAGGTGTGGTCCCTGGACCCTGCCTCTCCCACCCATCCCAGCCCCTGTCCTCCAACTGGCTCAGCTCTGGTCCTAATTACTCCCCTAACACCCAAGCACCCAGCCCAGGCTGCCCTCCCAACACCCTGACACTTCAGCTAAACTCAACCAGAAACACCTTCCCACCAGCTCCACATAACTCCCCACAGATGGAGGTCACCAGAGCTGCTCGGCCTTCCAGTGCACTGGGATTTAGCTACTGGAAACAAGGCAAAATATGGCGGCTTGAACCAGAATGTCCATGTTGCTGCTGTCAGCAGGCTTGAAGGGGGTGAACGGGAAGACTACGAGTGCTGGGAACCCCATTATGGAATTTCTGAATCGGGGAGAGGAGAAAAGCGGCCTCGCCGTGGATGTGCCAGGGACCCCGGACAACCCCCACCTCTCTGAGCCTCAGCGTTGTGGCCTGTGAAATGGAGCCGCAATACATTCGCTTCATACTATTCCTGTGGGACTGAAGGAGGTTATGGATTTGAGAGCTCTTGGCAAAAAAGCAGCAATGTGCAGGCGGCCCACTCGCCCATCCCCCATGCCAGGCAGCTCTGGGGTGCAGCTCCCAGCATGGCCTGCACCCTCCTTGGGGAGGGGGATATCTGGTGGGATCTCCCTGTGTCCTCCTGGCACCAGGCAGCGTATGGAGCGCAGGAGAAGCGGGCCAGCGCTCCCAGGGCCCCACCCTGAGCAGCGCCCTCACCACGTCTTGGGCTGTCTTGTCCCTGCTTCCTCTCTTTGCACTTTGTCCCTCCTCCTTGGAAAGTAGCCCTCCACTTCCTGTGCTGGCCGACGCCCCCCCCCCCCAACACCCTCTCCGCCCCACCCCCACCCCGTGCAAAGCACCCAGGAAGCTCCTCAGGGCCAATGGGGGGTGGGGAGAGGTTCCAGTCCATTCATTTGAGGGAGCTCTTTGCAAAGGCAAATTCCTTCTCCAGCCAGCACAGCCTAAAAAAACAACAGCAAGAGGCCTCACACATGCTTTACACCCTTATTTATAATTTGTACCTCACCCCAGAGAAAGTGGTTTAGAGGCCTGGGGTGGAGGGAGGAGGACCAATGTAAGAGGGTCCCTGGCACCGAGGGAAGAGGGCTGTGGCACCTCATTGACCCTCATGCCAGCCCCTGAAGGGAGGGTTCCAGGCCTCATTTTCTAGACCAGGAAATCAAGGCCCAGGAGCCGGGGACTGGGAGGGGTCTCCCTGTGAGGAGGGCAGCCAGCGAGCCTTTAAGGCCTCTGGGCAGAGAGACAGGGAGATTCCCACCCTGGTCACCCCAAGAGGACTCCACAGAGTGGCAGCCAGTGTGGATCCTGAAGCTGGTGATGAGACCTGGAGGGAAATCCCAGTTGAATGGTGGGTGCCCTCACACAGGCAGGGACAGAGGGCCCTGGGGGCCTTGGGCTTTGAGCCTGGCACGTGCCATCTGAGGCTGGCAAGAGGGTGGTTAGGTGGCTGTGGGGGGAAATATTCCAGCAGCAGCAGCAGCAGCTGCAGTGGAAATGGAGGGGCCTGGTCATCACCTCCTCCAGGCCAACTCAGCCTCTCCAGGGGTGTGATGGGTCCCCATCAGCCCCCTCGCTGGGCTGAGAGCTCCTTGGAGTAACAGCAACGATAGTCATGCTGACCATGAAACAGTAACACTCCGCACAGTTACTCTGAGCCAGGCATGACCCTGAGAGCTTTGCATGCATGAATCCATCTGCACTTCACAAGCAGTGTCTGTGACCACCCCCACCTTAGAGATGAGGAAACTGAGGCGCAGAGAGATTAAGGACTTGGTAGGAATGATGGGTCCTGCCCCTGCCAGCCCCGCCAAGCCTTATACCTGGTTCTATCAACAAGTCCAAGACCAGAGCAGAGGACAGGGAACAACCCACCCCCAGCTGCTTCGGCTGCCCCAGCCCATCTCTGTGGTCGTCTGTGCTCAGAGAGTTTCAGCCTGTCCAGCCCCTGCTGGAGTCTGCCCCGATCCACAGCCAAGACACCTGACTGACTTGCTAGTCCCTTCCCTTGACATTAGGCCACATCCCATAGCAACACCAGCCTCGGCCTCTCCCCGACGCACCACTGCCTTCCGGACACTGTGAGACCACCCGGGGCCACTGAAGCCCAGGCACCTACTCAGCCTGTTTTCCTTAACTGGCAACTGGGCCCCACGGCCAGCATCCCAGCATGCCTCACTCTCAAGCCCTGCTAAGTCAGGGCGATGTCTGCATTGCTCACTCCTGTGTCAACTCATTCTCGAAATGCGGGTGAGTCCCATCTCAGACGGAAACATAATTAGACTCATAAATACAGAAAGAGAAGACATAGTAAAATCATTACTTTTCGAAGAGGACATGACTGCTTACTTTGAAAATCCAAAGAAATCAACCCGAAATTACTAGATGTAATAAATGCGTTCATACCAATGGTGAGATACGAGATAAAATTACAAAAATCAATTGTATTCCTATATGCTAGTGACATGCAGCTAGAAAAAAAAATCAATGGAAAAAGTACTTCATCCTCAGTAGTAACAAAACACATTAAATATTAAACACTAAGTTAACCTAATTGTAACACATTTATTTTTAATGTTAATATTTTGCTTCTATCAAGAGAACTAAATATATAACAAAAAGCAATACTTTCTAATTTAATAAACCTAATGCAACACAATTAAAGATCTTCAAAATGTGTTACATACTTAAAAATCCATAAATGGTGAAGAATAGCAGAAAGCTTTTTTAAAAGGTAATGGTGAACCCGGCCGGTGTGGCTCAGTGGTTGAACATGGACCTATGAACCAGGAGGTCATGGTTCTATTCCTGGTCAGGGCACATGCCCGGGTTGTGGGCTCCATCCCTGGTAGGGGGTATGCAGGAGGCAGCAGATCTATGATTCTCTTTCATCATTGATGTTTCTCTCTCTCCCTCTACCTTCCTCTCTGAAATAAAAAAAAAAAAGGTAATGGTAGTTGATTTGTCTCAAATGTAAAATGTATTACAAGTAAAAATGATCAAAATTTTATAATGTTGCTTTAAAAAAACAAAAGAAAATTTGAGCATTAAAAATAGGTGGAGGGGGATGGGTGGAGGTGGAAGAGGGCATAGAGGGCATAAAAAGTGATGGGAAAAATAAAATAAAATAAACAAAGAAGAATGATGGTAAGGGGTTATAACACACTGACAAGAATCTGAGTCCATAATGATGCTCAGAAAAGGGGTGAAGGCAAGATCTTTACAGGACAATGTTCTATCTCCAGAAAAAAAATGATAGAATTAGAAAACTCACCCTTTTGCGACCACCAATGAAATTTCTACAAGCAAGGCACATCAATGGATGCTAAAACCACTGTGTGGAGAAACAAATATTTGCACTGTTTCAACTGCCACCCCGCAGGTTCCTTATCTATAATAATCTATAATAATAAAAGCATAATATGCAAATCGACTGAACGGCAGAACAGCAGAACGACCGTCCGGACGACCTTGCTGTGACACCCACTGGTGCCAGGCCAGCCAAGGCGGGTGCGATGCGATTGGTGGGGGGCCCCGCCATCGCTCCACGATTGCCCCACAGAGGGAGGCCCAGGCCACCGGCTGGTGGGGCGATCAATCGGGGGCTCTGCGATCACCCCGCAGAGGGAGGCCCAGGCCACCGACCGCTGGCGCTGCGGCAGGTAGGCAGGGCCTCCTTCTGTGGGGGGTGATCCATCAGGGAGTGCCGGCCTGGTGGGCAGGGCCTACCTCTGGGGGCGATCGATTGCAGGGCTCCCGGACTGTGAGAGGGCGCAGGCTGAGCTGAGGGACACCCCCCCGCAAGTGCACGAATTTCATGCACTGGGCCTCTAGTGAATTATAAAGAAGAAGAAGTACCATTATATTGAAGAGCGTAAGCAGATACAACCTTAACCAACTAATGAAGCTCAGCACCACCAAAAAAGGGACAAACTGACATCACGTGGCTCCTCTGTGATGCCCTGAGAAGTGCACACCTTGCCGAAACTGTGAGGAAACAACCAGACAGACCTACATAGGGGGAAGCCTACCGCACAACTGGCCCAGATGTGGCAGAAAGCGGCGGCATTATGGAAGCTGGAAAAAATCAGAGTGTCTTCGTTCCCAGGAGCTGACGCAGGCATATGACTAACCAGATGCAATGTGTGACCCCTGGCTGGATTCCAGATCCAGACAAGAAGGAATGAGGAAGGACATTTTGAGGACAACTGGAGGCCTTTGTGTATTAGCTGATGTTATTGCATCAATGTCAGGTCTCAGGTGTGATGGAGGCACTTGTTCGAGCTGGGGACTGTCCTTGTTCCTTCCACCTGAAAGGTCACGGTGTCGTCGCGACTGAAATTGCTTCCGTGAAACGAAGCAGCACTAAGGAAATTGGTTAGAAAGATCATCAGAGTGAGAGAAACCGGAGCGTGAAGGCTCGCAGTGGGTCTGTGACGGGGAGTCGCGAGTTCATCAGATTCTTCTCCCAACGTTTCTGTGTGAACATTTCCAAAATAAAGAGTGAGAGGGAAAAAAACAAACAAACCACAACTGGAATTCAGTTCTAGTTTAGAAATAAACTCAAATTATTAATAGAACCGAATGTTGAATAAACCTCATAATATATTCCAAGTAGGCAAAACTTAAATATTTTTACAGAATGGGAGCTGTTAATAAAATAGCTTATTTATTCTTGCTACAGAGGAGGAAGTAAGTTCCTAACTACTAAAAAACGATAAATATAATTAGAAGTAAAGCAGGTATGATCTACTTGAACAAAATAGTCAAATGTGGGAACTTTTTTGAGCAATAAACGCAATCAAACATAAAAAAGAAAGCAGCAGAGCAAGAAAAAAAATGACAAACTACTGAAGAAAAAAAAAAAGAACCCATTTAAAATATAAAGAGTAAACTTTTCCTCCTAAGTGCTTGCAGGAGACAGATATGACCCTTTATGCCGAAGAAGATACCAGAATAAACAGCAATGTGGAAAGTGCAGTCTTCTTAGCCATGGAAAATGAAAACATAAACAAGTTTAAAATGAAATTATATGCTCATCAAACTTTAGTGTTGACAGGGAGGCAGGGCCTCATGGAACAGGTGCCCTCGAACCTGGGTGGGGTCCGCTTTGGGACAAGTCAGGTGGAGCAGCGAGGGAGAGAAAGGGGGCGACAGAGGGAGAACCATGGAACCACTGGCCGGCCCCAGGAAGGGGGCCAGGAGCTGAAATGCCTCCGGCAGATGGGTGGCCAAGCCTGACCCACTCAGCATTGGCAGTGCCCACGGTGGGCCAGGAGTTTTAAAAAGCCTCCAGCAAAGGCCAGTCCTCTGGCTGGCCTCTGGGCTGGGAACAGAACCCAGGCAGTCTGGGGCCCAGCATGGAGTGCAGGGGGAGGCTTGGGGGTGCCCAGGACTCCTCCCTCAAGTCCCAAGTCCCCCCACATCCACTCTCCCTTTGGGCCCTGCCCTGTCCACACCAGCTCAGGCTGCTGGGAAACAGGGGTTGAGCAGCCAGCCCAGGCCCCTAGGGGTGGGCCAGGCTCAGCCAGCTGTGTAAGTAGAACAGACAGTGTGGAGACACAGCAAGTGGCAGGCAGGAGGGTCAGTGTAAGCAGAGGTGACATGGCTCCGTCTGGGGTTCTGACACAGGGATGTCATTAGGTGGAAAGGGACCAGAACGGCTCTTAGCCACATGTGGGTCCCCGCCAAGAACAGCACATGGATTCTAAGATACAGAAACACTATAGTTGAGCACTCGTTACTGCTTGTCCTATGCAGGTGTTGAAATGCGTAAGTCAACAGCATTTGGACCTCTGTCGGAGCAGCAGCCTCGGGCAGGACGCCTGGGGGAGGGCAGGCCTGTGGGCCACGGGGCCATGCAGGCGTGTGACCGTCCCGGAGCTGGCGGCACCCTCATCAGGCTCACAGGGGGCTCATGGAGCGATGCTCTCGCCTGTGCACCCAGCGCAGTGGCGGGAAAGCCCTGTAGACAGTGGCAGCTGCCCTCCGCCCCTCCCCTTCTCCCCATCAGCTCTGTCACCCCTGGCCCCCGAACTGGGCCTCCATCCTCGGTCTCCTTTCCCCAGCCCCCAATTACTTCCAGGTGTGTTTGTCTGGAATGCAACAGCACCTCGCGTCACCCCCTGCTTCCACCTTAGCAGAGAACCCCGTGCCCCCTCCATCTGGTCTCCGCTGCCCCTCAGGCTGCCCCTCTCGCCTGCGCCCCCTCCCGAGGTCCCTCCTCGATCTAACTGTGCCCCCTCCTGCCCTGGGGACCTGCTCAGGCCTAGGCCCCGGCCCAGCATCACCTCTGGAAATCTGTCCCATTTTCCGGGCAGTGACTCTGCTGTCCTCGCACCCAACCGCACCTGGACAGGCCTCCAGCCTGCCTGTCACAGGTGGCAGCCAAGGTTTCTACCTGAGAAGCCCCTCCCCACAGTAGTGAGCGCCCTCGGGGAGGACCCTGTCCTAGTCACCTGTGTATCCTCTGGCACCACGCGGGACCCACAGCAGGTGCTCAAAAGGATCTGTGGGAGAATACAAATGGACAGCGCCCCCAGAAAGCCTGGGGTGAGTGCTAACAGTCACATTAACCAATGCTTACAGCACTTCCTGGATCACCTGGTGCTTCAGGCTAAGACAGATTGCTCAGGTCATCCTCACTTTGCAGATGAGGAGACTGAGGCACAGAGAGATTAAGTAACTTCTCAGGGTCACACGGCTTAAGAGACAGAGCCAGGTCTCAAGCCAGGTGCGCCTGGGGCAAGGACCCCGGCTCCCAACCGCTTCTCACTGGCACAGAGAGAACAGTAAAGCCGGCCTGGCCTGAACGGAGGCGCTGGAGGGAGAGGGAAGGGACTGGGAGCAAGAACTTACTTCCTCCTCTGTAGGGGAGCTGGGGCTCCGTGGCTGGGAAGAGCCTGCATCTCAGGCCAAGAAATAGAGAAGCCGGGGAACATGGACAGGGTGCAGGCAGAGGGTCCAGTGTGAGAGCCCAGCCCCTGCCCTGCCCTCCTCGCCTCCAGGACCGCAGACGCTCACGGAGGGAAGCCGGAGCAGCCGGAGAAATACACGCCTCCCGGGCCCTTTACTCGTCAACTGATGCATAATTCAGGGCAGGTGGCAGGCGGCCCCTCTGCTCTAAAACCAGCACCTGTCACCTGCCACAGCAGCCTCTTCCAGTGGCACGGTGCCTGGCAGTGCCCCCACCCGCCACCCTGCAGATGACAACCTACTTCTAATTAAGGTTCCTGCCAGGGGCTGCTCCCACCTGAACCCAGACAACCCCAGGTACAGAAAGTCAGGAAGCTCGGGTTTGAGGTTTCTACAGTGTCAGGTTTCTGAAGCTCAGATCTGATCGTTCCCCCTCTCCTGACCTCAGAGAACCTGGGACCCCCAACTGCAGGCAGCTAAGGGGGCAGCTTTGGAACCAGACAGACCTGGGTTTGCATCCCAGCTCCACTGATGTGGGCCCTAGACCCCTCTCGGGTTCTCAGGGTGGTTGTGAGGGTGAAAGGGAGTAAGAAATAGCTCATCCCTCATCCCCTCTGCCCACAGAAAGTCCTGAGTGGCTGCGGGGGAAACTGGCCATTGAGCAAGGAGGCCTGTGCCCGGGAAAGTACCAGTACTCCTTACCTGGTAAAGGGTCAGAGTGCACTCCGGGGGTTGACAACCGCAGGATGCCAACACGGTCATGCAGAGGTGGGCAGAAGAAACGATGCCCATAGGCACTAGGGCATCGTGCTAGGTCTTTATATTTTCTCTCCAATCCTCAAACAGTCCCATACATAGGGGCTATGGTCCCCATTTTACAGGTAAGGAAACTGAGGTCCATCCATCATAATAAGCACCTTTTAAAGCACCTGGGCTCTCAGTTCTTCCAGTAAGGTCTGGGAGACCCAATGGCCTTTGTGGGAAGTAAGCTAACACCAATGAGGGCAGGTATGTGCTGGTGTCTTGCTGCCCGTCCAAAAGTCATCTGAGCCAGTCACACAGTCCCAGCTGCTAAGCCCTCCATAAGGTTACCATGTGACCCCGGCCCCAGCCTGAGCTCTCACCTGCCTGCCCTTCCTACACCTGCACCATATAGAGCCACCCGCCACTTCCTGAAAATGCATAGAGTAGGTGTGCAAGTTTTTAAGGGGAAAGTAGTTTTAAGTCCCTGGATCTGTGCTTAGGCCTGTACATGGTAGATAGTCAGTAAATGTTGGGTGGTGGATGGATAGATGGGGAGGCTGGGGAGGCTGGTGAAAGGATGGGTGAGCAGACGGATGAAGAAATGGGTGTATGGGTAATGAATGGATAAGTGAATGGGTCAATGAATGGGTTGATTGGTGAATGAACAGGCAGGTAGACAGATGGCTGAGTGGGTGGATGGATGGATGAGCAGGTAGATGTTTGAATGGAGAAGATGATGAGTGGATAGCTAGATGGATATGTGGATGTATGAATGGATGCATTGTTGAATGGGCAGGTAGGGGGTTGGATGGATGGGGAGAGGGAAGAATGAGCAGCAGATGGGTGTGCTAGGAGCCAGACCTTAGCTCACGGTGTGAGAGAATTCAGCTCAGCCTGGTCCAGATGGAGCGGCCTTGCCTTGGGTGGCAGTGAGTCGCCGTCTCTTGGCAGAGCTGTTCTAGAGCAACACGAGCACTGCGTGGACCCCTGTTCCCCTCTTAGCTTTGGTTTTGGTGTGAATCATCCTTCTGCCTACCCTGTCCAGGTATTGGCCTTGGGCTGGGATCTCCCCGGGGACAGTGCCCCTCTAAGCCCATGTGCAATCAACAAATACTTCTGGAGGAAGTTGGCAATCCTCTCTGAGTTTTGTACCACAGCGCGTGAGACGTGGGTTAGACTCAAGGTCTTAGGTCTAAAGGGAACTTAGACATCCTTAGAGCTACCGTTTGGACTATAGCTACCAGGAAGCCACTCTCCTCTTGGATCATTGGCATACTAACTTCTGGGTCCAGAGCTGCTTTGCTCCTTCTGTCCCCAAGCGCATGGACAACAGATCCCTAAGCAGTGACCCCAGGGGGGAGCAGTTTGCAAGGAATTGATGCTGTAAGCGTTAACTCACGGGGGAGCCTCCAAGGATCAGAAGATGCTAGGAGAGGGGGAGACAGTGAGGGACAGAAGGGTGCAAAGAGCCCAACTCCAGTTGGGGGTGGCTCCAGTCAGGATACCCTAGAGAGGGCTGGCAGTCATGCCAACAGCATGTTCAAGCAATTCGTTGTGGCTCTAGCCAGTTCTTACTCTGTGCAGGAAGGGTGCAAGGGCAGTTCTCAGACTGAGGCTGGCAGATGGGCAGTCAGCATCCCAGACAGAAGATGGGTAGGCAGGCATCTTGAGACATTTTCCTCCCCAGTAGACAAGATGTCCCAAGCCAGCCCAGCTGAGTCCATGGACCCCCAAACCCAAGCCTGGCTGAGTCCCAGGTTAATCAGGTTCTGTGTTTTCCCCTCATGTAAACGTCTCTGCTGTGGGCAGTGAGCCCTAAGGTCGGGGGTAGGAAGGGGAGAGAGAACCAGGGGTCTGCCAGGAGGAGCAGGGCTGAGGTGCAATCTTTGGACTCATCTAGCCACTGTCGGTGCCACATCTCTGCTTGGACACCAGGTGCATCTCAGGTTTCACAGGCCAACGTGGAACTCCTGACTCCTCGCCCAGCCCTCCTCCACCTCCAAATTCTCGCCTTCTCTCACACCCCAGGTCCAACATGCTCATTTTCTAAATCCGGCCACTTCTCCACCTGCTGCTCCCCTGCTCCTATCCAAAGCATCTGTCACCTGGATGAAGTGACACCTCCCCACTGCTCTCCCTGCGCCCCCCCCCACCCCCATCTCCCTGGCCACTCCCTTCACTCAAGGTTTGCTGTGCCTCTAACCCCCAGGCCCCTCCTGCCTCTGCCTGAATGTACCACGCCCAGAGGTCTGCAAGGTAGACCCCCACTTCACTCCAGGCCCCACCTATATGCCCACCTATGACAGAAGAGGCCGCCCATGGTCACGCTAAGGCCAAAAGTCTTCCATCGGTTTTTGTACTTTATGCTTCTTCCTCGTGCCTGACGCCACCTGGTATCATTCCGATTCCCTTGCCCGTCTCTCATTGGAACCCAAGCTCCCGGCCACTCCTGTCTCCCAGAGCCGGGAAAGTCTGGGCATAGAGTAGGTGTGCAAGACGTTAAGGGGGAAGTAGTTTTAAATCCTGGAAAAAGTATTAAGACAACCACCAAATGCAAAAGGTATTTCCATGAAGACGACGCTATAAAAATTTCAGAGCGTTCACCCCATCGTGTGGGGGTGGAGGGAGGACAGCAGTTAACCCTGGTGTGACATGCACCCTGTTCCAGGCCAGCGGGCATTTCCCTCCATCCTGCCCGGGTCCAGTTCGCCCAGCTCTAACCGTCAGCCCCAGCCAGCTGTCAGCCTCCCCTTCTGATCAGGCTCAACCTGGTGGGATTGCTCAGGGCCTGGGGCGGGGATGACCACGGGGCAGGCCAAAGGGGAGCCGGAGGAGCCCCCATACACATTCTCTCCAGGGCTGGGGTAGAACCCCTCTCCCAACACCATACAAATGGACCATGAACATGGTGTTCCTGTCTGCGCCAAGTCCCATGGGGTAGGGCGCTTGGGTGGGACCCACCAGGCGCTGGGTGGCTGCACAGCCCCGAATCTGCACTGCCCTCTAAGCAGCGGTGACCAGGCAGAAGGTGGTGGAGCCCTGGTCTGCTTCCTAGCCATCCACCCTTACCCACCAGGTTCCGGGGTTCCTGGCTCCTGCCCCTCGGCCCTGGGAGGCCTGCAGGAACCCTCCACCCAGCCTCTCGCCGGGCTCTGCTCCCTCAGCCGTCAGCCACCAGCTAGCGCTCGTCCCTCTGCCCTGCTTCCACCCCCCCGAATCCTCTTTCCTTCTCTGCTTCCTTGGTTCTCTTTCTGGAGCTGGGGAAGGCTCCTGGGCCCAGGTCTGGAAGCCACTCTGCCCTCCCCGGTTACCCTGACCCTTAGGCATCCACCAGTAACAGGGTGAATGCCCAGCACCCAAGGAAGCTCAGTTGATGCTTTGGAAGGCCTGATGCAGAACTCACCCAGGGAGGCACAGACCACACCTACCCCCCACGCCCTCCTCAACTCGGAGCGTCCTGCTTCTCTAGGATCCAGTGTCTTGGGAACGAAGCTATAACCAGGAGAGTTTGTCACATGGATCCCAGCTGGGTCAGCAATGTCCAACAAGATGGGCCCGACTCTGGGCTTTCTTCACCCGCCCCTCCGCCCAGCACAGCCAAACTGTGGTGCAGGCCTGAGGGTGCTGGCATCCCATCTGGGGCTCGACCCTCCCTACCCGGGGCCCAGAGCTCGGTGCCTTGTGCTCACTCCTACGCCTGAGGAGCCGCAGCCTCAGTCCCCGCTTTCACAATGACCTCCAAGCTCAGGGGCACAGGGTGGTGCCAGGTGGGCAAAAACACAGGAAGCAGGTCGCCCAGGCTCCCTCCTGTCCTGCTCTCCACGCATGGGCCACAGGCACCCCCACCCTTCCTGCGAGGCGCACAGCACCTGGGCCTTCCCTCTGTTTTGCCAGCTCTGCCGTCTGTCCCAGGCCCCCATTCGGGTGGGACACATAGAGGAGGCCTGTTCTCCGAAAGATCCTTACATGTTACAGTTCTGGAGTGACTACTGGGGCTCTGCAGGCCTTCCTGGCCCAACAATTCTGCCATCCTGCCACTGCCCAAGAAGGCCCTTCTTCCTCTCCGACCCCATGTCACAGCCCCGCCAGGTCCAGCACACACATCTGACCTTGCGGCCTGGCTCCTCCCCCTGTCCACAGAGAACAGCCGAGCCTTTCCTGACCTGGCCCTGCCTTCCCCTGAGCCTCTCCTCCTGCCCCTTCTCCACTTCCCAGGCTCCAGCGGCAGACGTAGGGGCATGCTTACTTCCTCCTCAGCACCCAAACCTCCCTCCTTGTGGGCAGAACCTAGCTTTAGTTCAGGGTTATCCTGGGAGCCCAGGAATCGTGAAGGTGGACCCCAGCCCTGGTTTCTGATCAGTCTCAGCCCATCCTAGTACCCCAACCCTTTGCCAGTGCAGACCCCAGGCTGAAGCCAGGCGGCGCCAGCATCTCTCTGTGGCAGCCATTGGTCCAGACGAGGGACTCAGGGAGCCCAGTTGGGGACCTTTGTTTCATCTCCTGCTTGACATGAACAAGGAGGCACCGTGTTCCAGTGCCTGTGGCTACACCCGGCTGCAAAGAAGGGGTAAGTTACAGACCCGTCCCAGGTTGGCCAAAGCTGTTACCACCCCCACATAGTTCCCTGCCTCCTTTGGGATGCAGAGGGGACTCCAGTGCCAGCAGGAGGGACAAGCCCTCTGTGCAGGGAACAGGCTGCTGTGTTAATGGGTAACAGAGACTCCACTCAACTCCTACTGTTCCTACTTCCCAAGCAAGAAGGACGGTCTTCAAACTGGAAAAGGGAGAACATGTAACAGGGAATGCGGCCCAAGGTATATCTGGCTGTTTCCCATGGCTTCCATGAGCCCGGACGGCTGGAAGGATGTAAGAGGGGCCGGCACACCAGGTGGACAAGGACGGTGGGCTCAGAGCACCAGAGACTGGGCCCAGATCTTGGCCTCAAGAAACTCCCAGCTCAGACAGCCTCCCAAAGACGCTGCAGGCGGTCAGGAAATAACAATAACAGCAGCTGCAATTCCTGCATGCCTGCACCATGCGGACACCGGACTCAGCCCTTTATACGCAGTAACTTGTTTAAGCCTCGGTAGGACCCTATGGAATGGGGGTTGTTATCACCCACTTTGTGGGTGAGCAGAGAGGTTAGGAAAAAAACACAAGACTTCAGGGGTCAGCTGGGTTCAGGGCCCGGGGCCAGCGTTTTTATGCACGTGGTGTAGTGGTGCTGCTCTCACTATATCACAGCAGTGTCCCCCCATCACTTTTATATTCCTCTTCTTCTTTTTTACTTTTTGAAGGTGAGGATATTTTCCCTTGATTTTTATAGAGAGTGGAAGGGAGAGGTAGAGGGAGAGAAAGGCGGGGGGGGGGGGGGGGAGAGAGAGAGAGAGAGAGAGAGAGAGAGAGAGAGAGAGGCTTCAATGTGAGAGAGACACATTGATTAGTTGCCTCCTGCACACCCCAGTCAGGGATCGAACCTGCCACCGAGGTACATGCCCTTGACTGGAAATCGAACCCGTGACCCTCTGGTGCACAGGCTGACGCTCTAACCACCGAGCCACACCGACCAGGGCTCTTTACATTCTTCAAAAGGCCAAGCATTGTGTCTCACACATTGATCATGTTTCCATAAAACTTCCTCGTCTCCTCTTTTCTGTGAGGATTCCTACGTCAGTAAATCAGGGGGATATCAGAGTCCAGCCTAATAGCGTTTATCATCCAATCAAAGTCCATACTTGACTCAGAGTTCCTTAGTTTTCACCCATTGCCCTCCCCTGTGCCAGGGTCCCCTCCAGGATGCCACCATACAGTTAGCTGCCATGTCTCCTTGGGCACCGCGTGGCTTTGGGAGTTTCTCAGACTTTCCTTGGCTTTGATGACCTTGACACGCCTGAGGAGTACTAATCAGGTGTTCTGTAGAATTTTGTCTGATGTTTTTCTCATGACCAGACTGGGGTGATGGTTTTAGGAGGAAGATCATAGAGGTAAAGTGCCACTCTCGTCACACCATATCTACCCGACTTATTACTGTTGTTGGCCTTGACCCCCTGGCTAAGGAGTGCTTCTCAGCTTCTCCCCTGTAAAGCCCCTCTCTCCCCTCCTCACACACTGTGCCTGTGGAAGGCAGTCACCTTCACAGCTCCCCTCCTTGATGAGGAATTATCTACAGAAATTATTTGAATTATTTCTGTACAGGAGAGTTTCCTAGTATTTATTTATTCATTCATTGAATCATTTATTTATATCAGCATGGCCTCATGAATATTTATTGTATACTTTGAAACCTAGTATATTTTGATTTTTGCAAAGCATTTGACTCTGCAATCCCTGGTTTTCCGGGGGTTGTTGGTAAAAAGTGGATAATTGGTGTTCACTAAACCCTATATCTAACGAATGGTAGCTGTCCACCCTGGAACACTAGTGGGTTGGGAAATCAACGTCTCTACTTGTTTTTTATTTTTTTTAATAAATTTTATTAATTTTTAGAGAGAGGAAGCGAGAGAGACAGAGAGAGAGAGAGATAGCGTGTGCGAGAGAAAGAAACACCGGTGGGCTGCCTTCTGCATGTTCCCTGGTTATGTGTCCTAACCAGGAATCAAATCCACCACCTTTTGGTGTATAAGACAACGCTCCAACCAACTAAGCCACACCAGCCAGGGCTCTACCTCGCTTGTAAACAAACGAAATAGAAACCGTGGGATACATAGCATTTTGAAAGGATCCCTACCGGCAGGGAAAGGACAATCCTATTTTGTAATGTATATGTGAAGTCGGTGTGTAGTGAGTAGGGATGCAAAATGTATTTCCATGGGTCTCAGTCAACCATACAGCCAGAGCAGAACAGCCCCTATGAGGCCCTGTCCGTGGTCCTGCCCTGTGTTTACAATCAGCCTCGTGAATCCCCACAGGAAGCCCAGCTTCTCCAACCTGCAGGCAGCGCAGCCTCTGAGAGTGACAGAGCTAGGATCTGATATTCTCTCTCGTGTCTGTTACAATGGAATGAAATGGACAAGATGGAATTTGGTAGGAATAGGGCCAAGTAACAGGTTTAGATTCAAGAAACCATTATTGACACAGACAACAGGCCTGATCTCTTCAACAGTGGGGGTTGAAAAACAAAAAGAATTGCATTCGAGTAAGAGAGACTTCAGGATCACAACAAATGGGTGCACTACACAGTTACAAGAATCTGGAGAGAAAATTAATTTAAACAAAACAGGAAAAAATTGACATTTTGGGGCCAACTAGGAAATCTGAATAAGGTCTGCATATTAAATGAGCTGAGAATTTATTGAAGCAGAAAAATGCTAATCATTTAAGTGGGGAAAAATCAGGCTACAAAACAGTATGCACAGCATGATCTCATTTTATAGAGAAAATCTACATATACGCATAGAAACAGCTCTGGAAGCACGTGACCAAGGTGTCACAGTGGGGCTCCCTGGGAGATGGGAACATGATATCTTTATTTTTGCTTGCCCATATTTCTTTTCTTTACATATATAATTAACTTTAGAGAGGAAGGGAAAGGGAGAGAGAGACAGAAACATCAATGATGAGAGAGAATCATGGATCGGCTGCCTCCTGCATGCCCCACACTGGGGATCGAACCGTGACCTCCTGGTTCATAGGTCGATGCTCAACCACTGAGCAACCCCGGCCAGGCTCCATATTTCTAATTTTCCACAGTGGTTAAAAACTGCTTCTGCACGGATATATGATTGTGCTTTAAGTAGAAAGCAATCGTTGACCCTCCTCCAGCACGGAGAGAATGCTGGCTTGGCAGAGGTTTCTAAGAAACATCCCTGGGCATGGAAAGTGTGGTGCACCATTCAAAAGGCGGCCTCACTCTGAGCCACCTGCCTGTGTGAGTGCTGGGCTGAAACGGCCCCGCGGGGTCTCCTGGTCCAGCCCCTCCATGTTATAACTAGGAAAACGGAGTCACACAATTAGTGAGTAGCAGCTCCAGGGCTAGAAGCCAGAGGTTTGGCCCCTGTCGGGTCACGTGGGAATGTCTTAGGGCTTCAGGAACAGGGGCTATTTGGCTTGGAGAAGGGAAGATGGGTAGGGAGGAGTGAAGGGGGCAGGAGCGCTGTTTTCAAATATTTAAAGGCTGCCACGTAGGAGACAGACCCGTGTGAATCCCTGTGCAGAACCTCGATGACTGTGTGACAAGCAGGTTTGGCTCTAGAGTGCATGAGGGAGAAGGTTTTAACAACTGTCCAGCCAGGGCATAAGGTGGGAGGGGTGCTGGGGGCTCAGGGCTGAGCCCACGTGGCCTCCTGCCGGAGGTTGGGAGGATACAAGATGATATCCACCACTGAGGCTCGGGGCTCTGGGACTCCCGGTTCCATCCACAGCCAGTGGCTCCTTCCTCCCTGCAGCCAGCGTCCTGGGAGGAAGGAGCCAGGGCTCTCTCTGTGCCCGGGGGCTGCTCAGCCTGCCTCAGGGGAGCGCAGGGGCTTGGCCAGCCTTTGTGGAAGGAGAAGATCCTGGTGGCTGCAAAAAGTGCCCCTGGGCAAAGCCCGGAGGAGCAGGAGGGCTGGCGGGCAAGGTCTTCCGGAAGGCTGGGTGGGCTGCGACGGAACCCCAGTGCGATCATCCTGGGATGGGCTGAGTTCTCAGACTTGACACCTGCCTCATCCACTTCCACCTACTGCTCCCGGGGATTCCCAGGTCCAGGCCACACCCAGGTGCCTGGGAGAGATGACCTATCATCCCACTTGCAGGTGACAGGGAGACAGGGACCCCATCGAGCCATGCCCTGGGAACCCAGTATTCTGAAATGCTAGGCTGGAGCTGTCCTGGGCACAGAACGCCAGCCAGTGCCCCTTTGAGGCCCGTGGCCCCGTGCTCCCCAGGCACAGCCTGAGGCCTTGGGAACTCACTGCTCTGGGCCTCTGTCCCCTGACCATTTCGGAGTGCACAGCAGCAGGAGGTGGGGATGCTCACTGCCAGGTGGGTGCCCTGCCCTCCCCCAGCCATCGTCACCAGTCCCTGTGCCCATGGCATGAGAGGACACTGATGGAAAAGGCAGCACCCATCCTCTGATTTCAGCCCTAATAACAACCAACATCACTCCTGCTTTCCCCAAATAGACGCAGGCCCGCCCCAGGAAACACTGCTGGGCCGCTGCTTCCCAAGGCTGGCTTCGGCAGGCCTGCCGCAGCCGACACAACCCGCTGCCAGCCAGGCCTCCCATCGGAGCTTGAATGGGGGTCTCAGCAGACACCTCCTTCTGTGTTCCAGGTAGGGGTGCTGTCCAGGACGCAGGCTGCAGAGCGCCCCTAGTTGTCCTCCTCACCGCGGCTAGGCCCAGCCAGGCTCCCGCCCCGCTCCTGGAACCCCGTGCACAGACCTCTGCGTCTCAGTCACGCGGGGTGGGCAGGGGCCAGGGTCCCAGGCCAGGTTCTGACAGCTCCGCGCCCCAAACATCAATGGGTTGCCGGTCGGTCAGAGGGACCGGCCCTGCGGGGCAGGAAGATGGGCAGAGAGGACGCCCTGGGCATGACGCCCGCAGCACCGGCGCTAAGAGTGGAAGCGAGGGTCCCACGGGGCAGGTGGGGGCAGGCGTGGCACAGGCGGATTCCTCCCGGGGTGCAGCCGCCGCCTCGGGCAGGAGAAGCGGCGGGGAAGCGGGGGAGGGGCAATAGAGGGGGTTTGGGGCCGGGGTCGGGGGGAAGGCAAGCGGGGCGGGGGGACACGGAGGCTCAGGGGATGGGGCGCGGGCGCCGGGCGCGGTCCCCTTACCTCCTCGCCCTGGCCGAAGCGCAGGCCGAGCGCCGCCACGCGCTCCACGCGCAGGAAGCCGTCGGGGTCGCGGCCGCACACCTCGAACACCTGGCGCAGGCGGCGCACCGAGCGCAGCAGAGCCGCGGGCGCGCCCGCCCAGCCCGCGCCGCCCGCCATCCGCGCCGCCCGCAGCTAGCCCGAGCCCCGCGCCGCCTCCCGCCGCCCACCCCGCGCCGCCATCACGCGCGCCCGCCGGGCCGGGCCGCCGCGTGGGTCTGCGGCGCAGCCTCCCTCCGCCCGGGGGCGGCGGCCGTGTCAGGCGCGGCGCCGCAGCCCCGCCGCTCGGGGCGGGCGCGCGGGGCGGGAGGCGGGAGGAGGCGGCGGCGCGGGGACTGCAGACAAAAGGAGCCGCGCGGCTCCGAGTGGGGCCGCCACGCGGGCCGGCTGACCTCTCACGCCCAGAGCCGCCGCCGCCTCTGCTGACTCCGTTTCCCTCGGAGAACCGAGCTCGTCTCCTCCCCTGGAAAACCCGAAGGGTGGGGGGTGACAGGTGCCCGGGAATTCGGAGCTGCCCAAGGCCCCGCCCCTCCGCGGCCTGAGCGGGGGCCACCGGACAGCCTCTCCTCCGCCCCGCAGTCTCCCTACCCAAGGCCAGCCCATCTCTGCCCCTTTGAGGGTACGGAGACTCAGTGTGTCCCAGGTGCTTCGTATAGTAGCGTGTTCGATTGTGACAGCCATCTCCAAGGAAGCTGAGACCCAGAGAGGCTGAGCTACTTACCCTAGGCCACACAGCTTGGGAGAGGCAGGGCCAGGATTCCTATTCAGTCTAGCTCTGGATGGATCTAGACCCCCTACTCTTAACTTTCTCTGTGCTGCCTTGGAAAGAACAGTCTGCAGGCCTGGGACCACACAGGCCTCCCTAACAGCCCTCCGGGGCCAGCGTTGGGCTGGGGAGGGGTGCAGAGCGGAGAAGCAGAGACCCTGGGGCAGGGGAGGTAGAGAGAAGACCAGGAACAAGCAGGGAAAAAGGAAAGCTAGGGACTTCCACTGGGCTTGCCTGTGCAGGCCTCAGGGACACCCACCACCTCGGGGAGGTTCCCTCCCTTCCCAGGGTTCCCGCCCTCTGCCCTCCCTGGGAGTCCTGGATGCCCAAGCTCAGAGCCCAGGACAGAATCTCAGTCCTAAGGACTGGTAGCAGCATCCAGACCTGGACCTTAGCCTCCTCCCAGGAGTCCTCAGCTGAGCCTTTCCCGCAGCTGCTCGTGGTGACACCCAGCCCTGCCTGGGGGCCTACAGGACCTGGCCTGGCTCTCCTCTCTCCTTCTACCTTGTTGCTCAGCATGCCAGACCCCTGTGGCACCCGTTGCCCACAACCCCCAAACGGGCTTCAACTGAGCCCACCCCACCATATACTTTCCAGCTCAAGGTTTCCTCCTCCAGGGAGCCTTCCTTGATGCCACCCCACCTTGCCCATTAGTCCGAGTTCTGGTGCCTCCAGATTCCTACTTAGTTTTATAATTCTCTGGTAAGGTGCCCATCTCCCCAACCATGCTGGGAGACCCTTCAGGGCAGGATGTGTCTTAATCACCTTCTTGTCCCTGATCTCCAGCCAAGAGAGGGTCCAGAGGAAGGAAGCCCAGAGAAGATGGTCCTTCCTCCTCATTTCCAAGGGCAGTGCAGGGACTCACGGATTCCAGGGCAGGCTGGGCCCAGTTCTGCACACGGGCTGTGTGGCCTCCTCTCTTGGATCTCAGTTTCCACCTCTGTGGTCTCCTGCTCAACTCCAGATATTTCCTATGCAGCAGCCACCATGTCCTACCTCTGATGGGGTGCCAGGTTCCCAGACCGAAGCTCCAGGGATGAACTTGACCTTTAGCTGCCCTTTCCCCCTTGACACTTTAATTCCTACAGGAGCACCCTCGGCGAAGAGAGAGCTCTGAGTTTGAGGACTGGTGAGTCCAGGATATGGGAGAGTGGGAAAGGGGAGGTCTGGGGGTGGGGGTTTTAGGAAGAGTGTCGCTTTCTCTGCCAGCTGGATGCTCCTCAGAAGAAACGAGTTTTCTCATCTGTACGATGGGAGTAAGAGCAGTAGCTCTCCGAGGGGTGAGTGAAGATAGAACCAATGTGTGCATTACTTCCCCTCGCATCCGCCCTAGGACACAGAGGCAGTGCAGGAAAAGAACCAGGGGTAGCAGGGGAACGGAAGAGGCTGGAGGCAGGGGTTGGAAGCTGGGGCCGCTGCCTGACCCAGGTCCCTCACATTCATTCCTGCACAGCAGCTCAGGCCTGTATTCTTCCATCCAAGAGGCTCAGCTCAGCAAGGAGCTGGGCAGGAGCTGGGGCTACCCCCTGTTGGGAGCTGCTGAGTTGGCTCTCAAACTCCCCAAAATGGGGGATCAGGGGAGCTGGGAGACCTTACCCCCCATCAGTTGGCAGAGGTGGGTGCCTCGGATCTGAGCGTGAACAAATGCTAGGTGAACCTAGCCCTTAGCCCACACCAGATGTGTGGTTCTCCCCAGAGGCTCACATCAGATTCAAATGTCCCCTCCTCAGGGAGCCCTGCCTGCCTGAGCCTGGCTCTCCAGCCAGCTTCCTCTCGGCAATTTTCTCTCTGCGGGGGCTGCCTATCTCCCCAGTGGGACGTGGGCGTGGGCGGGTCCTGTTGCTCGCCACTGCCTGTGGGGGCCAGCACAGTGCACACAGGCACTCTCCTGGTTGTCATTGTTCTTGCTGAGTGCTGGGGGACAGAGAGAGGAGAGCAGCCACAGGCCTTGCTGAGCCCATAGCTGGCAGTCATGACATCATGTGATCTGTGCTGAGGGTCCAGGCTGTGGGAGCCCAGGAAGGCCTGCTCAGCGCTTAGGAGGACCCTTTGAGCTGGTGCAGTTTCCAAGTTCCCAGGTGGTTAGAGGTGGACTGGGTCCAGATCCCCAGGGCTCCCAACTCCTTGGTCTGAGACCTCAAAGTGCAGCCCCAACAGATATGGCGAAAGAACACCCACATCAGGGCCCAGCTGCAGACTGGAACCTGGGGGTGGAGAGGTTGCTTCAAGGAGGCAAGAGGCCCCTTTAGGGGAGGGGTGAGCAAGAAGGCGGGAGCCTCCCTCCTCCCCTCTTCCTCCAGGGCATCTCCAACAGCTGCACAGCCTCAACTGGCACATCTGGGAAACACACAGGGAGCAGCAGCTGGGTTCTGGCCCGTTCGCTAGGGAGAAACAGGAGTTTGGTCAGGTCGATGCCTTGCTGAGAACCCATCTGCCGGCTTAGGCTTTCCTGCTTGGGGTACCTTCTCACTCCCACCCCCTCCCTCATCCCACTTCCTCTGGCCAACTCCTGTCCTTGCGGGTTCGGTGGAAGTGGCCCCTCCTGCAGGAAGCCTTCCCTGAGCACACTCTCCCTGCCTGATGCCTCTCCCTTGTGCTCCTGTGGCATTCTGTGCAGAGGTGACAAGCATAGACTGTGTGGGCCACCCAGCACCTGGGGAGAAGGCTGCGGTGAGCGTCAGGTGAGTTGATGTACATAAATGTGTGTAGCAGCTGGTCAGATCAGGGCCACACGTGGTGAGTTCCGGCGATTGTACTGTCCTGGCATCTCTTACTCCTGCTACTTACCAAGCGCATCTGGGAAGTAGGTATGAAAGGTCACGCAGTGACCACAAGGTACCAGAGGGCAGGGACGACTGTGTCATTTTTCTTTTGATTTTCTAGTTCCCAGCTCCGAGCACAATGCCCAATCCACACGGTCAAGGTGTGTGAAGGGATACATTGAGGGAGGAATGGGCAAATACGGTGTGGTGGGCTGAAAGATGGCCCCCAAATGGTACCCACGTCCTAACCCATGGGCCCTGTGAACGTTACTTGATTGGAAAGGAGTCTTGGGTGAGCTGAGTGGGCTCTAAATGCAGTCACAGGAATCCTCCTAAGAGGGAGGCAGAGGCCGATTTGACACAAGCAGAAGAGGAGGCAATGTGGCCACGGGGGCAGAGGTCGGAGGGATGCAGCCAGAAGCCAGGGCATGCCGGCAGCCCCAGAAGCTGGGAGAGGCGAGGGAAGGCATCTTTTCTGGAGCCTCTGGAGAGAGTGTGCCCCTGCCAACTCCTTGATTTCATTCTTCGGGCCTCTAGAACGGTGAGAGAATGTTTGTTGTTAAGTCAGCAAGTTTGTGGTAGTTTGTTACAGCAGCCACAGGAAACCAGTACCTGTGGGATAAATATTATGCGGAAGTTATGAAAGGTTATTAAGAGCCAGGCTTTGGAATCCCAAACAGCTGAGCTGGGCACCAAGGTCTGCTGCCCATTTAGCTTATGACTCTGGACAAGTGAATGTCTCTGGGCCTCAGTTTTCCTATCTGTAAAGTGGGGATAGTAGTTCCTACCTTGCAGAGTCCTACAGGATTTTCATGAGCAAATGAATGGAACGCGCCTCCCGCCGTGCCTGGCACGTGGTGGTTTTTACTGTGTCAGCACAGAGAGGTAGAACCAGACTAATAGGGGAAGCATTTCTGATTCTTATCTGTGGGCCTTCACTTTATCGTCCATGTTGTCTAGAACTGGGGCAGGAGTCACAGTTTCTTCCTGCTCACAACCTGCTGTTTTGTTTTGTCTTAACAGTGAGTAATTATGGTCTGGAGAGGAAGAATGTGGTGTGAGCCCTACGCCTTCTCACCTGTCCTGAAATACACTCAGCCAGCAGAGCTTGCCTGCAGACCAGCCAGCACTGCTGGGGGTGTCCAGGGTGAGCAGGGCATCTTGAGACCTTGTCCTTCCTCATTGGGAGGCGTGGCTGGGAAGCCACAGGTTTTACTAAAGGCAGTTGCCCACCCAGATCTTTCTCCGGCCCTCAGAAGGGAGCAGGACCAGCTGATTGCTAATGTTCCTTCCAGGATCCCAAGGAGAATGCTAACATCGGACGTATGCTACCCAACTGGGCTCCAGATCCTTGCATCAGAAAAGAAATGGCTCCTAAAAGTGGCTTTGGGCCAGGGCACCAGCATTCACCCCCAGGTTCCTTGCCGGGCTCTCACCTGCCTCAAGTCCACTCAGATCCGGGCTTCCGTTGCTTCCAGCCTTCTCTGCTGCCCCCTGCTGTCGAAAAGAAAAACTCCTATGTCTTCAGCATGGGAAGCAAGCAGGCAGGCCCTTTGCAGTCAGATCCCTGCCTGTGCCCTGTAAGATGCCGCAGAACAGCAACACAACCTACCACACTGTTACACACGTATTAAGCACTTACTGTCTCCAGGAGTTATGTGTGGCATGGGCCTCGGTTCCCAGACAATGCTCCACATGGAGTTAATCAATGAAATGCCCAGCAGCCTTGCACATGCACTTTCCGCTGCCTTGAATGTCCTCCCTTCCTCCACCCCCATAACCATTCTTTAAATGCCACCTCCTCCAAGAAGCCTTCCGAGTGAGCTGCCTTCACCACTCTGCTCTTTTTTAAAAATATATTTTATTGATTTTTTACAGAGAGGAAGGGAGAGGGATAGAGAGGTAGAAACATCGATGAGAGAGAGACATCGATCAGCTGCCTCCTGCACACCTCCTACTGGGGATGTACCCGCAACCAAGGCACATGCCCTTGACCGGAATCGAACCTGGGACCCTTCAGTCCGCAGGCTGACGCTCTATCCACTGAGCCAAACCAGTCAGGGCCACTCTGCTCTTATAGACCTCCAGGTGGACTCTCCTAGATCAGCGGTCATCAACCGGTGGTCCGCAGACCACTGGTGGTCCGCGAGGTCCGAAAGGTTGGCGACCGCTGTCCTAGGGTACTTCCATGATGCTCAGTGATGCCCTCCCTCCCTTCTGCCCCTTTTCTTGGACAAATCACATAACACCTGTGTGCCTCATTTCCCTCACCTGAAAACAGCTAATTATAGCAGCACCTCATGGGGCTCTTGGAGGCAACAGAACTGGCGTGTGGCAAGCCCTTGGTGCAGCGCCTGGCATGCAGCAGGCCTTGGTGAGGGGCAGCCAGCAGTGCCAGGCCAGCGGAAGGGTCTCCCCTGAGGAAGAAGTGGAGATGAATCGGCCAAGAGCCGAAGGTCCTCCTTCCAGCTGGGTCACCCAGGAGGAGGGCCCTGAATGGTAAAATCCGCACTGGGAGGGATTTGCATGGGTTACTATTGTGAATGGGGTCTTTCTCCCATTAAAGCTATTTACATGGTTTCCTGATAACACAGAGCCTTGTTATTCAATAACTCTGTAGGGCACCTTGAACAAGGCCTGGGTCCTGCACCCGGAGGCCCAGGGTGTAACCAAGAGGACAGGGACCGTTGGTGATCACAGCATTGCGATGAGAAGCTATTACCAGATCAGGAGAAAGGCCTGTGGTACCAGGAAGCATTTCCAAGAGGTGCTGAAGCTGGGGTTCATTCATGAAAATAAGGGGCCTGAGAACTGTTTGCTGGATGAATGATTAGATGCTGCTAACGCGAGACTCAGTATTTTGTTAATAAAGTGTGTGTGTGTTTTTTTTTCTGGTTTCCTGTAGAATCCCAGGTGTGAGCGTGGGTGGCGGCGGTAGTGTTTTTTGCTGAAGGTGCAGATCACCTAATTCCTTCCTGCCTCCATCTTCGATGACCGAGTTGGTAAGAGTATCCCTCCCATTCATTCCTCATCTTCCTTTAACCTGGGGGACAGATTCAAAGATAGAGCCCCCTAATTTTGGCCAGCCTGGGACAAAGGCATATCTTTATGGAGTTTTTCAATAAAGGTCAGGGTGCAGTCCCCACAGTGGGACAAAGCAAGGAGGAACATGAGAACAGAAGGCGTCTCCTTCCTAGTTTGCAGCTTTCTGCCCAGGCACCCCTGCTGCGCATGCTCTCCGGGCCAGACCATGACAGCCACCGTGACCTCCTTACACAGTCACGACTCCACAACCCTCTTTCAACCGCTTAATGGACAGATTTCCACCAGGACAAAGCTCTTGGTCATTTTTCAAGACCCAAATCCTCAGTCACCAATCCTGCCAGAGAGCAAGCCAAGACGTCTTACTGATAGAGACCAAGGAGAACAAGGAGTGAGTGAAATGCCTTGCCATCATTAGGAGCGTGCCTTGGGGGGTCAGGGGTGTTGGACTACTTCCTAGAAAAAGGGGAACACTGTGATGTAGGTTAAATTTTTACTATTCTTCCAGCACCTCCTGCCCCTCCCCACCCCCATGGGAATGAACGTTTCTGGCCAAGCAGTTCAGATCCCCAGAAGGCAAACACTGTGCAGGCAAAACTGGGCACAGGGGCCCATACAAGATAAACCACAGGACCCTTGCCCTCAGGGAGCTGCCGAGGGATGGAGGGTCTTACCCTAAAGGCATCCCTACTTGTGACTGTGATGCAGGGAGAAGGGAAGAGCTGTTTGCAGTGCTTGGGATTCTATGCTCCGGGGTCTGTGGCCTGGGCACCTGGGGAAGTGAGTTTTGATCTCTCCCTCTCCCAGGGCCACAGCTGGAGGGTTTGCCTTTGCCTCAGAGTGTGGGATGGCCCAGTACGAGCCATCTCTCCAGGGGAGGGACCTGCTGCCTCAGCACTGCCTCTCACCAGCAGGTGTCTGGCTCACGGACCTTTTAGCCCTTCGTTTAATCTCAGGGTGTCCTGGATTTCTGACCGACTGCTCATTTGAAAAGAAGTCAAGGCAGCTTATCCCAGAGAACAGAGTCACCCTCATTCTGGTGGGCCCTAAAAAAACATTTGGTGGGGCTCAGGACACAAAACCCAAATATGGCACCTTGGCATACCCACTATTTTGAGCTAGAGCCTGAGACATGGCTGAAACAGGAAGGTCACACTGACCTTTCCCTTGCCCTTCTCCCCTGAAACGGGGCAAAAACCCTCCTGCGAGAGGTGCCCTCCCTATGACCAGAAGAAAGGAGCATCCTTGTCTCCAAAGACAAGGCCAGAACAAACAGGCCTCGCTCAGTCCCGGTTCACACTTAGCACATCGTCAGACCTGCTGTGTTTCTGCACAAAGGACCCCCCTTTACTAAACCCAGCGCAGAAATACTCCTTCCGAAGGCTCCTGTGTCGCATAAAACCTGTAACTTCGTAGACTTTTCTCCTGTTAATCTGTCTTTGTTGGTTTCATTGTCACACCCAGCCAGGAACCCTAAGAGGCCAGAGGAAAACCTTTCCTTCCCGACACCTTTCACCAAAATCACTCATTTTAACAGTTGAGAGAGGTTCTGGAATAGAAACCCACAGGCCGGAGGGTGGGGCTGGGGTTGGGGTGGGAGGGGTGGAGAAGAACCCAAGACATCCTGCAAAGAAAGGAAATGGCCTTAATGTTTCAAAAGATCAGTGAGGAGTGGAGGAAGGTGAGGAAACAGAGCTGATGCATGTGAAGAAATTAAATAACTCCCCACATCTTAGAGCAGATTGAATTTACATTTTACTTAAAAAAGGGGGGAAGGGGAGTACATACACAGGGAGGAAAATGGGGTGGGGGACAATGGTCTGAAATAGGTTTCTACGATGTCCCCTACAATGACCGGTTTTGTCTGTTGGGCAGTATTTCTCCTGCTGGCGAACAGCTGCTTACAATGTTACAGGGGCGCAGACCAGGGAACTGCCGAAGTGGAGGTCCGATGGAAAGGGGAGGGAGTTATCATATACAATGTAAGTTTATAATACACAGCATTTTCTTTAAACGATGCAACGCAGTCGCAGGAAAAAGTTAACAATACTAACACGAGAATAATCAAATTTTTGTTTGTTATCCATGTACAGCAACTAACTGCTTTACAAAAAAGCAAAATAATACAATATATCATCACATGTATTTACAGTGTAGTAAATATACTTTTCTGTCAAATTTTACACAAACTATTTACAGGTGAATATACTGCATTAAAAAAAATTATGTGGCTGACACTAAGTGAGTTTTTGTAAAAGTCCATTGCATAACATTGACTAAGACATGCCTCATTATGCCAGGGGGTGAAGGGGAAATGGAAAAAAAAGTAGAAACAAAAACCTAAAACAAAACTGAAAAACCCTAAAGTCCACCAAGCAGGGAGGGTTGCCTGCTTCCATTCGGCCCCCCCAGAACATCCGTTCGGACCTGGGTGCCTGGCTCAGGACCTGCACGGCGCCGGCACCCAGGAGGGAACAGGTGCGGAGCGACAAAGCACAGAGCACTCACCACTTTCCCCGAAGCTAGTGAACCGTGTCTCCATGTTGGCAAACAAGGGCACACCCCTGGGGCTGGGGCAGTGGTAAAACAGGCAGACTACGCACAATAGATAGTGATGAGTTAATGTTTTCCTCTTGAAAAAGTCAGGGGAAAATCCACAAATCAAAATCACATGACCTACAATGTCCTTTACGGAACTTGCATCAGATTTTGCAAAATGGGCAACTTGCTCTGAATATCAGAATTCCCGGAGCAGATTACAGGTATGAGGCCTGGAAAAGTACTTCATCCCTCAGGGGAGCATACGTGAGAGACTTATGTCCTGGGTATTTTAGTTATTTGTAAAGCTGGATTTTCCTCAAAAGCCAGAAGTTCTTTAAACAGTAAAAATTTTAAACCTTGCTAAGTTTTCAAATTCTCAGGATGTACTGGTCAAAAGTATGTTTGCATTTCAAAGAAGGTTCAATTTGATTTGTGCAACACTGATCATTTAGGAGGTACTTTAAGTGAATTCATTCCACTCATTACACTAGAGGGCAGTGCATACCTTTAAGAAATACCATACCTTGGAAAACGTGTTTATGGAAAGATAAATATTTTTTTAACAGTTAACCTTTGGGAGTTTATCCATTTTGATGAGAGAAGGAGAACAGCACAACAATACCCACTGTCATGTGCACCAAACTAACCGACAAAGAAGAAAAACAGGAAACTGAAATGATTGAAGGCTCATGTTGGTCTTTATTCCAGGAGCCAGGAAGGGGTGAGACCTGCCCCGAAGCCCTGGGTTGTGCGAGAGCCAAGACCGGGACAGCAGCTTGGCATCCTGGGCACTGAGTTGTCAGTGACCTGTTTCTACACCCAGTGCTAGTCTTAGATTCTTTATAGTCTTAGTTGCTCTTATTATAAACAATCTATTCTAATGCAGCCTCTACGATAGTTAAAAACAAGTTTAGTTAATTGCACCTGTCTTCAATATTTTCCAATAATTTTATGTCAAAATACCTATTAATACTAAGGTTTTTTTCCTTTTATTTTGGCAAATGGTTCTTACTTTTCCCAGGACTGTAAACAAATTAAAAAGATTAAATTCTTGTTATTTCTGAATATCAAAAGCAATTTTATTTACATTAACATATTACATTGTTACTGTGTGGATAAATGTGAAATGTGTTATATTATTAAAACCAGAACACTTACATGTACCATTATTCATTGATTGAGCCGTGGAATTGAATTTACTGAAATCCACTAGGAAACAGCACTATAGGAAACTCCCCTCTCAAAGCCACTACATCTTAATGTATGAAGGGAACCTGGGACTCGGGGAGAATATCTTTTTGTAATAAATATGGGTTCGTCCTGAATTGGAACGTTTAGATACTATATGCTCACTGAAGTCGAATTGTTTTGCACACTGCAGGTACCCCAAAGACACTGGGTCTGCGTTACTATGGAAACCGCCATGCCATGATAATCCGTCCCATTCAGTAGAGCAGCACCTCTTAAGGTCCCTTACAGTCACACTAATGCAGGCTGACTAGTCTTTTCACAGTGATTAAATGCAATTCTATCATATACAACCCAAATGTTTGGCTAAAGAAATTCCTGATTCTTTTGGAGGGAAAGGGGAAGAATACAAGACAAACTATGTTCTGTCAAAGACATTTTTGTTAATATACACCATACTCCCTCTTTCTGGGAAATTATTAAGCAAAGTAAAAGCAATAGCTACTCAAAAAGTCACGTACCATTTCATGTTGCTCTGGAGCTAATGCAAACATCTATACAAGTTACCTTCTCGGAACAACTTTCAACCCTTTGTTCACGGATTACCCTGCTCAGAATTATTTAGGAAAGAAGAGGAGCGGAAAATGTATAATTACTATACTTAGTATAGTTTTGGTTTATAAAAACAAAAAACAACAACTTTTTAGCATAGTTAAAGATTAAAACATAATCAGCTGGAAAAAAATAAACTAGTTTGGATGACTGAGTTTGGATAAGGCCTCAGAACCCATCGCTGTAATTCGGTAACGTTAAGATAATATGTGGTTACACTATTTTCCTGTAATTATTGCTAATACTCAAGTGTTAGTATTTCTTAAGAACCCACTACAAAAAAGTAAATCCCGCCACCCCCCGAAGTACCTCGCCTGTGGCTAATGGTATGAAGCCACTGAGGCCTGACCTTTATGGCTCCTTCGGTTTTGTAAGGTAAAAAAAGTCCACAGCTAAAAGTCGGATTAAATAGACTGGGGTTATAATATTATTTCTCCCATAAACGTCTATCTTGGAAAGTGTGTACACAGATGGACACTTTCCTTTGTCTGAGGAAGAGGAAACCAGAGGTGGGCTCTGTGCACATGGCCTTCCCAGCCGGCAGGAGGAAAGAATCCAGTCTCTCTCACCACTGCCATGTTCTCAGTTCAAGCGTCCTGACCTCCCACACTCTCTGAAGCTGTTCTGCACACTTGCCTAAACCAGACACACTGAGCGTAGGAGGGAGAAACAGTTACAGGAAAAGCAGCATTAAGTTAGGCAATGCTTCCTAGAGTTGATCATCTGGCAACACAGCAGCCGGGTGGGCTCTTTTTAACCAGGAAGTGCAGCATCCCAGCTGGTGGTGAGGGGTCCCCAGTGCAGAGCCCGCGTACGTACGTCAGGTCTGTTTGAAAAAGGACACAAAGAAAGCTTCACACAATCTTCTTAATGCTATTACGTTTGAAACTGCCAGTGCTTCTCTGCTTCTGCACTTGGCTTGCGGATCCATGGCGAGTTCGTCCACTGTTACAGTGCCCGGCGGTTGGGGAGAGTTCAACGTTCTCCTTGTCGATTCCTGGAGAGAAACAGAGCAGCCAGTTATACCCTCTCTGGCGTGAAGGGCCAGGATGGGATCTTATGGCTTGTATACAAGCTACAACCTGGAGGACTGTTTTTGCACATTTCATTTTAATAGTCAACTGCTAGAATGCTTATGAAGACCTTGTCACACAGAAAACCTCACATTTTGGTAAGCAACTTTTGCTATCACAGCAGAAAAACAGCACAAGGAAAAGAAACCCTCGGGAAGCTGCTAGAGGCAAGGCCAGCCTGAGCTGAACTCAAGGCTAGCAGGGAAGACAAGAACTCCTTCCTCCAAGTCATCCCAGCAGCTTCCAGCAGAGGTCAGCTTCTCGCCGCATATCCCTACTGCTGTCCATACACAGAACACGCACACTGTGCAGTTACAGAAGATACTGAAATCTGTCATCTCAAAGAAAGGCAGAGCTTTTTATTTTTCTAATCAGTGCCTATCCCAAAGGAACTCAAATGTTTACTGAGAAAACAGCATACCACAAAGACACTGCTTTGACCTCTTTTCCACTGTGGCCAGCCAGCTCATGTTCCGCACCTTCAACAGATGCCACTCATTTCTCTGCCAGAGATGAAACCTCCCAAACAGGGCCCTACAATGCGTTTTACAAATAGTCTAAGTAGTGACTTCATAACAGTGACCAGAGCAAAAACAACATATTATTTAGCCCTCAGATTAGCAAAGATTACAAATTAGGTAACAGAACAGTAGTTACCTCGGGGAAGAGGTGAATGAAAGAAGACATGAGGGTGGCTTCTAGGGGTGCTGGTAATGCTCTGTTTCTTGATCTGGATGCTGGATTTTTAAGTGTTTACTACTTAAAAGTTCATATGGCCTGTATATTTTTCTGTCACACTTCAATAAAATTTACCAAAATAATTAGACCAATTACATCCACCTTTAGCATAACTACTGGTGGGAAAGCAACCAGCCGGAGAGCATGTTAGCAATTTGTACCAAAATATGAAGTACTGGCCCTGGCTGGGTAGCTCAGTTGGTTAGAGCGGTGTCCCGATATGCCAAGGTTGCAGGTTCGATCCTGAGTCAGGGCACATACTAGAATTAACCAATGAATGCATCAATAAGTGGGAGAACCTATCGATGTTTCTCTTCCTTTCTCTCTCTCTCTCTCTCTCTCTCTCATAGACTGCTTAAAAAAAAAAAGTACTGGTTGATATTTACTGATACAGAAAGATGACCATAATTTAGGAGTAGGGGGATGATAAAGGTTGGGAAAACACTGGCCAAAATATGTTACCTCTGGATGGTGTTATTTCAGGTAATTTTTACTTTATTCTTATCTGTACCATTTGAATCTTAAACATTAAATCTGAGAATGGAAAAATTTTCACTTTGGGATGAAAAGTAGAATTCAAGTCTAAAACTATGTTCTAGCAAATGTATGTAGACCCACCCATGTCTTTGTTGGCTCGTGAACAGAAACAGATTTGCAATGAGTACCTTCGAGGAGCCACATATCCTTCCCTTGAACTCAGCCTTAAACTCATTCAGGGTGTAATGTGTCCACAGGCACGGGGCCTGACTCACACGGGCTCAGGAAGACTTGCTGCCGTGAACTTATCAGAGAACTTGGGCTTCTGTCAGCGTTTGCTCGTGAGTAACAATGTCAGCAACATGTCTCCAGGAGCCAAGCACCGTGTCAGCATCGGTTCTAATCTAACCATGTGGAGAACGATGAATGGAAGGAAACACACCACAATGTTCACAGAACTTTTCTCTGGATAACAGAGTTCTGGATGACTTTTATTCTCTTCTGCATATTTATTAACATTTTTTCTAGAGCTATTTAAAAAAAGAAGCAACAAAACTGAAAGAAGGCTGCTCATCATCTTTTAAATGTACCTTGAACTTGTTTGATCAGGGTCTTTTAATGGCCTTGCCTATCTCTACAGGATAAAATTCAACCCATATTTTTTCTCATCTGTTTCCTTCCTGATGCATCTTCTGTCTCCTACCAGAACTACTTTCTCTCTCCTTTTTCCCCTCCTGATTTTATGTGGCATGTATATTTATTACATTCTGCTCATACTATCACAACTTGTATATATGCCTTATTCTACTAGAATAAAGGTACCCAGGAGGGCAAGTGGCTCTCTGCCGGCAACCTGCCGCCCTGGGCTGTGTGGCCACCTTTGGCGCAGCCCTGCCACTGCTAGGCTGTGGCTCACTCTGGAGGAAAGCAGTCATCACAGTGCAAGGTGGCAATGCCTCTGAGGACAAGGGCCTGCGTAGTAATATTAAGAATTAAAATTAGCCCTGGCCAGTTTTTCTCAGTGGTTAGAGCTTTGGCCCATGGACCAAAGGGTCTCTGGTTCAATTACCGGTCAAGGGCATGTATCTCAGTTGCAGGTTCATCCTGCCCTGGTCAGGGCACATGTGGAAGGCAACCAATGTGTCTCTCTCAGGTCAATGTTCTTCTCTCCCCCTCCCCTACTCTCTTTAAAAGCCAATGGAAAAAATATCCTCAGGTGAGGATTAAAACAAACAAAAAAAGAATTAAAGTTATATAAATTGTAGTTACAGAGATTAAGTCACTAAAGTGAAGGTGACTTCAAAGAAATACTAAGAATAGTCCATTTTCTGTTTTGTTAAGCAAATAACCTTCATACCCCTATATAAAAAAAATTTAAAGCCTTATTTATCTCCAGTTACATTTTAAGGGTAAAAAAGCAAGCTATAACATTTTATACATACTATGACCTCAACTATGTAAAGAAAAGAAACTGGAAAGAGAGGTACCAAAATGTTAATAGTGATTATCTAAGAGTGGTGAAATTATGGGTGACCTTTTCTTCCATTTTTCTGAATTTTCTATTTTTTTCCTAATGAGCCTGTGTTCCTTCTAATTAAAAGCATTACAGTATCTCTTGGCCAGTGTGGCTCAGTGGTTGAGCATAGACCCATGAACAAGAAGGTCACTGTTGGATTCCTGGTCAGGGCACATGACCCCATTGCGGGCTCCATCTCCAGTGTGGGGTGTGTAGAAGGCAGCCAATCAATGATTCCCTCTCATCTTTGATGTTTCTCTCTCTCTTTCTCCCTCTCCCTTCCTCTCTCTGGAAAAAAAGTTACAGTATCACTCACTGGCTTAGCCCCATCACGCATAACCCAAAGATTCAATGCTATGTGAGAGGTTGAGGTCCTACCTCTGCTCTCAGATTCCATATTCTTCTCAGTTCAATTGTTGTTTGTGTGTGTGTTTTCTTCCTATGTAATGACCCAACTCTACACTCACACACAGGTAAATGTGGTATGACTGTGACTCCTAAGTTAACTGCACAGCAAAAATGTTGTACATTAAGGATCAAAGGAGAAGCTGACATGAAAATATTGGACGGTTATTTTCAAGAAAACAAAATAAAAATTGCATTATACTTACACCAAAACATAGCATCTTGAAAAAGCCAGGTTGTATGACAAGAATGATCTTAGTATCTAGTTATGGCATTTAGGTTTCTAAGCATCATCCTCACTTTGGAAAATTGTGGCACCATTCATTGTTTTACCCTCTTAAAAGTGAATCTAGAAACCTTTCTAGAAGTTGGTGAAGGATTTGGTCTCAACATTCTATTGGAAAAACTGTCAGATTGTCAGCTGTTCTGCTCCAATGGAGACAGAACCCACCTGTACTGGTCCCTGCTGTTTTAAACTAGTCAGAAGACCTCTGTGCTGCATTGCTTCTCATTGAGGCCTCTCAGGAGCTTTGCATCCATTTCTCTCACACCCCACGCTCTCCCTTCTGACCCTCAGTGGGCACAAAAGCAACAATCCATGTAGTGACAGAAACCCAAGGGTCACCAACCAAGTGGAATCAAGGTAAAAACTTCAATCAAGGTCCTGACTGGCTAGCTTGGGTTCCCCCCCAGGTGAGCTGTGGTCAAACATGCAGCCAGTGACACCCATGCAGGGCGGGAGCAGCTGGGAACCCTCTCCAGCAGTGTATTAACAAGCACTATGCTCGATGGATTGTGGTGGTAGATTACAGATAAAGATGCAAATTCTAAGTAAAAGGCGTTTTTGCCCCAAATTTAGTGAATCGAGTAAATTACATTAAGTTATAGTTGTTTAAGTTACATGTCCATTTCCTCTGCTTGCACAGGAGTTCCTTGAAGGCAGGTGGGTGTATTTTGACAACTGGGGGGATATAGATCTGGCCTGACAAATAACTAAAACACCTAATTTTGGTGTTTGTTTTTTAAAACACCAAAATCATTTCCCAAACTAGAACCTGATATTGTCATGACATGATAAAAAGGACTGGATCCCTTTTAGTTCTTGAGAGGCGAGGGAAAATGGGTGAGGTGATTTTGTGAGAAGTTACACAACAGCAATGAAAGCCTAATAATAGCCCCAATCTCCCACCACCCCCACAGCAACACTAGTAGGTTATGACTGAATTGCTTAGCTTATTACACATTTAATGGGGCAAACCTGTTCAAAAAGTCTTATTACATGCACGAGAAGGCAAACATATCAGAAGACCCAGGTTTGAGTCTGGGTTGGATCAGATCTCTTATCTGGTTCTAGTTCTTAATCTGGCCATGAAAGATCAGCAGGTTTGCCTATTTCAAAGGGTCCTTAGAAGAATCAGATAAGATAATCTATGTGAAGACTTTTTGCACATAGATAACATAATTACTATACAAATTAAGATTCTCCTAATAGCTGAAATAACAAAGACCACATGATGTACTAAAAGAAGTTTTAGAACAAATGCATAGAACTTGACCTTTATATTACAATTTGTAAAATTACTGAAACTAATGTAAATAAGCACAAAAAATAAATCTTGGAAGAAAAGACAACTATAGCTTCATATGCTACAGAAAATACATTCATGGACACATGTTAAAAATATAAATTCAGAAACAGTCGTATTTTGAGCTAGATATACAAAATAGTAACTATAATAATTTTAAAAATTTAATGGACTTTCATCAATTGCTAGCACTTTTTCTATTTGGTCTACTCTTTCTACATAATAATTATAGAAGAGTAAAAGAAAAAAGGCATCTTTTATAGATTAGACGTAAGTGTATCATATCACACTCTTTCCTTCTTAGTACTGAGAGCTAACTAAGGACCATATTCCTTTTTTAAACACATGGGTGATAGACTGGACGGACAGCTTTAATTTATAAGAAAACACTGGGGTTGATTTTTTTACATTTGGGAAAATAAATACTTCCTAAGCTAAAAACTCCTCAAACCACACACCCTGTTTTCTCCATGAACTCTCCCACAGTCTCTTGCTAACCTGCCCCTGTCAGTCCAGCGCTCGGGGAGTAGAAGCAGCTCCTTGTCCTCAGTCTCTTAGACCAGAGGGCACACAGGAACCCTAAAGCAGCGGCTTTCCGAGTTCCCCGGGCGCTAAGCCAGGCTGTGCCTACAGCGCCTGGTGAATGAGTCTCACGCCGTGTGCCCAGGACGAGCGCAGGGAAAGCAGTGTTTCGTGCAAAGATGATGAAAGGAAAGAGTACCTTGATGAGGAAACAGCTGCATGAAAACTGCTGATTTAGAGCAAGGCAGGGAAGCTTCACAGACACAGAATGAAGAAAAAACAAGAGTGAGTGATGGCCGTAAGACATAAAAATGGTGAAATGCGATTAGATGCTGGATACTTATGTTCCTGGGTTTCGAAGGAATCTGGTTTTAACTATTGAATTCTGACCATTAATTTCCTAAATATTACACTCTGTAAATAAATGGCAGAACTTACAATTTTACAGACAGATGTGTTTTTATCACCTTTATTACAATTAAGCATATTAGTTTAAGTCAAGAATTAAACTTAAAATACAATGTAAAAATTAGCAGAAATTGCACCAAGCAATTGCTCAGTTTAACATTGTTTTCCTCCCTTAAATACAGGGCAATAACAAATAAAAAGAAAAAAATAAATCAAGAAAATACCAGATAAAGTTCTGGGGATACCATAAGCAGTTCCCTAAAACATTCAAATCATTTCTGAGATTTTTAAGTAGCCTCAAAATAACTTTGAGAGTGAGACATTTTACACCTGGTAAACATGTTAGGAGCTTACTGACTCAGCTCTGTCTATAGGCACACCTCGGAGGTATTTCAGGTTTGGTTCCAGACCACTACAATAAAGCAAGCTCTAATTTTTTACTGGTGGAGTAGCTTCCATTAGTAAAAAAAAAATGCAGCATCCGTGAAGCACAATAAACAAGGTGTGCCTGTACATTTGGGAAATGGTTTTCAGGAACTATCATTGTGCACGCAGCTGTCACACTGCTGTTGGTCTAGGAATGCTTCCCAGGAGGGGGTCTGCATTACAGAAGCAAAGTGAGTGGACAACTGACAGGCCTGGACACAGCCCCAAAATAAAGTGAAAGAAAGGAATTCAAAATAAAACTCAATTAAATAAGTCTTTGCTCCAAAAAATGCAAGTCCATTTATTAACAGTAAAATAAGCTGATCAAAGAAAAAAATTAAATTTCTTTTCTAGTAAGAAACATTTAAAATAGCCCTAGCCAAAATGGAATTCTATGCTGCTGTAAAAAAGAAGGAACTCTTGCCATTTGCAACAGCATGGATGGACCTGGAGAGCATTATGTTGAGCGAAATAAGCAAGTCAGAGAAAGATAAATATCACATGATCTCACTCATTTGTGGAATATAATGAACAGCATAAACTGATGAACCAAAATAGAGCCAGAAGAAAAAAATATTTTAGAATATGATAGAAGTAATTCTGTTATCTGCAGATTTTTAATATTTCCTATAATTTTTGTGATATTATACTATGTTAGTACAGTTATGGTAACATTATTATATTTAAAATCTTTTTTTCTTGAAATATTTTTATTGCATGTAATATTATATTTAAAATGGTTTTCTTTGAAATATTAATGTTTATTGCATGTAACATTATTATATTTAAAATAGTTTTCCTTGAAATATTAATGTTTACTTCATGTAACATTATTATACTTAAAATCATTTTTCTTGAATTATTAATGTTCATTGCATGTAACATTATTATATTTAAAATAGTTTTTCTTGAAATATTAAAAAAAGAAAAGAAAAAAACAAAATAAAATAGCCCTAGCTGGTTTGGCTCAGAGCGTCGGCCTGCGGACCAAAGGGTCCCAGGTTCGATTTCAGTCGAGGGCATGTACCATGGCTGCAGGCTCCTCCCTGACCCGGGCCCTGGTCAGGGTTCGTGCAGGAAGCAACCAATCGATGTGTTTCTCTCACATTGATATTTCTCTCTGTCTTTCCCTCTCTCTCCCACTCTCTCTAAAAATCAATAGAAACATTTAAAATCGATCACAGACTTCTTTTTTAAAAAATTATAATACACACCTCACACTTTTTGAGGGTAAAAAATATAAAACTTTTGCCATAATTATTACCCGATTATTCTTAAAAAATACTCCTTGTTTATTGTGCTTCACGATGTGGCATTTTTTTTTTACTAATGGAAGCTACTCCACCAGTAAAAAATTAGAGCTTGCTTTATTGTAGTGGTCTGGAACCAAACCTGGTAAAGGTACAACATGATAAATACCACAAAACAAGTAAAATAGTTAGCTGTGTACACTTGACTGCTCTGACTCTTCTAAAATCTACTTGAGGGCAGGTATCATGTCCTACCAGCTCCCCAACACCCTGGGGTCTAAGAGAGTCCCTTGTATGTAGTAAACAATGAATATCTGTAGGATAAATATCTGGACTTTTGGTTATCTAGGCTTACTCTTGTACTTAAAATAAAAAAACATGTACATGTAGAATTTGTGATCAGAGGAAATAACTTTAGCTCCAAACCCAATACTGAGATCCATGTGGAAAAGCTGTTAAGTCTTTGGTGACCAGGGTCTCATTCATCTTTAAATGTCCCAGGTATACACCTACAAAACAGGTGTTCAAATGTTTACTGAATTAAATTACAGTGTGAAAAATAGTAGGAGGTCTTGGTAGAATACAAATTAAATTTCACATTAGAAATGGGTCTATTTGATTTCTTTTAAAATCCATATAGTTCCACTCGATTTTTATTTCTAGTACACTTGCTGTGTAATATCTAAAGAGGATGCAGGGAGACTGCACTTGAAATGGGCGCAGTACTCAAAATATGGCTTTAAAAAAAGGCTTCACTGCTCATTATCTAGAACCATTGATGGCTTGGCCTTGTGCAAAAAGAAAGTCCCATAGGTAGCATTTTTAGGTAAATAGGGTTTATTTTCTAGTTTTAATCCTGGTTCTTCAATTCACGTCTAGCTTGCTACAGTGGACCTAATAATGGATCACAATGTCAAATTTGAAATATTCTTATATGTCATAGAATAAATGCTATGGGTTCCCTTGAGGATTCTTTTAGTGGCACTTGGGAACATCTGAAGAGGCAAAGTTTTATGTCCATTTGGTTAAACTGTCCATTTATGTCCAGTTAACACAAATTTATATGCACTGATTCTGAATACAGTCCATTGGCTCCACTGATGCCAAGTTCAATTTCTACTAGGAAAGGAGTCAGAAGACAGTTATGCGTTTTAAATGTGGATTTATAAAAACGGTCCTGTGCTAAGGGGACAGACAAGTGGACTATGCTAATCTCTCAAGAAGAATGCATTTTCAGAGCCAACTGCTTTATTTTAAGTAACCACTATTTCCTCAAAAGCTGGTGACTGATGAATTACCAGTCACATTTTTATTTAAGTAAGGTTTAGTGCTTGGGAGGAGGAAGTTCATGGATTTCTTACCTAGCTGATTTCAGCAGAGAATGTTGGAAACTATAAGAAAATACAGTTCAGTGGCAGATCCTGCTAAGCACCACAGATCTAGAGTCTTGCATTGACATGGAAAGTCTGCAGCAAAGGGCTGCTGAGCTGTGCAGATCAGCAACTTTTGCTTTTTCACACAGGGCAACAGAGCATTCACCTGCTTAAAGCTCAGTAGACTGGGCACAGGTTGATGTTGGGTAATTTGATAACAAACCATACAGATCTTCTTTAAATATTTCTGATGGGACCTGGCTGATGGGAATGGAGATAAGGAAATCTTCTGTTTTCTGTACAGCTAAATAGCCAAGTTGAAATGCTGGAATGAGCCTGGGATCTGGCTAAGATTCATCACTTCTTTCAGCCCACTGAGACCAGCAACTCAGCTCCATAAATTGAGGAGGCAAGGATATGATTACATAGAGCGAAAGACATAAAGCAGTATACCTAATTACATACAAAGTATTAACTCCTGTAAGAGCATTCCATGAGAGCAAATAACAAAAATACAATAACTAGGTACAGAGATAAATCAAGATCCTTCATGGAGATGATGAACCTACAATTTAGAGATAAAAATGGGTTTCATGGGAGAATAAAGTCACGATTGAAAAGATAAACTTTTTCTCCAAAAACATGTAGTGAAATAATCTGGCAAACTAAAGGACACACAATTTACAATTTAGAGACCGTAAATGCTGAATACAGGAATTCTACTTAATTAATTCTATTACTTTTAAAGCTTCAGTTTCTTTTGAGAATAGCCAGAGGTTTCTAGGGTGCAGTAGTTTATTGAAGCACCATCTGTGAAGAACCACTGGAGGTGAGACCACTGGTTTAAAACTGCAACCAAAACCATACAGCTCTTCTCTGATTTTTCTAAACAATTCTAACTAAGAGGTTACAAATAGGACTATTTTTTTAAAAAGGCAAATGTTATAGATAATGTCCAACTAATACATAATGTCCAACCAGAACATAAGCGATTAGTCAACTAGCAGGGGAAATTGTACTGGTCACTTTTATTTTAAGCCTGATTATTTTATTGTCTCCATTAGGGGGCAGAAATCCCCCTACCAATTAATCTGAGTATTAAAATAAAAATTAAATAAAAACCCAACTAATATTTTGACAGGTTTAACATCACTTTAGTAGTAGCCAAAGAGGCAAAAGTTTGCTCAAAATGAATCTAACTTTGAAAACAAGAGAACCAATATGGGCAGAGTCTATTAATTTTCTCACTGGGATCAACATTATAAGCAACAAATAACCCAGAAAACAAGAGCCTATAGAAGAAAAAGAGTGCTGGACTTAAGGTAAGGCAGATGGAAGTAATGAGACGGCAATAAACAAACAAATAAATGAAGAATAAGGGAAAGGAAGGCAGGAAGAAGGTGACACACACATCATAGCTACATAAAGCAATGAATGTGTTAGAAAGACACTGGACAGGGTTCTGGATAAGAACTGCATGATAAAGCAATGAGCTTAGCGCTTCTAAACCTCAATCTCCCCATTGCACACAGCGCTGTGAGCCTAGAACTAAGTAACCCTACAGTGCTCCCAGCTCCAAAATGCTAAGATTTTAAAGGGTGGGGACAATGGTGAGGGAAAGAATTCAGAGGCTGCAATATCCAGAAGAAAGTACAGTTTAGCTTTTGCCCTTGCTTTAACAGTTGAAATGCCAATTATGAGGCAAGAACACTGGCAGATCCTAGGGCAGTGCTTTTCAAACCCCCGAGCACTAGAATCACTGGGGTACTTATTAAACCACAGATTGCTGGAAGGGGTTCCTTGTGCAGGAGGTTTGGGGTGGGATGCTAGCATTTGTATTTCCAACAAGCTCCCAAGTGATGCTGACACTGCTGGTCTAGGACCACACTCGGAAACACACTGACCGAGGGAATAAGTGACAGAGGGCAAATGAACATGGTTATATTGTGGGGAGGGGGAGGAGTTGGCCAGGTTTCTTTTATTTCCTGCCGAGGGCTGCGGGGGTTGGTATAGAACTTGATAAGGCACAATAAGGTGACTGATAAATAAATGCTGGATCAAATACGTTGTTTCTTTTGCTAACGAAAGCTTAATAAATAAAGTTATTTAATATAATGGTTTATATGAATTGGGTATTTGCCAAGGTCTTCAGAGCTACAGATGCTTAAATGTTTGTGCAAAACTGGGATTATAACCCAGGGATTCTATTTACGGATCTTGAACATTACAAAATAGTTATAATACATCATTTGGCTTTTTAAAAGAAAATCCATGCTACCACTTAAAAGACTATGTATAGTAACTTTTCCAATAATGGAATTTTAAACACAAAACCTTAAAAAAAACATTTAGAAAGGTATCTTTCTGAGTGGAAAACGTGGCCATAAAGGAAGCTCTCCTTCGTTGCTCTCCGTAATCACAACACCCAACAGCATCAGTTCTATAGCCAGGACCAGCTCCAGGGACGTAGTTGTATGAGACCATTCACTCTGACACCCAGTGAGCCCGTAATTCTGCAGGGCTGCCATGTCTGCCATCTTGTTCATCTCAGCCCCACTGAGCTAATAGCTCTCATCTCTCAGTACATTCCCCTTTAGTTGCATGTTGAATTGGCATACTTTTCCCACTTGGACCTAAGAGTGACTCCACAGTAAGGAATCTGCTAAGGAGCTTTAAGATGTTACTACCTTGAGATGGCCTTTCTGTCTGGTTGTGTATTTACTCCTACGTTTTCAGGCTGGTTTCTAGATTGTTAGGTGGTTGCTGGCTGCAGGGAAGTGTTTTTGGATATAGTATGCTGTGTCAGAGACACAGAAGCCCTTAGGGCAAGGTTAGTATATCTAGTAAGGGAATTGTAATTCTGTCCACTTATAGGGTAATGCGCTTTAGGTTGCTCCTCCTGCCCAAACTCTTAACTTATCAACCTTGGAACGCTCTGTGAATATTAAATATTTCACTATCTAATATATAAGTGTTTGAAAGTAGAAAGCTTTATAGAAGAACAAAATTCCAGTCAGCTACAAAGTAAAGAAGAAATGTAAAATGAACCTCATGATAAAAAAGGAGCAAAAACTGCTTAAACTGATAACAAGGGAATTCCTAATGTTGGTATATTAATAGTATTGTTCAGATTTATAAAAGATGACATTTACTAACCTGGGGAATGCTGGGAAGTTGCAAGTGAGGTCATGGAATTAGAAAGGTTAAGGTTAGCAGTGATACTAAGCTGGCTCTGCACTGCAGGAGGATAAGGAGATGTGGGTGTCAGGAGGGACTCCTCACTGGTTTCTTCATCAATTCCAGGCAAATACGTGTCAATCAAGGCATCAAGAAACTTAACAATAAGCTCAGCATAGTCTGGGATTTGTGTTTGCTGTAATGGAAAATAGGAAATTATTTTAGCTCCATTCTTTTTTTATCCCCTTAGAAGCCAAAAATGATTCAGTTTTCATTGTAGGCTTCAATTTACTATTTTTTTCTTCCTTTGTATTACAGATCATTTAAAAAAGGGGGTGGAGTAATATTTATAGACTACCATGAGACTCACAACTGGGAATGTTATTTGGCTTACACTTTCAGGTTCCAGATGAACCTGCAATTACTGAAAGCCATGCACAGACAAAAACCAAATAATCCTGAGACAATACAATTACAGGAATGTTGTCTAGTCAATTTTCCAAAACAGAGAAAATAGACAGAGCATTATCATTCCAGCTGCCATTTAGAGATTCACTGTGAAGGGCTACTTGCAATCAAACTTCATAAATTCCTGCTGGTTTTTAAATAAATTTCTGTGATTTCAGGCCCATTTTTCTTAAATGACAGCCTTTACATAGCATGAGATATTCAGTGATAACTAACCAATATAAATTAACTTCACAATTCTTAAACGTAAACAATAAGTTTTAGGTAATCCATATTAATTTAGTACATCTGCAATACTGCACTAGTTACTGTGGGGGGAAGAAACAGACATCCTGCCTTCAAGGAACATCAATCAATTTGGAGAGCAACCTTATCTAGAGAAAATAATTAAATACACATTCACATAGCACTGTATCAATTAATGCCAATCAAAGAACAAACTGAATAGGAGCAAATAAGGATATATTCAGTGAAGAATAAATCTAACCCAATAGGGTGGGAGAAAAAAGGTTTACATGAGGTAGATTTTTTCCATTATGTAATTTTTTAAAAATTGAGATTTAATTGAGATATAACAGTTTCAGGTCAAAGAGGTAGATTTTAACCATAGGCAATGCTCCTTCCTCATTACAAGATACGTAAGTGTGTGCCTTAGGATCAGCAGATACACGAGGGACTGAGGGCAGAAACATCTGCAGAGATTTATCACACCCTTCTGAAAAGTCAAACATAAATTGAACTGAGTTGTTTTCTACAAAAGCTAATATATAAACATATTAAAGGTGCTGCCTCTTAGAAAGAATCTGTGGTGGAAACTTTAGTAAAAATAAAGTGTTTATTGTGAATCATCATTCTGGTTTTCAGCATATTCTGTGCTTTTAAAGGAGGCACACTAATAAGAATAAAATCTTTCATTTTGTCAATAGAGAAAAACATTTTTTTCTTACCTTTGAAAAGGGTCCTGCAAACCGCCATAAGCCATTAAAACCAAAACCTGCAACAAATCAAATGTTACTTTTATAACAAGCAAGAGACTCCTTTACTCTAAACAGAAATTAGTTACATAGTTGATGATACAGAAAACAGATACCCCACACTGAAAAATATGTGTCAAAGTAGACTAAAACTCACTTAAACTCAGTATAAAATCATACTTTAATTTTAAAAAGTTGTCCAACCAGTTATCTATAAAACATAAAATTAAAAGAGTCAGAAAATGGCATATGGAGAGAGAAGTATAAACAAGACTACCCCTTCTAAAGAATTCTTTAGTCAGTGCATTTTATAACAGCGCACATGTTAGCAAGGGCACCAACCATCCTCCTCCCGATACATGTATTTACTTTGCAGGTAAGAAGTTTGGTATTGTGGTGGGGATTCTTCATGGTACACCACACTCTGCACAATTCCATGAATTGGATTTAATAAATTTGGATCTTGGCACAATGACAACAGAGTGTTGATCTTAGAGTCCAACAAATTGTGCCTAAAAGACAAAAGACAACAGGGGAACATTTTAAAGAAAAATTAAATGAAAATATACACTGAAAAACATATTATATAGTTCCCAGGACCATGCGATAAAAATGAAGGGAGAGGAGTGCTTTTCTAAAATTTCTACAATGACTCTGTATGTTGCTTTGTTGCTGTTGTTTTTAGTCATCAGGGAAAATGTGGTACAAACAACCAACTATTACTGTCCATATAACCATGCTTAACCATCTGTATATGGTGACTGTTTGCTCAAGACAAGGTTGGCTTCTATCTTCCACTATCAGCATAATTTACAATAATTTATTTCTGCTGACTATTGATATGTACCTAGAAAGTTAAACTAAATTTAATATTAGCTAGTGTTTAATAATGTTGAATCAGATCAAATAAGGCAAAAAAGATTAGTTTGGAGGGGGTGGAATATCTGATCCAATTCAAAACTTAAGAGAAAATGAACTATTTCTAATCAGGCTATCACCCATTAAAATAACCAAGAGCCAATTATTTAAAATTCTGAAAAATTTAAATGATATTTAACAAAAATAAGAAAATAATGATACTACATAGAAGGCCTAGATCAGGAATAGAATTCCCCTAGTTTCTTTGGGAACTCTTTGAGGCCAATATGATTGTCACCCTTAGGAGAGCATAAAACTCATCTCCCAAAGAGGTCAATTTTATTTTCATTCAGTGTGGATAAGTACAAAAGCTCTACCGAAAAAGAAGCCAAAACAGGTATTTAAATATAGTAGTCTCATGGTATGCTCCTAAGTGAGGAAATGAACAATGCTTGTCACGATGAACCACTTAAGAAAATCAACCAGATAAGAAAATGCTTTTCCTAATGTGTGTTATAACCACACGAGTCTTAGCGTCCATTAAACCACCATCTAAGCTAAAATCAGTCACATTATCTTACGTTCCCTTCTCCACAACCAGTGAACATGACTGGGTGGTACTTTGCCTAAGTTTTTGTAAAACATTTGACTCTAAGACCGACACAAAAATTAAACACAAAAGGAATACTTACACAACAGGAAAAACTTTGGGGAAAACAACACTGGCTTCTGCTAAGTATTCATAAAGAATTCGTTGATCAAACTCATCCGTGGTATATTTTACCAGTGTAGCCTGCCAACGTGAGAAAAAGTAAACAGCAGTTTGTTTTGAGAAGCAGAAGACAGCCTTCCTTTTATGTTTTCAATATTTAATGACTTTCTAAGTGACTGGAAAAAAAACTTGAGGGGGGACCCTAAAAAAGAGAAAACCTTACCAGAACAGTAAGAAGAAGTGCTTGGATCTTTGGATCAGTAAGTACTTCCTCATCCAAGAGAACATTTGATTCTGACACTGAAACTTTACGTAAATGTGGGTGCTGTTGTGATGAGGAAATCCTTGGAGTTTCTGCAGTAACATATGGAGTAACATGTTCAGCTGTATTAATAGAATATACACACTAGATACTACTTCACCTAATACATTTTAATGTTACTTATAAAACTCAATAGCTTTTTAGTAGACATTTAAAATATAAACATCATGCAGAATTACTCTTCACCTATACAAAAGTTTTAACTAGCTGTTTACAATGCTATAGATTATATATATGGTTACTCTATATAGAGGTTTTAGGATAACAGTCATTTTAAGAGCTGTATGGCTTATATTTTGAAAAAGATCAAATGTTTCTATATTTCATCCTAAAGATCCTAAGAAATGGCTGGAAAGCAAATACAGCTTTAATGTACTTTCCCACCTGATTTTCAATGATCTAGATCAATTATTAACTTTGTTTCTCACCCATTTCATAATCAGTTTCTGCTACTCTCCTCATTTTGGGGGGTGTTGTGATCCCTGATTCCATTTCTTGCCTTTTAGGAGCCTTTGTGTCTGATATCAAGTGATCAAAACTTTTCCTTGTTCCTATAAACAAAAGTTACAGAATATGGAAAGTCATTAACCACAGTGTCTGTGATTAGGATTATACTAAAAAGAAAATGTTTGGACACAAAGTGTTTAGGTTTTCACTTAAGGACCCAAAGAAACTCAAACGTATCACTAGCGTGTGGTTTCTCTCCTTTATTCTCCATCTTCTCAAGGAATTTTGGTCCCATAGCTTTCTGTCTCAGGGCAGGATGTACCTTATTGGTCCAAGTTAAACTGACATTACATGCACTACACTGGAGATAAACCGAACGCCACCAACAAGTATAATACTCGATAATAAATTTGGGGTATGCACTGTTAACAGTAGCAAAGATATGTCTTAATAGCCTTTTATCAATTTAAGAAATTCTGCTGGTGCCAAGAATTAGATAGTAACATATGAAGAACTTCCAAAAGTAGGCATGTTCAAAGTTTGATTTTAATTCTTCAAACTTTGAAAAAAAGATCTGCTTGCCTGAAAGTACTAAGTAATAGATATATTGCAAGATGCTTCAAAAATAGCTAATAGGCCGGGCAGGAGTGGCTCAGTGGTTGAGCATCAACCTATGAACCAGGAGGTCACAGTTTGATTCCCGGTCAGGGCACATGCCTAAGTTGTGGGCTTGATCCCAGTGGGGGGTGTGCAGGAGGCAGCTGATCAATGATTCGTATCATTGATTTCTCTCTCTCTCTCTCTTTCTTCCTCTCTGAAATCAATAAAAAAAACAGAACATTTTTAAAAAAGCAAATAGTACCATTTCCCACTTGCCTTTGAATTTTCTAATCCTGTACTGCATTGATGTTAAATAGCTTCCTCTTATTTAAAGTAAAGCACTGAAGCTGGATTATTTGGAACTTGCACTAAGTCTTACCTGTTCTACTTGGGAAATCTATCCCAAACTTGACTCCTCTTCTCCGTTCTCCCGCTGTGCCTGCCTTAGCGCAGCCTATACCATGTTTTTTTTTTGGACTGCTGTATCAATCTCTTAAACGGTCCCCTTGCCAAAAATCTCTCCCTATTTCTCCACATTGTAGCCAAAAAACTATCATAAAAAATTTGGTGATGTCCCCTCCCCTACTGGCTAAATCTCTTAACATGGCCTACAGTTCCCCACAATTTAGTTCCAAACCTTTTCTAGCCTCATTTGCTACCCAACTGCTTTTCCTGACTTTTCTTTATTCAGGCCATTCATTCCCCTTCTCTCAAATGCATTCTGTCCTTGTCTTATGTCTACCCAGTCCAGACATTACCTCCTTTCTGCAGCTTTTCCTAATTTCCCCAGATCCTCATGTTCCCCTCATCAAGACATTACTTTTATGATACCTAGGATGTTGTTATCGGCTGATTATAAGTTTTAGCCACCAAACTATGAGCTCTTCAGAGCAGAGATCATAACTTTTTCATCCAGCACATGAGGTGAATGAAATTAATACTGCATTTTCTCCGAAACCAGTTTTTCATTTATAACTTCCTTGGCATGAAAATTCAGAATTACAAAATACAAAGTAACCAGGAAACTTCTAGAAGATTATTTATGGCAAAGTATAAACAGAAAGGAACTCAAACAAAAGGTAACAGCCCTATGTGACTAGCAACAGGGATTAATATTCATGTTTTCAATTGTTTTTATGGTTTACTGGCAGGTTATTTATTGCACACTATTGTTTGTTCACTGATTTCCTTATGAACACAAAATTTCCCCAATACCTAGACACTTAAAAATATACTTGCATGGACAACTGAAACCCACTGAGCCATCAGTGCTGGTGGCTGAAATATGGATCCCAATTTATTTCAGTAGCAATGTTGTATGAGAGCCCCATTTGCATCTCCTCTGTGGTGAGGTGGACTCGGTGAGCTCTCATTACCTGCTGTCAGCTGCTGAAAAGGGAAAGGGTCTCACAGCACGTTAGGTGCACTTCTCATTGACAAATGGTGATGTAACTGAACAATCTTAACTGTCAAGATCATATCTTATAGTAATAGAAAAACCTAGTATTAAAAAATCTTACCATTTTGTCTTTTTAAAGAAAAGATGGCAAATAGTATTATTACAGCTTCATACCATACTGATGTATCCTGCTCTCTCTCAGATAATTAGGAACTGTATTGTTAAAGGCCCTGCATCTGAGTGAGTAGCTAATGTCTCTCCCATTCCCATTTCCCTGCTGCCTGGCCATGGCAGAACAAAACAAGGCTGGCCACAGTATTTAGTCTACGAATTGGAAAAATACTGATTTAAGGTCTCATATTCATTCCTCATAACTGATATGGCTTAAGTGATCCATCAAACGCTCTTATAACTGGCATCAAAAACTTTGCTACATCAAAACCAGGAAATTTTGATAAACTTGAACAGCTTCAAATAATTCTCCAAGAGTGAAGGTATCTGAGCAATTAATAAAATAATTCCAAGAGATCTTAGATAATTTAGAGCCACTAACCAAGTAACTTCTTCGTGTTGGCCTGAGAAGGCTGCCCCATGTCCAAACTCATGGATTTCCTGGCCCGGGGACTGGTCTGGCCCACTGTTGGATATGTGGCTGCAAGGTACCCTTCAGAACCTTTGGGAGAGGACCATGGTTGGTTCTCCTTCAGTGTCCTGAGAGATTTAAACGATTGAGAAGAATTAATCAACATGGTGAAGAATACAACCACTGGTTGCCCCTTCCACCTGGCTGTCCTATGATAACAATCAATTAATTTTAAACTTGTGAATTAAAGGGCTTTAGGGTACAAACTCTTAATATATCTTCAGAAAGAATCCACTTTCTTGCCATAGTATCTTATACATAGATAACAGAATGCTCAATAAATTGTGCTACATTGATTTTTAAATCAGGGAAAATCAAGTTTAAATAGGCAATTGTATTCTTAGTTCAAAAACCAAGAAAATCAACCTAATTTATACTTGACAGGGGAATACACACAAATTCACTTTCTCTTTTCCAAAATAAAAAGGGTATACCACAAAGAAACAGAATCATAGGAATGACTGAAGAATAAGACAGTTGAAAACCAAGTATGGCTTGAAAGTTTTTGCAATACATTGTTAAAATTTCAGTGGGAAATTATTGGGGGCTTTTAGTGAAAAAGTGGAATGCTGACAAATTGAATGATATAAGCTTTATAAATATAAGATTACTTTCCTATATCCAACATTATCTAAAATTTAAAGATACTTTCATTTAATTGGAAATGTAAAAAAATCCCTAAATGATGACATTTTCATGTAATTTCTCTTTTATAGAGAAAAATGTACAACCTCAAAAACACATATATAGTGGACATATTTTATTACCTTACTAGAGGCCTGGTGCACGAATTCGTGTACCAGTGGGGTCCCTTAGCCTGGCCTGCGGGATTCAGCCGAAACTGGCTCTCTGACATCCCCCAAGGAGTCCTGGATTGCGAGAGGGTGCAAGCCAGGCCGAGGGACCCTACAGGTACACAATGGGCCGGGAAGGGATGCGGGAGGTTGGCCAGCCGGGAAGGGACCTCGGGAGGGCTCCAGGGTGTGTCCAGCCTGTCTGGCTTAGTCCAATTGGCCGGACCCCAGCAGCAAGCTAACCTACGGGTTGGAGTGTCTGCCCCCTGGTGGTCAGTGCACATCATAACGAGTGGTTGAGCGGCCTTAGCATATCATTAGCATATTATGCTTTGATTGGTTGACCGGATGACTGGACACTTAGCATATTAGGCTTTTATTTTATAGGATCATCTAAATTATGTTATAAAACACTTTTAAATAACTTTAATGTGATATAATACAACAAATGTGTTGGCATGTACATTTCTTTTACAAATCTGTATAGCTTGGTTGTTTTTCATTAACCATGTTTTTCATGCCAGTTTTTTTCTTAGGTCCTTTCCTGTAACCTAATACTTTATATATATATTCTTTATTGATTAAGGTATTACATATGTGTCCTTATCGCCCCACTGTCCCCCCACATCCCCCAACCTAATACTTTTTAAGATCACTTATTTTCATTATTCAACTGGTTTGTGCTTAAAAGAAGCAAACTAATGTTAACAGTAGCACAATGAGATTAGAAGGATAATTCTTCTACTACTAACCCACATAAAATAAACTGTACATTTACAAAACGAGTTTTAATTTACAAATTCTTCCTAGATTATCTCTATATTCCCTCCTGGATTTTTCTGCTGCATGCCTCCATTAGCACATTAAACTAAAACCTGAGTATAATTATGCAATTGTGGCAGAAGAAGTCCATTTACCTATAGCTAGGGTCACTGTGATGAATGGGATATGTATCCATAGGAACATTTTCCATTGAAATATCAGTAAGAAGAAGAGACTTTCTATGTTTTAGGCTACAGCGACTTCGAACCTCCTCAGACACTGTGAGTAAAGCTAAGAGGAAAAAGAAGGCAGATTAGAAAATTTAACAAATCAGCAGCTGACTTAAAACAGGACACACTTCTTATAACCTCCTGACAAGGATAACAGCTGTTATTGATCAACAGCCCTAGGGAGTACAGGGTTTAAGGATACAAAACAATGAGGATAGACTTACAGCCCATTTTTTGGGAGCCTGTACATAAACATGAAATAAACTAAGAAACTTAATAAGCATCTTACATTTCAAGTCCTCTAATGAATCTTTGAGCTCAACAAACACAAAAAGTAGACAGAGCAGGTAGTATGAGGTCCATTTCTCTGAGATGTAAATGATTCAAATAAAAGTTGCCACAAATTGAAGTCTGCTAAACTGGGAATCATCATTTTCCATCGAATGACTATACGTAAGTGTTAAGTATTGCTGAGTCGAGAAATCAGGTAAGAGCAAATAAGGTAATGGAATGGTGGGGATGGGCAGACATTTTAGGTAAAACAAATGGCATCAGGAATGAATATTAAAGAGGCAGAAAGGCACTTCTAGGAGATGGCAAATATATTTCCTTAAAATAGCCCATTCATCTGGAGAGGTAATGAAAAACTGAGGCCTGTAAAATTTAGAGAAGGAGGACAGAATCAGCAGGCTGTTCAAGGGCCCAGGCTGCTGGGCCAAAGAGTTCCGATTTTATGACAGACAACAGGAAGCCACATAATACCTTGAAACAAAGATGACAAAAGGAACACATTTCATATTTTAATGCAAATTCTTTTATAAGAAAAAATATTTTGGGAAAACTTTCAAAATTTTAACCACCACCATGGGATGGGACTGTGAATTCTTCACCCTGTCAAACAACCAGCTAAAGGACTGACCCACAGGTGTCTGCATCTTTCTGAAGTTCCTTAGATACAGATATGGTAAGATTAATTGTGTCTATTTTGTGTTTTTACCTGCTAAGTAAGCCACGCTCTGTGTATTCACCTCAAATTTGTCACAATTTCTATGTTTGTTAACTAGAGTTAGTAGCGTATGCAAAATTCTGACAGTTCTTGCAACAATGGCAGGTGAAGGATGTCTGTATCCTACAAAAAAACAAAAACAGACAAGGTAGTTTATTCTTTCAAAAGGTATTTGTTGAGTGCTTATTCTGTGACTAGCAACTCTGAAAGGAAAGAAGACCATTTGGAAACAAAACAAACATCTGTGAGAAGTTAATTAATTATACATAGGATTAAATACTAAGTTGTGTAGAACAGAATGTTTCTTAGAACTCTAAGGCAGCGGTAGCCAAGCAGTGGTCCATGAGGTCCAAAAGGTTGGCAACCACTGCTCTAAGGTACCTCAGGGAGAGGAAATTAGGAAAGATGATTGTATTTTAGATCTTCCATTCCCTAAAGCAGCAGAGATTTTTAAAAATCCCATGAAACTCATTTTACGATATCTTATGAAAATACGGTTCTATTGCTTAAAAATTCTTATTTTTTTCATCATCATTTATCCCCCCTATACCCTCTCCCACTCCACCTCTACTCCCCTAAAAATTCTTTTTTAACTTAAAGAAAAAAACTCAATGACAAATGAAGTATATGCTCTCAAAGCCTAGAGAATAGGGTTGATTAAAGGGTAAGCTTAATTTTCAGACAGCGTTTAATCACTAATGCTACTACATTTTAAAATAGGGGCTTGTACACTCAAAATATCTGCTATTCTTTTAGAAGTACAGAATAAACAAGCACTCTATCAGCCCCACTGCAATCCCTCTTCTTGGTATCCTGTAGTAAGTGCAGTATTTTTTGAACAATCCCTATTCACCTTAGAGATTAAAACTGTCAATATTTTTTGCAGTGGTGAAATCAAATATGGGGTGGGACAAAAGTAGGTTTAAAAGTAGGTTAAAGTAGGTTCCAGTTGTTCATATGGAAAATACCATAATCAATAAGTAATAATATAAGAATAAACTGTTTTCATATTCACAACTGTAAACCTACTTTTGCCCCACCCTGTATATACATTCAAAGTTGTGGGTATATGTGTTATATTAGGTAAAAACTACCTCCATGATCCTTCCCTCAAGCTTTAAATCATTTAAGTTGATATAAAACTACTAGAGGCCGGGTGCACAAAATTCATGCACTCGGGGGGTGGGGGGGTTGTCCCTCAGCCCAGCCTGCGCCCTCTCGCAGTCTGGGAGCCCTCGGGGGATGTCCAGCTGACGGATTAGGCCCGTAGGGAGTGGGCCTAAGCCGTCAGTCGGACATCCTTAGTGTGGCTGCGGAGGCAGGAGAGGCTCCTGCCACCACTGCTGTGCTTGCCAGCTGTGAGCCTGGCTCAGGGCTTCTGGCTGAGCAGTGCTCCCCCTGTGGGAGCGCACTGACCACCAGGGGGCAGCTCCTGCATTGAGCGTCTGCCCCTGGTGGTCAGTGCACATCATAGGGGGCCGTTGAGCGGCCTTAGCATATCATTAGCATATTATGCTTTGATTGGTTGAACAGCTGACCAGGCGACTGGACACTTAGCATATTAGGCTTTTATTATATAGGATAGACACAAGCTCTACCTTGAGTCTCTATGGTGGCCAAATGCAAAACTGCTTAAAATCACTGGTTCATGCCAGCTCTTTATTCCAGTCCTTTCTTTTCATTGATTTTGCCTTTGACTCACCATTATATGCTGTCCCTGTTAACTGCCATCTCTGGCCATGACGGTCCCAGGTTAATTAACCAAAGCTAACATGCAGTGAAGTCAGCAGTAGGCAGTTATGCCAAATTAGGGAGGGAAAGAGCTGGTTCTGAGGAATGGCTGATCACAGCTATTGCAATCTAGACATTTGGAGGGGTAAAGGTGATGTACCAAAAAGGTGATGTAATAACGGGGCTGATCAACAATAAATAAGAAACGAGTTGAAGAAAATCTGTGACCAAATCACTAAGATATTATTTTAGTAACATGTTAGAAAATGTTATTTATTTGCAGTCTGTCTTATTTTGATAATAAAAAAGATATATAAGTAGTGTTAACTAATAATATAGATATTAGAAGGTTTAGTACTTAAGAATTTTATAACAATCAACTTTTGCTTTTTTAAAGAAATCTGGTATTGGATGGGAAATTAGGCTAGATTAAAAACATATATTAAAACATAATTCAATAAACCAGATAAAATTTGCATTTACAATAAGGCACATGAGCCAAATTATTTCAAGCAAACAATTATTTTAAATATTTTTGAATTCTTGATACCATTTCATAAAAATATTCTGACACAAGCCCTCTACCTTTTAAGAGGTGTCCAACCAGTGCGAAGTTAAAATTAGAGTTGAAATTGAGTCCAACAAAATGATCCATTTGCTTGCAGTGCCATTCCAGAGGATTCCGGATTGCCATAAACACTTCCTCTGGACTCTATTAAAGATAATAGTGAGATGGTTGATGGGTTCACACAGGGACCTTCCTTAAAGGACCACTTACTGGTTCAACAGCCATAACAAGATAAACAATCCTTTCAAGCTGAAAGAAATCATTTTCAAGACTACTGAAAACTACAGAACATTAAGGTAACTATAAATTAATTAGTGCAAGAAAAGCAATAATATAAATAATAAGATGATGAAAGATGAAATGCAAACTAAACGATTGTCAGTTTACATCCTTGTGACTTTTTAAAAATTATAATTTTTGTTGAGTTAAATAAGACCACCATTGTACGGGCTTTTTGTGTGCCTGGCATTCTGTGTACTATGGTGACAGAAAATTCATGACAAAGATGAGAGTTCACTCACTGCCCACAGTATACAATAATGCCAGATGCATTATTATGATTATGTTGAAACCTTAAAGCAATCCTATGCAGTAAGGTTATTAGCTCCCTTTTACAGATTTATGCATTTATTCATTCGTTTACTTATCAAAGACTTACTGTATGGTTATGATGTGCCAGGCAGAGTTCTAGGTCCTGCAGATAACTAAACAGACAAAAACGACTCACCCTGGTGGACTTTACATTCTAGGTGGAAAAATGAGGAAACTGAAACTCCAAAACACTATGTAATGTGCCCAGGATAATTAAGATTTTAATAGTGTTTCCTAAAGTGTGGTTCACTTTAAAGTCACTGAGGATGCTTGTTTAAAGGTGAAAGGTACTGGATCCCATCTCTGAATCATGGGAAGTGGTTAAACCCCAGGAATTTGCCTTTTTAATTTTTTTTTTTTAAAGAACCCCAGTGAGCCTGGATGGCATGGCTTAGTGGTTGAGCGTTGACCTATGAACCAGAAGGTCACGGTTCAATTCCTGGTCAGTGCACATGCCCGGGTTACAGGCTCAATCCCCAATAAGGGGCATGCAGGAGGCAGCCAATCAATGATTCTCTTTCATCACTGATGTTTCTATCTCTCTCTCTGAAATCAATAAAAATATATTAAAAAAAAAAAAAAGAACCCCAGTGATTTCTTTTCTTTTTTTAAATATATTTTATTGATTTTTTACAGAGAGGAAGGGAGAGGGATAGAGAGTTAGAAACATCGATGAGAGAGAAACATCGATCAGCTGCCTCCTGCACACCCCCCACTGGGTTTGTGCCCGCAACCAAGGCACATGCCCTTGACCGGAATCGAACCTGGGACCCTTCAGTCCCCAGGCCGACGCTCTATCCACTGAGCCAAACCAGTCAGGGCCCAGTGATTTCTTTATGCATAAAAAATTTTGAAAGTTAACAACTGAAGTGTTCAGGGTCACGCTTAGGTCTGTCTAGATTTTGATCTCAAAGAAACAAAAGCATGAGTATATAAAATATATGTAGTGAGGTGTTTAGAGCAGCACTGAACATATGCATCATCTCACATATTCACCTTTCCCTCCCTTTTTGGTGAGAACATTCAACTTCTACTCTCTCAGTAAATTTCAATTACATGTGAAATGGGGGATGGAGAATGCTAATGTTAGGGTTATAAAAAGTAGCCTGACACAGTAGCTATTATTACTACTAAGTATTATTTATCCCTGTTCTATTTACTAGTTTTGAGCAAGTACTGTTTTCTACTATTTTTATTCAGAAAGTATGCAGTAAAGTTTAAATATTTTTAATGAGCTGGTAAGTTACATTATAGAAATTCATATTTAAGTTAGGGACCTCTTCTGTTTTTAAAAGGATAATAATAATAATAATAATAATAATAATAAACGGAGGAGTTCTAAATGTGCATAATCTAGGAATCCCAATAGAAGGCTTCCTTACCTTGTCATTGAATATCCGGAGACTGTCTAAGGTGTGTAGGTTTTGTTCAAGAAGTGCGGTGCCTGCTGAATACAAGTTGACCTCATCGAGCTGCAGCACAGCCACAGCTACCCAAAAGAGGGCTTTGTGCAGAGGAGAGTCCTGGCCAAGGAGACACGTTCAAGTTAGTAACATGAACCAAAAAACAGTCTCATTCAACACACTTCAGTACAAAACAAAGCATGTTATCCCCAAATCACATGGTTCTTTCTTTATTAGTATGTGACTCTGGGCATGTTTTTTATTCTGGGGAAGGTAAATATATGGGTAAGCTCTTCATCTATTCTCTGTATGTAACCAGACACTGAGAACCTTAGCATCTCCTTCCATTTCTTTCCACACTCTGGTTCCAAATCCAGTCAACAAGTTTTGTGTTGTTTTTTTTTAAATATATTTTTATTGATTTCAGAGAGGAAGGGAGTGGGAGAGAGAGATAGAAACATCAATGATGAGAGAGAATCATTGATTGGCTGCCTCCTGCACACCCCACACTGAGGATCGAGCCCACAACCCAGGCATGTGCTCTTGACCAGAATCGAACCTGGGACCCTTCAGTTCTCAGGCTGACGCTCTATCCACTGAGCCAAAACAGCTAGGGCAACAAGTTTTATTGATTCTTCCAAACTAATCTCTTTTGCATCTGCTTATGGCTAATGACACTATTCCATGTCAACCTTCTTCATTCTAAATGTGGGTTCTTTTTACCTCCAGTTTCTCCATGCTCCCATCTACTCGGCACTCTACTACCAAATGACCCTTCTAGGTCCTGCTTTTGTCATATTACCTATTTGCTTAAAAACATATGGGTACATTTCCAAACTCCTTCCTGAAGAACGCTGAATGTTAGTTTAGTTCTATCTTTACAACCTCCCCTGTCACTATTTTCCTGAACAGTTTCTCCCTAACAAACAGAATGGTCTACTTACCATCCCTCCACTGATCCAGCACCTATACAATCCTACTGCTATCACTCCCTTTCTCCACACTAAATCCTACTTATCTCCCTCTTTAATGTTTGTTCAGATTCTACCCTTTCAATGTTCTTGTCATTCTTACCAGTATTAAGGGTCTTTTGATGCCCTGAAATAAAAATATTTATTTTGGGAATGCTTATTTAGCAGTGTGGTATATAGGGCAATACATGTACAGCCTTAGATTAGAATCATGGTTCTTTTTTTTATTAGTATGTGACTCTGGACAAGTTACTTAGCCATTTTGAGTCTCATTTTTACTTGTGAGATGAAGAAGAGAGAATCATTTTATATAATTTAGGACTAGAATGCTTATGTAAGTCAAGACCAGGAGCATGTAAGTATTTTTCTGTAATCTCTTTAAAGTCTAGCATATGTTGGTACTCAAGTCACAAAATTCTACAAAACTTTAGAGTTGGAAGATAAACTACGCCATTATCTAGTCTAGTTTACTTATTTTACCAATGTGCAAACATGATGGCTAGATATGTTAAATGACCTGGTTGAGATCACAAAGCTGAGACGAGCTCAGACCATCCTAAAACAGTGGCCACACCATTTTATTCCTTTTAAATATCATCTTCTTGATAATCAGGTATACTTCACTCAGCTTTACATTTCTCCACAATAATAACCACGAACTAACATACTATGGATTTTACTTACTTTGCTTATCATCTATCCATGCTGTACTCCCACTCACCCTAGAATATAAATTCCATGAGGGTAGGGAACTTCATTGGCTTTGTTCAGTATTATATCTCTAGCACCTAAAACAGTACTTGGCATATAGCAGATAGTCTATCAATACTTACTGGATAAAAGAATTAAAAATACATACCTATTTTTACTTTACCACTGATGAGACAAAAAACAAGCAATTGAGAACATAATCTTCATACTTATTCTTCCTCTAATATAAATATTTCAAATAACTACTTTAACTACAGCTTTTTCTTTATAACTACATTTCCCAACCCACCTATTTTGTGAACTCTTTGAAAGAAAAGATTTACCACCAGTACCCAAAAATGAATGCACTCATTTTCTATTACCTTATTAAGAAGTGGTTGTAATTTGGTTAATGCTATAACTGTAGCTTCTATCAGAACTTGACTGTTGTAAGTATCAGGTCCTTTTAAGCAACTCTCAAGTGCCTTTTAGGGAAACAGAATTCTTTATTTTACTTTCATTGAAATAAAACATTAACTCCTAAACTTAATCTCAGAATCAGTTCAAAACAATTTCTTATTTAATAAATGGCAGATTATTTACAATGCTATAGTGATCTAGGTAGTTAGCTCAATGCACACTTGGCTTTTATTTTTTAATATTTCTATATTATATTCTAATATTAAGAAGTCAGGCATTATTATAATTATTACAAATTAAATAATTTTATATAGGACTGCAGTTTTACCATATAAAGTCTTTGAAAACTGGTAAAATATTAAGAGTATCTTCTTAGCAAAAGAGACAATACTTATTTTCTTTTTAAGACATCTTTTTTGGAGAAGGTTTCTTCATTTTAAAGAATTACAATGAAGAAAATAAAACCCACTATTTAAAGATTCAATAAGCAACACACAACACATCTTATTAAATTCAAATTTAATGTCCTTTAGAAAAATGCAAGGTTTGTTTTACAACTTGGGAACCACCAATACTGAGGAGGGAGGAGAGGTACCTTGCTGAGAATACGGATAATCTGCTTTATCTGCCCATGAGCCACTCGTTTGCTGATGCAGCCAAAGACAACAAGAGCTCTTGGTTGAAGGGATGGATTATACTGAAATGCAAATCTGCAATTAAAAGATCCAAAGAGCTTATGAAAACTTTTATTTTTATACACAAATAATTAAAATATTGATTATGAGTATTAGCTATCTTTTTGAAAACACATATGTTTTTACAACTTATATTTAATTTGAGACATACCTTTGAGCTAGTTCTGTCCACTGGTCCAGCCACTTGCATGTTGGAATATCTCTCATACATGCCTAAAACAAAGGATACTCTGAAATATATTTATGCACATAACTGTTTTAGAAACATTTAGATGATGTTTACAGTAATGTCATCAAATAAATAACATATATGTTACCAATAAACATATTCCATAAAAGTGTTTTAAGTAGTAAATGCAAAACAAAATAAACCAACATTTATCCTATATAGTATGAGTGGATTAAAAAAGGGACCTAACTCAGTTCCTTATCATTTGGCTTATATACCTCCATGATCTCCAACAATGCCTCTGTGACTGTTTCCAAGGATGTCAAAGCAAAAGTTTCCCTCTCGTAGGAGCCAGGAGAGAATGACCTGTCCCGGTAACTGGAGCGGAAGGCGATGACAGCGGCAGACTTGACTTTGCTGATGCCAAACAGCAAGTAAAATTTGGGCAATGAGAATTCTGTCAAACTAAGTCTCAAAACTTGCTTGGTCTCTTCTGTAAAAGGAAAAATAAATAAGAAAATACTTTAACGATACTAAGTTTTAAATTTCAGATGCCATGTTTCATTTTGAATTTAGAAAATCTGAATATCATGTCAAAATTACATAACCATGCTCCCTAAGCCAATCCTCTAGATACATTATCTTAATTCTCATTGCTTTAGCGCCAGCAATGCAACACTGTCAATTGGTGCTGAGTCTTTAGCTTGTGTGGCAGCTACAAGAGTCTATAGCTTGATATGGCATGGAATTAATTTATTCTTTTTGAATGAGCAGCTTAAATCAAGAGTTTTGTGTTAATAATAAGATAGAGAATCTATGTCAATCAGGTGATGTAAAATGGAGACAGGAGCTGGTGAAACACAAATTGCCATCCTGGAACTTACCACTAAAATGAAGCTGTGTACAGGTACACAGAGAGTGAATGATATTAATGACCAATCCATGTGTGGAAGCTCTAAGGGAGAGTGGCCCTGTGGCCACTAAAAAAGTAACCACATGGAAGAGGTAGGGGAGATGAGCTGCTACGTCCAGGGAGTTGTTGAAGGACAGCATCAGCATGTAGCGTGCTAGAATAGCAATATCGTCCCACATAAGATGTTGTTCTAAAGTAGGAGTTGGAGATAAGCATGTCTTATCAATTATTTTGCACATCCTTCCAATAACCTGTAAGGAAGCAGAATTTTAAAAACAGGGGCTAAAAAAAGTTTTATCACTAAACACTTTCAGTTTAACTAGTTACAAAAAAAAACCCCACCAAAAACCATTCTGATGACAAAAAGAGATACATTATGCCATAGTTCAGAGGGCAAAGTGATTACCTTGCTTGAAACCAATTTCACATTTCCAGAAGCCAGAGCTACAGCAGTATCTGCCATGACCTCAGCTTTTATTGATCCCAAGCCACCTGTTGCACTGGTTTTGATGAAACTGTCCAGTACAACATCAAGGAGATCTGTAATCTAGTGGAAGAGGGGAAATTTTTTTTTAGCCATGCTACAATCTTAATTTTTAATTTAAAAATACTTCAAAAAATACTTCAAGGAACAGCCTCAACATGAAAATTCCCTTTTATCAGAGGCCTCCAAAATACTAAGTTTTATACAGAGATCTGTCAGTAAGTGTACTTTATCATAAAATACCCAGAAAAGGATGAAGATATTCACTTCATTCCTTCAGAAATTAAGAAACTAGAATTCAAAAATTTTAAATCTCTATTATTATTACTTGCAAAGCATCTCTGTTCTCTTCTAAGACAATGTATGATCAATATAAAATGCAGTTATTTTACAATATAGGAAATGACATCAAGCACCGAGATGTTCTGTAGGGCTACAGAACTGGTTCCAAGGTCACTTACAATTATTTAGAGGAGTTGCAGCATTGTTTGAGTAAGGGAATAGCTTCCCTAAGTTATTCCTTTGAAGAAATGACATGCATAAAAAAATGAAATGTTACATTATATTCTGTATTTTAATACTGGTGCTCTATGTTATAACTATATATAACTATAAATAAAACCAATTGTCCCATCATCAAGAAACATTCACTGACACCAATGGTATGTAAGCTACTAGAGGATATCATAAAGCACTATTTACTAGCAGCAACATTTTTATAGTTAAAATTGTATAGAATTATGCCATGGAGAAGAGTGCTAAAATAATTTGTTTTTCTTTGGCTCTGAGGCATGCAATAGACACTTATAGTTTTAAACCAGACCAAGAAGTTGGCCGGTGTCTGTATGCTTTTTGATAGAGGGGACTGTTTTCCTACAGCTGTACCTAGAACAGTGCTTTGTATAAATTGGGTACCAAATATCTGCACAAAGGAGGTACCAGATAAAATTTAAGCAAACTCAATACCTGCCCAAGGCTCCCCCAAATTTTTGCTTGAATAGATGGGTACATCTGTTTCTCATTTATGGTCATTGTTATCAGCTTATCAAGAATAGCAGTGACTCTTTGTCGTTTGGCATCATCATTGTGCTTACAAAATCGGACAAGATTTGACAGCCATGGAGTCATGTATTCTAAACAAAGGTGTTTCAATTCAATACCTGGGGGAGAAAATATGCTATTAGCATAGATGGCCAATGAAAAGTAAATAAAATTTATTTTAAATAATAATATTTTAAATTATTTTAAAATAGAGGATGGGGGGGGGGATAGGAGTAAAAGGTATACTTATGTGTACAACTCCTCCACAAAAACTTAAGACTTATGAAAAGATATAAAAATAGTACAAAAATTCCTTTATATATTCATGTAAAATCCCCCACTTTATTATTGTGGTAAATATATGCAGCATAAAATTTACCACTTTTAAGTGTATACAGTTCAGTGTACACTTATGCAGTAAGTGCACTCACATTGTTATACAACCATCATCACCATCCATCTCCAGAATTTTTTCATCTTCCCAAACTGAAATTCTGTACTTAAAACATTTTTTATGGCTTCATATTATTCTACTACATGGAGATCCAACAATTTAATCAGTCCTTTATTCTTTGTACTTTCAAGTAAAATTTATAAAAATTTTAAATTTGGCTCATTTTTAACCCTCAAATCTCATAGAATTTTGACTGGATTGCCTTGAATTTGTAATAATCTGGGAAGAATTATTCATTCAGGCCCTAACTGGTTTGGCTCAGAGGATAGAGCGTCAGCCTGTGGAATGAAGGGTACCAGATTTGATTCCGGTCAAGGGCATGTGCCTTGGTTGTGGGCACATCCCCAGTGGGGGGTGTGCAGGAGGCAGATGTTTCTCTCTCATCGATGTTTCTAACTCTGTCCTCCTCTCTGTAAAAAATCAATAAAAATATATTTAAAAAAAAGAATTATTCATTCAGGAACACAGTATGCCTGTTCACTCAAATCTCTTCATATATTAATATTTCTCAATAAAGCTTTACACTTTTCTTGTTTTGTCTTACACATTTTCTTTTTAGGGTTACATTCCTACATTCATTGTTATACAAAAAATAGTGGCCTGATTTTGATGAACTGTCAAAGCTCTCAATTGTCCAATGCAAAACAATCAAGAAATGTGTTTAAATGCATAAAAACAGGTCTCATGTATTATGGAGAAAGGGAAAAAAAGCAAGCTGGGAGAACAGCAACATTTATACTACTATAGGGTATGAAGATGGACAGATGTGAAGAGTAGATGTTAAATCCATGAGACTTATTGAAGCCAAGTCAGGAGTTGACCCTGGACCTGTATTATGTACACTGTACTCTCCAGAAACTGTACATGAACAATAAAATCACAGATCAAAGTCAAGCTGAAGAAAAGAGAAAATATTTCCCTAAATCAAGGAGACAATGTAGATGCTTTATTAATTTGGAATAATCTAAGAAGAGAAATGCTGAAGCTAATTAAACGGAAGCATGTTGAGAAAAATACTTTGTGAGGTATCAAAACTTTGCCACCTTGATTTATTGCCAGAATTTTAGTAGATCTGTCAGTGTGGTATGCCAGAAAGTCCCTTCGGAGTTCCTTCAGTTACAGAGTACCACAGGTGAAAAATTAGAAGAGGTAAAGAGGTAAAAACATAATCAATTACAAATTTCACTGGTAACTCCTGAAATGAAAGGGTTTTCTTTGAATTTTCTTAGAATCATTGTTAACACATTAAAGGAAATTGTCATTACTTACTAGATTTGCTAAATCCAGAAATACACTCTTCCAAAAATTCTAAGGTGAGGTGTGGCTCATTGGCTGCCAGCGTCTTACTAATGGAGACAATAAAGAGGGTGTTGTTGGCAGGGATACATAAACCTGACGTCTCTAGTAACTGACCCTCGATTTTTAAATTAAAGGTACAGGTTAAGGCACACAGAAGATTATAGGCAGCTGACCTAGGAGAAAACACAAAAGAAGTTGTTTTAAAACTTATTTTTTCTTATAATTCCAAAATTTTTTCATAACATAAAACTTGTGATTTTATTACAAAGCATAATCAACAATTTTTAAATTTTATGATCAATTAGAGTTGTTACGATTCTATAGTAAAACCAAAATACCCCTTGATCACTCAGGGATTTTTTTTGAAAGGGAGAGTCTTTTATATTTTAAATTTTAAATCTTTATTGTTGAAAGTATTACATAGGTCCTCCTTTTCCCCCATTAACCTCTTCTAGCTCGCTCCCACCCCCTCCACCCTAAGGCCCTCACCATCCCAGTGTCTGTGTCCATGGGTTATGCACATATGCGTACAAATTCTTGTATCTCTTCCCACCCACCTTCCCCTGCCTTCCCAAAGGGAAACTTTGACATAACTAGAAGAGCACTCTGAGGCTCCTAAGGCAGGTGAGGATAAGGCCTTCCTAAAAGACATCTCACTGTAACGTAAACTATGAATGGTTTATGACTAACAGAAAGAAAGAGTAAGGCGTATTACGTATTCAGTGAAGCTGGAACTCAAATTGTGGTTCCTCCTCCTGCTAGATCCAATTATAATGCGGATCATAAGAAGGCAAATGAAATGGCCCCTCATCATATTAAAATGCTAAAATCTTTAACTGGCACCTACTGAATCTCTTCCTGGGTGTCCTACAAGTTATACAAAATTTTTTTTTAACATAATCAAGTCCCCCTCTATTTTTACATGAACTCCTTCCACATAACAACTAAAAACAAAAGAAACAAAAAAAAAGCTTAATATATATATATATATATATATATATATATATATATATACACATATATGTGTGTGTGAGTATATATATATGTGTATATGTGTGTGTGTGTGTGTATATATCTATCTATCTATCTATCTATATATATATATATATATATATATAGATTTCATTAGAACAAAAAAATTCCTGTATAAATGTCTGAAAATAGATTTAAACAATTAGGAGACAGCTCAAAAAACTTGATTCATTTTAAAATTTTAATTTTTCTCCTATAGAGCAAAAGAAATGGTTTGATTGTTCAGAAATTTTCAGGTTTTCCTTACCTCTAAACTTTCATCATACTAATATACTTATGCAATAGACACAGGGAGGAAAAAGCTGCTAAAGTTTAAGTCTGCCAGAAGGCATTTTCTCTGGCATGACATGCTTCGGCAAAAAGCAGAAGCTGTCACCATGCTTTATTTCACAGGAGAAGAATACAGATTTACCAAGCAAATGATTTTTAGAAGATTGTTAAGTAGCACTCTTGGATGAGGAACTTTGAATTAGATATTAAAGGCATACACATAACTCCATTTTCCCAAAATGAGAATATTAAGATTATTGTTTCTAGTTTATGTATCTCTTACTAACTCCTAGGAATTCTGAGCTATAACATTTTGATATTGACTACTCTGCATATTTCTTTTTCTAGCATATTTTTATTGATTTTAGAGAGGAAGGGAGAGGGAGAAAGAGATAGAAACATCAATGATGAGAGAGAATCACTGATTGGCTGCCTCCTGCATGCCCCCTACTGGGGTCGAGCCCGCAACCCGGGCATGTGTCCCTGACTGGAATCGAACCCAGGACCCTTCAGTCCACAAGCCGATGCTCTATCCACTGAGCCAAACCAACTAGGGCTAATCTCTGCATATTTCAACAGCAATAAAGAACTGAGGTCCTGGCCCTGGCCAGGTAGCTCAGCTGATTAGAGCATCATCCAGATACGCCAAGGTTGCCGGTTTGATCCCTGGTCAGGGCACATATAAGAAACAACCAAGGAATGCATATATAAGTGGAACAACAAAGTGAAGTTTTCTCTCTCTCCCTTCCTCTCTCTTTCTAAAATAAAATACAAATAAACTGGGGTCCCTCAACTTGGGCGTAGGTGTCAGACTTCTCTGAGATAGTAAGAACAAAGAACACACAAAATCTTGTGTATAATTTGAGTTCATGGACCCCCATGAGACCGACCCATGTAAAGAAATCTTGATATTTTTCCATTTTAAATAGGGAGATCTGGAATCCTAAAAGGTCCACTTATAAAACCTGGGCTATGTTATATCCTAGGGAAGATTTTCTGAAGCTAAGAATTTATATATGTAAAAACCTTGACAGTCTCAAGAGACTTTTGGAGAAAAAATTATCCTAATATCCTAATATGAAATGGAGATTGGAAAAGAGGAAGGAGTACAAAGAGACACACAGGGGTGGAGGGGTGGGAAGTTGGGAGGAAATAATATTTACTAAGCACAAAGTATTTGCAAGGGGCTATACTATACTATGTGACATACTATTAAACATTTATAAGTATACTAGAGGCCCAGTGCACGAAATTCGTGCAATTGGGGGGAAGAGGAGGGTCCCTCAGCCTGGTCTGCACCTTCTTGCAGTCCGGGAACCCTCAGGGGATGTCTGAATGTCGGCTTAGCGGGCCTAAGCTGGCTGTTGGACATCCATAGTGCTGCCATGGAGGCGGGAGAGGCTCCCCCTACCGCCGCTGCACTTGCCAGCCATGAGCCCGTCTTCTGGCTGAGCGGCATTCCCCCAGTAGGAACGCACTGACCACCAGGGGGCAGCTCCTGCATTGAGCTTCTGCCCCCCGGTGGTCAGTGCACATCATAGCAACCGGTTGTTCCACTCTTCGGTTGACTTATATAGGATAAGGACAACATTGTTACTTTATTTTAAAAATGAGGAAACTTGAGCTCAGTCCTTTGACTAAAGTCATACATAACAGATCTATATTTAAACAAAATCTACTGAACCCTAGCTGATAAGAGCATCGGCCTATGGATTGAAGGGTCCTGGGTTCGATTCTGGTCAAGGGCACATGCTCACGTTGTGGGTTTGATCCCCAGTGTGGGCGTGCAGGAGGCAGCCAATTCTCTCTCATCATTGATGTTTCTGTATCTCTCTCCCTCTCCCTTCCTTTCTGAAATCAATAAAAATATATTAAAAAAATTAATAAGCCAAATCTACTGACTCCATAGACCATGCTCTTTCCTGATTTGTGTCCAGATTATTAAGCCTAAACAGAACCAATTATCTCTGCTCAGATGACATCTATATTTACTTTAAGATTTCTTTCAAGAATTTTGTTGAAGTTACATAGATGGAAAATATGCAACAATGTTATTATTTGAGTTATTGAACATTAAGCCTTCCATTGCAAACAATGATAATCAAATTTAACTGTGAGGGACCTTAATGGTGATATACATTGAACATGGGAAAACTTAATTAGAAGACTCAGAGGAGGGAAACTTAATTTAGGAGTAGACTTAATAAAAAACAAATTTTGGGGAAAACCCCCAAAAACTGCTACGTTGTCTGCTTCAGATGAAAGTTTCCTGGACAAAGAACATATATTGGTTTAGTGTGAATCACCCCATTCGGAATTTCACATTTCATGTGAATACGCCACAGCTTGATGAGGTCATGCTGGTTAACCAACATAGCATACCTCCCAATTTACAGTATTAGGGTAGAGCCTGCTTTAACAGCTTACTAAGTGGTTCATTTTAAAAGCAATAAACCCTGAATAAAGTTGAATTTTTAAAATAACTTACCGTAAACTAGGATCTGAACTGCCTAAATTAAGTAATGCGATATTGAGCAGCGTCCCAGGGACATCTTTTGGCCGAATCTTGGTGTGCTGGGGGATAGAATCTGGCTGCGACAGCTCCCAGCGCGTCCGGATGTGAATGATAGACTGGACAATGGCATCACACTCCTGGTGCATGAAGGTGAGTGGTGTGCCCTGGTTTGCAATGGTTAAGGTGAACTGGTTCTCATCCACTAGGCAGATTTCTTCAATTTCCGAAGCATAATAGATATCATTGAGAAAGACTGACTGCCCCAGGACTTTTGTTCGCTCTGCTGAGGTTACTTGAACAGCAGTAGAACCAACCTGGAAAGTGGTGGTGAGAGGGTGGAGTGAAGAAGAATTAAATTCCATTATGTTGAATTGTCAGAGGCCCCAAACCATCCAACAAACCAACCAAAATATTATGTTTGCCATATAAGAAAGAGTTACCACCATTACATATTCAAATAATTATTGTAATAAATGCTCTCAAAGAGACTAAAAACATCAGAAAAAAATTAATTTGTTTTTAAAAAGAGGTCAAGAATCCTATAGATAATTACTGATTTTATCCTGAAAGTTCATGTTCCTCATTCTGCAAAAAGCATGCCATAATCAGAATTCTCACTAGATAATTTCCACACATTTGTGTCATCTGAATGATATAGAGCAAATTGCCTTCTCTACAATACTCTCCTGCCTCCAACCAACCTAGAATAGAACTAAGTGTACACATCTTGTATCATCCACAGGACTCCATGAAGATAGAAAGCTTAGTTCTCTCTCTGGACTTACTTCACATTTGTTAAGTACCACAGGGACACTTAGGAAGGCCGGCGTACAGTCTGGTTAGTTAAGAATGGCAGCGAAGCTAACACAGAGTGGCACTTACTTTGATAGAAACCTTGGTGTCTTTGTGAGCCAGCCTGAGAGCATTGTGGAACACCTTCAGGTCCTCTTCTAACGCCAAGGTGGCAGCGGGTAGCTTCTGCTGTTCGTGCTCTATGTGCTCAGCCAGTTTCCCAGGACAGTCTATAAAAATGAGCCTTTTGCTGCCTTTGAGGCCAGTCAGCAGCCGCTCGTGATACTTGGTGTACTCCCTGACCCAGGAGTTACAGTTATAGATATAAACTGCAGAGACATTGTCATAAGCAAAGCCAGGGAAAACAACAAACCACTTAGAGAGAAAGTCCGTTTTAAAGCGATTGCTAGGCCCAGTATGGGTAAGGTCCACTACAATTTCATATGGCTTTGCATAGTATGGCTTTAGAGTCAGCAAGACGTGGTATATTAGCAAATCACCGTTGATTTGACCAGTTTTGAATCTAAGGAAGATAACCAAAAAAAAAAGACACAGATTGTTAACAGAGTTCTGAATAGATACGTAGATGCTACTAATCTATTTTATGACTTTATTTTCTGATTAGCTTTCTAGAGAAAACTAACAATAATACAAAAATTATACAAAGTCTAGATCCTTTTATTAATCCTAACCCAAGGATATGTTTGGATGTTTGTTTTTAAATATACTTTATTGATATTTTACAGAGAGGAAGGGAGAGGGATAGAGAGTTAGAAACACTGATGAGAGAGAAACATAGATCAGCTGCCTCCTGCAGACCTCCTCTGGGGATGTGCCCGCAACCAAATACATTCCCTTGAACAGAATCGAACCTGGGACCCCTCTATCCGCAGGCCAACGCTCTATCCACTGAGCCAAACCAGTTAGGGCTGGATATGTTTTTATTGACTATCAAAAGAGAGAAAAAGAGGGAGGGAGGGGTGGGAGGAAGGGAGGAAGGGGGAGAGGGAGAGAGAGAGGAAGAGAGAGAGAGAACATTGATGTGAGAGAGAAACATCGACTGGTTGCCTCCTGTATATGCCTCAACCAGGGATCAAAGCCACAACCTAGGTGCACAGGATGATGCTCCAACCATCTGAGCCACCTGGCCAGGGCTGGATCCTTTTTCTAAATCAGTTGTTCTTTAGACATTGAAAAATAATGCTGAAGTAAAACAGAAGGGACAAATCTCCAATTCGAAAACTTTGAGCAATGACAGTAACAACAAACTTGTCCATCGCAGTCAATCAAGGAAGAAGGCAGTGGACATTGGTTAGTTGCCTCCAGGCCCACCAAACTTCCCAGGTGAACAGTCTGGGTGGGAATGACCACTTGGAGCCCTGGAGTGAACTGAATAGCTTTGTGAATGCATTTATCCTATCCTGGCCAGAGAGAATGGTTCAGTCGTGACCATATGACTCAAATTAGGACAACCAGAGCCAAAGAGGCCCAATTCAGACACTGCAGTGTAAAATGTTGGAAATTTAGACTTATAAACAAGAAGACACAGAGCCCTGGGAGTTGTTAGCTCATATCTTGAGATCTGAAGAAAAACATGCCTAAAAACTGAAGATACGGAGCAGAGAAATAAAGAAACTGGGGCCCTGGCCTTTCATTTGAGTCCTAGATAAAGCCTCTCCTGGGATCAAATTTATCCCTGGACTATTCAGTTGTATGAGCCAGTAAGTTCCATTTTTTTTTTTTTTAAAATTAAGCCAACCATATTAGGTCATATGTTGCTTATACTAAAAATAATGCTAAACAATGTGAACAGCCAAGTTCAGGACCAACAGAAAGCCCTGAAGAACACAGTACTAGAGTTTCAATCAAACAACCTATATGAACTTTGGCTCAATGTTCCATACTTGATGACTCTGGTAGTACTGTACTACTGCAACCTAGACTAAGATGAATATCCTCACCTCAGAGCTTTTAATCTTGTTGGAAGGAAGTAAGATAAAAATGGGACAAGTTATATGATTTTGAAATAAAAGAGGCCAGCTAGTGTATCTCAGTGGTTGAGCGTCAATCTATGAACCAGGAGGTCACAGTTCGATTCCTGGTCAGGGCACATGCCAGGGTTTTGGGCTCGATCCCCAGTAGGGGCCATGCAGGAGGCAGCTGATGAATGATTCTCTCTCATCACTGATGTTTCCAACTCTCTCCCTCTCTCTTCCTCTCTGAAATCAATAAAAATATATTTCAAAAAATTAAAAACATTTCAAGATCAAAGAAAAGATATGAGGTAGTATATAATCACTTATCAAAGGAACTGCAGAGAAAAATAGTGCTATTAAGTTCAGAAGAGGGAGAGATCAATACAAACTGGGTAGTCAGTGAAAGCTACTTAGAAGACACACCAGCTGACGTGGATGGGAGGAACTTCAAACTCAACAAGAGGAGGGAGTAGCAGACCTCATGGAGAGAGGTAAAGAGGAAAAGAGACAGGTAACTAGGAATGTTGAGGCCAACAGTCAGCTAGTTTAGTTAGAATGGAGGATTCACACAGAGAAGTTCTAAGAGATAAAGTTGGAAAAACACATAATAGCTAAATTGTGAAGGGACCAAAACTGTTCACCTAAGAGGCTCAGGTTTTCTCCTAAGAGCTCAGTATTCCTCAGAGTGTCACACCAGCATGAGAATCAGCTGCGGTGCCTGATAAAAATGCAGGTTCCTGGTCCCAGCCCAGACCTACTAGTACATATAAATCTATGAAGTGGGGCCTGGCAGTTTTCATTGTTTTTAAAAAACCCCTCTCATCTGATGTTTATTTGCATGAACATTTCTGAACCATTGCTGTAGGTGTTAAGGAGTTATTCAACTCTATTTTTTGAAAGAAAGGGGTGATATGATCAAAGGAAGTAATATATACAAAATACATAAAGGAGTCAGGGCTAGTAAAAAAGATATTGTAGTACTCTAGATATGGCCTGATAAGGATCTAAAATATAGTCATGCACCACTTAACGATATAGGGAAACGTTTGATTTCATCGTTGTGCAAACATCAGAGTGCACTTACACAAACCTAGATGGTATGGCCTAATACTGTAATTGTATGAGCTATATTTTTATATGACTGGCAGTGCTGTAGGTCTGTTTACACCAGCATCACCACAAACACGTGAGTAATATGTTGTGCTATGATGTTACCATGGCTACTAGTGGCAATAGAAATTTATCAGTTCCATTATGTATTTTTATAGGATCACCACTGTATATGTGACCTGTCATTATGTGGTTCAAGACTGTACTACGGTGATCGTAAAAAAGAAACTGATCTAAGAATATAAAGTAAGAATCAACATTGTCTTAGGTCAGATCAGGGCTATAAGAAAGGACTTGAATTAAAAAGACTTGCTATATAAAAAGCCTCTGAGATTACAAAGAATGTTGCTATCATGAACAAAAACAATGAGATCATGAGGGGCAGCCACTTATGGGAGAAAAATGAGGTGATGAAAGGACATTTGAGGGGGAAGGAGAGAAAGAGAACGGGGGAGCAGAGAGAAAGGGAGAGAGACAGAGAGACTATGTTTGTGTGTGTGTATACACACTAAACCACACAAAAGCATGTTCTGACCTATATAATCTAAATTTACTATGTACTTTCTCAAATCGTTGCAGTTCCATAATTTGAGATGTGGGTTATGTATATCACTATTTCTATTATTTGACCAATACCTCAGGTCTCCAAACTCATTTATCAAATCAATCTGTGCATACAAATAAAATTTTTAGAGATGATTTTAATGCTGCAGGGAAAATGCCATTTCATCTTCTTTGGAATGATACTAATATGTCATCCAAAAGCATATAAAGTAGGCATATATAGTGAGCATAAGGTCAAAAAGACATTAAGCGGAAAACCCTCCCTGCCCTGGAGGCGGGATTTGTTCCACAAAGCCTCCTGTCATGCCAGTGGCCAACTAGACAAGTTAGATATTCTGGTGTTTTTTTCCCCTGTGACATGTGCTTTAGTTGCAGCGAAAAGGATATGTGTCATCATCTGTGGTTTGGTTCAAAAAGTGGAAAGCTAGCTGTACATGCCCCTTTTTGCTGCCGATTTACTTTAACATTCATATTTCTCCAAGTCTGTTCTGCTTTATATTACTTGCAAGCTGTGCTTAAAGACAAGAAAAGAAGTGGCTTATTAAAATAAGGTTATAATCAGATTTTGACCAACCATTTTGCAAGGTAGGTAATAAATATGGCTTTTCTTATGCCTTTTACTTATAACTTTGTACAGATTTGTGTTTGAGGAAGTGCTTCAAATAGTACCTAAGACTCTTACTAACAAAGTAGAATCATAAGTGATGGAAAATGTATGCTGTTTTTTTCTGTCCTATTAGGCAAAACTTAAGTTAGAAATGAGAAAGATTTACTATCACTATAGAGTTTTAAATTAGAACTAGGAAGGATCTGAGTTTAAACCCTACAGTCAATTGGAAAGTTTGGTTATGAAAAAAAGTTTAACAAAAGAAAATTTATTATTAATGCTTAGGCATTATACATGTTACTGAAAATGACCAGAGATTAAACACACACACACACACACACACACACACACACACACACACACACACTTTTAATTTAAATTAGGGCTATAGAGACAGTCCTCTAATCTTGGGAACCTGTAAGGATAAGAGAAAGTCTCATTTTGTTAACAGTTTGTTTATTTGGGAATAACAGCACATCTGGCTGAAGACAATCAACAGCAGGCCCATTATCCATCCCGTGGTAAGCACTGTTAAATGTGTGTGAAAGCTAGGATGCGTATTACATTGTTAACAAACTAATGAGACAATAACAACCCACTTTATATTATTTTACCATCTATGCAGATGGCCAGTCTAGTATAAAAGGATAGAAATGGCTTGCTAACCTAATTTAAAGTATTTCTCTGTGAAAGAATCATAAAGAAGGCAAAGATTTATACCATTCAACTTAAAAATGAAGCTGAACACTATTATGTAGAAGTCAATGCAACATATCTTTCACTGTTTATTAAAGGTCATAATCCAAAAAGTAATCTTAATTCTAGAGCACATAAAAGTTTTTTTCCTCCCTACTATTAATAGGTGATATTATTTCAGAGGCTAATTTCCAGTTAGCATCATTTATTATAAGCTACTTCTTATAAACTATTTCTTATAAAACTGTGAAACTGACTAGCAGTAGCACCTATGTTGCTTAGGAGTTGGGTCAGAAATGAAGAATTTCAGGTCCCTCCTAGATCTATGGAATCAAAGCTGCATTAAAAAAGGAGAATAATCTAGTTTTTTTCTAGTTCCCTTAAATGAATGCTAACAATAAAACAGTCTCATAATAGTAGCTCCAACAAACTGGAATATTATTATAAAAGAGATAGTTCAATAATGGTGATAAGTCTTTCTGGTTTACCAGTCCCTGAACAGATATACCAGTTCTATTTAAATTATCAATTCTATGGTGGATAATGAGAATTAGAACAGTCTTGTCCCCTCTTTGTACTGACTTCCAGGGAGCTCAGAGCCAAAGCTGAAATGCAACCTTTTTATTTATATGTTGAGACGCTTACCATCTACCTTGACTTCCCACTTCAGTCTAAAATCCCATGATCCCGAGGCTCTATTTCTTTCTATTTTATTGTATACGTCATTTTTTAAAAATTATGTCAAAATATTCACAGAAAAAAAGCTAGGCATAAATAACATTAAAAAGTCAATAACTTTTGTTAAACTTTTGAGATTATTCAGAAGAGTTCTGCCTCTTCTTCTTATAATGCCAGATTTTTAGGCTGAGAAAACTGACATGCCTTTGGCCTTTGCTTTCAGAAAGCCACAGTCAGTCAGGGGATATAGAGATGAAAAGAGGACCACCACCATAAAATTGCTTTCACAAATCCTGGGGATATATTTCTAAGTACCAGCTTTATTCTAAGCTTCAAGATAAATACCCAAGAAGGAGAAAAAAAAATACCCACCCTGAACTCCTATTTGAAGTCCATTTTCTTTTGGTTGCTACCACATTTCCCCTTTCCCGACCAGGAAAAAAAAGCTACTTGCATTTTATTGTCATGCATGAAGCAAAATGCCTAAGGCCACATTTCTCCTTTACTATAAAGACTGATGACACATTGTTAGAAGGTGGGGAGTTTCTGCAAAAAAGGATCCTTAAATGGGGGAGGAATAAAAAAAAGCAGAAGTATATGACTCAAAGCTGAAGTCTAGCATGCTTAAGAAGGAGAAAATATAAAACTATGGTATTCACTTAAAAGAAGAACAAATTAAAATTGTTTCTTTATATATAGCCTAATAGAAAAAAATATTGGTTGAGAAGGAATTGCAAATGTTAGGCATGAGTTTGCAGCTTACTCGTAACATATCAGCTGTCTACCTTTTAATACAATTACCAAAATCAGAAACCATAACTCTTTTACAAATTCTCAAATTATATTTCTATCCCCAACAGGTTACCTGCATTATCAGGGACATGAAACACACAGGTCATTACCTGTATCTTGCCTTTCTGATGACAACAGTTTTTTCTTTGTCTCCTGGAACAAGAACAAACTATACCCATCTGGGGGCTAACAACACTACTGTCTGGGATCCAGATACTCAAAATAAGACAGGCAGAAATCAAAATGAAAACAGTAACACAAACTCTACAACTCCTAAAGTAGATAAAAGGAGCAATTCTACAAACATGCCTGAAATGGCAGCATCGCCTCACATCACATCTTTCACCCCTAAATCTGAACTGGAGCTTTATACACCTTCGGTTGCTAGGAACAGTGCTCCGACATTACAGAGCATCGAAAACACAAGCAAAAGTCACAGTGAAATTTTCAAAAAAGAAGTCTGTGCGGAAAACAACAACAAAATGGCTATGCTGGTTTGCTTAATTGTAATTGCAGTGCTTTTTCTTATCTGCACCCTTCTATTTCTATCCACGGTGATTCTGGCAAACAAAGTCTCATATCTCAGACGATCAAAACAAGTAGGCAAGCGCCAGCCTCGAAGCAATGGTGATTTTCTGGCAAGCAGCGGTCTATGGCCTGCTGAATCAGACACTTGGAACAGAGCAAAACAGCTCACAGGGCCCAACCTAATGATGCAATCTGCTGGAGTGCTCACAGCTACAAGGGAAAAAAAAGATGAAGAAGGAACTGGAAAACTCACTAACTAACAGATGCTTTAGTGAAGAAAAATGCAAAGTAGCAATGGGAAACATTAGGAAGTAAAAATGAAGTCCATTTGATATTTAATGTCAACATGTTGGTCTGATGGTCTAAAATTTTACACTGCAGGCCTTGCAATTTAGAATTAAGCAGGTGAGAAGGGGAGAAGTATGCCTGCTTACTTAATTACTTAAACTGTGTACTTTTGTCCTGACACTGAATATTTTAAAAAGCAAATAATAAAACAACCAAAAATGTAAGGAAGATTTTAAAGACATGTTGAAGAAACTAATAGAAGTAGAAATTGACAATTAAATATTTCTTGTTCAGCAACAGTAGTTAAATGATCTTTGAATATAAGTAAACTCTGAATAGTTTTACTGTGTCCTTAGAGGCAAATATATGCTTCAACATCTAACAGAATTCAAATTTCTAACTGTATAGTTTAATGGTACCTTCTTTGCTGAATGTGACAAAATCCATACCAGCTCTTAAATCAACACAGCTAATTTTATGCTAGATGTTTTCATCTTTATATATGACACACATAAGAAAATGTTTTTCTACTATAAATATTTAATTAAAACTTTTAATTTTGTATAATAAATTAAGACTTTGTTAGAATAAAACTGACTACGTATATTTGCATTCACTTTACTATCTGAGAGAACACATGTAAAGCACAATTGAAACAGATGAGATTATGGCCACAATAGAAGACTCCCTATAAATGTAAAGCATATCTTACTGTTTAAATGTAACATACCTCTATCTATACTAATAAAAGAGAAATATGCAAATTGACTGTACTGCCGCAACACCCCATCAGCCAATCAGAAGTGAGTATGCAAATTAACCCAATAAAGATGGTGGGTTAATTTGCATATGCAGGTGCAGAGCGGCCGGAAGGGGCGGGATGCCTGCTATGAGGGGGAGGGCGGGGGGCGGAGGGAGTTACAGGAGCGGCACTCCAGTCAGGAGCGAGGATTTGCAGGCTCCTAGGCAGCCAGGAGCGAAGCCAGGGGAAGGAAGGCCTATTCTTGCACAAATCTTTGTGCAACGGGCCTCTAGTTCTATAAATATTGCTCTTTGGATTATTTGTAGCAAATATCCAAAAGTTGATTTATTTGTTCAACTTCAAGGATGCCAAGTGGCCTAATAAAGGACCAATTTCATTTTTTTACTATCAATGGGATATAAGGATAGAAAAGGTGTGTGTGTGTGTGTGTGTGTGTGTGTGTGTGTGTGCGTGTGTGTGTTAATTTGGATAATAGGCTTCTTTAGGTAAATATTTAGCCTTTAAAAATATGTTTTTATTGATTTTTTTTTAGAGATGAAGGGAAGGGGGAGAGAGAGAAACATCAATGTGAGAAACACCGATCAGTTTTCTCCTGTACACACCCTGACCAGGGTCCAAACCAAAAATGGGCATCTGCTCTGACTGGGAATCAAACTGGCAACCTTTTGTTGCACCGGACGATGCTCAACCAATTGAGCCACACTGGCCAGGGCATGTTTAACATTTTAAGAAACTGCATTCAAGTAAAATAATGACTTACATTTAAGTAAAGATTTCCATCTGCAATTAAACATATTACAAAAGTTGGTTTCAGAGACTTCCCAACTATCTACTGAACTTGACACAGGGCATACTAATTAAATATCAGGCCACATTTTAAAAATCACATTCCTTATTGATCATTTATTTTGGACAATATGCTAGCCATTTAGGAAAATATTTTATATATTTTGTATAACCACAATCTTACTCTCCCTTCTAGGTTGACAATTGTCATCCTGGTTGTGTATCAGAATCACCTGGAGTTTAAAAAATTCGCCAATGTCTTATTCCCACCCTCTCCTTCTGATTCAATTGGAATGGGGTGAGCTGCAGGCATTGGTAATTTCTGCATAACTCCCTAGGTAATACTGCTCTTGGTCAAATTCACTTCTTACAAGTTCCATGGTGCCAACGATCTAGGTTACATCTTAAAATGAGAGGGGGAAAATAGAGCATTGATTTTATTATCAATGTATTACCACTTGTCAAAAAGTTCATTCCCAAAATAATAAATCATATCTATATTATTCCAGATGAATCTAAATGTCAACGAAGTCCAAAGGAAAGCAAGAGAATACTCATGCCAAGCATGGTGACAGGAAGGAGGCTGAATTTTGAGGGGTAAAAGGGAAATGAAACTGAGCAGAGCTATGGTTTTGTACAAATTAAAAATTTGAGATTGTGTACTGGAATACATAGTGATAACACAAAGCACTCCTTGAACCAAGTATCATATATAAGTAGCAAGAGAATACTCATGCCAAGCATGGTGACAGGAAGGACGCTGAATTTTAAGGGGTAAAAGGGACCAGATTGAAATGAAACTGGGCAGAGCTCTGGTTTCGTACAAATTAAAAATTTGAGATTGTGTACTGGAATACATAGTGATAACACAAAGCACTCCTTGAATCAAGTATCCTACCTAATAAAAGAGTAATATGCAAATTAACCATCACTCCGCTACACCCACCAGCCATGCCCACCAGCCACGCCCACCAGCCAATCGGGATTGAATATGCAAATAAACCCAACCAAGATTGCTACGGCCACAGAAAGCAGGAGGGAGGCTTGGGTTTCCCCGGAAATGGAGGAAGCCAAGCTTTCCACCTGCCCTTGCCGGCCTAGGCCTCCACTCAAGGCTACAAAGTTTCAATGATAGAAGATACATAAATCCAAACAGAAATGGCAGCAGCCATGGAGCTGGAAAGAGCAGGAGGCTAGGGTTGCCCCCGGTGATGGAGGAAGCCAAGCTTTCTGCACACCCTGGCCAGCCCAGGCCTCCGCTTAAGGCTACAAAGTTTCAATGACAGAAGATACATAAATCCTCCCAAAAATGGCTACCGCCACGGAGCAAGCAGAAGGCTTGGCTCTGCTCCAGGCTACAAAGTTTCAATTGTAGAAGATAAATAAACTCGATACCAGGGCCTCTGCTGGGGTCACCAGGGGGTGTGGCCGGCCTGCAAACCACCACAGGCCCCTCGCCCAGGCCGCCCCATGCCCCTAGGGAACCCCTACCCTGATCGAGGACACCCTTCAGGGCAAACCAGCTGGCCCCCACTCGTGCACCAGGCCTCTATCCTATCTAATAAAAGAGTAATATACAGATTGACCATCACTCCAACACACAAGATGGCTGCCCCCATGTGGTCAAAGATCCTGCCCCCATGTGGACACAAGATGGCCACCACAAGATGGCCAGCAAGGGAGGGCAGTTGTGAGCGATCAGGCCAGCATGGGAGGGCAGTTGGGAGGAACCAGGCCTGCAAGGGAGGACAGTTGGGGTCGATCAAGCCTGCAGGGGAGGGCAGTTAGGGGTGACCAAGCCGGCAGAGGAGGGAAGTTGGGGGCGACCAGGCCTGCAGGGAAAGGCAGTTGGGAGGGACCCAGGCCTGTAGGGGAGAGCAGTTAGGGGGGACCAGGCCTGCAGGGGAGGGCAGTTAGGGGTGACCAGGCCTGCAGGGGAGGGCAGTTGGGGGGGAGACCCAGGCCTTCAGGGGAGAGCAGTTGGAGGGGACCAGGCCTGCAGGGGAGGGCAGTTAGGGGTGACCAGGCCTGCAGGGCAGGGCAGTTAGGGGTAACCAGGCCTGCAGGGGAGGGCAGGTTGGGGTGACCAGGCCTGCAGGGAAGGGCAGTTAGGGGCAAACAGGCTGGCAGGGGAGCAGTTAGGCACCAATCAGGCTGGCAGGGGAGTGGTTAGGGGGTGATCAGGCTGGCAGGCAGAAGTGGTTAGGGGCAATCAGGAAGGCAGGCAGGCGAGCAGTTGGGAGCCAGCAGTCCTGGATTGTGAGAGGGATCCCAGATTGAAGAGGGTGCAGGCTGGACTGAGGGACACCCCTCTCCTCCATGCACAAATTTCGTGCACTGGGCCTCTAGTCATATATAAATACTTGCAGGAAATTAAAATAATTTAGTGTCTTTTTAAAAATAAGAAATTAGCTAGGCAACCAATATTCAATATACAGGTCAAACATTTTCTCACAATGCAAGAAAGCTTCTACTGCAGGATTACTTAAAATTCATTACTCCTACCTTGGTTATTAAACTTGTACCCTCAGAATGATACCATCCAATGATAGCTTATGAACAGTAGTTCCCTTTCAAACTTGGCAGTGTTTAATAATGAGAGTTTAAGCTATGTTTTGAGTTCAAATGTTATAAGTTATTTCTGAACAAAGACTCTTTTGTTTTCTATCCCTGGGTATTATGATCCACACACTTAATTTAGGGATTTTAAAATAGTGAATCAAAAGTTTATAGCATTTTGATTATATTCTGCTCTATAGTAGGACCCCTCAAAAATTTTTTTGTACAAAGTAATAAGTCCTTTGCAGTTGACAACTGGGTCTTAATAATCTGTGTTCCTCTGCAGTGACCAGGGGAAAGCAGGGCATGGTTTAACACTTAATGTTTGTTTCTACTGTAACACGTGCTATGGTAGGCACTTTACATTTATTTAATACCATAATAAATGTAGAAATTAGAAATTATGATCTCCATTTTTCAGATGAGGAAACAGGCTAGAAGGTGACCTCGCCAAAGAAATTTTTATTGAGACGGACTCATACTTTTTTCAATATACTTTGCTCAGTTAACTTACTTAAAAAGTGATTCTGAATTTATTTTTCCATGGAGAAGTACCTACTTTGCAGATAATCAAAGAGTTGTGGACTTGAACTCAAATATCATTTAATTGCTCTGACTGATTTTGCTCCGTGGTTAGAGCATTGGCCCTGGAACCGAAGGGTGGTGGGTTTGATTCCTAGTCAAGGGCACGTACTTGGGTTGCAGGTTTGCTCCCCAGCTCTGGTCAGGGTGCCTGCAGGAAGCAACCAATCAATGTGTCTCTCTCATATTGATGTTTCTCTCTCTCTCTCCGCCCCCTCCATTCCACTCTCTAAATATCTCTCCAAAAAATAATTTTGGGTGAGGATTTAAAAAAACATTTTGTAAAGGATTTGGTCAAAAAAATTGGATTATACTTTTACCCAGGCTTTGCCTAAATTATGTATGAGGAAATAACATTAGCATTTACTGCTACCTACTGTGAGACATATGTACATGCTATGTTCTCTTATTTAATCCTCACAACAACTCAGGAAGAGAAATAATCCTCCAGAGGAGGAAGTGGTGATTCAGAAGTGCTGTCACTTGCCTAAGGTCATACAAGTAAACAGAATTCAACATTCACATCTTACGAAAGAAATCTCACTGTGGGTGATAACCCAACTGGCAGTTTTTCCTTAGAACATACAATTGGCTCTCCAAAGCTCTATTCTAAATATTTAAATTATAGAATCACATTACTAGAGAGCCTCAAGTGTGTACTTACAAACATTAATTAAAAGCACTCAAATTATGTAGCTCCAAAATGGGTTTTAAAATAAGTTCTGTTAAAGTAGTATATTTCTTAGTCATTTTGTGGCTTATTGCGCTTCCGGAACCAACTATTGATAAACTTCCTCTTTTTCTACAGAAACCATTTCAGTTTGCTAGAGGACCATTTTTAATCTAAATGGAACCACCCCTTTTGCTTTCTTAGCCAAATCACCAAAATGTCCAGTTAGAACAAGAATTTAGCATCCTGCAAAAGAAGTTAACAGCTGAGGTAAGAAAAATTTCACATAGGCAATTTGGTTTAATCTTTGTTTTATTTAAATCTTATTTTAAAAACTAAAATGACAGTAGTGTTTTAAACATAAACTCTGCTAGTCTAAAGATATCTATAATAGGTTTTGTGATTTTGTTGTGTGGAATTAAAAAATATTGAGTGTTGAGCTTGCCTTTAAGAAAAAAATTCACCTAGGTTTGCATAATATAAAATTTCACCTAGGTTTGCTAACCTTAGTTCCATAGTTAAAAGAAAGAAACTATTGCCAAGGCAGATAAACCTAACGGCTAGAAATAAAACTAGAATCCATGGGTTATGACTAAATTTATAACCCCAAAATACCAGTTAAAAATTCTGATTTACTTTCTATAAAATTTTCCTGTACATAATGTAACCCATAGATTTAAATTATTTTTATTTTTCAATCCCCTTTAGTTTCCATAGTCACCTTCACTTAATTTATAAAGAAGCCAATGGAATATAGATGAGGTACCTGTTTATCATTATGATATGCTTTATTTTTTATACAAATAGAATTTATATTTAAGAATGATAACATGAAAATATTACATTAAAAATTATGACAAAAATATTTTTAAAGTTCACTAAGACAAAACTGTTATAAAATGTATCATCTACATATTTATGTCACATTATCTGCGACTTTAGTAAACAATGTAAAACAGATACAGAAAAATACACCCACAGAGTAAACAATAGAAAATTGCTAATATGCATAAAAAATGCCTACTCTATGAGTAAACTAGGAAATTAAAGTGACTATCCTCAAAAAATAAAAATTGCAAAGAGTTTACATAGACTTACAATATCATGGAATAATAAATTCATAGTCGATGGTATCTTATATCAGCATTTCATAAATACTTATTGCTTACACTTATAGAAGTCCACTTTGGATTTCTTCTACGTAACTATTACAAAAGTTAGAAAATAAAGATTCTAATCTCTTTTTTAGACAAGACTTGTCCTTATATTTTTAAAGGGTCAGTCCTAAATTTAGAGTTAGGACTTGTGTTTTTCAACTAATTCCAATATAATCCTATTTAGAAGGAAATTATGAATTCTGAATACGTTTAAATGTTAAATATAAATATGATTCTTTTCAATGTCTAATTTTTAAAAATCATGTCAAATATGACAGCTTATATATGTAAACATTCAAAACTCCCATATCTAATTTTAGCTCTTTTCCTACCCTTTATACAAGGCTACCTCCATAAGTTACTTACATACCTGTTCCCAGAGAGCTCAATCTCATTTCTTCATAAAGCATTTGTTTCATAATTTTACTATGAAAGGCAGTGCAGCATATATAGTGACATGTCATAGAAGGAAAGGGCTCTGGTGTAAAACTGATATGGTTTCTGTATTAGTGCCACTACTTTAGAGCTGTGACTCTTCGGCAAATTACCCAACTTCTCTGCTGTCTCAGTATCTTTATCTGGAAGATAACACTACATTGCTCAGTAAAACAGCAAAGTGCCTAGCATATTATTATTGATAAAAGATGGTCATCAAATACTTCCTATCATAGTGCAAGGTTAATTTCCCTTTCCTCTCTTCCTCAAGATACAGATTTGTTGTTTTATTCCTATTATGGTTTCATAACTTCACTAGTTGAAGTTACACTACTAATAATTTTAAACTATTTTATCTATATTGTTAACTTATTATCAAACTAACTATAACTCAGATACTATTTTTGATACTGTTCACTTACACTTGCCTTTCCGTCTAGGATATGCTCTTCAAATCTGATTCCCTTGAAAAGACTATGACATATTTCTTATATGTCCAACTTAACAGCATTAATTTTAAATGCTGAACCCTTTATATATTTATGTATTATACATTTTAGTATATGTCTAATATATGGGGACTCCTGCTTTTCTGGAACTGCACTTTAAAATGCTTAGTTTAAGTCTTGTCTCTGAGCTAGAAAAAAGCCACAGTTTCTTCACAATTATACCCACTATTTTTTTTTTAAGTCCTGCTCACTCTTTTCTGAACTATTCTAAATTGTGTAGAATTTTATCACAGATTCAGGCATCCTGACATAGCATACCCTAGGAGGGTAGACAACTAATTGAAGCATGGGAAATAGAATTTGGTTTTAATATTATCACAGAATAATAAACTTTTATATATATAAAAGCCTAAGCAACCGGCCGACCAGCTGATGTTCGACTGGTAGCTATGATGTGCACTGACCACCAGGGAGCAGTTGCTAAATGCAGGAATGGAAACTACAGGCATGGAAACATGGAACAGACTGATGAATCTCAGAGAGAAGAGGGGAGGGAGGAGGGCAGAAAGAGATTAACCAAAGATCTTATATGCATACTAGAGGCCCAATGCACAGATTCAGGCACCAGTGGAGTCCCTCGGCCTGGCCTGCACCCTCTCACAATCCAGGACCCCTTGGGACAGTGGTCAGCAAACTCATTAGTCAACAGAGCCACAGTTTGCCGACCACTGCCTTGGGGGATGTTGGAGAGCCGGTTTTGGCCCAATCCCCGCAGGCCAGGCCAAGGGACCCCACCAATGCACGAATCTGTGCACCAGGTCTCTAGTCCTATCTAATAAAGAGGGAATATACTAATTGACCCTCATGCCATCGCAAAGATGGCAGTGCCTACAGCCAATGAGGGAATATGCTAATTGACTGCCCCACCCTCAAAGATGGCGGCACCCACAGCCAATGAGGGAATATGCTAATTGACTGCCCTGCCTTCAAAGATGACGGCACCCAGTCCCCTCAGCCCCACTGGGGCGGCAGGCATGCGGCAAGGCCAGGCCCGGCCCCAGGCAGGCCCGGCCGCTCCGTGTGCCTGCCTCTGGAGTCCCCCAGTCCCCTCAGCCCCCCAGCTGCCCAGGGCCAGCCTGAGGTGCAGGCAATCCTTGGATGGCGGCTGCCCGGCTGCCCAGCCGCCCAAGGCTCAGGTAATCAGGACTGGCCAAGGCTTGTGCTGCTGGCAGTGGCAGCAGCAGAGGTGTGATGGGGTGTCACCTTCCCCTGATCGCTGGGTGGCCTCCTGCCCCTGAGGGCTCCCAGACTGGGAGGGGGCAGGCTGGGCTGAGGGAACCCCCATCCTGTGCATGAATTTTCATGCACCGGGCCTCTAGTATTATCATAAGACTTAAATGACAAATGAAAAATACCATATACTGAAGGTCCTATGATCTTCCTACTGACAAAAGAGGCTATGAACCTATCAAAACTGATCTTACAAACTAAACTGTGTTTTTAATTATGATTCCTGTTTGGGCTCTTTGCTTCCCTAATGCACCCTTTTTTTAACTAATTGAAAAGAGGAACCATGTGGGTTTTAAAAAATAATTTAAGCAAAGTGACAAAAGAGAGAACATTTTTGACTGAAGACAATTCATGGCCTGTATTTCTGTTGCTTCAGATGGCATTTTTTCAACACTAAACGGAAACTTTGAAGAATAACATCGGTTGATGAGGCCTTTTCTTGGCAGGTGGGTAGAAATCTGTAAGAATAGCGGGTAGGAAATGATAACCATCTAGAGGTGATTCAAATACCCATATTTATGACAAAAATTTCTAATTTTTTGACTGTTAAACCTTTAGTGCCTGGTCAGTATGGCTCAGTGGTCAAGTGTCAATCCAGAAACCAAGAGATTGCGGGTCGAGGCACATTCGGGGTTGCAGGCTCAATCCCCAGAAGGGGCTGTGCAGGAGGCAGCCAATCAATGATGATTCTCTTTCATTGATGTTTCTACCTCTGTATCCCGCCCCCTTCCTTTCCCTCTAAAAATCAATAAAAACGTATTTTTTAAAAATTTATTTTAAAAAAGCCTTTAGTAAAATGGATAAAATGCAGACTTTAATAACTTGGATCTCACTTTCTTTGCTTACATTCTGGTATAAGTATAAATAAATAGTGAAAAAGTTAGATGGAAGGAAACCAACTTTACTGGGCTCCTAAAATACATGGCAACCTCTTGTAAAAGAATCACAATATAAAAACAATGCAGTTTAGGGTAGCATAAAAAGAGCATATGCTTTGAAATCAGATGATCTTGGGTACAAATTGCCAGTCTGCCACCATTAGTGATATAACATTGGGCAAATTGCTTAACACATTTGAATTTGTTTCTTTATCTGTAAATCAAGGATTTTTCTATCTTCTACATAGTTATTTAAAGGTTAAATGAAATAAAGTATGTAAAACACCTGAGATAGTACAGCACATAGTATGTTCTAGATAAGTATTTTTCTTTGTTTCTTTCTGCCTTCTTCAAGGGTCTTTATAATCTTATTTGAGGGAGTGAGGACAATAAAAAGAAAACATGAAAAGGTAATAAAAATAAACACAATTATTTAAGAAATTAGAAGTATAAGTGAAGTTAATACATGAAGAATTATTTAAGGAACCATAAAGACAACAAGAACTAGGGAGGTTCAGGGAATGACTAATTTCTCTGGGCTGTGGTCAGGCACAGAGAACTTGGTTTCAGAAGGGGAATTTAAGCTGAGGTCTAGATGAGGACAGGTTCAGATAGGCAGTCAGAAGGGGGATAAGGCTGGGTTTGAAAAAAGAACACACTCTAAGCGGGTGAACACAGCATAATCAACAGTGTCTGTTTAGGAAACAAAGTGTGTGTTCAGAAAGTACGTCAGATGGGAAAGAGGTGCATTCAGAGGCTGTATAAGAAGCTTCAGTTAAGAGATATGAGTCAGTACTGGTTAAGCTCATGCCAGAAGGAAGAAAACTCAGTAGAGAATTTTATGTTGACAGCAATGGGGAATTACAAGCAAGGGAGAAGTAACTTGGCCATATGTGCTTTTAAGATTAATTCATCAGCAGTAAGCAGGAGAGTTTAAAGAATAAATATTTTTAAATTTAGGCTGGAAATATTAGAGGAAATAAAGACTGTATAGGAAAAAATCATTTTTTTCTATGAAAATAGGATAATTTGTCATCATTGTGTACCAAGTAATAGAGGAGTAAGCAATGAAAACTACTCAAATACACTGAAATCTATTTATTTGCAAAAGTTGAGGGAGCTCCTCTTCTTTTATTGTACCTTGTACAGAACATCAAATCCCTCTCAGATTGGCCTATGAATCATAGAAAAACCAGTTTCTAATCATATACACTGGGATCTAACACACTGAGACTCCCCCCAACATTAAAAAATAACTGAATAGTACCACTGTGATTAATGAGTGTGAAACAAGAATATTACACACAGAACATAGTCTTACTATAACTCCTCACTTTAGGGATAAGACAATTGAGAACAGGACAGATTAAGTAACTAATTCTTATGGTTGGATAGGAAGTTAGGTGACAGAAGAAGAACTGGAACTTAACTTTTCAAATTTAAGCATCTGCCACATCTTACAAATAGCCCTAGCTGCCAAATGTATACATGCAAACGTATACATGCCTTCTTTTCCCATGCCTGGATGTTGTTCCCCCAGATGTAGTATTTTATTTGCTTAGTTACATATCTTTCAAGATTCAGTTCAAGTTTTACTTCTCTGAGAAACCTTCCCTAAAGCCTTCCCAGGTTCTTTTGTGTATCTCCTGCATACCTTTATGAGAAAACTCATCCAATTATTGTAATTATTTATTACCTGTTTGTTTTTACAACTAAAATCATTCCCCCAGCCTACCTTCTAAACCTAGAAGAGGGCCTGACAAAAAGATGATGTTTATCAATAAATGAATGAAAGCAGCATCAGGATTCCTTTACCAACTGTGTAAAACTGACTCATCCAGATTCCAAGCTCACTTTAGGATTTTGAGCCATGGACTCTGAGCTGAATCCTTTAAAAATATGAGGTCCTAACATAAAATTTATAGTGCTAAACACTGATAATGTTGCAAAGATTACTCATAAAATAGATTCTGTGCATAAGAAACGTACACAGGTATTACCATTAAAAATAGAGAAGTTGGGAGAGTCAGTTTTGAGATGAAGAGGTATTCTGTTGTAAATGTTGAATTTGCTGATAGTGGGATGTATACATGGAAATGCCCATCAACAAGTCATACAAATGGAACTGGAATTAAGGAGATTTGGGCTGGATGTGCATGTTTGGGAGTTTTGGCATAAAGGACAGAGCTGAAATCTTAGAGACTCAGGATCAAAGAAAAGTAGATAACATGAGGACTGACTATCAAGTACCAATATTTAGGAGACAAGAGAAAAACAGGAGCTAGTGAGATTAACACAAAAGAAAGACTATTATACTGAGCTCTTTGAATAGTAGCAAAGGAGTAGTTGGTTAAGAATAATATGGTCAAGAGAGGGGGAAAAAGAGAGAGAAAGAAAAGATCTTTGGATAAAATAATAGACGGTTTCTGGTATCCTTCAAGGCAGCAGGATTAATGTACTTCAAATCGCAAAGAGAGAAAAAATAGGGAGTACATGGAACCGGCATACAGAGGCTATGTATTTGAGAAGTTTGTGAAATGAAGGATTGTAATGCAATGAAGCAGGGCCAAGTACAGATCTTATGAAACAATTAAGAGAAAGCACTGCTTATAAGATCCAAATGTTATATGGTAAGTTAGAGTATATTCAAGAGTTGTTTACACTAGCCTTTAGTGTATTAAGTCTAAGATAGGAATAATAAATACTTATCAGGGACCTACCTATTTTATGCCAGTCTTCAAATGAGACCTAATTGTCTGTCTTTTTTCTTTTCATTATAAAACTAGTGGTAAAAAGGAAACATTCTGAAATGGATCCCAAATATTTCATCTTAATTTTGTTTTGTGGATACCTGAACAATACATTTTCCTCAGAGACAAATGCAAATGCAACAGAGTCGCAACCACAGTCTACTTTATTTATATCATCAATGCCACATGTCTTGGCTAATTCTCAAAACACAACAGGGAACCCTTTGGGTCAATCAACACAACGTAAAGACATTTCTTCTGGACAATCAACTGCCGAAGTTGCTGCTGAACAACCAACAGCAGTTGCTGTTGGAAAACCAGCGGCACATACTTCTGCTGGACAACCACTTACCTATAACATCACCAGACAACCAACACCGACGGCCAATACCACCTCCCAACAAACAGCACAACCTGTGTTCACCTCCGGCAGACAGCTACCAACATCTGCCCATACTTCTATCAGACAACCGCCACCATTTGTCTATCGATCCACTCAACGACCATCATCTATTCACACCTCTACTAGAAAACCAGTACCACCGACTATTCAAAATTTATCCATACAACCAACAACAGCTGTCAAACGTTTACCTAGGATTACACCAGGATTCATCCCAGAAGATACTGGCAACACACAAATACCACATAAAAGCAATTCTAATTCAACAGCTGCCATAATAGTTGGTGTAATTCTGGTTTCTATGTTGGTAGCTATTATCATGGTTGTACTATGCAAATGCTTGAGAAAACCAGTTTTAAATGACCAAAATTGGGCAGGCAGATCTCCATTCGCTGATGGTGAAACCCCTGATATATGTTTGGATAATATCAGAGAAAATGAAGTATCCACAAAACGTACATCAATTATTTCACTTATGGCCTGGAAACCAGGCAAAAGCACACTTTTAGCAGATGACTTAGAAATTAAGTTGTTTGAATCAAGTGAAAACATTGACGATTCCAACAACCTCAAAACAGAGAAAATAAAAGATCAAGGAAATGGTACATCCGAGGATAGTGCTGGTGGATCAACAATTGGCACTGCCGTTTCTTCTTCAGATGACGCAGATCTGCCTCCTCCTCCACCCCTTCTTGATTTGGAAGGACAGGAGAGTAACACATCTGACAAACCCACAATGACAACTGAATCTCCTCTTCCAAATGATTCCTCCAATCTCCCACCATCTCTGGACTGTCTCAGTCAAGTCTGTGAAGATCATAATTCTGAGTACAAACAGTCACTTCCGCCTCCCCTTGACTCACCTAACTTGCCCCTGCCACCTGATTTGATGAAAACCCTGGAAGATTCCAACAATGAGATTCAATGTCAGGAGTTATCTATTATTCCTAACTCTGAGCAAGATCTCAATGAATCCCTGCCACCCCCACCTGCAGAACTGTTATAAATATCACAGCTTATTAGCTGATTTTTCATCCTTTTCAAAGGACTATCTTTTGTTTTTCTTCATGTGATGAAAGATATTAAATGGCAACTGATAGCCAATTTTGATTTTTATTCAGGAACTACTTGAAATCTGCTCAAAGCCCATGTGCATAGATAAAACTTACTTTCTTTATATATATATAAAACAGTGATCTATTGACTGGCTATAGTCTCTAACTTTAATGTAGAGTATATTTTACATATGTGGATGGTTTATGTGTCAATAACTTAACCCTACGTATTCTTGGTATCACCCAATAGTGCCCCCGCCCCCCCGCACTGAAAAGCTGTGTATCAAGTTACCTTGAATAAATAAAATTTTATTTTTCCATTTCAAAGTCTGAGGTGGAGGAAAGGGAAAATTAAATACATACTCTAAGTTTTTTGTTTTTTTTAAAATATATTTTATTGATTTTTCACAGAGAGGAAGGGAGAGGGATAGAGAGTTAGAAACATCGATGAGAGAGAGACATCGATCAGCTGCCTCCTGCACACCCTGCACTGGGGATGTGCCCGCAACCAAGGTACATGCCCTTGACCGGAATCAAACCCGGGACTCCTCAGTCCCCAGGCCGACACTCTAGCCACTGAGCCAAATTGGTCAGGGCATACTCCAAGTTTTAAACAAAATTCCAAATTTTAAATTAATACCTCCAGTATTAAAATAAATATTCTAAGTTCATGGGAATGAGTGATTAAAATGCATGTTTAAAAATGGAGAAATTTCCTTTCTCTATTTCTCATTGGAAATAGTAAAGCAAACACACTAAAATATCAAATTTGGGGGTTGGGGACATTTACTCTGGAAAAAATGGGCATGCACCATAAAATGTAGACATTTTCCTGTCTTATTGGGGGAGCACAAATTTTGAAACTAGTCTCTTTATATGCCTGAAGAACTCAAACAAAATGAAATCTTACAAAGAAAACAAAAACACTTCTATGGCTTCATTTCAGATTTGGATGATTTTCCCAAGAAAAACAGATTGTATTGAAATACAGATGGTTCTCAACTTTCATTAAATTCATACTTGACATTTAAGGACCATACATTTAAACTCTTTAACCACCTTTCTTGTGCAGAATTTCTTCTTTTATCCATTACCAGATGAGTGATAAATCTGAGTTATCAGAGTAGGAATGAACTCAATCTTTGTCAAAGGTGGAGTGTGTTCATGGACCTACACATATGCAGATGTCAGCCAGGGCCCGCAATAGTGCTACGTTGCCCAACAAGCATATATTCACTCTCCTTACCTCCCTAAATCCTGGGGGAAACAATCACTTAGAATGAAGTGTGGTGACCTTATTGGTAGCTTAATGTTGGAACCTCTCATAGTTCTAGGATTTTTCTGAACAAAAACAGAATTTATTGTAGCATGGTGTTCAAGAAACTAAGTTGCATATTTAATAAAAATTGGCAGGCTTTTGGACACTGAAATTTTACATACAATGTTTCTCTTTAAATCTTTTAAGCCATCCCTCACTGACCATTAAAACTTTTTATCTGCAGAAACACTTCCTTGAGCTGCTTACTTTTCCTGAATAAGTATGATGTTTATTGTCATACTACATTGGTTCTCTCTGTCTTCCACATTAAAAAGTTTCTTTCATTGTATTTTTCAAACTTTGAACTTTTAAGGTTAATTTTCCTAGCAGTAATCAGGAGTTTAACTCCCATTATTCTTTTGAGTTTTAAGTATTCTAGTTATGGTAAATAAGACATGTTTTTATACTAATTAAGACTTTAACTTGCCTTAAAATCATCATAATCTTTCTCATTTTACATATAAGATTGTTACATAACAGGGTCTTTCCACACTTTTGCTCTTCTTTTTCATCACCTTCTTTCCAGACCTCTTGAAGGATGAGTATTGGGAAATATAAGGAAATACCAACTCTCACAAATAAATTAAAAACTGATGATCTGGTCATAGTTTTGTCTGATTCCTTCAAATACTACAGGCAACTTTTCTCCTTTTGTTCTTTATATAATAAAACAGACTATTGCTAGCAGGTGGCTTTGTTGTTTTGTTTTGTTTTGTGTTTAAGAAATTCTCGAGAGAGGAAACCAAGATGGCGGCATAGGTAAACACCTAAACTGCTGCCTCGCACAACAATTTCAAAACTACAACTAAAAGACAAAACGAACATCATTCAGAACCACAGAAAGGCTGGCTGAGTGGAAATTCTACAACTAGAAGGAAAGAGAAAAAGCACACTGAGACTCAGAGGAGCTGCAGGAGGCAGAGGTACTGAGACGCGCATGCAGAGAGGACTGGCAACTGAGTGCGCGGCTGGCTTTCTCAAGCGGGAGGGAGACAAAAGCTCCCTACTGTGCTGAACTCCAGTTCTGGGAGAGACTCTGGGGAGCCAGACTCATAAGGGGTGAAACTGGACGATCAGGGAAGAGAAAAGCACACTGAGACTCATAGAAACTGTGGAAGGCAGAGGTACCGAGGCGCGCGTGCGGAAAGGGCGGACAATTGAGTACACGGCTGGCTTACTCAAGTGGGAGGGAGACAAAAGCTCCTGACTGCACTGAACCCAGTTCCGGGCAAGGCTCTGAGGACCCAGACTCATTCGGGAAGAAACTGGACTGTTTGGCAGCGGGTGAAACTCGAGGGCGGCTTTCTCTCAGAGGTGCTTGCAGCGATTATCACGGGACACTGAGACACAGGGGCCTATTAGGGCAGGGCTGACGGAAAACCAATGCTGTCTGCTCTGCCCTGAGACTCCGTCCCATCCAAGCTGAGCACAGAGGTTTTTGCAAGTCTAGTCTCATAAGGGTGTCTCCAGCACAGAAGTTCTCCCAGCATAGACACAGCTGCTCCTCACAGCCAATTGGCCTGGAGGTCAATTCCTCCCAGTGATACCAACAACAATCAAGGCTTAACTACAACAAGACTGTGCACACAGCCCACAAAGGGGTGCACCAAGAGTGTCCACCTCAGGTAACTGGTGGGGGCTGAGCCACTGGGCCCTATAGGACACCTACCACACAAAGCCACTCTATCAACTCAGGGAAGCAACCAAAATGCAGAGACAAAGAAACAGATCACAAATGAAAGAAATGGAGGAAAGCAAACGACTGGATATAGAGTTCAAAACCATGGTTATAAGGTTTTTCAAGAATTCTCTAGAAATGGCCAATAAATTTAGCGAGACCCTCAAGGATATGAAAAAGGACCAACTAGAAATTAAGCATAGATTGACTGAAATAAAAAATATTATACAGAGACCTAACAGCAGTCTAGAGGACCTCAAGAATCAAGTCAAAGATTTGAAATACAAAGAAGCAAAAAACACTCAACTGGAAAAGCAAAAAAAAAAAAAAAAAAAAGAATCCAAAAATATGAAGATAGTGTAAGGAGCCTCTGGGACAACTTCAAGCGTACCAACATCCAAATTATGGGAGTGCCAGAAGAAGAGAGAGAGCAAGATACTGAAAACCTATTTGAAGAAATAATGACCAAAAACTTCCCCCACCTGGTGAAAGAAAAAGACTTACAAGTCCAGGAAGCGCACAGAACCCCAAACAAAAGGAATCCAAAGAGGACCACACCAAGACACATCATAATTAAAATGCCAAGAGTAAAAGACAAAGAGAGAATCTTAAAAGCAGCAAGAGAAAAACAGTTAGTTACCTACAAGGGAGCACCCATATGACTGTCAGCTGATTTCTCAACATTAACTATGCAGGCCAGACGGGAGAGGCAAGAAATATTCAAAGTGATGAATAGCAAGAACCTACAACCAAGATTACTCAACCCAGCAAAGCTATCATTCAGAATTGAAGGGCAGATAAAGAGCTTCACAGATCAGAAAAAGCTAAAGGAGTTCATCACCGCCAAACCAGTATTATATGAAATGCTGAAAGGTATTCTTTAAGAAGAGGAAGAAGAAGAAAAAGGTAAAGATAAAAATTATGAACAACAAATACATATCTAGCAACAAGTGAATCTAAAAATCAAATGAATAAAAAAATCTGATGAACAGAATAAACTGGTGAATATAATAGAATCAGGGGCATAGAAAGGGGTGTGGGGGGTGTGGGAAGAGACTGGACAAAAATTGTACACCTATGGATGAGGTCAGTGGGGGGGGGGTGTAAGGGCAGAGTGTGGGGTGGGAACCAGGTGGAGGGGAGCTATGGGGGAAAAAAGAGGATCACTTGTAATAATCTGAACAATAAAGATTTATTAAATTAAAAAAAAAAAGAAATTCTCTGTGAGTGGGAAAAATAATTCCTATTTACTGCATGCAATTTTCCCCTACTGAGGTCAGTGGAAGCTGAGCAGCCAAACTGGCAATTCTTGCTTAATCAACAGAAAGAAAGAAATGCAAACCAATAAAAGAAATAAAGGAGAGAAGAAAATGTTGGACCAAAGAAAAACTTACTGAAAAGGTTAAAGAACCAGGATCCAGAAGAGAAAGTTTATTCCATGAATATGGCAAAACAGAAAGGCACAGGGTAATTAGAAGCAGACTGAACTACATACCGCACACCAGTAGCACTCTTACCAGATCAGCATTAACTAGATTCAGGAACAACCCTGGTGACCATCTAGTTCAACCCCTTTTATTTGTTAATTGCTGAGAAAACACACCCAAGGAGTATAAATGACTTGTTTTGAAGTGGTATTAAAAGCTAAGTTTGTTCCGCACCCTTTTCGCTAATATAAGACCAAAGAGTGCCTACTCCATGCACTGCAACAAACATATTAAACATGTATACAACAAAGAAGTTAAAATAATAATAATAAAATAAAATAAAAACATGTATTACATTTAGTGTTGGTGGTGGGGATACAATGAATTAGATGAGAGTGACCTGTAATTGTTGTTATTACCTAGTTTTGATAAAAAAGTAAAGTAGCAAAATATTTAGACACCTAGCATTAAAACACTGTGATGCTTGCCGAAACCGGTTTGGCTCAGTGGATAGAGCGTCGGCCTGTGGACTGAAGGGTCCCGGGTTCGATTCCGGTCAAGGGCATGTACCTTGGTTGTGGGCACATCCCCAGTGGGAGGTGTGCAGGAGGCAGCTGATCGATGTTTCTCTCTCATCGATGTTTCTGACTCTCTATCCCTCTCCTTTCCTCTCTGTGAAATATTAATAAAAAAAACAAAACACTGTGATGCTGGCACATGATTAGACACAGATCAATGGAACAGACGGAAAGTCTAAAAATAGATTCCAATCTCAAATCAGTGAGGAAAAATATTGGAACAGTTAGATATATATTTGGAAAAAAAATTGTATCTATAAGTCACACTACATTGGAATAAGCACCAAAGAGACCAGAGATCTAAATTTAAAAAATGAAATTATATAATAGGTGAAAATATCAGTACATTCTTTTATAATTTGGAAATGAGAAAAACCTTCCTAGCTGACACTCAAAATCAAGAAGCAATAAAAAGAAAAGAAAAATGCAATTATTGAAAACTTTTAAATGGCAAGAACAAACATATAAAGTCACCATAATAGTCAAAAGACAAATGGCAAACTGAAAGAAAAAATCACAACCTAAATTAAGTCCAAGGGCTACTATCTCTAAACTCCCAAATACAGAACCACAACACAACAGAAAAAATATGCAAAACATATAAAAGACAGTCAGAGAAGAAAAAATTTAAATAGTCCTTAAAAACATATATAAAGATATACAACCTTCCTCATAATAAGAGAGATTCATTTAAAACTATACTGAGGTACTATTACCTTCATCCATATAAATCCAAAGTTCAGCAACAAAGTCTACGGTGAGGCTGTACAGAACTAGACACCCTGACACACTGCTGGTGAGACTGCAAAATGGTATAGTCTAGAGAGAGTAATTTGGTAATAACCAGAAAAATTCCAAATGCATTTACCCTTTTACAGAGCAATCCCAATTCTAGAAATCATTTGCAAAGATTCACTGGGCAAAATATAAACATACTTAGATGCAAGGCTATTCACTGTGACATTATTTGTAATAGCAAAACCCATATGCCCATCAATAGGGGCTTGGTTGAATAAAACATGGTTTACTCCCAAAGGCAGTACATGCTGATAAAATAAATGAGAAAGATTCCTATGTATTGATACGGAGTGATCTTCCAGATATATTATTTAAAAAACAACAACAATAAGATGTGTAACAATATTTAGTATGCAACCTTTTATATAAGGGGATAAGAACAAATAATACATACATATTTTTGTATGTTTGCAAAAAGAAATACTGATAAAAAAAACAATAAAAAATAGTCACCAACAGGACGAGGAAGAGAGTGGGGTGGATGGGATACAGAAGCAAGATTTCTCTGAATATACCTTATTATATAGTTTTGACTTAAGCTATCCCTAAAAATTGATAGCTAACGGAAACAAATGAACCTAATAATATAAAGTTTATATAAAAATATAGAGAAAACAATTATTTTATGTTGCATTAGAATACAGAATTGACTGTACATCCTTGGTGAAATATGTTCTAAGAACAAATAGAGCTGCAAAGAAATCTTAAACTTTATTCAGTAGTTTGTAATCTAATTGTCTGCAGCAATACTGGTATTGTTTTGAAACTATTATAGGATGATACAAATAAATAATTATGTTAATGCTGTTAGGAACCATTTATAGGAAATATGGGGGATAGAAAAACAAATTAGATCTTCACAAGGAAGCAAACAGATAAATCCAGATGAGGGACTTTCTAGAAAACAAATCACTGAGTTTGGGCAACATGGAGAGAAAAGGGGTGAGGAGGTGGGAGAAGGACCGATTCATTTGGATTTTGACCTGATAATTTCTACCTTGTCAGTTCTTCCATGCTTTTAAAATACTTAATTCAGTACTCTTAGCTGTTTTTAGTGGGAAATTCAGTCTGAAGAGCCAACCATATTACCAAAAGTGGAGAATATAGTATTTTTAGTTTCAAATAAGCACAAGTGTTATCAAGAAATAAAGATAAAATGATTGGCTTTCCAAATTGTTGATTAACATAGGATAGTTGTTCCCTGGCAGGTAATTTGTTATGCCTTTCACAATGTTGGCATAATCTATTTTAGGACAGTGTTTCACAAAAGAATATGTAAATGAATTTACTACTTAGTCTAGAATACAATAGTTGCCTAAATAGCTGTAATTCTGGACTTCACAGACTTATGTAAAATGTAATGTGTCTGAATAATATCTAAAATAAGTTGTAAAAAACTCTTAAGCCAGTAAAAATTATTTTTGGAGTAACAGTAATATACTATTATTTTATTTCATGAGAATTTCTAAATTCATAAGATAAGGACAGTTTGGTACAATTCAAATACATTAAAATGTTCCCCCTTTATCTCTTTGAGAATTTCATAATAATTTTTAAATAAGAAGAAACAACTTGGTATGTCCCCAAACTCAGAAATAAGAAACACTGCCACTATTGGAATTTTTTTTATTATATGTAGCAGAATCTAATCTTGATACAGCCTAAATCCAAATTCATTTGAATCCATTAGTTAATGAAATAATATGCTCTTTCTTTCAAACAGAAGTACTGGTAAGTATAATGGAACTGGGTAACTCTACTTCGACATGAGACTTCCTAAAATTAAAAGAAGAGGTTTAAGTGTTTGGTAAGTTGACCCTCAGCCACATCCCTTGAAGCGTAACAGAGTATGAACTGAAACAGAAGAAACCTAAATGTCAAAACATTCCCTACTTCCACAATAATATTGTTGAATGGAGTATTTTTAACACTTTTAAACCCTAAGATTGATGACTGGTTTCTGAAATCCATAGAAAAAAAATCTTATTAAGAGTCCAAGACTGAACCCTCAAAGTGAAGTGGGAATAAAGTAACTAATCAATACTAAAACTTCTAACACTGCAGACTTTTAAAATGCAGATACTTTTCGAGGAACATTAACTTTATACAAATGGTGACTCCTAGATTATGGTTAGCTTCCTAAGAAAATAAATTTCAAATTTTAATATTAAATTTAAATTCTAATTGGGGTAAAATAATGGCACATGTAATTTAGAGAATAGCAGAGGATTTAGTAACTAGGCATAAAGAGATTTTCCTTAAATGTAATATAATTGCTGGTTTTTTAATGGTAACAATTTGTAATGAATATGCCATTACTTTTCTAAGGTAAACTGACTACTCTGGAAAGTACACAAGTTTTAACAGATTATGCAATCAATCCACTAAAGAGTGGATCAGAAGCTATCATAAATCTAGTCTCATTTTATTAAACTCATGACCAAAAATTTTCCTTTTTACATTATTTCACATAATTTTAAAAGTATAAATTGCTTTCTCAGAAGATAAAATGTAAAACAGTTTGAAGAAATCACCTGAAATTGATGCCGTTGTTTTTAAAACATAAAATCAGATAGATGGTCATTCATAAAGTATCAAAGATGTCTCTGGAGAAAACAATACTCATAGCCACTCACTAAGCAGTTTCATAAAGAAAAGGAATGCTTAACCCTAAGGTCATAAAATAAGACATTTATTTTACCACATGAACTGATAATTAAAAGCATAAGATGCTCATTAAAAAATGTAGCCTTGCTTGTGTGTAGCCTGGGAAAATGATCCTTTATATCAGAAAGATAAAGACAAAATAATCATACTTAAGTATTTCTTACTTCCCCAAAGGAAGATGAACATTTAAGTGGATGATAAATTTGAAAAGCTGGTTATACATAATAACCATCATGTTGGGGGAATACATTAAAATCCAACAGTTTGTATTATGTTATTTTAAACAGTGACACAACATAAAAAGGTAGGAGTTAAATAGTTAAACTAATATCGTAGAAAACTATCCATGAGGAAGGGTCAAAATCATTTTCAACGTGTAAAAAGAATGAAGAGTAGAGGCATTAAAAAGAACCACAAATTCTTCATGAGGCAAATGTTAAAATGTGGAACTTAATCTCAGACAAATATACAGGAATAAGTAAGGGCCAGGTCTAAGGTGCACGAGGCATTTCATCCTATAGCAAATCTAAACTATATAGGTATGCTTAATGCTATAAATTTAGAAAAAAAAAACATGTGTTTTTTTCCCCCATTTTGTAGCGTGTGCACCTCTTGCAATAAATTTGAGTCAGCACCAATGACAGCTCTGCAGTCCTCCTATGTGGTACTGATCAGGTGGTTGCAGAGCTCCAGCTCACAGCAACACAATGCAGCTGAGCAGGCAAGCACAGCCCACAGCCAGAAGCGGTTGCTACTCTCCAGAACAAGGCGACCTTTAAGCTTAAGTTTCCCGGAGAAAAATGAGATGCTGATGCTGAAGACGACACTATGGTAAGATGTTATTTAAATCAGTAAAAAATGGACCTCCGAGTTTTTCTTTTTTTTCTTTAAGAAAAAGTCAACCTTAGGATTGAATATATATTCAATAGCAAGTGCATGCATCAGAAATTTGCTGCAGTGTCAGTAGAGGAATTTCTTGTCAATATTCATTCACTTTGTAAATATACACATTGTTTTCTTTTAGAATCGGCACTGAGATATACAGAAAAAAAATCACATTATAAAATGTGAGGTTTGAAAGTATGGTGTTGGTTTGGATTTTGCAAGTGCCTTAAATGCTTTGCAAGGATATATTTATCCTAAAAACACAAAGATAAATCTCTAAGTATTGCTCTAATATCTAAATAAAATCTCACCCTACACACACACATTGACTACTACATTACTGCAGAGATTAAAAAAAAAGAGACACGACAGCCATTTTTTCCCTTCTGAATAAAAAGAATATTTTCAAAAACAGTAATAGCTTAAGATTCTGACTCTCTATTTGTAGAGAATGCCATTTTATAATATTAAGGCTCTGGAAATATAAATAAGAAAGAAAAGAAGGGAAAAAATAAAAGAGAAAATGCAGGGGAGAGTACGGGGAGAGAATCTCTCTCTCCACATAGCCCCAATTGAAGGATTAAGCATTTGGACTATAAATGAAGGGGATCTTTGTTAGTTTAATCACTGGAACAATTACAAAAGGACTCAACAACAACGAGGTTTATTGAAAATTTTGCCTAATGCTAACGGACCCATGCAGATGCCTAATTGTATTTGCATATTAAAAGAAGGGTGTATCTGTTTGTTTCTAGGCTTTGATGGAATATCAGATACTGAAAATGTCTCCCAGCCTGTTCATCCTTCTGTTTCTCACACCGGGTATTTTATGCATTTGTCCTCTCCAATGTATATGCACAGAAAGGCACAGGCATGTGGACTGTTCAGGCAGAAACTTGAGTACATTACCTTCTGGACTGCAAGAGAATATTATCCATTTAAATCTGTCTTATAACCACTTTACTGATCTGCATAACCAGTTAACCCAATTCACCAATCTGAGGACCCTGGACATTTCAAACAACAGGCTTGAAAGCCTCCCTGCTCAGTTACCTCGGTCCCTCTGGAATATGTCTGCTGCTAACAACAACATTAAACTGCTTGACAAATCTGATACTGCTTATCAGTGGAACCTCAAATACCTGGATGTGTCTAAGAATATGCTGGAAAAGGTTGTCCTCATTAAAAATACACTAAGAAGTCTTGAGGTTCTCAACCTGAGTAGTAACAAACTTTGGACAGTTCCAACCAACATGCCCTCAAAACTACATACCGTGGACCTGTCTAACAATTCCTTGACACAAATCCTCCCAGGAACATTAATAAGCCTGACAAACCTCACACATCTTTACCTGCACAACAACAAATTCACATTCATTCCAGATCAAGCTTTTGACCAACTCTTTCAGTTGCAGGAGATAACCCTTCATAATAACAGGTGGTCATGTGACCATAAACAAAACATTACCTACTTACTGAAGTGGATGATGCAAACAAAAGCCCATGTGATAGGAACCCCCTGTTCTAGCCAAATATCATCTCTGCAGGAACATAACATATACCCCACACCTTCTGGATTTACCTCAAGCTTGTTCACTGTAAGTGGCATGCAGACAGTGGACACCATTAACTCTCTAAGTATAGTAACTCAATCCAAAGTGACCAAAATACCCAAACAATATCGTGCAAAGGAAACAACATTTGGTGCCCCTCTAAGCAAAGACACCACCTTGACTAGCACTGACAAGGCTTTTGTGCCCTATCCAGAAGACACATCCACAGAAACGATCGATTCACATGAAGCAGCAGCTGCAACTCTAACTATTCATCTCCAAGATGGAATGGTTACAAACGCAAGCCTCACTAGCTCACCAAAATCACCCCCAACACCCATGACCCTAAGTATTACTAGTGGCATGCCAAATAATTTCTCTGAAATGTCTCAACAAAGCACAACCCTTAACTTACGGAGGGAAGAGACCACCACAAATGTAAAGACTCGCTTACCTTCTGCAGCAAGTGCTTGGAAAGTAAATGCTTCATTTCTCTTAATGCTCAATGCTGCGGTCATGCTGGCCGTCTGAGGGTCTGCATTTTCTGAAACTAATGAAAGAACTCCTCCCTGATGTATAGTTGGGAAAATATGCCCCTATCTAACCAGTGATTCAAGCTATATTAAGTATTCAAGAAAGCCAGTGTTACCTTTCTGACTCTGATGTAAATGAAATAACTTGTCTTAAATAAAGAAGTGCACAATGTCTTGGTACTTGCTGCTATTTTACTGTCTTAAGTAAAACTAATGCATTTCCTTTTTAACGAAATATTTTCTTTTTAAGGCTTCAATTTATTGCACAAAATATAAAGCATCTAAACTTTAATATGTATTTTATGTATGTTTACACTGTCAAACATCTGGGTGGAGCGGGGAGGGAAATAAATGGTCTATGCTCATAACTGTGTCATTTGGCTTCCTAGTCATACCAACTTAATCTACATGGTCGACTCAAAATGACCTAATCATTTTTGTCCCAGGTACAGGACCCTGGTAGTCTTTGCAGTAAATGAAATGTTGGAGGTATCCAAGGATTTTGCTAGTAAAGTAAAACTGTGGTTGCCACCCCATGAATGATTATGCCCCATCATTCTTTTACACACAAGCCATAATTGTTTTAAATCTAAATGATGTCCTGCTTCTGAGGAACTCTTGGCTACTTTACAGATTATATAATGGACAAAAAGCTCTTCAAAAACTAGAAGACACTAGGCTGTGCATTTTAATAAGGAGAGTTTAATGGTTTTGCCTTTTGCACTTAAGAAAAGTATTAAAACACAATAAAAAGTTGAGGTTTAAAGTCATGTAAAGGAACAGTTTTAGTGCATATTTAATAAACCATTTGTTAATGGAAATTTAAATATTTATAAAATTAGAAGTTTCCATGTGCAGGAGAGGAAAATTTGTTTTTTGCACATCAGAAATTCGAAACTGACTTACCTAAATTAAAAATAAGATTAGTGTCAGGATAAAGTCGTGGGGGTCTAACAAACATGGGCAGTACTAAGGAAAGGAGGGAAAGGAAAGGAGGAAGGGAAAAAGGATGGGATTCATTTGGTGCTGCAACCAGATGATGAACCCAATAAAACAGACAACAGGACTACTGGGCATGAAACAAATCTTAACACTCCAAATCAAATTGCACTGGGACTCCCACTAGAAGAAAATCAATAATTTTCTACAAATATAAAAGGAAGCCACCTTTTGAATTAGAGACAAACATAAGTAATAGCCAAGAGTCAGAAAAGAAACCCTGAAACAAGGCTAGATTCAAATGCGAGACAGCATAACTGAAGTGGGTAAGCCACAAACGAGGTATTTAATTTGGGAGACATAAGGAAGAATCTATTTGAAGCACTCCTAGTTGGGAAGAGAACAGAAAGAAATATTTATGTTCCTTCCCAAGAAATTTTAAAATTAAGAGAATTGTTTCCAGGGTTGGGAACATTTCTATTGAGACAGAGAGACACACACACACACACACACACACACACACACACACACACACACACACAGAGATAACAACCTTCTAATGTGTTCTTTTTTCTCTCTTTTTAAGCATCAGGCTTATGGAAACATCACTGTTAAGCTTCAATACAGCAATTCCTCTTTTATGTTAACTAGTACAGTGTCACTTGAACATTTTTCTGTCCCCAGCAAACCTAATTGGCTCACTATGTCACGGAATTTCACCATGAAGAAAAGGGTTTATTTGAAATAACCCCTAAATGGTTTTAAAATGCATTACTTTTCCAAATGGGCAAGCTGTTCCCACTTCCTCCCAATCACTGATCTAGTATCTTCACCATCGCTGACAGAGGCTAACTGCTTAGGTATTTTCTACTCTATCTCATACTAGCATCTTCTAAAAAAACATATACTGAATTTCACAAAAGGTTTCTCAGAGGTAACATCTTTTACTCTAAAGGTGCCAAAAATTAAATGTTGTCATATACGTATTTAGAAATATGGGGGAAGTAAAATTATGAATTACATCATTTATCAGCACCTATGGATTACACCAATATTACTGACAGACATGCAGATGAAAAACTCAGGAAATTTACAAGTACAACATAGGTCAACTACACAGACTCTAAGTCAGTGGTTCTCAACCTTTCTAATGCCGCGGCCCTTTAATACAGTTCCTCATGTTGTGGTGACCCCCAACCATAAAATTATTTTCGTTGCTACTTCATAACTGTAATTTTGCTACTGTTAATGAATCGTAATGTAAATATCTGTGTTTTCCGGTGGTCTTAGGCGATCCTGCTAGCAGTTCTCAACCTGTGGGCAACAGGTTGAGAACAGCTGCTGTAGAGCCTAAGACCATCGGAAAACACAGATATTTACATTACGATTCATTAACAGTAGCAAAATTACAGTTATGAAGTAGCAACGAAAATAATTTTATGGTTGGGGGTCACCACAACATGAGGAACTGTATTAAAGGGCTGCGGCATTAGAAAGGTTGAGAACCCCTGCTAAGTCCTTAGAAGTATTATCTGCCTTACAGTAATTAGATAATTCTTCCTTTTAAGGAAATTATGGCCTTATTAATGGAGGTGGGCTCATTATTTGCCGCCAGGACATGAACATTACTGGGCTCCATACATATTTCAAAATGCATTAGTCCTCAGCATCTAACTCTCAAGCTCATAAGCTATACATTCGGCCTTGGCCAGTGTGGCTCAGTTGGTTGGAGCATTGTCCCATACACCGAAAGGTCGTGGGTTCAATCCCTGGTTGGAGGAGGCAACCTATAGATGTTTCTCGTTGCAGCGATGTTTCTCTCTCTCTCTCTCTCTCAAATCAATACACACATATCCTCGGTTAAGGATTAAAAAAAAGAAGACAGACATCCATCCATCCAACCCTAAGGCTCCTATTTTACTAGGAACTTATTTATCATCAGTCAAGAGAATTCAAATAACACAAACACAAAAGCAAATACATAAGGGATAAAGTAGTGGTGAATAGGGTGTGCACTGGTGTCAAAGGTTCTAGGCCGAAATCCTACCTCTGCCACTTCTCAGGTGTAGAACCCTGGACAAGTTAACACTGCTCTACATCACAGCTCACTTACCCTTACTTAAATGGTGACAAATATGTGCTACTCAATAATCTTCCATAACAATGTTCTGAAGCAATATAAATTCCTTTAACAAACACCAAAAATGTCAGACAAAAGTCAACCTAAAATCTGTTATAAGATTATTACTTTTGAAGTACTTTTTAAGAACTGCCATGTAAATACCAGGTATTTACAAACATAATGGTTAAAAGTAAAAAGTTGTATTTCTATTAAAATTAGAATCAAGCACCAATATCCATTATAATCAATTTTTTAATGTTATTTGGGAAGTTCCAGAAACAGAAATAACATTAGGCCATAGCTGGTTTGGCTCAGTGGGCAGAACATCAGCCCGCCCACTGAAGGGTCCTGGGTTCGATTCCAGTCAAGGGTGCGTACCTTGGTTGCAGGTTACATCCTGGCCCTGTTTGCATCCCGGTCCAGGGGCGTGGGGGAGGCAACCTATTGATTTGTCTCTCTCACATCGATGTTCCTCTCTCTGTGTCTCTCCTATACCTCTCTTTTTAAAAAACAATGGAAAAATATCCTTGGGTGAGGATTAAGAACAACAACAAAAAAACATGCTTCCTTTGCCCAGCTGGCATGGTTCAGTGGTTGAGCATTAATACATGAACCAGGAGGTCGCCATTTCGATTCCCGGGTTGCAGGTTTAATACCCAGTGTGGGGCGTGCTGGAGCACAGGGCAGCCAATTGATGTTTCTATCTCTCTCCCCCTTTCCCTTCCTCTCTGAAATCAATAAAAATATATTTTTTAAAAATAAGAAAGATAGCATTCAAAAAGGAAGTCTTAAAAAAAAAACATAAGAATTTAAAAATATTTCTAAATCTCTGGGTGGCTTTTTTTTTTAATTACAGTAAGAAAAAAATCCGAAAGAAATCATCAATAGATTTGTCCATATACAGAACCCTCAAATTTCTTTATGCTGAAACAATGAGCCTGATAAAAATATTCAAAGAGAATAAAGGAGATTGTTAATCAAAGCTCATAAAAATAAGAAAAATATTTAGATTCTCAATGGATAAGTGGGCAAAGGACACAAACAGTATATTTAAAAGATAGGAAGCATGGTGCTTGAAAAATATATGGGAATATAGCCAACACATAATAATTGAGAAATAGAAATAAAATGTGGTACCATCTCATGATTAAATCAGCAAGCAATTTTAAAAGATGTAATAAAAATCAATGCTGGGGAAGACGAAGGAGTGGCCACATCACATATTATTAGTACAACTCTTTTGGATAGCAGTTGGCAATTGTGATGAGAAAACAGCTCCTCTGAGCTGCTGCCTAGGCATTTCATAGTGTGATAATCCTGTATATATGCAGTCTGGACATTTAAGTAAGGACTGAGTTCAGAATTCCCACCATAAGTTCCCACTTTGCTTTTCCTGACACAGCTTTTAAAATAAACACTTAGAGATGAGTTTTCAAAAAGTTAGTGATCACTACCCCAGCCAACTTATAAGTGCCTGCTATCCTGCCCGCTCTGGTGACCTGAGATGGAGAAGTGCTCTTCATCCGGCTGATTGTGCCCGCCCCACCCCATGTTTCTGATACTTGTAAGTAATCAATCTTGTGACTTAATGGAGGGTGGAGGGAGTTAATAGGGGAAAAAGGAGGGGGACATCTGTAATACTTTCAACAATAAAGATAAATTAAAAAGCAAAACAAAAAGAAAAAAGAAATTTTGTGACTTTATTTCCTCTGTTATGAGTGTACTGAAACTGAGCCCTCAAATAAAAAACACCCAGGGTTTTCACTTCCCCAAGGTGGGAACTGGGATGCTGAGGGAGCTACCTGCTGACCCTCTGTGGGTGTTTTGTGCCTCCTTATTCAGCAGGTCATAATCTTCATATTCTTAACTTAATACACCAGCTAATGGGGGGGGGGGGGGGGAGGCAACACAACAATGATTAAATACCTGAAAAAATTTAACCTTTAATGTAGTAAATTCTAGGTAAATCACAGCATTCTTTCTAACAGCAAGGAAAAAAGAAAACAATGCTAAATATCTAACATTAGGAAATCGGTTAAGTAAATGATGATCTACTTGACAAAAATATTATGTGTCCAATAAAATATTTATGAAGAGTTTCTTTTAAAGTTTGAAATGTGGAAAATGTAAATACTATAAAGATAAGCAAAAAAATATAGGATATAAACATACATCTTTATGGAACTATGTAGAACAACAACAAAAAAGAGAAATATACCAAAATGCTAATACTGTGTACCAACTATTTTATTAACTGCTTTGTCCTTGTTAAATGTAAGAGATCTAAGAAAAGAATTATTGGAACAGCTGTCCAAGGGATTTAAGGCTGAGTAGGAGAATAGGAAAATGAGAAGACACAAATTGAACTGTAAATAGGTATGGGTAGTCAATCAATAGACTAGAGGGTCTCATGAAGTAACACACAGAAAAGCACTATCAGAATTCTTGGAAGCACATCTATATTGGATTAGCTTAATTTAGCTCTACCTGGTCATTGCTGTCAGGACTATTCCCCATCTAACCAGACAAGCTCGCTCTCTCTCTCTCTCTCTCTCTCTCTCCCCCCCCCCCCCCAAAAAAACCTTCAATAATTTCCAATGTCTCTGAATAAAATCTAAACTCTTAATGTGGCTTACTGCTTCCCTTTACAGTATCATCTTAAAATTTCTTGCTTTCTTACTGTTTATTTTAAACTAAATATCTTTTTTGCCCTTCTAACCTACTTTTCTTGCCACCAGGCTTTCATAGATGGTGAATGTCCTCTTTGGTTCACTCCCTCCCTCTTCTTCCCCTAGAAAACCCTTATTCATCCTTTTTTTTGTAAAGTAAAAAAAAAAAAAAAGAAAGAAAAAAAAGTGTTTTTATTGATTTTAGAGGGAGAGAAAGAGAAGAAGAAGAAGAAACATCAATGTGGGAAACACCAATCAGATGCCTCCCGCATGCCCCCTACTGGGGATCAAGCCCACAACCTGGGCATGTGCCCCAACCAGGAATCTAAGAGGCAACCCTTTGGTGCATGGAAGGACACTCAACCAACGGAGCCATACCAGCCAGGGCCTCATTCATCATTTTCATTTCAGTTTAAATATCTCTTTCTCCTAGGAGTTTAGTTTTTTTTGACCATCTTGATATGAATTTATAAACAAAAGAATGAATTAATGCAGGTCAAAGATGTGTCTGGTGGGCTAACAATGACCTCTTTAAGACAGACTAAGTCAAATCTCCAAGTCTTATTCTAGAATCTACGTTTCTTCCATTAGTTCAAAATTATAGCTTCACAGTCCAGAGAAAACAGAGATCACAGAAAAGTTAAGAATGAAAGAGGATTTGGTTAGTGCTTGTCATGTAAGAAATTAGGTCTGGGCAGTGGGGGGTTCCCTTTGTAACAATTTCCAGAGAAAGGTTAATTCTAATACCTGTGAACAATTTAGTACAAGTAGATTGTTCCGGGGAATGAGTCAGGGAAACAGAAACAAATGCCACCTCAATATGTCAATCATGTGTTAAGCAGATTAGTTTGCTTCACACTTTGAAAAACTGTGGCATAAAGTGAGGTTTTTAAGTAGCTCAACTTTTAAGAAATGCCATTTTGGTTCAGCAGCCCCAACTCTGTTAAACATGTTTAGGAGCCAGTTGAGACATACTCAACACATCCATTTACCTCTTCTATAAACTGTGGCCTGATACTCTGAATTTGTTGGAAATTATTGATAAGCTCAAAGCACAGAAATTAAACATACACATACACAATAAAAATAGCAAAACTGCATAATTCTTTTCAGATAAAAACAATTCTAAAGCACATTGTGGTTTAACAGAAAGAGCATGAGGTAAGGTTTTGTCACCTGTGTTATTATCTTGGGCAAGTAATTAAATGTGTCCTCTGGTAAAAATCTACATAGTTAAGAACAAGTGTCCCATATGGGTATTTTAAAGAATAGTTTAAATCATGTATATATTTCAGCACTTTGTAGGTGCTGCATAAAAATTTTAAATGTTACTGCTATCCCTTGTTTAAGAGATGCTTGGGTAATTAACAAGATCAGAAATAAAAATAATTGAACTCAAATTGGTACATAATTCCCTTGTATTTGACCTCTTTAGTCATACTTAAAATAGCTAGTTATTTATTCATCCCATGGGAAATATAATTTATCAGTAAAAAATTAGATATCTGAATATTTCACATGGGTATCTCAAAGTCAAGTATCAGATAAATCTGAGGAAATACTCAATACCCGGAAATGTGGTTTTTCACTTTGTGTTATTTTGTTGCCCATAGTCACAGTTCAAACAAACTGAACACTCAGGAAGGCTGCGGGAGTTCAAATGCCTGTCAAATGCTTGCCTCAAGCCTCAACAGAAAATAAACTAAGATGTAATGGCTTTTCATTGAGACAGAAAAACAAAACACAAAGCATCAGTATGGGAAAACAAGGATGCCATGCACCACAATAACCACTGGGAAGGCTTTTGTTTGCCAACCAAAGCCTCAGCAACCATTATTGCATCTGAGACACATATAGTTTTAAGAGTAACTGGCACATGGCCACATCCATTTCCCAGTTCTATTACTTCGACATCAGTAACTGAACTGTATTCCTTCATACCAACGACAAATAATTAAAGAAAGCAAATGAATGTATAAAAGTAATTTCACCTATTTATAGGCTCTAATATTTCCTATGGTACGGCTTTTCTACAGTGACTACATAAAATCTTTCTTGCTTTAACAAAGTATATTTGGATGAAGTATTATGACTCTCTTGCCCTGACACTAAATTTTTTTAAAAAAAAAGCTGTAGGATATTAAATATGAACTTAAGAGACAAACTGTAGAAGCTAAAGTGTCTTTAAAATGTATTAAAATTAACCAAAGGATCAGAGGTCACCTGGCACTAGTAAAACACCTTCATATATTAACTATGAGTTGAATATAAATTGATTTTAATCTTAAATATGTGATACATCTATATTTCTGTATTTTTCTTCAAAGCAATCATGCTTAACTCATTAAATTCGTATTCCAATGAACATATCATTACTGAAAACATCTTTGGGCCCCTCCTTTCAAATATTACTAGACGCCAGTTTATAAGTCACACAAGGAAAAAAAAAAACCTCTTTTAAAACAAAAAATAGTATTATTCAACTTGTCAAAAATTTTTGCCTTGTTTGTAAAAAAAAATTTACGTGTAATTTTCCTATCACATTTAAAAAGAACATGTTTCATTTGATAGTATTTCCAAAAATGTATTTCCCTAAAATGTTGTGCTAAATGGCAGCAGGGTTTGAAGTAAGTGCATCACCTCTAACAGTGACTCTTCAGAAGGAAACAATGTTCACTTGGCTGTATTTAATCTTAGATTCTTGTTTTAAAATTTTCCCATGTTGTTTTATGTAATCAAACCTTGTAAGTATATCTCAAGATTATTTCTTTTCAAGGATTATAATATACCTATCTACTAAAAGAGGTGAACCACAGTTGATTGAAAAAACAACTGTTTTTCACAGCATGACATGGACTGCAGCCACTTATCATCTAGTACTTGTCAAGCCATAACCACCAGATTATTCAGTACATATCAATCACTAAATTATCTTTGATGAGTAAACCGAAACCTTGTTTCACTTACATCCAAGGCCACTACACTTCTCTAAAACAAGTATCACAAAAAAATAAAACTACTCAAGAAATCTTTTGGCTCAATTCAGAACTCCAATTCTAATCACTCATATAAATCAAATGTTCTTTTTTCAAACTATAGTCGTGTGTACCTATAAATAAAACTGGTGATTAGTTTTAACACTATCACTAAATGATTACATATATGCAATAATGAAAAGTTAGGTTCCTTTATTAAATGTTCTATAAAATGCCACATCCTCTGCTAGATTCTGTGTGTATCTATATGGAGACATCTAAGACCTAGGAGCTCCAAGTCCAATAAGTAAACAAAAATTATATTCTGTGCACCCCATGTTCACTGCAGCATTATTTTAAATAGCCAAGACATGGAAACAACCTAAGTGTCCATCAATAGGTGAATGAATAAACAAAATGTAGTATACAACAACACAGAATGTTATTCAGCCATAAAAAAGAAAACACTCCTGCCATTTGTGACAATATGGATGGATCCGAGGGCATTATGCGAAGTAAAATAAGTCAATCAGAGGAAGACAAATACTGTATGATTTCACTTATATGTGGAATCTAAAAAAAAACAAAAACACCCAAACCAAAAAACAGAACTCATAGATACAGAGAAAAGATTGGTGACTGCCCAGGGTGGGGGTTAGGGGGTCTGGAAGGGTGGGATTAATGAGTGAAGGTGGTCAAAAGGTACAAACTTCTAGTTATAAGTAAGTCCTGGGGATGTGACGTATAGTATAGTGCAGTGGTTGGCAAACTGCGGCTCACGAGCCACATGCAGCTCACGAGCCGCGGTTTGCCGCTCTGTTGACTAATGAGTTTGCCGACCACTGGTATAGTGAATATAGTTAGTTAGTTATACTGTGTTGTATATTTGAAAGTTGCTAAGAGAATAAATCTTTAAATCACAAGAAAAAAAGTTTTGTAACTCTATGTAGTGATGGATATTAACTAGACTCTTTGTGGTGATCATTTTGCAATATATACAAATAGTGAATCATTATGTTGTATACCTAAAACTAATATAATGTTATATGTCAATTATATCTAATTTAAAAATAAAGAAAAATTATATTCTAACATGGTCTTTGTTAAATAGTAGTAAGATTTGCAGGGGCTTAATAAGGAGTTATTTATCAAAAATTGCCTAAAAAGACAGACAAGAACAAGTGTTGGGTGGGGATGTAGAAAATTAGAACTCTCATATACTGCTAGTGGAAATGTAAAATGATAAAGTGGCTTTGGAAAACAGTTCAGCAGTTTCTGAAAAGATTTAACATCAAGCTACTATATGACCCAGCAATTTTGCTCCTAATAAAATAAAAAAACCTGCCCACTTAAAAACTTGTACATGAATGTTCGTATCAGCATTATTCATAATAGCCAAAAAATGGAAAAATATCCTCGAGTGAGGCTTAACAAAAAACAAACGAAAAGATCAGATTTTAATAAGTACTCTAAAAGCATGAGGTCCTAAAATGACTGATGTGAAGAACAGAGGTAGGGAAGGCTCATATCAAAGGTGCTGCCATCAAGAGTTAGACCCTGAAGGAAGAACAGAATTTTGAATGAGGAAGAAGTACTTTGGGCAGGTGGGGAAGGCTGCACAAAGATATAGAGGTAGAAGGTATTTAAGGGTCTGAATAATGGTGAATGATTTTTGTTTGGGGCATTTGAGTACTGGAGAGATCAGAACTTTAAGTTTTACTTAATTATCATCAAGAGGCCTGTGCACCTTAAAATCAGTAAGAAAAAGAAGAGAATGAGCAATCCAAGGTTGGAGAGCCATTTGGCTAGGTAACAATGCAATTAACTGAGAAAGAGATTATGAGAATATATCTAGGTAGAAGAATAGGAAGGGGAAAATGTTGAATTTTAAGTAATTTGAGATCCAGGTGTATGAGGCATCAATAAAGAGTTATCTGTGCATTATCTTAGTACTCTGATTTATAATATCAACTCTGGTTGCTAAGAGGCTTTTAATGTTTACTTCTTAGGTATGATCATGCTAACCTCCAGTTCTATATAAGTACCATATAAATATGATTTAGCTAGCACTGGCTCTATTCCTTTAGGAGAAAAAAACAAAACAAAAACTTCATAGCAAAGCAAAACAAGTGAGGAACATGTTCCGACCTGTACTTCTGCCACTTATGTAGCAATTTCCTTGTATGTCAATGCCATTGTTCACAGCCTGCAATTTTTAAAGAGTGCCTGCCAATGTGGTAATACAATCCAACTTCCCTGTATGCTAGTTATTAAGGAAAAGGAGTGATCAAAAGATGAAATTCCTTTAAAAAGTATACTTAAAGTGCTTCAATGTTAGTGGTTTAATGTATTAAAACAATCTTTGTAAACTCAGTATGAAAGTATCACTTTCATAAGCAATCCTTAAGTTAGTTTTATATGAATAAAATTTAACCTTTTCTAAAAGGTGATGTTGATTATGTACTAGAAATTACATTATGGAATGCTATATTCCTACTTCAAAATAACCATAGCCAGAAAGTACCCTATAAACATATATACAAGATGCTTTAGGGAAAACACAACATAGACATCTATCTCTAATATAATTATTTGATTTTAACTTATGATAATCACAGCAAGCAAAATAGTGTATATTTTCCTAGTTAGTCAATCCAGTGAAGAAATTCATAATGTATACATGGATAAGCGAAACAAAGTGGCATTCACTGGGTTCTTGAAATAAGCAAGTAGTCTTTAAAAAGACTTGACTTGAATTCCTTGATCTCTGACAAAATCCATCTGTTTATACCAGTTGTTTAGAAAACACTCAATAGGATATTTCCAAAGAGCAAATAGCAGGTCAAGTTTAGGACACGTGACTTCCTCTCTAATAATATTTAAATAGCACACAGTGAGTAAGAAATCAGATTCCACAAAGGACACTGGAGAAAGCCTGCATTCTTCATCTTCAAAGAAAAAAACATTGAAAGGTAAAAAACTGCAATTTTCTCAATGACATATTAAAACCAAATGTAACTTAACATATATTTTTAAAATTAAAATTTGAGCTTTAAGTTTAAAAATAAAAAATAGTTAAATATGCTCAACATGGGCCAGTTGCATTATCTCAACTGTGGCAAGGCATTAGATGTAAATACAGGCTAAAAGGAAATTAGCTGTAATTTAAAAAAGCTCACTATTAAACTTTTGGTGTTTGTACTATGTCTTCACAGTTCAGTTCTAAAATACACTGGACTAAGACTCAGATTCAAGTTCTAGTTCTGGTCATTTTTAGATATTCATCCTCAGAGGATATGCTTTTCTATCTGAGCCCATTTGTAAAATGAAGGCTAATTTTGATCACTTCTAAATGAACCAAAAATGGTGGCATTTCCCCAGTGATGAGAAGAAGGTTCCTTCATTTTTCTCCACTTTTAACAAAGCTACTAGTTCTTAAATGTGTTTGTCATCCAAGTCTTAGACTAAATTTCTGTAAATATTTTGAAACAGGAAAATGATGTTCAAGCTATCACTCATCAGCCTTTGCCTTCTGTCTGTTGGTAACACTTTGGGGACAATGACTACCTCAAGTTCTATGCAAGTCTCGAATTCCATGAGTTTGACTTCTAAGGCAACTACAAATTTTCAAATGACCTCAAAACTCAAGAGAAGCCCGAATACTGAGGCAGGCCTGACTACCAAGACAACTTCAAATCTCCTAACGTCTTTGAATCCCGTGATGAGTCCAAATTCTAAGACAAACCCGAATTCCAAGACAACCTCAAAGCCCAAGACTCTGAAAACATCAGTGACCTCAAAGATACCCACCACCATGAAGATGACGACTGTGAAAAGTGGTGGCACCACAATGAATCCAAAGGACAACATTCGCTTTCTCTTCTATGTAATATTTTTGCTGTTTTGTGTGCAATGAAGCTGAAGTGGACTTGAACTGTCTGCATTCCTATCTTAGTCCTTTATCATCTGCACAGTAGGAAAATCAATTTATTTCAACTTTCTTCTAGGAAATTATCATTATCCTAGCTTAATTCAGTTGTTTGCAAATTTTAATTGTGTAAGCTTAATTATTACTTTAATATGGCTTCCTTCCTTATAAATGCTTTTAAAAAGCACAAAACACCAATGTTTGCAAAATTGAAACGAAAATTAGATCTTTGCATTAAAAGCTTAAGAGAAGAAATGATGTTGGTGTTTAACCAAAGTATGCTTCTGTGTATGTGAGAGGAATGGGGGTAAGGGATGAAGAGTAATGTGTATTGTTCTTATATTATTTTATTTTATTTTTTTCAGTGCTCTATGAAACAATACACCTGTGTCACTATATTTCATGAATGTATAATAGTAATATGTTATTACAATAAAAATGATGCTTATTCTGCTAATCTTTGTAATGCATTACGTCAGCTGCTCCAATGAAAAGATTCTCTTGCTTTGAGTAAACCTTTGTTTTGTATTTCAAAAGGTCATTTGTAAATCAGATGCCTAGAATTCAGAATTCTTCTTTATAGAAAGATGCCTCATAACTATTGGTGAGATTTTCATGCTATTCTACAAAGGTTAATCTAACCCCCAAACCTCGTATTGAATTTTAACAGTGATAATAACCATCCTATTAACAGTGTAGTTGTTAAGGTTTGAAACCCAACTCTGATTCTTTACTAGTTGTGCTACCATGAGTTAAATACATAAACCAGTGGGATTCCCAAACAAACTTCGGTAATAAACTGACTACAAATGAATCACTTGGGGTGCCTGTTAAAATATATAGATTAGGCTCTACCTTTGATATTTTAATTTGGCAACCCAAAGTAGGGCCAGGGAAATGTTTCTTTGTTTGAATTCTCCAGGGCATTCTGAGAGCTAGGTTTGGGAATGACTAGCAACTGCTCTAAGTTTCAGTTTATATACATGTCAATCACTGTTACTAACAATACCTCAGAAAGTTATTGTAAGGGTTAAATGAAAAATTATATAATATGCAGTTTGTCTGATGCAGAGAGAGCACTCAGTAAATGTTAGCTATTATTATTACTACCACCACCCAAGAAGCAATTGCCAGGTATTTCAGTATTCAAGAGGAAGACTCTTCACTGTAACTTTTAAGTTTTATATTTTTAATTAGAGGCCAATGCACGAAATTCGTGCAAGAGTAGGCCTTCCTTCCCCTGGCTGCCAGCACCGGCTTCCCTCTGGCACCCAGGACCCCGGCTTCCCTCTGACTGCCAGCAGGCACCTGGGACCCTGCTTCCCTTGCAGCCCCGGCTTCATCCGGAAGGACATCGGGTCTAATTAGCATATTACGCTTTTATTATAAATTATTCTTAGAAAATAATATGTGCTCTTGGCAACAAGTCTAACAGTACAGAGATATATAACAGAAATATTATAAATGGTTCTCTACCTCCTCCAATCAGACTCCCCTGAGATAATGTGAGCATTATTTAATATGTATTATTGCTCAGTCTATTCGTCTCTCTCTCTCTCTCTCTCTCTCTCTCTCTCTCACACACACACACACACACACACACACACACAATACTCTGCACCCTGTATGTGTCAGAATCATGCTTCTGGGTCTTTTAAAAGTAGCATTAGAGGAAGGACTTCTGTTACTTTTGCCAGCATAGAACCCATATTTCCTCATCCTGATATCGGCAATCCAACTTTCCCTTGGGAAACCCTGCTCCGTAATCTTCTCTTTTCAGTTCATGCAATTTGAGTAGGACTGGCTTCACCACTGAGCTCCAGTCAGTAATGGGCACATAATTCAGACCTAGACAACCATGAAATTCCACCACCTCCCCTCCCCCTGCCATAGTGATTGCCTCAGGAATTAACATGTGACTTAAGCCAGGCCAATAAGACCAGTACTTTTGCTGTAACTACTAGGAAACAGGTGTTTTTCTACTGGGTTGTTATGCTGGAAGAACACAAACGACTGTAACCAGTTTAGGAAGAGCCGTTTAAGAATAAAATCCACACAAAGAAAGTAGAGTCAGGAGACAGAGAAGACAGATGTTCTCCAGGTGACACTGTTATAAGCACTACATGTAGTCATGCAGGAAGCCAGTCTATCTCTTGATCTTCTCAGGTACATGTGTCAACTGATATTCCTTTTGGCTTATACAAGTTTGAATTTTGTTTCTGTTACTTATAACAAGCAAAATAAACTTTAACATATTGCATATTACTCCATAATAGAGAACTATCATCATTTATTCAATAATTTCCCTTTTGAAACATAGTTAAATGGTTTTCACCTTTTCCCCTCACTATAAACAACACTGCAACAATTGTCCTTTTGTATTTATGGCACTTAAACTACCACAGGGCAGGAGCATAAGTATATGAGAGCAAACAGCAAGAAAAGATTAGAAACTAACCAAGGTCAAAATTAAGGAGCCCTTTCCTTGCATACCTGAATGAACCTGGGCTTTATAGGGGGAGTCAATGGTGCTATGTGACACACCGAGAGAGATGAGATTAGTTTTGTGGAAACATCCTCCAGAAGCAATGTTAAGGTGAACTGGAAGTAGTTATCTGGGGATTAGGAGTAGGAGAATAATGCTGCATTAGTACAGGTAAGAGCTAATAAGAGAATCTCCGTGATGGTAGTGGGGAAATGGTTTCAAAATACATCTGCAAGGTACCTAAAATTAACATTAAACCATTAAGATCCAAAAAAAAAACCACACCACACAAAAATTGAAACACATACCTAAAGACAGCTCCCAATGAAGGAATAGCACTAGTAGTCATTTTGAATCACAAGACTGCTGGGCTAGAAGCATGTTCTTGACCTAGAGACAGCCAGAAATCTACTGCCTTGCCAGTTCCTAGCATTAAATGCTTTGCTAAACAGAGATTTATTTTTTTAGCTGAACCACAGTTCCTTTCTGGAATTTGAAGTGTACCATACTGAGGTAATAAAGGAGTTATTAACTGGAGCTAAAGCTGAAAGGATACATAAAGAGGAAAGTCATGATGTAGAGTTGAATGTGAAGTCAAGAGAGAGTCAAAATGCATGACGGACAGCCAGTTCTGCCTCCACCTGGGCAGAATCTGCCTTTTTTTTTTCTTCTTCAGAATCTACTTTAATGCATGTGTTTTCTGAGGCCTATCATCTTGAGAGAATGACTTCTTTGCAATAGTAAAGGCCTAACTAAAACAACTTAATGGATTTGTCAAGATATCATTTCTAAAATCAAAATGTAGTAATTGATAGTGAGGAAGGTAAAAGAAAGAGGGAAGAATTTTAAATGATTAGGGTTTCTAGAATGGGAAGAGGTGGGGATGCTATTGAGAAAGAGAATATGGTGTGAAGAAGGTGATTTAAATATACAGTGAATTAAGTTTTGGACATTATAAGTCTGAAATGTCTGTGGACTATCTGTAAGGAGGCTGAAATCCACAGCTCAAAAGACTAATACATAGTAGTCTAAGTCACAGAATCATAGCAATATCAAAAGAGAACCCAAGTGTTCTCTGACAAGTTAGCTGTACAGAGACAAGACCCTTACTACCATCTGGCCTTGTCCAGTGGAGGAACTGAGCTCTCTGCTCTGAGCCACTGTGTGCTCTTCTGTCCTGGAGCTACGGCTCCCCACCAGATGAAAATGAGGCCAGGAAGAGCTCTAGGTCTAAGGAAAAAACTGAAAGGATTGAAATCTAAAATTGGCAGCAGAGTCATAGTTTCCTGTCTGCCTCTCCCATGAAGTTTTTGTGACCTATAAAATTCTGTACAGAGTATATTTGAGGTTTTCTTTTATTTTTCTTACTAGTGGCCTGGTGCACAAAATTCGTGCACATTAAAAGGGAATTAATTAGAAGAAATATTTTAATATTGTTATTTTGTTTCCATCTCTCCATGTCAGTCTCTCCCAATCTCTGTCTTTGTTTTTCTCAGCAGTCCTCCAGGCCTCCCTGCCTCCCACTTTCCCTCTTCCTCTTTCCCGGCTGAGAGGGGGTGGGACCAGTGGGGGCAGCTCCACCCTCTGCCTGCCCTGGGGCCTCATTCTGAGAGAGGCTCTGAGAGCAAGCTGGGAGGGAGGGAAAGAAAGGGAGAAAAGGCTGTCAGCTGGTGGGCGCTGTGTGTGTCTGTGCATGTGTGTGGTTGTGAGTGAGTGTGAGTGCTGTGCACTGTCTCTCATGGTGCCCCCGCAGAGAGGCCTGCGCTGCAGGCGCCATGGTAACCCAGGACTCACTGCCACCACGGTGCAGAGAGTAAGAGGGACTTGGGACACCTTTGGGAGGCAGTATGAAGATACTGGGAGTCTCCAGAGGGAGGGCACCTTCTCCATCCCTGCCTGTGGCTTTGGCTCCCCTGCTCACCTCTGAGCACCACATGTGAGTTGGGGAGGGGTTGGTGAAACATTTCAGTTCCTGGCCCCCACAGGCCTCCCTTCCATCCAGGCCTCTTCAGACCCAGTCTGTTTTGTTTCCATCTCTCCATCCCAGTCTCTCCCAGTCACTGTCTCTCTTTGCCTTTCTCAGCAGTCCTCCAGGCCTCCCTGCCTCCCTCTCTCCCTCTTCCTCTTTCCCGGCTGGGAGGGGGTGGGACCAGTGGGGGCAGCTCCACCCTCTGCCTGCCCTGGGGCCTCATTCTGAGAGAGGCTCCGAGAGCGAGCTGGGAGGGAGGGAAAGAAAGGGAGAAAACGTTGTGAGCTGGTGGACGCTGTGTGTGTCTGTGCATGTGTGCAGTTGTGAGTGAGTGTGAGTGCCGGCCCTGTCTCCCCCTGCCACAAGTCCCCACCCACCAGAGTCTGCTGCACATGCAGCCTGGGCATTAAGTCGAGACTTCAGTCGTTGTGGATGTTACGGACCCTGGCTCTTTATATATATAGATTTTTTGTTTGTTTTTCAATATGACTCTGCTGCCTACGATTATACAGCTAATAAGTAGTACAGCTGGGAATCCTCAGCACCCTCAAGTCACCATATTAGATAGGTTTCCTGGAAATCCCACTGATTTAACCCCAGAGGGTGTATGCATCAGGCCCATTCTATCTTCATTTGGCCTTTCTAAATCATTACAGAGAAGGGACACAATCTTACAGTATTTGATCCTGAAGAAAATATCCTGTTTTGAGGTTTCTGAGAAATCTCTGCTAAACTAGTAAGAATTTAAAGAGAGAGGAGGACACACATCTATTTACCCCTCTTACCAAAGTTTCATTTTTCATTATTTAGCCAAATTAGGGGAAGTCAAAATACACTACTTGTATTAAAGATTAGGTTAGAATATAAATACGGTTCATTTTATAATTATAAAAAAAATAAATTACCTTAGGCAATTTAGACACAGCAACTGAGATGAAGTTGGAGAGAAGACTTTCATGGGAAGGTGAAGAGTTGTTATTCAGAGTTGTTAAAGAGGCAAGCTAAGGATAAATCAAGTTTCTATACTTTCTCGATACCCTAACAACCCAGTTCTTGGGACTTCTTGGTCTTAACGCTATTTGAATTATCTGATTAAATGAGTTTCCCATCTTCCACCTTCCTTTCTTCATTCTTTTCCCATTGTTTCTCAACCTCCATTTGTTTTTTACACATTGCCAAGTTTTTGCCACCCATGGCTATTAAGTCTACTGACATAATTCCTTAACTTATGTTAAATTCAGAAACTCAGATATGAGTAATTTCTATAGCAAGCGAATAGCAAAACTAAGACTAAAGTCCTTGAGATTCCAAAGCCGATGGTCTCTCTATTACATCACATTGTCTCTAAGGTTCAATCAACTATGAGTTTATGTCATGCTAAATGGGAAAAAGTAAAACTGACCAAAAATGTCACAGATGAGTTCTCAAAAGAAAGACAGAATGAAGCAGAAAGAAAAACAATGGAAGGGGAAGCAATGCAAGCATCATACCTATTGTTAAGAAGGAGTTCACATCATTTCCATAAAAGCTTTCTAGGAACTAGCTTTAATTGAAGACAGCATGAATAAACAATCAATTTTCCAAGCTGTCACCTATGCTGTCTTTAGAGAAATTTCCCACAGCTTCTCTGAATTATTTGTTAAATCACACTGATGCTGTCTTATATAGCATATTATTAAAAATTCTCAGAAAGACACTTAAAAATTCATTTCTGCTTTTAAAAAAGTCACTGATTATCATGTTGTGGATATTGTTTACTCAGAATACACCTGAAAACATAAGATTCTTTGTGATTTTTTACTCTTGGTAATTAACCCACTGTAGGTAGTATAAAAAAATTGATGTAGGGCCCAGGTGGTGTGGGTCAGTGGTTGAACCAGGAGGTCACGATTCGATTCCAGTCAGGGCACATGCCTGGGTTGTGGGCTCGATCCCCAGTAGGGGGTGTGCAGAAGGCAGCTGATTAATGATTATCTCTCATCATTGATGTTTCTATCTCTCTCCCTCTCCTTTCCTCTCTGAAATCAATAAAAACATTTTTTTAAACTGATGTAGGAAAGAGAAGCCAATATAAGATAGGTAGTATGAAAAGCAATTTCTAATACACTGAGCATCATTTTGGGGCAGGATGGCTATTTACTCAGCTATATTCTCCCAGGTAAACTTGTTTTCAATTCTAGTAAAGTCAAATGGGGAAAACCAAACTTGCTATCTCTCTACATTTGCTATCATTTTTAAAAATTCTGTTAAGAGAAACTACAATATAGTATTTCTTACCTCCGTGCAACATAATAAAATATAGGATTCCCAGCTTTGGAAGTCCCAGCTTGGTAGAAAATATTTAATGTTTTCAAAGCCTTGAACTCCTCTTTTTCATGTACTTGATGTCTGCAAGAAAAAAAAAAATCAGAATGAGTCATAGGCTTTATATTGTCCACTGAGTACTTAGGAAAATCTACAATTAGACCAATGATAAAATATGCAAAATGACAAAATATTAAGAGAGGTAGATATGTGTCTTTCTCCCTCTCTCTGAAGGGCAACTTGACAACATGTACCAAAATTTTCAAGGTGTCACTCTTTGAACAACAAAGAGTAATTCTTAGGACTACCCTAAGAAAACTAGTGGACAAGGATACTTACCATACAATTGTTTTCAATCATGGGATTTTTTTTCCCACAAAGAAGCTTTTGAGTATTTATTTATTGATTTTTAAGAGTTCAGTTTATCAACTCTTTTCTGGTTTATTGATTTTGAATGAGTGAGAAAGGCCTTCCTTTGCCCATATTTTCTTCTTCACGGGAGTTGATTCTCATGACTGGTATAAGCATCTTTTTCCAGATAGTTACTCAGTTGTATCACCACCATTTATTAACAGTCCATTCTAATCTGCCTGATTCTGAATACCACTTTTATCATATATTAAATTCCCATATGGATTTATTTCTGAAAAAATCATGATTTATTTTTTATTCATTCTGCTGAACACTCAGTGTGTGTCTTTAACCTGCGATTTATGTCATTCACCAACCTTGGAAAATTCTCATCTGTTGTTTCTTCAAATATTACCTCTTCACTATTCTCTCTAAGCTCTATTTCTGAAACACCAACTAGACACATTAGACCCTCCTATTCTATCATCTAACCTCTGTTAACTTCTTTCATATTTTCCATTTCATTATGTTTCTGCCCTGACTAGATGCTATTTCATTTGCTCAGAAATTATCTTCCAGCTGTATATTTTTAAAATAACTTATTTTAAAAATATATTTTCTTTTACCTAATATTTCTATGTGTCTTGCATCTGGGGCATGAGGGAGAGGAGAAGTTATATTATCTCATTCCACAATATTGTTGGTACCTGGTTAACATTTGTTTAATATTAATGGAAACAACCTAGATATCATTTGATAAGGGCAACAGGTACACATGTATATAAATGACTGGGAGACTATTTGCCAAATGTTAACTGAATTATCTCTAAGAGGCAAAGTAACAAAAAATTTTAACTTTTTTCTTTAGATTTGTTTTGAATAATTTAATAATTTTTATTTTTATAGTTGAGAAAATTATAAAGCTACCCTCATTAAAAAAAAAAAAAGAAAAATGGGTCTTAAAGAGCATTAATGGGAACTTAGAAGAGAACAATAATAACACCAAACATTTATTAAATATTTTATATATAGTATATCAGACACTGTTCTAAGTATCCTACACATATTAAATCATTTAGTCATCAAAAGCACAGAAGATTGTAATGAAAGGTAGGGTCTTAGGTAAAAGGAGTAATGAGGTTTCCTTAGAGAAATGGCTAGGACATCCTAAGGAATGTTGAATAAAAAATAGGTTTATATTTTTGCATTATGTAATTTTCAATAAGGCAATATGAAAGCTTTGTGTGGAAAGTATTTATTTTAATTAATAGGAATAAACATTTGTTACATTGAGAACAATATAACAGAGCTAAACATAAACATTAAGCTAGAAAGGAGACTGTTATGAATTCATACACTTTTCAACAATATCAAAGAATTGAAGTCACGTGTACAGAAATTACTATGACCTACAGTAACTCCCCCTTATTCCGAGGGTACACGTTCCAAGCCCTTTAGTGGATGCCTGAAAACACAAATAGTACCAAACCCTATATATATACTATTGTTTCTTCCTATACACACATACCTATAATAAAGTTCAATTTATAAATTAGGCACGGTATCAGAAAAACCGAAATAACTAATAACAAAATAGAACAATTATAATGACATATTATAATAAAACTTATGTGAATGGCTTTGTGTTCGTTATTAAGTAAAATAAGGGTACCTGACTATGAGCACTGCAATAGTTTATCTGATGACCGAGACAGCTACTAAGTGACAAACAGGTAGGTAGCATATACAGCATGGATATACTAAACAAAGGGATGATTCACATTCCAGGAAGGACAGAGCAGGACAGCACGAGATTTCATCCCACTACTCAGAACAGTGCATAATTTAAAACTTATGAATTATTTATTTCAGGAATTTTTCATTTAGTACTTTCAGACTACATTTGACCACAAGTAACTGAAACTGTGGAAAGCTAAACTGTGGATAAGGGAGAATTATTGTATATGTAATATGATTAATAACAGACACTTACAATGCAAGGCACATTATATGTAAAATCTTATAGCAATATTGAAGTATACTAATTTTTTGAGCCTCAATCTAAATACCATTAACTTTTAGGAGGGTTCTGAAAAATGTTGCAGTGTGGTATAAAGAGTTCAGCACTTAGAACCAAAGGACCTATGAATTAGATGTGGAATCTTGGGCAAATTAATTATTCATTTTGAGCTATATTTTTTTTTAATATTTCAATTACAGTTTACAGTCAATATTATTCTGTATTAGTTTCAGGTGTACAGCATAGTGATTAGATAATCATATACTTTACAAAGTGGTTCCCAAATATTTCAAGTACTACATAAATAGTTACTACAATCCTATCTAATAAAGAGGGAATATGCTAATTGACCATCACTCCATCACAAAGATGGCTGCACCCACAGCTGAGGCCAAGTTCCCATAAGGAGCCTTAACGAGCAATCAGCAGGGACCTGAGGCTACACCCTCCCCCGCCCCCATGGGGCTTGACAGGGGACCTCAAGCCGTGTCCCCCACCTGGCAGGGCTTGACAGGGGATCTCAGGCCACGCCCCCCACCTGGCAAGGCTTGACAGGGGACCTCAGGCCGCACCCCCCCCACCCAACGGGGCTTGACGGGGGACTTTAAGGTGCGCTTCCCGTCCTGGTTCTGGGCTAGGGGACCTCAGGCTGCTCCCCCCGCCCCAGCGCCAGGCCGGGGGACCTCAGGCCGCACCCCCCACTGGGCGGGGCTTGATGGGGGACCTGAGGCTACGCCCCCTGCCCGGCAGGGCTTGACAAGGGTGGGACTGGCTGGGTCTGGATCTAGCCCAATGTGTGGGGGGGGGCTGGGGCTGGGTCTCACGCGATTTTGAGGTGCATGTGGGTGGGCGGGGACTTGACTCTGGGTCCCGTGGTGAGCCCCAGACTCTGACAGGAGGAAGGTTTTCATATACATTTTACTAATTTTCTTTCATCTCTGACACTTCTATTATAGAGAAAGGGCAAATAGCAATATTAAATTATGTCCTCTAATTTTAATGTGCACGAATTTCATGCACCGGGTCATTAGTATTATTATATTTTCTTTAACTATAATATGAAAATAATCTTATCCACGCTCTTTTATAAGTACTAATGCAAAACACCTCAAAGCAACATGACAAAGTACTATGCAATAAGATACTATTATTTTTATAAGAAAATCAAAACAATGCATATTTCAACAATATAAAAGTTAAGAAAAAAGTTAAATCCCAAAACATGGCAATGTAGTTAGTTTATTAGGTACATCTTTCCTGATAATCCTCTATCAAAAATATAAGCATATGGAACAGCTGGCCTAGTAGTAAACCTTGCACCTCAACCAAAAAGAAAGCAATCAAGGTGGTACTTTACCTAGTCATAAATTCCTCAAACTTTGAACTGGTAAGATTAAGGCTGGACCAGTGTGTATCTGCCACAGGTTTGTGCTCTGGAGGACCCAGGTATGCAAGAAGTGTTGCCATCTTATCAAAAGGTCGTCTTCCAACAGCTTTGTGATCCCTAGATATAACAAACTGCTTAGAAAAGTGGAGCAGTTCACATTTAGCAGTACACATTTCTTTACAGTGTCATTCATTGCCTTTTTTCCATTGTCAGTTGGGGGTTTCTGCTTATTTGTGAATAGCACCAAAAAGATGTCAGGGGTTATAAGTTATAGACTGAGACTTCTTAGAAACAGGACCACTCCCAAAATACAAAATTTACATAAACAATTCTTATTTTCCTAGTATTCTTAATCTATTACCATTAAGTGGGCAATTAGTAAGTAAAAGTAACCTTCTGATCCACTTTTTCTCAGGATAAAAATAATCCATTTTGAGAAACAACTAAGTAAGAATTAGACATGTTGTCCCTAATATCATATTTCTGCTTAACCAGGGTAAATATGGATTTTCAATAACTATTCAATATTTAAAACTATCTATATAATAAAAGCCTAAGCGACCATTATGGCAGAACAACCAGAACAACCAGTCACTATGATGCGCACTGACCACCAGGAGGCAGATACTCAACAGAGGAGCTGCCCCCTGGTGGTCAGTGTGCTCCCACAGGGGGAGTGCCGCTCAGCCAGAAGCTGAGCTCACAGCTGGCAAGCATAGCAGCGGTGGTGGGAGCCTCTCCCACCTCCACAGCAGTGCTAAGGAGCGTGAGCCAAGTGGTAAAGAGCAGCAAGCAGGCGGCAGTAAGGAGCAAGGGGTCCTGGACTGCGAGAAGGATGTCCGCCAAGGAGTCCTGGACTGTGAAAGGGCGCAGGCCGGGCTGAGGGACACCCCCGTCCAGTGCACGAATTTTGTGCACCGGGCCTCTAGTATAAGGATAACAAGATACTATTTCACAAACATCAAATTGGTAAAAAAAAAAAAAAAAAAAAAAGAAATCTGCTAATGCCAAACATTGGTGAGAATGTGTATAAAGAGGTACTCTCATACAGTGCTGGTCAAAGTGTGGATTAGCATGTACACTTTGAAAAGCAATGTGGTGGTATCTAGTAAAGTTGAGACTCTGTATACCCCGGAATGCTGCAATTATACATCTAGGTAATACACAAGGACAAAAGTATGGAATTCTTTATTACAACACTATTTAAAACAGTGAAAAACAGGAAACAAACATAAGTATCCATCAATTAGGAAATACAAAAAATAAATTGATATAATCAGTCAATGAAATATTAACGTAAGTTAAATAAGACATATCAAATAGAATATTGTGTAAAGAGACTATATTCAATATCCTAATATATAAAAAGCCAGGGGCTGTCACGACCGAAACTGGACAGACAACCAAACAGCAGGCTGTGTGAGGTGACCACGTCAGCAGGGGTGTTAGTGAGGGACGACCAAACGACTGAACAGCAGGCTGCATGGGGCAACCAGGCCGGCAGGGGAGCAGTAACAGGCAACCAGGCCGGTGGGGGGACAGTTGGGGGCAACCAGGCCAGTGGGGGGAGGGGCAGTTAGGGGCAACCATGTCGGCATGGGGGGGCAGTTGGGGAAGACCAGGCGGGCGGGGGGGGCAGTTAGGGGTGATCAGGCTGGCAGACGGAGGCGGTTAGGGGTGATTAGGCTGGCAGGGGTGCAGTTAGGGGCATTCAGGCAGGCAGGCAGGTGAGTAGTTAGGATCCAGTGGTCCTGGATTGTGAGAGGAATGTCCGACTGGCAAGTGGACATCCCCCAAGTGTTCCCAGATTGGAGAGAGTGCAGGCTGGGCTGAGGGTACTGCCCCCCCCCCCCCCCCCCCGCCACCGCACGAATTTCGTGCACTGGGTCTCTAGTATTTCTATAAAATTTGAAAACACACGTAACTGTATTTTTATATCTATGACATATGTACCTATTGTTTCTTTATTTTGTCAGTTATACAGAAAGAAGAAATATCTTTTTCTCCCAAGAAATAAAATATAAAGATCTGAAGTAATACAGCAAAATGAGTGTTAAAGCTAAGTGGTAGACATGGATCTCTACTGTAGTATGTTCTATACTTCTTTTGTATGCTGCTCTTCAGATGCCAATACTCACTGATCTTCTAGTAAATTTAAACTTTTGTCTCAAAGCACATTACGTGTGATAGTTTGCAAACCACAAAACCCAAAAGGCTAATTTGTTGTTTCTTAGCTTAACATTTTTTAAAAAAACCTCTGTAGCTTGTTGATCATTTAACATGACTTACCCTTTGCCTAGATATTTTTAGAAAGTGTCTACATTTCTATATTTCTTTTTCCAAACCATAATTCTAATTCTAAGATGATGCAAAGTAAAAAGCATTATTCATAAGCAATAATTTTATTAATATAAACTTAAATATACTATAGACTTAAACAGAATTTTCAATATGCCCATGAGTGAAAAAACTTACCTGTTGCTGGAAAGATACTGGCCAATTTTCTCTTGATTGTTCCAGAGTAGACGATGTAAAGCAAGCACATTGCCATCACTGATGAAGGAAAGACTATGATTTACTGCATCACTTGTAGGGCAATCAGATGCTATATCAAGGAAAAACCTTCAAAAATACAAAATCATTAGAATTTTAAAAACCAGACACACTCATATCTATATCTGAATTAAATTTATATAAATTTAATAGTTAGGATAGCAACTTTATGAAGTAACTGAGATTACAAATACTGAGGGCTTATTCACATGTATCTGTCATTACATGAGAAAAGAAGGGACAAGGAGAAATTTGGTTTTCTATTTCTGATACAGATTCACAGTAGGCTCTGAAGTCAGACATAAACCAAGTTTAGATGGATGAGGCCTTGGAGGGAATCCAGTAACTTACAGATAAGGAAATGGAGGCCCAGACAGACAAAAAAAACCTCTCCTAAATCATATCACCTGTTAGGCCACAGCCAGGCTCAGAGCCTTGGCTCTCTTAACTTTTTATGAACAATCTGCTAGCTAGACTATGAATCCTGGGCTAACCTTCACTTTTTCCCCAATATGGTTTGCAGTCAAACAATATACCTTTTAAATTCCAATTAGAAAAAAGTTGGTATAAAGTATAATGAAAAAACTGGAAGAGAGTTGCACAGTCAAGCTTAAACTGTGTGTCAGATCAACTAGAGTCACACTGCAGGAAAGGTAGAATTCTGGACATTAACTTGCATTTATAAAGCCTTTTCTCATAAACTATCTCATTTGTTTCTCTAAAATCAACTCAGACAGGCAAATAAAATATAATCCCTAGTTTACAGATAAAACAACAACTCAGAAATGAACAGAAAGCAACTATTTAGTTATGGAGACCTAAAAGACTTCAAGTTTTCTAAAATCATGAAAGTTTAACAGTTGTCCAGTTACTCATGAACAAAATTGTATACATCTGCATTATTTGGTTGAAAGAGTAACATTTTAGTTCAGATACATTTCCAAGTTGAAGTATCAAAAATATTCTAACATAAAAAAATTGTGACTTTACAGTTATACATTATCTATATGAACCATTTTGGTTTCAGGTTTGGTTTTTCTTTACTAAAAGGAATCGTTTCCTTCTTCCTCTGCTCCATAATGTAGTATCCTTAAATCTTTTATTTTAGTAATATGTCAAAAATCCCTTCAGGTTTTGAAATATGGAAATCACTACCAAATTATAAAGAATATGGATTTACTTCATCGCTGTCTTTTATGGCAAAATAAGGTTAACTATGTTCTGGACCTAGAGAGGGAAAAGAAAAAACCTTACACAAGTATATGGACTGAAGTGAAACTGAAAATATTTGATTCAAACAGAATCAACTAAGGAGCAGGCTGTTTACCTTCGTGCTGCATCGAAGTTGCTTTTCACAAAATCATTAAAAGGCCGCATATGCTCTTCTTTTGTGAAGAGAACATGATTGGCGATACTCTGAAGTATCTAAACAATGAAACAAGGTAATGAAGAGTCAGATTATTTATTGTATGATGTCTACACATTTGTATGTTCATTAAAAAACATGAATTTTGTCATCGATATAATTTCTACTGGTGGTTAAAATCAATTATTCCTCATTCTATAAATACTAGTTGTTGTTTCTATTCTTTCCCAAATATAATTATTATATATGCATGCAAATATTTACATACATAAAAATGAATATTAAACATTTTAATGTATTTTTTAACAAAAAAAATCATACAGTACACATTTTGGTCTCCATTTCAGAATTTCCAGTATGACTATGTGGAAGACTATCTTAAGAAGACATTTTCTAAAATATTTTCTCTTATAATAATACCCAGGTACCAGTCTAATGAATTCCTTTGTAATATAGACAAAAATAAAACAAAAGCATATATGTGAAAACTATAGGGCGTTTCGAACATAAACTCAAGAGGATGCACAGTGAATATGAAACTCTAAAATTTTAGTTGAAAGAGAAATTTAAAACAGATTATCAAAATAATTCTTCACCTTTGACATTAACTTCAAGCCCCTTTCGATTCTAGGTGGTGGCTTTTTATCTAAAATGCCTGCTTCATATGGTGAGACAATGGCAGGATTGATAAATCTGAGGAACATGGCACTTCCTACTGCACCGATGCTGTTCTGAGGGAAACGTTGGCTAACCACCTAAAAACAAGGAGTTGAGAATTGAATACGTGGCTTGAATTAAAACAAGGAAATGGAAGAAAGAACTCAAAGATCAAACTTTAAACAAAAGCTCTGATTTCCTTATTGAACAACACATTTCTATTTTTTCCTATTCTCAAAACATCAGTAAATAAAGCTCATCCTTAATTCTGGCCTTCATTTTAAAACATAATAAAGATATCTAAGAAAAAAGAAAAATCTCATAAGTGAATTGTATAGAAGAGACCTGAAAAAAAGGCCTTAATTTTTTTTTGTTTATAATGCAGGTTTGAAGAGTAACAAAAGCAGACCAAATTTCCACCAAGATTAATAAGACATGAGAGTATGGTCAACTTGTAAGACATGGCTAAGTTTTCAACAGCACACCCCTTAAACATCTAATACCTAATAGTAAATACTTACGTTTTGTTGTGTACCAGGTATAATTAAATTTCTTGAGCAAAATGCTTTCCATGTACAAAACAAAACTTAATTTTCTTAGATTCCTATCGAGAGAAAAAACTTACTTACAAGTAACATTATTGCCAGTTCCTTTCTTCATCAGAATGCTTTATAATATAAGGACCTATCTATTATTTAAACCATGGAAGAACGGGAATTCTTGGGACATAAAAGAAAAAAGGATCCCACCAGCAGAAAAGAGAACCTCTACGTGTACCTCAATTTATAATTCTGTCAAATATATACATAAAAAAGTTAAGGGCTCAAGAAATGGTTGCCCATACTGGAAAGCAATGTGAGCCCAATATTTTAAATGAATTTATTTTCTCTTTATAAACATTCTACTTTGAAGGTAAAGTAATAGATTTGGAAAGTTTATGAAACTGGCTCAGCTCTAATAATTGAAATGTAAATTTCAATTACTTTGAAATTTACATTTTTTACAGGTACAACTTTTCTCTCTTAGTATGGCTAGCTGCTGCTTAAAGCAAAGCCACTATAATGGCAAAGCCACATGACTCTATTCAGCATTCTGGGATTCCAGGGACGAAGCAGCATTTCAAAGGATACTGGGGGAAATGAGAAAGGGATTTATGTGCAGAATCTCACATAACTCTGATTTTCTTCACTATGTCTCAATGAAGTAAGACATCTTCTCCTGAATTCACATGGCTCACTGAATCCAGATTAACTCTGGAAAGAATAAAGATGATTTCATTTCATTCTATTCCCTTTAGTGAGTGCTTCGGTGGTATACATTTTAAATGTGTTTTTATTCACTGCCTAAAATCTCAAAACACTTTTCTATCATACCTGATCGGGATTTACTAAAAACAAAAAATGATATTTTAAGCCAAAGAAAATCTTTGTTAAGAGGTGAGAACAGAGGTGAGTTATAAGGAATTCTCTCCTTCATTTATGCTATGTAGCTTAGAAAACTTTTCTTGTGTTATAGTTCTTGGAGTGACACTGCATGAAGAACCTTACACTTAAATAAGGGGAAACTGGTGAAAGCAGCTAAATATAACAGCCTTAGTAGAATGGCTTTCAAACCGAAATACTGTGTTGAGTTATTTTTAGCTGAAATACAGTTTTAGAAGTAGAAGTAAGAAGAATATTCAAGTGCTTTCACACTCTAGTATAGTGTTTAACCATTGAAGAATAGGAACAGAAAAAAATGAACATATACCTACACACAGACAAAATTCTTCATACAGTTTCAGAATATTCACAGACCACCACTGCTACTGAGAGGTTCTTTTAGGACCCCCCCCCCAAATTTAATTTTAAAACAGAAGAAACATGTCAACAAACCTACAAAATTTTAAAGCCTTTAAAGAATGAGTTAGCAAGAAGAGGATTAAAAACTGTTTTATATTCAACTTCAAATAGGTTGTTGTTTTTAAATCAGTATATATTAAGTTTAATCCATTAAAATCAATCCTGAAATGGTTTTTAAAAGCTAAAAGATATAGTTTGGTTTCGAGAGAACCAGTTAATTTATAAAATACTAACCTGCTATAAAAGTGTCTTAAAAAATCAGTAACTTACATACACATCAAGAGTTCTTTTTAAATACATTTTGAAAGTAGCTATTTACTGGTTTTCTCTAGGACAAAAAAATTTTAACATATGACTCACATTTATACCTGATTTATACTTAACACTACTCAGTCTCAGAATTTAATGAAAATTTGAGTAAATTACTTCCCCCAAAAAAGTACTATACATTCACTATCTTCCACATCTCTAAAATAATTCATTTCAAAACTCAAAGAATCCACACATCAGAAACACACATTATTTCATGTATCATCTAATTATGTATCTCACTGATGATAGTATCACTATATTTTAAAACTAAAACCTGATAAAATATAATCAATATCAATACATATTTCTTTCTTTCACCACTAATTAACACCAATGTAGTTTTACCTCATAATAATACATATACTCATTTATTTTCTTAATCTGTAAAAATCTGATTTGGATCCAAAAGACATTCTGCATAAAGGTCAAAGTTGGGCCAGCCTGTATGCTGGAACCAGTTATCAGTCAAATGCCGACTTTATCCCCCCTAGTGAAAACTGAACTACATGTTACAAATAAATGCAGTCATAAACTATACACTAGCAAGAGGATTGCTATCCCTACATACTTAATTACCTGAGTTAGGAAGGCAATTAACTTCTCAATTATACATTATATATTTGAGTATAATAAACAGAATTACCTATAACACGACTATACAGCTACATTGCAGAAACCAGAATCTTCTCTATATATTTTACATATTCCCATCCATGATACACATACCCCAAAAGAAAGCTTGCTTTTAAAAGATCATTAGATTCTGTTAAGCCATAACTCCATAAGTCAGCATTTTAAATTTATATTGACTATACTGTCTTCATACTTTGGAACATGTGCTAAAATATCTCAAATTACCAATTATATTCCCTTTGTTTCCATGAGGACCTCATATCACCTGTGCTGACAAACACATTCCAAAATTGGTGTCACTCAAACACTTAAACAAAAAAATCTGAAAATAACACTAGTAGGAAAAAACACCACATTTCAAAGAACAATTTTAGACAAACCTTAATAAATAGAGCAATGTTAGGAAGGCTAGAAAACATGCTCTAGATAGAAACACAGAAAGCCTGAATTTTAATTTGTGATACACTACACAATGGCATTAGTAAAACACTGAACAAGAGTGTTAGAAACAGTAAATTAATTTCAACAGTGATGGTGTATATTATGTTAAACCCATGTATGCTGAGAATTAGAAGGCGGAAGCATTAGAAAGAAATGTTTTTATTAGGCAAGATGGACATCCAACCCAATTCATTTGCTCACAGCTGATCAAATTTACTTAACATAAAGTGAATACTGAATGGATATGAAAGCATATGTTTCCAAATTTTAATTTAGTTCTGAATTTAAAACAGAAATTTATTATTATATGGAAAGCTTAGACACAGAATGAAAGATGAAACCAGATGTATGCTCTAAATTATACCTTTTTAAGCTAACTACCTACATGACTCCTAAAGGTTTCCTTTACCTATTTCTCTAGAATTATTAGATTATATGTACAAAGACAGTGCCTGCTGGATAAGGATAAGTCATACTGACAGATAATGGCAAATTTAAAATGAATGCATGTTGTATTTTGGACAAATTTCACTCATGGGAAGAAAATAATCTTAACTACTCTAATTTTCTTACTTTTAAATTAGGCAAGTTCATAGTAGCAGGAGGTATATTCAGATCATGTCTGCAAAATGAGATATTTCTCTATAAATACAGACTCAATGAGTTTTCCTTAATTTCAAAAGTAGTATGTTCTCAGTTCCAATAGTTTAATAGTGATTTCCTCTAAGGTAAAAGTGGTTTTTAAGATTTTTATAATCTAAGCACAAATATCTAAATTCTGGCTGGATGGTCTAGATAAAAATATCAAAAGTAAAAAATAAAATTTAGCAACTTTTAGATAAATTTAGAAAGTGATACTTTCCCTCCACATACTTCTATCAATTAAGAAACACTTTCATTTCTAGAAAAAGAAACCACTCACATCACCTCAAATAAGAAGCAAGAATGAAGAGAGTCAGCATTTCCTAAGGCCTTGAAATTAAGTTTCTTTTGCATTCATTTACAATTTTAAAAAATAACAATAATAAAATTAAACCAGAGATGTAACAAATGCCCCCAAAATGCCTTTGGGATAAATCAAACCAAAGGAACACAGAGAATGTTTCAATGTAACTTAATTCCAGGGTTAATTGAAATGAAAGCTATTTTGTGCCAGAATTAGTAGAATGATTTTACAGTGAAGGTCAAATAGGCTGAAGTGAAGATGTTCTTAACAAACAGCAAAAGATTTTGGTTTTGCTTTGAAAGAAACAGCTAATAAAAAGTTCTCCAAACTTACTGATTTTTTGTTTTCCTTTTTTTCTTTTACTGTAGCTTTATTCAGTAGGGAGTGGCAAGTTGCCTACAGAACAGAGATGAGCACAAACAAGTCACAGCACCAACTACATACAGCAACAAAAACAATGTTGGCTTGTACATAAAATTACACGATCAATGTAACACAAATGGAATCAACAAAAAATTAGAAATCAACTGAATTTAGAGGGATGAATTTTATTTCTGGATTTTAATTTTTAATACATTTTTAAGCCAAAGCACTAAATAAACAGCAAGAAATGTTGAGATAATCATATCTACTATTTCTGGCTATAAATCACAGAAAAGCTCTCCCCAAGTGGATTTGAGGATATTTATATTTACATTTCAGTTAATTCCTAGCTTTTGATAAATTTTATAGGAAATGTTGAATACAAATAGTTCACACAATTAAAACATGTCTACATGATTTTTTTCTTGATATAGAATACTTCTCTGTGTATCCTTCAATTGACTTAAAGTTCTTTTTTCAATAGCTGGCATTTAATTTAAAGTCTACTTATTAAAAATAAACATTAAATGACTAAATAGAAAAATTCACTTTAGAGATTCTAATTTTAAAAATCTCTCTTTAAGAAATATTACTCTTAAAATTTCATATTTTTCTGTTTCTAGACTACTTCCTGAAATAGTTCTAACCAGAGAAGGTTAAAAGCTCTGCAATATCTGGGAGAAGAATGTTATCAGCTCAACTAGAAATAAGCATTAATTAATATTAAAGTGAAGAAACTGCAGAGAAAATTATAGAATAAAATTGTAAGCCTACTTAAAATTTTTTACATATTTAACCATTTATCAGAATGTCTTAAAAAATAAACCCAAAAGAAAAAAGCATCAAAACCCACAGAGACATACTGATTTAATCTCTCAAAGCTTCTTCTAGGTCAAAGAGCTATTTTTAAATTAAAATACTCCTGACTGGACTAGACCAGGCACAACAATTACTTTAAAAATATTTTAAAAACCAAATTAGAATTATGTAATCCACCATACATGGCATTTTATTCTAAAAATTCTGTGCATTTAATACCATAACCCATAATAACTTAGGCTTAAAGTTAGTTTGACATTTGTTCATCCATCTGTACATCTATCCACCCAAATAGTTGTTGTGCATCTACATGTTAGGTACCATTCTAGGCATTGGGAGGCGGCAGTAAAATAGGAAGACACCGTCCTTTTCTTACGGAGCTTTGGTACGTACAAACCTTAGCCTATCTACAAAGGCAATAGTAACTAAATATATTATAAAAAATGCAGTTTTATATGCTTCTTAAAATTATGGTATGTAACTATCATTTATTGCGTTAAAAATCTGTGTAAACTACTTTTGTTTCAGAAGCAGATTTACTGAGAAAAGATAATATTTATTTAGAATTATAATATTTAGCTCTTTCTCAGAATGTTCTCACCATAATTTAAAAATATCTATTCTGGAAATTATTTTCTCATTATTCCAAAACTATCAGGAAGAAAAGTGTAAATAAATACACAAGAAAATGCTTTAATTATAAATCTACACTGTTCACAGTTATCTGGCTCTTCTTATGTAACCTTAATCCAGTCCACTAAGCAAGAAAGTATATAAAATAAGAGATCTGATTAAAGCATGACTTGGAAAAGGCTTAACGGTAAAAAATATGAACTCAAGTAAAAAGAGTGAAAGCTCAGAGAAGTTTATTAGCTAGCAATAATTCTCACTTAGCTTTCAAAATTTCCCCTGTAGGTCCCAAAGCAGGAACCATGTTTATTAGAGGAAAAAAACAACAACAAAAACAATCGACTACTATTCCTCCCAACAGACCATAAAAGTACAAAGATACCATTATGTTACTGCCAAAGTCAAAAGGGCAGGAAAAAGCCAAAAGAGGGAAGACGAATAAAAGTAAAAAAGCAAACGAAGGGGAAAACTACATTTGGGAGGAGATTCAATGGAAGAATATCTGAAGATCAAAGCTTTTATTCCTATCTTTATTTTTAACTAGTAAATGTAAATTGTCTGTTACCAGTCACTTAAAAAAAAACTTATTTATAAATAACATAGTATACCTTTGCTCCATAGCACTCTATATTCTTACAAGTTTACCCAATACTTCAAAAAATTCACAGACACAACATTTAAATAGTATTCTTGAAGAGAATAATTTTATGTGCAATTTTAATATGGTAATTCAGGTCTATTATAACATGGGGTATTTTATTATGGACTGCTTTAAAAAACACAACACATAGTGTTTAATAAGCCACCAATTATCACCTGCCTCTATTTTCTGAATTATTTTCACTATTATCCTTCCTTACTAACTATGAAAGCTACCTAGAATCTTGCTTACTTGGGTGGGAGGAATCAGGGAATTTATTCCTCCATTAAATATTTCCTAAGGACTTACTAAGTGCTAAGCCCTGTTCCTTTCACCTTATCAGAAGCATGGTCTTAAATTAGACTCCAAGTTTGCTGATGATACAAAAAGCATGTTTTCTTTTAGGATGACGACTACATGAAGAATGTGCACTGAAACGACTAGAACATGTAATCAGATAGATAGTCAATACTCTTAACTAGCAAAAGTCAAAGTCACTGCAAGTTTAGAAATTCATTTGCTCTCTGAAAAAGAGTTACTACTAGGCCAACAAGAAGTTGACCCGTAATATTTTTATATGTGTTCACTATGTCTTACCTGTTTTTCAAACAGAATTACTGAATTAGATTTAAAGTGAAATCTGAATAATGACCAAACTTAAGAGAAGCTATTATTCACTGTATTAAGCTGTATTCATGTTATAACTAAACCACCCTCTATTCTGAGATTTAACTATCTGAAAAAATTATGTGGGGTTCTCCTAAGCTTCCTTGAGCTATTTTGAAAAGGCAGAAAAAGTCACGATAAGTCGAGAGTTTTTTCTTTTTTTAATATATTTTATTGATATTTTACAGAGAGGAAGGGAGAGGGATAGAGAGTTAGAAACATCAATGAGAGAGAAACATCGATCAGCTGCCTCCTGCACACCTCCCACTGGGGATGTGCCTGCAACCAAGGTATGTGCCCTTGACCGGAATCGAACCTGGGACCTTTCAGTCTGCAGGCCGACGCTCTATCCACTGAGCCAAACCGGTTTCGGCTAAGTCGAGAGTTTTAATGCTAAGTATGCTTTACCATCTATGATAATAAAAGCATAACATGCAAATCGACAGAATGACCATCTGGATGACCTTCCGGACGACCACACTATGACACGCACTGGTGCGCGGGCAATCGATGGGGGTGGGGGCTCCATGATCACGGAGCCCTGGCCAGGTGGGCGGGGCCTCTCTCTGCTGGGCAATTGATCATGGAGTCTTGTGATCAATCACCCTGCAGACGGAGGCCCAGGCCACCTGGCCGGCAGCCACAGAGGAAGGCCCAGGGACACTGTGGCAGGTGTGCAGGGCCAGCCAGTGATTGCCCCACAGAGGGAGGGCCCAGGCCAACCAAACGATCACACTCCATGCCTGTTGCCTGCAGAGGGAGGCAACCAGTGGCGGGGGAGAGAAGGAGTGCTGCACAGATGGCAAGCAGTGGCAGGGGTGGGGCCAGCTGTCAACAGCCGGGGGAAGGAAAACCCCGATAGGCCCTGATCACTGGCCAGGCCTAGGGACCCTACCCCAGGGGTCCCGGATTGTGAGAGGGTGCAGGGCGGGCTGAGGGACAACCCCCGCCCCACCACCATGCATGAATTTTGTGCACCGGGCTTCTAGTCCTATATAATAAAAGCCTAATGTGCAAACTGTCACCTTGACCAGGAGTTCAACCGGGAGTTCAACCAGGAGGCGGGGCTGACCAGCCAACCACCTGTCGGCAGCCGGCAGCCTGGGGAAGGGAGGCCCCAGCCAGCAGCCACTAGGGACCCTACCCATGCCCAAATTTTATGCACTGGGCCTCTAGTCTATGTATATGATGACAATTTTTTATAGATACCACAGATACATCATTATAAATAGGAATGGGGGCAATTTTCACACAGAACAACCTGAAACAGCTCTTTAAAATGGTAATTTCACTGATCTTGCTAATGTCTCTAAGCAACTGAAGCCTGTGCTTAAAAAATAAACAAACAAAAAAAAAAAACATACACACACACAAATGGCTGGGATAACTGCAAAGATAGAGACACAAAGGCATTGGTTTTGATAAATACATAATTTCTTTCCCCTATACCCACCCCTGTCCCAAACTCTAGACCCACTAATGTTTCTTTCAGAATCACAGTTTAAACAGGATAAATAGATTTGCATTAATCTCCCTTGGAGTAAATAATTCCTGAAACTGTATATATAATTCAAAAACACAGTGGAAGCCATAAAAGAACAAATACCTATTTCCTCAAGTATGGACAAGAGAATCATTACTGGCAGTACTAGTGTGAGAAAGACTAAAAATTTGATCTGAATGATGCAATATCTATAATAATAAAAGTGTAATATGCTAACTAGACTGGACATCCTTCCGGACGACCTTCCAGACAAAGCTGGGGCTGCGAGGGAAGCCCGGGTCCCGGGTGCCTGCCGGCAGCCGGAGGGAAGTCCAGGTCCTGGGTGCCAGAGGGAAGCCAATGCCAGCAGCTGGAGGAAGGAAGGCCTACTCTTGCACAAATTTCATGCATCAAGCCTCTAGTATTTTATAAGTAGCATCCTACATAAAATAAACAAATTGCTCTATCCTGAGAAAACCTGCCACAAACATATTATACGACTCTCCCCAGTATTATTGAGAAATAACTGTATAAGTTTAAGGCATACAGAAATAATGGTTTGATTTAGGTTCAACTAACATCCATCTTCTCATACAGATACAATATAAAGAAGAAAGGAAAAACATTTCTCCCTGGGATGAGAACTCTTAGGATTTACTCTTAAAACTCTCCTATATATCATACAGCAGTATTATCTTAAGTCATTATGTTGTGCCTTATATCCCTAGTACTTATCTTATAACTAAACATTTGTACCTTTTGACCACCTGATTCCAATTCCCCCTCACAAGTCTGATCTCTTTATCAGTGTTTGTTTTTTTAGATTCCACATATAAGTGAGATCATACAGTATCTGTCTTTTCTATCTGACTTATTTCACTTAGCATAATGCCTTCAAGGGCCATCCATGTTATCACAAATGGTAGGATTTCCTCATTTTTTATTGTTGATAATATTCCATTAAATATATCTCAACTTCTTCATCCATTCATCCACTGATGAACATTAGGTTGTTTCTGTTTCTTGGCTATTGCAAATAATGCTGCTATAAACATGGGGGTGCAGATATCTTCTCAATTTAATGTTTTTGTTTCCTTTCGATAGATTCCCAGAAGTGGAACTGCTGGATATGGTAGTTATATTTTCACTTTTTTTAGGATTCTCCAATACTGTTTTCCATAGTGGCTGCACCAATTTATAACCAATCCCACCAACAAGGCAAAAGGATTTCTTTGTCTCCATATCCACCAGTGTTTGTTAATCTTAACTTTTTGATGACCATTCTTTATTTTTTAAAAATATATTTTTATTAATTTCAGAGAGGAAGGGAGAGGGAAAGAGAGATAGAAACATCAAGGATGAGAGAGAATCATTGCTCGGCTGCCTCCTGCACTTCCCCTACTGGGGATCGAGCCCGCAACTGGGCATGTGCCCTTAAAACCAGAAAGGAACCTGGGACCCTTCAGTCCAACACTCTATCCACTGAGCCAAACCAGCTAGGGCAGTGGTCGGTAAACTCATTAGTCAACAGAGCCAAATATCAACAGTACAACAATTGAAATTTCTTTTGAGAGCCAAATTTTTTAAACTTAAACTTCTTCTAATGCCACTTCTTCAAAATAGACTCGCCCAGGCCATGGTATTTTGTGGAAGAGCCACACTCAAGGGGCCAAAGAGCCATATGTGGTTCGCAAGCCGCAGTTTGCCGACCACAGGGCTAGGGTGATGATGACCATTCTAACAGGTGTGAGGTGATATCTCATTGTGGTTTTCATTTGCATTTCCCTAATGACTAGTTATGTTGAGGATCTTTTCATGTACCTGTTGACCTTTCATATACCTCTTGGAGAAATGTCTATTCAAGTCTTTTGCCCATTTTTTAATTAGGTTGTTTGTTTTGTTATTGTGTTGTATGAGATCTTTATATATTTTTAATATAAACCCCTCATCAGATATAGGATTTGCAAATATTTTTTCCCACTCCCTAGGTTGTCTTTTCACTTTGTTGATGGCTTCTTTTGGTGTGCAGAAGCTTTTTAGTACGATACAATTGCACTTGTTTAGTTTTTATATTGTTGCTTGTGTTTTAGATTTCATATCTAAAAACTCGTTACCAAGATCTATGTTAAAAACCTTTATTCCTATGTTTTCTCCTAGGAGTTTCATGCCATACCTTTAAGTCTTTAATCTATTTTGAGTTAATTTCTATGAGAGGTGTAAACTATGGGCCCAGTTTCATTCTCTTACATATAAAATATCCAATTACCCCAGCACCATTTATTAAAGACTAGAGGCAGGGTGCACGAAATTTGTGCACCGGGGTGGGGGGTGTCCCTCAGCCCAGCCTGCACCCTCTCCAATCTGGGACCCCTCGAGGGATGTCCGACTGCCCATTGAGGCCCGGTGGGATCGGGCCTCAATGGGCAGTCGGACATCCCTCTCACAACCCAGGACTGCTGGCTCCCAACTGCTCGCCTGCTTGCCTTCCTGATTGCCCCTAACCGCTTCTGCCTGCCAGCCTGATCACCCCCTAACCACTCCCCTGCCAGCCTGATTGATGCCTAACTGCTCCACTGCCAGCCTGTTTTCCCATAACTGCCCTCCCCTACAGGCCTGGTCACCCCTAACTACCCTCCCCTGCAGGCCTGGTCACCCCTAACTGCCCTCCCCTGCAGGCCTTGTTTCCCCTAACAGCTCTCTCCTGCAGGCCTGGGTCCCCCCCAACTGCCCTCCCCTGCAGGCCTGGTCACCCCTAACTGCCCTCCCCTGCAGGCCTGGTCCCCCCCAACTGCTCTCCCCTGCAGGCCTGGGTCCCTCCCAACTGCTTTTCCCTTCAGGCCTGGTTGCCCCCAACTTCCCTCCTCTGCCGGCTTGTTCACCCCTAACTGCCCTCCCCTGCAGATTTGATTGCCCCCAACTGCCCTCCCTTACAGGCCTGGTCCCTCCCAACTGCCCTCCCCTGCTGGCCATCTTGTGGTGGCCATCTTGTGTCCACATGGGGGCAGCCATCTTGTGTGTTGGAGTGATGGTCAATCTGCATATTACTCTTTTATTAGATAGGATAGAGGCCTGGTGCATGGGTGGGGGCCAGCTGGTTTGCCCTGAAGGGTGTCCCGGATCAGGGTGGGGGTTTCCTTGGGGCATGGGGCGGCCTGGGAGAGGGGCCTGTGGTGGTTTGCAGGCCGGCCACGCCCCCTGGCGACCCAAGCGGAGGCCCTGATATCTGGGGTTTATTTATCTTCTACAATTGAAACTTTGTAGCCTGGAGTGGAGCCAAGCCTGCTTGCTCCGTGGCAGCAGCCATTTTTTGGGGGATTTATTTATCTTCTATAATTGAAACTTTGTAGCCTTAAGTGGAGGCCTGGGCCGGCCAGGGTGTGTGGAAAGCTTGGCTTCCTCCATCGCCGGGGGCAACCCTAGCCTCCTGCTCTTTCCAGCTCCGTGGCTGCCGCCATTTCTGTTTGGGTTTATTTATCTTCTATAATTGAAACTTTGTAGCCTTGAGTGGAGGCCTAGGCCGGCAAGGGCAGGTGGAAAGCTTGGCTTCCTCCATCGCCGGGGAAACCCAAGCCTCCCTCCTGCTCTCTGTGGTGGTAGCCATCTTGGTTGGGTTTATTTGCATATTTGCTCCTGATTGGCTGGTGAGCGTAGCTTGTGGGTGTAGCGGAGTGATGGTTAATTTGCATATTACTCTTTTATTAGATAGGACTGTCTTTTCTCTGTTGAGTATTCTTAGCTCCCTTGTCAAATATTAGTTGACTGGATATGCTTAGGCTTATTAAAATCAGGAAGTAAGATGCCTCCTGCTTTGTTCTTACTTCTCAAGATTTCTTTGGCTGTGCAGGGTCTTCTGTGGTTCCACATACATTTTAGGAGTGTTTTTTCTACTTCTGTAAAAAATGCCCTTGGGCCAAAACCGGTTTGGCTCAGTGGATAGAGCGTCGGCCTGCGGACTGAAGGGTCCCAGGTTCAATTCCGGTCAAGGGCACGTAACTTGGTTGCGGGCACATCCCCAGTGGGAAGTGTGCAGGAGGCAGCTGATTGATGTTTCTCTCTCATCGATGTTTCTGACTCTCTATCCCTCTTCCTTCCTCTCTGTAAAAAAAATCAATAAAATATATTTTTAAAAAAATGCCCTTAAAAGGGATTGAAGTGAATCTATAGGTGGCCTTTGATAGTATTGATGTTTTAACCATATTAATTCTTCCAATCCATGAACACTGGATACCTGCCATTTATTTGTGTCTTCTTTGATTTCTTTCATCAATGTCTTAGAGTTTTCAGTATGAAGATCTTTCATTTTCTTCATTAAATTTCTAAGTATTTTATTGTTTGTGATGCTATTGTAAATAAAATAGATTTCTTTTTTGGAAAATTCATTTTTAATGTACAGAAACATTACTGATTTTTGTATATTAATTTTGTATCAGGCAACTCTATTCAACTCATTAACTAGATCTAACAATTTTATTGTTGCCTTTAGGATTTTCTATATATAAAATCATGTCATCTGCAAAAAGAGATAACTTTATGACTTCCTTTTCCATTCTGATACCTTTTATTTCTATTTCTTTTTTTGTTTTGTTTTGTTTTGTTAATCCTCACCTGAGGATATTTTTTTCCATTGCTTTTCAGAGAGAGTGGAAGGGAGAGCAAGGGGGGAGGGGAAGGAGAAAGAGAGAGAGAGAGATCAATGTGAGAGAGACACATTGATTGGTTGCCTCCAGCACATGCCCCAATGCAGAGTCCAATGCTCCAACCATTGAGACACACTGGCCAGGGCTTATTTCTTTTTCTTATTCAATTGCTCTAGCTAGAACTTCTAGTACTATATTGAACAGGAGTGGTGAGTGGGCACCCTTTTCTTGTTCCTGATCTTAGAAGGAAAGCTTTCAACCTTTCAGCATTAAGTATGATGTTAGCTACGGGCTTGTCCTATATGACCTTTATTATGTTGAGATATGTTCCTCTATGCCTAATTTTTAAGAGGTTTTATCATGAATAATGGTTTAATTTTGCCAAATGCTTTTTCTGCAGCTAATGAGATGACCATATGATTCTCTTCTTAAAAAATGTAATGTTTCGCCCTAGCTGTTTTGACTCGGTGGATAGAGCATTGGCCTGTAGACTGAAGGGTCCCATGTTCAATTCTGACCTAGGGTACATGCCCAGTTTCAGGCTTGATCCCCAATAGGGGGCGTGCAAGAGGCAGCCGATCAGTGATTCTCTCTCATCATTGATGTTTCTATCTCTCCCTCTCCATTCCTCTCTGAAATCAATAAAGATATATTTTTTAAGATGTCTCCCTGGCTGGTTTGGCTCAGTGGATAGAGTGTCGGCCTGCGGACTCAAGGGTCCCAGGTTCGATTCCGGTCGAGGGCATGTACCTTGGTTGCGGGCACATACCCAGTGGGGAGTGTGCAGGAGGCAGCTGATCAATGTTTCTCTCTCATCGATGTTTCTAACTCTCTATCCTTCTCCCTTCCTCTCTGTAAAAAATCAATAAAATATATTTTTTTAAAATGTGAAGTATCACACTGATTTACATATGTTGAACCATCCTAGCATACCAGGAACACACCCAACTTCCTTTTAATGTGCTGCTGAATTCTGTTTGCTAGAATTTTATTGAGAATGTTTTCATATATATTCAGTTTCTGGGTGTTCTTGTTTTGTTTGTTTTTGTCTTTTTAATATATCTTTATTGATTCCAGAGAGAAAGGGAGAGGAAGAGAGAGCTAGAAACATCAATGCTGAGAGGGAATCATTGATTGGCTGCCTCCTACACACTGGACCGAGCCCGAAACCCAGGTATGTGCCCTTCATAGGAATCAAACCTGGGACCCTTTGGTCCGCAGGCCGATGCTCTACCCACTGAGCAAAACCAGCTAGGGCTGTTCTTGTGTTTTGTTTTTTTCTCCAGGATAATGCTGGCTTTGTAAAATAAGTTTGGGAGTATTGCCTCCTCTTAAATTTTTGGAAAGAGTCTGAGAAGGATTGGTGTTAATTCTTTTAAGTATTGGATAAAATTCAACAGTGAAGCCATCTGGTCCTGGGCATTTCTTCATGAGAGATTTTTGATTACTGATTCAATCTCCTCCCTAGTAATTGGTTTATTTAGATTTTCTATTTCTTCCTGATTCAGTCTTTATTTCAGCTTAAACAGCAAATATTTTTCACAGTTCTAGAGGCTAGAAAGTCTAAAATGAAGGCACATGCTGATTCAATATCTGATGAGAACCCTGGTTCATAGACAGCCATCTTCCCGCTGTATCATCATATGATGGAAGGGGCAAGGGAGATTTCTGAAGTCTTTTTTATAAAAGCACTAATCTCATTCATGAGGGTTCCACCCTAATGACCTAAGCATCTCCCAAAGGCCCCATTTCTAGTTCCTAAAGGTATAGAGTTAGGTTGTTTATTTGGGATCTTTCTTGCTTTTTTAATGAAGGTATTTATTGCTATGCATTTCTCTCTTAGAACTGCTTTTGCTGCATCCCACAAGTTTTGTTATGTTTTGTTTCTGTTTTCATTTATCTCAAGAAACTTTTTTATTTCCCCTTTAATTTCTTCTTTAATCTACTGATTGTTCAGGAGAGTGTTAATTTCTATGTGTTCATAAATTTTCCAGTTTTCCTCTTATTTATTTCTAGTTTCACGTCATTGCGGTCAAAAGAGATACTTGCTCAGTATGATTTCAATCTTGAATTTGCTAAAACTTGTTTAGTGGCCTAACATATAATCTATCCCAGAAAATATTCTATGTGTCTTTGAGAAGAATGTGTATTGTGCTGTTGTTGGACAGAATGTTCTACATATATCTGTGAGGTCTGCTGTTTCCTTATTGATTCTATAGATGATTTATCCATTGTTGAGAGTGGGATAAATTACCCAACTATTATTGTTTTACTGTTTATTTCTCCATTTAGCTCTGTTAATTTTTGCTTTATATATTTAGGTGCTCCAATGTTAAGCACATAAATATACAATTACTATATCTTCTTGATGTATTGAACCTTTTATCATTACATAATAACCTTCTTTAGCTCGTTTTACTATTTTTGGCTTAAACTCTATTTTTGTCTGACATAAATAAAGCCTGAAAATGGTAATTTCGGTGATCTTGCTAATGTCTCTAAGCAACTAAAGCTCTACACTAAAAAACAAATGGATGAGGATGACTCTTAACACATTAAGCACCCTGTCAGTCACCGGTGACTGACACTATACTTTCCGTCCGGAAGACAAAACAGGCTGGGTGCTTAGCGTGTTTAAAGAAAGACACAGGCATAGGATTTGGCCCTGGCCGGATAGCTCAGGTGGTTGGAGCAGCGACCGCCAACCGGTGATCCGCGGGTCACTGGTGAGGCCCGAAAGGTTGGCGACCGCTGGTTTAAGGAAACCTTTGAAGCAGCGGTCTGTGAGGTCCGAAAGGTTGGTGACCGCTGGGTTGGAGTGTCATCTGTACACCAAAAGGATGCAGGTTTGATTCTGGTCAGGGAACATATCTAGGTTGTGGGTTTGACCCCCAGACAGGGCGAGTGCGGGAGGCAACCGATCAATGTTTCTCTCTCACATCAATGTTTCATACTCTCTCCCCCTTCCTATCTCTCTAAAATCAATAAAAGCATATCCTCAGTTGAGGATTAAAGGAGAAAGGCATGGGTTTTGGTAAAAGCATAAATTCTTTCTCCAGGAGTCCCTAACTCTAGACCTATTAATGTTTCTTCCAGAATCACAGTTTAAACAGGCTAAGTGGATTTGCATTAATCTCCTTTGGAATGAATGCATATACAATTCAAAAACAAAGTGGAAACCATAAAAGAATAAAGACCTAATTTCCTCAACAAGTAGGAATGACTGTGGCCATCTGAACTCAGAGGCAATTATTTATAGTGCTAGTGTTAAAAAATCTAATAATTTTATCTAAATGATGGTACAACATATTTTCTAAGTAGCATTTCACATAAAATAAACAGATTAGTCTTTCCTGGGAAAATGACACAAAAACATTTTATCTTTTTTTTTAATATAGTTTTATTATTGATTTCAGAGAGGAAGGGAGAGAGAGAGATAGAAACATCAATGTTGAGAGATAATCATTGATCGTCTGCCTCCTACATGCCCCACATTGGGGATTCAAGCCCTCAACCTGGGCATATGCCCTGACTGGGAATCGAACTGTGACCTCCTGCTTCATAGGTTGGTGCTCAACCACTGAGCCATGCCAGCTGGGCAAACATTATATCTTAATGAAGAAATCAAAATGATGGATCAAGCCTCACAATGCAAAAAGCAGGTAGTACACCTGTTTCATATGTTAAAGACCCAATGAATAATATAGGCAAAAGAGAGCAAACAAACAAAATTGCATAATATATCTCATTTCAACCACATTCATTATACCCAATAGACTTGGTGCATCTTAAACTTGCTCGCAATACAAGAAAAAATTATTTTAAAGTACCTCCTTAAAATACTTAAAACTGTCTCCTAGTATTTGTTATTTCCAAAGCCGATTCCAACAATTTTTAATGCTTTACCCATCTAATTTGACTCAGTATTATTAATCACCCACTATCAAAAGCTAAATTCCTCTTTGGTAAAGCATTCTTTTTAATTTAGCTTTGGATCAATAATGGTAATCTCTAACCTTAGCATACCTGGTATAAACAGTGGCACACACTTCGAAGCTGAGGGGGAAATTCTGAGGAGGAACTGATGATGGCCTGGAAGAACTTTTCAGTCATCTGAAGGAGGTTTCGCTGGTTATCCTCAAGGCTCTCTGACTGTTCTAACCTACAAAAAAAAAGTCAAATAAGTTAAAAACAAACAAAAACACTCCTTAAAAGAGACTCCTTAAGAGATATTCAGCCAAATCAGGCAAATACAATGTTTGGACTTTGTTGGCATCTTGATTTGAACAAGCCAACTATAAAAAAAGAAATTTTGCAAATTGTATATTAAAATTATTATATCCTTACAAATTCAGTATGTGATTTTTAATTTTTATTTTTTTCCCCAATCTAGTAGGTAGGAAAGGGCATCTCATGTTTTTTAACTTTTATTTTCATGACTTCTGGTAAAGTTAGTCACGCTTTCATGTATTTTGTGGTCATTCATGTTTCCCCTATTTTGAACTGCCTTTCATATCCAGCCTGATATTTCTGCTAGGCGTCCCTCCCACAAGTATCTAAAATTCAGTTTGCCCAAAATTAACTGATCTTTTCTCCTACTCTGTCTTACCCTGTGCTGCTCCCCATGCTGTCAATGGCACCATCACTGTCCAATCACGTCATTCTGGTGACCTCTGATGTCTCCATTTGCCTGGTATACTCCATTACTGCCCCCATTCAATCAGGCTTGCTAATTCAATATGATCTCTAAAGTCTTGGTGTTGTGATTAAAGGCAGAAATTCAGAAAACAGACTTACTTTTGTGTCAGGTTTACCCAGGAAAGACTGATCTGTTTATTTTATGTGAAATGCTACTTATAAAACACGTTACACATTTCAGTTCTACCACACTGATCTCTATGGCCTTGGTCAAGGCATTTAACTTCCCTGGGCCTCAATTTTTTTTTCATCAATAAGCCGGGAATAATAATTCTGCCTATTTATTGGGTTTAAATTTCACCCAATGGTTAACAAATCCACAAAGCTTTACTCGGGCTCCCCAACTGGCATAATCTGAACTCTCAAAACACATTCCCTATGAAACTCACTGTTAACTATGTGTTATATGTCTTATCTCCTACTAAACTGTAAACTCCTTAAAGGAAGGAAGTACTCATCTTTGTCTCCTTAAAAACCAGCACAGTTACCCAGTAAGTATTGAATTCTTGTTTTCAATCTCATAATTAGTAATTTTTACTTATATACTAATTTACATATTACATAAATGCTTGGGACACTCAAGTCGTCGCTTCAGAATCCTGCAATTAAAAAGATTAAGTTGCAAAACCATGTAGCAATATGCTACCATTTGTATTAAGCACTCACATGATAATATACAGTTTCTATAGCTACATATATATGCAAATGCATTGAAAAAAGACAGAAAAACAGATTAAAGAAGTAATAGTGCTAAATCTCCAAGATGGTAGACACAGACACCTTTAATGATAACTGCAATTGTTTTTTAAGAAAAATGTATTTTCATGTAACTTTCATAATTAAAGACTAATTTTTAACAATTTCAGAGCAGGAGAAGGAGAGAGAGATAGAAACATCAATGATGAGAATCACTGATTGGCAGCCTTCTGCACACCCCCTACTAGGGGTCGAGCCTGCAACCTGGGCATGTGCCCTGACCCTGACAGGGAATCGAACCATGGCCTCCTGATTCATAAATCGACGCTCAACCACTTAGCCACACCAGCCAGGCTAAAGACTAATTTTAAGAATCAAGGAGAGAAATTGTGAGGGCAAGGCTCTACCATTGTACAGTGCCTCTACTGAGGCCCTATCATTGTAGTGGTAGGGAAAAAAATGAAGAGCAGTTGTAGATGAAAGATGACAAACCTGGTAGGATCCACTTCAAAGCTAACATGTTGCCAATCAGAGGATGTGATCACAATTCGTAATAAAGGATCCAGGAGTTTTTGTAGGTAGGTAGCACCATATACCTAAAGAAATACACAAGTAGGAATTTATTATGCCTGATTCAAGTACCTTGCATTAAAGAGGATATTTGCTCTGTACATTCTGTACAAAATCATTGCCATACCTTCACACAAAAAACAGATGAATGATACAAACCTTGAAACAGAAGGTCATTATTTTACTAGCTAAGCTGTTCCCTCGAAAAAGAGTCTGCATGGAGTCTGCCAATTCTACTTCCTTAGAAAACATGTTCCAGAGCAGTTGGTAGAGTAAATGCCGAGAATCAAATAGAGTCACTAGAACTCGAGCTAGTTCATCCTGAGAACAAAACAAATTGTGTTAGTGTGGATAATCCTATTTTCTCTTATGCAGGAAACTGAAAGGCAAATCCAAAATTGACAACTACACACTGAACCAATATAAATGGTGACTGATTAATTTTCCTCCTGACATTTATTTGTGCTCATCCTATATAATAAAAGCCTAATACGCTAAGTGTCTGGTCGTCCAGTGACTGGTCAACTGTTCAATCAAAGCATAATATGCTAACGATATGATGCTAAGGCTGCTCAACCGTTCGCTATGACATGCATTGACCATCATGGGGCAGACAGTCAACTGGTCAACCAGTCGCTATGACATGCACTGACCACCAGGGGTCAGACGCTCCAACCGGCAGGTTAGCTTGCTGCTGGGGTCCTGGCGATTGGGACTGAGCGAGATGGTCCAGACACAACCTGGAGCCCTCCCTCCCTGGCTGGCCAACCTCCTGCATCCCTCCCTGGCTGGCCCTGATCGGGACTGGGTGAGAAGGGGCTGGACATGCCCCGGAGCCCTCCCCCGGTCCCTCCCTGGCCCGATTGTGCGTTGGTGGGGTCCCTCTGCCTGGCCTGCACCCTCTCGCAATCCAGGACCCCTCAGGGGATGTCAGAGAGCTGGTTTCAGCCCAATCCCGCAGGCCACTCCCCTCGGGAGGGTGCCAGACGCAGGGCTCATGGCTGGCGAATGCTGCTGCAGCAGTGCAAGCCTCTCCCGATCAATCAGGACTGACTGGGCATGAGCCCACGGCAGGTGCAGTGGGGCCGGGATGAGTGGGAGCGGCAGGTAGAAGCTGCAGGCAGCGTTGGACTGTGGGTACCTGTACACAAAATTCGTGCACCAGGCCTCTAGTATGTCTATAATAGATGACTATTCCTATATGCCTAACAATAGAAGATGATGACAAAGCATTTAGCTTGATATGCACAGATGATTTTCTCAGGAAAAAAGTGAGCAAGAATAAGACTTTGGTCACGTGACCATAAGAGCTCTCATATGGTCAGAAAAACTCAGTGAAACCTGAATATGGGCCAGAGAAACAACAAAAATGAAAAGACTACAAGATTTGCAAGAGGAAATCAGGAAATAGACCTGGTACATGCAGAACCAAAAGACTAGCAAGATTTATGTACAAAGTGAGTGTGAATGGCTAATTCCTACCTATTACCTAAATGATAACCCTCATGATTGGCCATGGTAAAGTATTTTGGGGTATACTAAAGAAAAATGATGTGATAATAAATCATTGTTTAATCACACATTCTGGGAAGAAGCTTAGAATGAACAGAGGACAAGGTCTCTGCTCTCATGGAGCTCACATTCTAGTAGGCTTAGAATAAGTTCTCAAACAGATTAATTTTCACATCGTGAATAAATGCTGCCAAGAAAATATAACAAGGTAATGTGACACAATGACTGTGGTGTGGTTTTGATTGGATGGTCAGAAAAGTCTTCACTAAGAAAGTACATCTGGGCCGAAACCGGTTTGGCTCAGTGGATAGAGCGTCAGCCTGCGGACTGAAGGGTCCCAGGTTTGATTCCGGTCAAAGGCACGTACCTTGGTTGCGGGCACATCCCCAGTGGGAGGTGTGCAGGAGGCAGCTGATCGATGTTTCTCTCTCATCAATGTTTCTATCTCTCTATCTCCCTTCCTCTCTGTAAAAAATCAATAAAATATATTTAAAAAAAAAAAAGAAAGTACATCTGAACTGAAACTTGAAGAACAGGAAATCGGCCATTTAAGAGATCAGGGAAGAAGCATTCCAGGCAGTAGAGGTAGCAGCTGCAGGGTGGAAACCACCCAAACATGTTTCGTGGCCAGTGTGGATTAAGTTTGGTGAGCAAGAAGGAAAATGACACATGATCATGTCAGAGATGAGGTAGGGCCAGGTAGGGTAGAGCCTTATAGGCCAAAGTTTGAGTTTTACTTTTAAGTATGAAGAATAAGATCCTATAGCTTTTTATAGCAGAAATTTATAGGCAATGACAGACTGCCTTATTAGTTATAACTTACTAAACTGAAATCATTTTTGGTACAATATAAACTAAGCAGCTTTTTAACATAGAAAGGGAATTCCTTCCCAAATTTTTAGCATATATTATTAAAAATGATATGGTTTTAGGAAAAATTTTATTAAGAATTCAAATAGCCACATTACGTTTTCAGTGTTTAAAATATGCAACATCAGCCCTAGAGGGTTTGGCTCAGTGTATAGAGTGTCGGCCTACAGACTGAAGGGTCCCGGGTTCGATTCCAATCAAGGGCACATGCCCAAGTTGCGGGCTCGATCCCCAGTAGAGGGCGTGCAGGAGGCAGCCGATCAATGATTCTCTCTCATCATTACTGTTTCTATCTACCCCTCCCTCTCCAAAATCAATAAAAATATATTAAAAAAGAAGAAGAAGAAGAAAAAAGGAAAGATAAAAATTATGAACAACAAATACATATCTATCAACAAGTGAACCTAAAAATCAAGTAAATTAAAAACCTGAGGAACAGAATAATCTGGTGAATATAATAGAATCAGGGGCATAGAAAGGGAGTGGACTGATAATTCTCAGGGGGAAAGGGGTATGGGGGGGTTCATAAAGAGACTGGACAAAAATCATACACCTATGGATGAGGACAGTGGGGGGTAGGTAAGGGCAGAAGGTGGGGTGGGAAATGGGTGGAGGGGAGCTATGGGGGAAAAAAGGAGAAATAATTGTAATAATCTGAATAAAGATTTATTTAATAAAAAAATATATATTAAAAAATAAATAAAAATAAAATATAAATAAAACATGCACCATCAGAATTTCAAATGCAAATAAGAGTGCTTAAATTTTTTAAAAATTGTACAATGCATTATAAAAAAAAGAGTCATGAATTGGGGACAGTAAATAGGCACAAGCCTTGAATTCTAGTTCTAGCATTACTAATAAGTAAATATAAGATTTAACACTAATTATCTCAGTTAATATATGAAGACACCAGACCAGATCAGTGATTTTAATTTTCTTTTCATCGATGTTTAAATGGAGTTTTTCAGTAGAACAGGTCAAGAGTTTGCATTTTACTTTAAGTGTGAGGATTAGTAAGATCCTGATACTTAAGGTAAGAATACTACTGAGGACCAAGCTCCAACCACTTCCCCACAGCTAAAAACCACTCAAATAATATCTGAAGTCTCTTCCAGCTCTAAAGTTTTAGCAATTCATTCAATAAACATTCACTGAACAAATGAATTCTGAACCATCTGCTATGTGGCAGGCACTTTTCTTTTCCACCTTCAATGAACTTACCCACTGAGAACAAGGAACCACATTGGCCAGAGCCATAGCTATAGGGAGCTCTCCCTGATCACCCATCATCGTGACCAGCTCCACCAGTCTCTCAAATCGATCTGCCAACACCGTTTCAGCAAGTGTATCAAATTCTGTGCCTTGTTGAAGGATTTTAGTCAGAACTTCCATAAATGTAGCTCTTGTCTGGAGATCTTTGTGATAACCTAAACCTGATATGGACAGATAGATGCAAATTTAACATGACCTTCCTGAAATAATTGTACTGGTTTTATATGCCAATTCTCTAAGTTTTAAATTTCTATACGCTCTCATTTTATCTCACCTATGGAATGCATGAGGCCACTGTCCACGTTAGCATTGAGTAAGTTTGACATTGCAAGGACTGTACAGTGCCTCAGTGATGCCAGCCTCCGAGACATGCCACGTTTCCTGCCACCTGTTTGTGCATTTTCATCTTCAACTTCACTACAGTCATTCAAAAGGTTCATAAACAATGTGAAATACCTGAGAAATAAAAAGACTGACCCTTATATAGTGAAGGCCACATCAACCAGAAAACTAACCAGACATTCTGAAATCATCACGTGTATTTCATGAGTGGGTCTTGAGTATCTGCTCCTCTCCAATCTTGGGGTAATCAGCTAGTGTGGCTCATTATGAAGTGTGTTCTGTTGAATATGATTTTACCCTGACAAAGCCCAGTATATACACCAACTAGATGCAATGTAAGTACATCACTTTTAATACTTAGCATATAAAATTAGTGGTCCAAATAAGCGATCTGGGTTTTACTGCCAATAAAAATTCACTGGTCAGATAATTTTCTTTAAAAACCACAAAACACAGTTGTTTTCCTATCCCACTCCTGACACAGGAAATATTGCTTCATGCATGTGTTATATTTTATGAGACAGCAGCTGATGGCCATAATACCAAAGCAATGATGTCCATGTTCTAAATATAACCATTTATTCTCTTTGATCACACTTTCTTTGTTTGGTTGTTTGGGGCTTTGTTTTTTGCTTTGTGATTTTGGTAACAGAAATTTACTTAAGAAATAACTGTGATTTGGCTTCCATTAGTTCCACACCATCTCCTTCCTCAGGCTGCAGTGGAAGGCCAGCCAGGAGTGAAACTACTGCTTCCATGCTTGCCTGGTCCAAATCTCTGAAGAAAAAAATATTTAAAGACCATAGTAAGTTTTTCAGGCTCTTCCACTCCACCATCCCCTCAAATAAATTTCTTCCTAACAGACACAAACTTTAGGAGCTACCTATTTCATTAAACAAGTTATTAGGACAAGCTAAATGATTTGAGTTAATATGCAGACTCCAGAATACAAAAACATTTCAAGTTTAGGAGAGGGTGACAATAACTTTCTACAAAGTAATCTTGGCAAAATGACTACCTTAAATCAAGAGAATGCACTTCAAAACCAAGCCTGGCCAAAGTAACACATGTAAATGGTTATTATGCAGTTCACAGTGATTAATTATTTTCTAATATGTGGCAATAAATACTTGTCATTAGAGCAAACTTAGCTTTAAAACAACTCAAAACAACTAATACATTAATAATACATTTATCAGATGTAAACAAGAGATTTTCTAAATGCTATAACCTCTAAGTAAAATTACATAAAAGTAACTATAAAAGCTACAAGATTTTTATCTAACCATAAAATAAATACAATTTAAGGCTTTACATATTTTATTTTCCAATAATTGTACACTATCCTTCATAAATATGCAACACTAACTTTCCAAACATAAAACTCTCACAATTTTTTTACTGTAGGTCTTTTAGTAAAAAAAAAAAAGTATATAATTCAAATGCAAGAGCTTGATATCCAGAAAAATAATTTCAATACACATAAAATATATGTATAATAGCTATAATGAAGTAGTACCAATGCCTAGAATAAACCTGTTGATACTTAAGGTCATTCTCTTTTTTACCTTGTAAGACATTTTACATCATCATCTGCTGCTTGATTTGATGTTCCCATAACCCAGTCTGTCAAGTATTCTACCATCTTATTCCTACAGAATGGTAGAGAGGAAAAAAAACAAACAAACAAATTTTTAAAAGTCATACATACACCTTTTTAAATAGTGCACACAATGTGCCAAATCACCAAGGCAACATGACAAGTTTCTAAAAGAGATATTGCTCTCACAAATCTAACAGAAGGGACTTGGATACTGACCCTCCATGTTAGTTAGATATGTATCAGTTTGGAAACAGAATCAAATTCTTAGCTCAAGGTTAGTATACTTTTTGAAAAAGGGAGCGTTGTCATGGACACAAAGCTTTGGGAAATTTAAAAAGACATGGAGAAAAACTGACACGTAAAATGCTCCTTTTCCACCCTCCACCCCTGCTTCCCATAATGACCAGGTACCTATTTTCCTGTACTTCACTTAACATAATAAGATTTAGAAGACCCTGCATTGTTCCTTTAAGAACTCACCTAAATTTCATCTCTTGACAAAATGAGAGGTCATCTCTCCTTGCCATCATTACCTCGACTAACTGACACAGTTTCGTTTTTATTTGAATTGCATGAACCATATTCCCAAGCACACGGACATATCTATTTGGACATAGAAACATTCAAAAAAAATTATCAGATGTAAACAAAAGAGGTTTTCTAAATGCTTTAATCTCTAAGTAAAATTACTAAAAGTAACTATAAAAGCTACAAGATTTTTATTTTACTTTATTAGAGAACAATTTTTTTCACACCCTAATTTGGGAGCAATAAAGAAAAGGATGGCAAATTACTTCACTAATAACTACTAATACCAATGTATTTCTGCTACATTTCAATAGAATGCTTACCTGACCAAATTTAACATCATTGTTTCAATGCTAGCTTGCCCCAAGTGTTCAGAGCTGCCTTCAGTGTGATTATCTAGTAAGTTCTTCATTATAGCTATAGTTTGCTCTACAAATTGAGTATTGGTGTCAGTCAATAAAACCTATACAAGGAACAAAATACATCTGGAATCAATGCACAGTAGACAGATCAGAGAGAGATGAAGCTGCCTGATCTAAATGTCAAACATATGCAGAAATGCACCCACAGGCATATATCCAAACAAGCACAGAGATACGCATAGACACTCATACCCATACCTAAGATATTCATAACCCCAGGCATACCCACACACTAGAGTTCCTAAAAAGCAAACTGATCCCACATTAGAGAATTCTTTTTTTTTAATGCAATTTTCTGTCTATTTCTTTTAAAACCTGTGAGTAAATGTTCATGCCAAAATTTACTAAATAAATAAAAGGGCTTCGTTATTTTAATAAGTCACTCTATTCATAGGGAAAGTTAAAAAATTAAGCAGAGCACACTTTACCTGTCCTTGTGAGTCAAAGAATTTGCTGATGGTATTCTTCAATTTGTTAAATAGCATTGGATAAAGAGCAGGACTCAATTCCAGACCCACCAGATCCTTCACATTGGTCCTTATCTGAAGTCCCACTTTCTCATGGTTACACACCATTAAGGACAGCAGTCGATCCATAAATTTGCTGACGGGTGTGTCTGCATTTCCTTCTGAGGACATCACTGAAATCATGGAACCCTTGCGTTCACTGACTGGGCCCATGGGTGGGCTATAGGTTGCTAGGCCAGAATTGCTTCTCTGCTGCAGGCACACGCCCCCAAGAGCACAAAGAAAGCCAGTCATGTTGATCCATTCCTGTAGGGAGTCGGTGTCAGACAAATCTATGGATCCTCCTCCACTTACATGAGACATTCGCCTCTTAACAATGGTCTTGTGAAGGCTTTCAGCAGCCTAAACACAAAATTTTTATGGGAAACGTTAATTCATCCTAAATTGATTGACAGACTTGACTATTACTTTTTATCCAACAATTCTTCCATGACAAAAGAACACATTTTACATTTAAAAAATCCAAGTTTTCACTCTACCATCTCTAGTCACTTCAAGATGTCTTACTTCTTGAGGGAAGGTGAGCCTTATAGAATTGAGAGTAGCAATAAACAAGAGATACAGAAGGTGATGATGACTACAGCTCAGAAAGGAATATATTTTCAAAATATTTGCTATATCAATTTCTGGACACACAAGCAATATCTATGCTGCTTCAAGGAATATAAGCATTTGGAGATTTTTAACCAAGTAGTGTGTTCACTTATTAACTTAGTGACTCCGCAAGTTCAAGAGCTCTGTTGTAGCCAGCTTGAAACATTGTATTACTATTAACACAGATTCCACATGGCAAGATAAGAGTAATCAAGCAGAAGAACCTCTGACTACAGAAAGAGAGTGTAACGAAGAAAGTACAGGAAGACAAAAATCAATTTTAAAAAATCACACTCTAATCTGACTGAGGAGAAATCTTCAATTTTCTGATCCTTTTAATTTATGGAGTACAGATGAGAAGGAAAAACTCTTACCATGTGTGGCAAAATTTTTCAAATTCAATTTCCCTTATATTCTGCTTACAAGCATAATATTCATCCTAGTACAGTAAATATATTAACCCAAGAAAGCAACATATTTGAGGTATTTTGTGGTATGAATGATATAGAAGTACCATTGCACTGCTTTCTTATGTATGTTTGTTTTGTGAGGAAAATGGCCTTTTATGAAGGATTGCTTTGAATATGGAAGTCCTAAAACTCTGCCATTTTTTATAGCACTTGCAAGTAATACAATTGTGTCTATTATTAGAATATGGATATATATCCCTGCTTTTGTGCAGCACATTATCCCTTTTAGGACCTATGTGATCGGATATTTTAGCAAGTTCTCTGATCAGGACTTAAGACAGGGTGTGGCTTGCAACTGGCTGACTTAATGTGAAACACAATGAAAGAACCACTGGATACAACATTATGCTTTGATAAAGAAAGCCTACATCTTGTAGTTAAGTACTTTACATCACCTACTTTGACTACGAGGATGGCTGGACTAAGTCATATAATGAAATCAACTTCACACGGTCAATGATGTATGCCGTAATGAATCATGGTATCAGACACAGAAAAGTCCACTGCAAAAGAACTTAAAGACTGGCTTAGCAGCAACAAGGTGGAAGAGGCACACATTTGGACCAAATTTACATACTGAGATTATCAAACAGTGCCAAGTGATTTTGCATTTTTTGGCAGTGGAAGGGATCTGAGAACTCAGCATATGACAGCATTTGGGCTGAAACACTGTAATTGGTATATATATGACTTATTTCCTTCACTCATCAAGAATATGAATCCAGTATCACTTAGACATCTCCTTAATCCAGTCTCAGCTCTTGAGCCAAGTGTTCAAACTGAACAGACGTTGTATTTGGCATCAATATTAATTAAGACAATATGGAATACTGCACCAGCATTAAGGCTCAGCTATCCAGAGTTCTTTTGCATCTTTATTAAATGTTAATCCTCCCATTGGAAATAAGAAAGAGGAAGAAGATCTCAGAGCAGCTCCATCACCTTGGTTACCTGTAGCCAGTCCTCAAAGCAGAAATATTTTAGAAACCCATCAAAGTGGAGGCAGTGACATTGAAATGGATTAGCAACTTATTAATAGAACCAAACATGAACAACAGCAACTTTCAGACACAGGAATCCATGCAGGGCAGATCTGAAGAAACTGACAACAGTGTGAAGATAGAAACAGTGGTCCTGGTAGCAGTAGGGGACATGGTGATGGATCTGGCAATGAGGTGAATTCTAACCATGCAAACCAGTCAGCTGGGAGCCCTGGCAGTGAGGTACAATCAGAAGACACTGCAGATATTGAGACCTTAAGGAAGAAATTGAAGATGGTGATCATGATCATAATCCTAATCTTAAAAGCAGTTGTGATACAGATATTCATAACAAAGTTAGAAAGTCAAGGAAACATTTGCTTAGGGGATTCCCATGGTCCATCAGAAATAAATGGGACAAGCAATAGAATAGAAAAGAACCTGGTTTTTAACACTGAGTCAATGCTATCAGTAGATAATTGAATACAAATGCTAAATGCCTGTTCACACTCTGAAGACCCAGAACATGATATGTCAGGGGAAATGATTGCTGCTTGTATAGCACAAATAACTGAGGAATCTTATATTATATGCACTGGGGATTTCTTGGGAGACTATTGGGAACAGATTAAATTGTCAACAGTTTATTGGTCCACAGCATCACCACCTCCACCACCACGATGGGCAAATATGATCATATGCTAAGCGCAAATAACGCCAGTTACAGTAGTTCCAAGGTCAGTGCAAAATTAGGGGAAAAAAATATGGCTGATTTTGATGGTAAAGAATCTGGGTGTAAAGAGGAACTAGTTCAGATTAATTTACATGCAGAACTAACATTTCATCTCTAAAAACATTTTCCCAATTTAGTATCTATTTAAACATCTTAGTGAAGGGCCTGCAGTTCATAAACATCAATTCTACAGTAATGCTGTGACAGACATTAATTTGGATAACATTTGCAAGAAAGGAAACACTTTACTGTGGGATATAGTCCAAGATGATGATGATGCAATTAATCTTTCTGAAGGCTTAATAAATGAAGCAGAAAAACTGCTCTGTTCCTTAGTATGTTGGTTTATGGATAGATTGGAATGAGATTCATTGACAGTTCCCTTAAAAATGTAGGAAACAAGTAAATAGGAATTCTTTAAAATGTTATGCATTAGTCAAAGGTCATTTTGTGTACTCTTATCAACTACGTGTGGTAGATTTGTAGCATTCAATATACTATTACCAACCTATTTAGTAATTGTGGTTTTCATATTAGGTTTAGACTTTTCCCTCATAGGGTTAATATTTTATCACTCACTTGCTTTTTCAGCACTTTTTGGCACTATTGATTATAGATCCCCTCCAACAGAAACAAAGGAATAATAATTTTTATTCTTTTCCCCCTTTTATTGAATTTGTTGGGGTGACACTAGTTAACAAAATTATACAGATTTAAGGTGAACAATTCTACAACACATCATCTGTGTACTCTGTATAATGTGTTCATCACCCTAAGTCAAGTCTCCACATTCATCAGCATTTACTAGTATCCTCCTATACCCTCCTCCTCCATCCCTCCCTCCTGGCAATCACCATGCTGTTGTCCATGTCCAAGAGTCTTTTTCTCTTGTTTTTTGTGGGTGTTCGTTTGTTTATTTCTCAATCCCTCCACTCCCCCCGATCCAGCCCACCCCCTCCAACATCTGTAAGCCTGCTCTCTATTATGAGTCTGTCTCTATTTTGCTTGTTAGTTCATTTTGCTCATCTGGGTGGATCTTTTGTGTCTAAGACTTCTGTAGTGCATAAAGAATTAGGTTTGGGTTTTTGTTTTTCAGTGCAAATTCTACTGTATATTTATATAGTTCTTATGGGGGCTCAAATGATTACCACAAATCTCTTGATTTTCGGTTTTGTTCCACTGGTACAATTTCAGGTTTCCCTTGTCTTATACTGTTTTGATAATGTTGTTCCATTCTCTGATGTAGCGAATTCAGTTATTAATTGAAGACATTTTTATATTATTTATTAACATATTACATTATGTTATATTTTATTAATGTTTTCAGCTTATCTCTGCCCAGGCCTGATAAGTCTCATTTTACTGAATATTTAAGTTCTTGAAAATATATATTTTTTACTTAATTGAATTAGAAAAAGTATGTGCAATATTTTATTTTCTACTTTTGGTCTTTAAAGGGCTATAATTTGAACAATCACAGTGAAAAAACTGCTTGTTCATGAAGGTGGAGGAAACCACTAATAGACCTCTATTAGTGGATCAGTTACCTCATGTGGCATATGTTCTTTAAAAAGAAATCTTTGAAGGGCTAAATATTTCATGATTTACATAGGTATTATAACAGTTAATTTTAACATGTTAACTGTCTTTTAAAAGTCTTTGTGAAACCAATGGACATTTTAAGTGGCTGTAATAATTTATATTCCCCATATGTGTATCTGCATACCCCATGACCCACCCAGATGGTCACCTAAAGCCACATTCAAGAATGTTCATAACAGCACTATTCAAAATAACTAAATATTTTTGTATAGCTATCCAATGCCAAAAAAAGTCAAAAGAAAAATTAAATTGTAGACTGTTTGTTGAATGAAATAATATATAGCAATAGCAATGAATGAACTACTACTGCACGGACTAGTGTGCATGACCCTTGGTGTGGATGAATCTCGCAAACACAATGTTGAGTGAAAGAAGTCAGATATAAGATAGTATATCTCTATTACTCCACTTACATAAAGTTTAAAAACAGTTAAACTATTGTATTTATGTCAGGATTATAGTTATTTTTGGATTGTTAATGACTGGAAAGAGGCACAATGAAGGTTTCTGGTACGCTGGTAATAATTTATTTCTTGATGTGGGTGCTGGTTGCACAGGTATGTACATCACCGAATATTCTGAATTCTCACTTGAGATTTATAGATGATTTTGTTATGCTTAAATAAAAAGAAAAAGCTAGCCCAGGCTGCATGGCTCAGTGATTGAGCATCGACCTATGAACCAGGAGGTCACAGTTCGATTCCGAGACAGGGCACATGCCTGGGTTGCAGACTCGATCCCCAGTGTAGGGCATGCAGGAGGCAGCCAATCAATGATTCTCTCTCAGCATTGATGTTTCTATCTCTCTCTCCCTCTTCCTTCCTCTTTGAAATCAATAAAAATGTATTTTTTAAAAGAAAAAACTATATGAAAGATGAAAAAAATGAAGTAAAAAATCAATCCAAACTTAAGATTACCATATACATTTTTAAAGAGTCACTGATAGATATATTTTTGTCATAGATTAATATTATCAACCCAGAATATCAAATTTCTTTTAAAAACCTTTGATTCACATGAATGAATCTTGCAAACACTATGCCAAGTGAAAGAAACCAGTCATAAGAGATGCCTATTCTGGACATTTACGTAAAATGTCCAGAACAGGCAAATCTAGAGACTGAGAGCTGATTAGTGGTTGCCTGACTATGGAAGGGAGAGGGGGTGCACATGAGGGTGCGTGGGGGAAAGGGGAAAGAGGGAAATTACAGAATAATAGCTAAAGGTCTTGAAGTGTTTTTAAAATTATGGTGATGGTTGCACAACTTTGTGACTATACTAAAAACCACTGAATTATACATTTTAAATGGGTGAATTGTATGGTATGTGACTTATATCTCAATAAAAGTTACCAAAGGGGGGAAAAAAAGCTTTCATTCTGAAACCACGTCATCTCCAAATAATGGTATTAGGTACACATTTTACTTCATAAAAATATAACTTTTTTTTCTTGTTCTAATTAAGCATGATAAGAAAAGAGCAATAAAGACTAACCAGGTTTTCTAAGACCTGTAATAATGAGAGCAATATGGCCAACATAAATCAAATATGCACAAATATCAAGTAATTGTTCATTTCCAGGGTAGCAGATAATAGTTGATGAATTAAATGTCCAAGTTTTAATATTTTGCTTAACCAATGGGTTCAAGTCATGTGCCCATCAGATCTCTTTATTAGATACTTAATAAAATAGTAAAATGTATTGCTTCAATTTTAATTTATTTTTCTCTACCTTTGTTGCCCCTTTCCTGAAAATTTTGTAAAATACTCTTGACAGAGAAAGAGAAAGAAAAAGAAAGAGGGTAAAGGAATGGTCTCTACAACAAATCATCTCTAGCTCATTGCTGTCCAATGTTTCTGCAATGCTGGAAACATTTTATTACGTATGTTCTCTCCAGTATAGTAGCCAATTGCCACATGTGGCTATTGAGCCCTTGAAATGTGGCTACTGTGTGACCAAGAAACTGAATTTTAACTGTATTTAATTTTAATTAAAGGTAAATTTTAATTTAAGTAGCCACATGTAGCTAGTGGCTACCATATTAGACAGCACAGGTTAATATGAACACAATTAAGTATCAGTCTTAAGACAACTCTATGCTTATAGTACTCAGAATAAGTCACAAAGATTACTGAAGCTAAGTTATATGTTCAGCAAACAGATTAACACACAAAAATCAACTTTACAAACTCACCTGGCCATCTTCCATTTTAGCTTTTGGATAGTTGAGGATTAGTTTTGTAGCTTGTTCCCATTTTGCGTGTGTATCTTCCCAAGCCTAAAATGAAGGCAATTACCACTTAAAAGCAACTTTAAACCTAGAGCTTAAAAATCAATCAGTAATAGGTCTCAAACTTGGTGTGTATCATAAACATAATATCATAGTATAGTAATATGCACACATCTCAGATTTGCTTCAAATGCTCTTCCTGGTCACATACACATAACATGAGGCTTTTAAAATTGCGGGTGGGGGCCTGGGATGCTTCTGTTGCTAAGGGCATACCTCAGTGTTTCCTGCAGTGGGATGCTCAATGCGCCTTAGTAGTGCCATCACTCTTTTCTGAAGTGCTGTTCTTCCTAAACAAAGACCACAGGAAATCACCTTATTGCACTCAGAGCCCTGCTTCCCAGTGGAGAACCTGGCAAGCCCAACCCAAAAGACAGAGTAGGAGGAGTGGAATGAATGCTTCAAATGATAAAGTTGAACATTTCCTTTACCTCCCTCACAGGAAAGGTATTTCACTTGGACTCCACAAATCTCCACAGCATAAAATAGCAATTTCTACCTATATTTACTCAAAACATGTGCCAATGTGTTTTAAACTTCATTATACAGGGTGGGGCAAAAGTAGGTTTATAGTTGTTTGTATGGAAAATAATACAATAAAAAATAATATGCCCAGCTGGCATGGCTCAATGGTTGAGCATAAACCTATGAAACAGGAGGTCACGGTTTGATTCCTGGTCAGGGCACATGCCCAGGTTGCAGACTCAATCCCCAGTGTGGGGCGTGCAGGACATACCTGATCGATGATGTTTCTTATCATTGATGTTTCTCTCTCTCCCTCTCCCTTCCTCTCTAAAATCAACAAAAATATATTTTAAAATAATAATAATACAAAAATAAGCTGTTTCATGTACTCACAACTGTAAATCTACTTTTGTCCCACTATGTATACAAACCAGGCCAAGTACATATAATCTATAACTGCCAGCAATTTATATTGCCAGTTTTTAAACAAATGTAGATATTATATTAAAAATTCAGTGAGACGTTAATAATTAATTTCAAATGCTATTTTTTTCCACCTTACCTGTGCAGAAAAGAATTGCAGGTAAGCTTTCTGAATTAGCCCTGTAAACTTGCAAAGTAGTCACCTTAAATACATCCTTAAATTTCTAGCACAAATATCATGTGACTCAAGGCAGACTGAGTGAAAAAAAAAAACATTATCCATATTTACCTGTTGACATCATATTGCTGACAGAGGCAAATTCCATGAATGTGTTATAGTTGGGCAAGAAGTTGTGCACTGATACTTCATCCACCCCACACCGGATATCTGCTTCCTCACAGAGGTGGCGGAAACAGGACATGGCAACCAGAACAGCTTCAGTGTCAGGGCTCCACAGAAACATGTACAGGGCCACTTCCAGTTTGGTTTGGGCTTGTCGGCATATCGGTGGGGTTCCACTGCACCCTGCTGCACTATCCTGGGAGTCAGGGGTGGGAGGTATATATTTTCAATATAGATAATTTTATTTACAAAACCCAACAATGCAGCAAACTGTTTACCACATATACATATATACATACATACAATAACTCACAAGAGATTTCCCCTTTAGTCATTATATAAATTTTCAAACCCCAAATATCTCGTTTGAGTAAGAAATGAGATTATTTGGACCAACATAATGCTACTATCTGTCCAATTTCAAATTGAGTATTATCCTATTCTAAATTCCAGAAATGTGGATTAAGTCTACCACGGACATAAGTAAAACAGCCACAACATAAACCTACATAAAAATGTAAGCCACTTCCCAGTTAATTATAAATGACAAAGAAAGAGGAAATCACAGTAAAGTCTACCTACCTACTGGAGGAAAGAAATAAAATAAGCACATTCAGTACTGGCTGAACTGAGGGCACAAACAAGAACTAAGTATCACTTTAGAAGACATACTTGATTCTGGATTACACATTCCCAAAGCATGAAATCCTCATTTAGGAAACAAATGTAAATTTTGCAGGTAAAGTAGACAATTATAAATGCCAAACCATTTAGTTCTTATATTGAAAATTAGAGATTAAAAAAGCTTTAGTCTGAAAAAGAAACTCTTATGTAATGATTTGATTTTTTGCTTATACTATGATTTATTTTTAAAAGGAATCACACATATGCCCTAACTGGTTTAGCTCAGTGGATAGAGTGTCGGCTTGCAGACTGAAAGGTCCCAGGTTCGATTCCAGTCAAGGGCATGTACCTGGGTTGCAGGCACATCCCCAGTAGGGGGTGTGCAGGAGGCAGCTGATCGATGTTTCTCATCGATGTTTCTAATAAATAAAAGGAATCACACACACAAACAAAAATCACAGAAACATCCTATCTAATAAAAGAGTAATATGCAAATTAACCATCACCCCGCTACACTCACAAGCCACGCCCACCAATCAGGAGTGAGTATGCAAATTAACCCAACCAAGATGGCGGTTAATTTGCATATCCAGGAGTAGAGCGGAGACTGAAGACAGCGTAGAAGGAAGCCAAGCGTCGTAGAAGGGAGCGAAGCTGTGAAGAAGCAAGCAAGTGGGGCTGCAGAGAAGGGAGGGAAGCAGGCGGGGTGGGGGAGAAGGGAGGGAAGCAGGTGGGGCAGGGGAGAAGAGAGGGAAGCAGACTGCTGCAGGAAGCCCTACTGCAGGAATCTTCCTGCAACAGGCCTCTAGTCTATATATAAAAAAGGCTAATATGCTAAGTGTCTGTCCGACCGGTAGCTATGAAGCGCACTGACCACCAGGGAGCAGACGCTCTTGGCAGCAACAGTTCTCGGGTGATGCACCCCGAAACCAGAGAGGAGCCTGATTCCTCAAGAGGCTGAGAGATTCCACCTTCAGCCGTGGATTATGTTGTTGCTGGGGCACTGTTGGCCCCAAATCTGGTTTACTGCACACTTGCGTTTGTGTTCCACACCCTGTACGACAGCAACTTTGCAGATTGCCCTCTCCCACTCCAGGACCCCTCAGGGGATGTCGGAGAGCCAGTTTTGGCCCCATTCCCACAGGCCAGGCTGAGGGACCCCACCTGCCAGAGGGACTCCGCTCACTCCACAGACGCCCTTCGAGCCATGGCGCCACCCTAGGTGCGGCTGGCTGGGGAGGGACCTCGGCAGGTTGGCTCCAGCGCGGGTCTGGCCCATCTCGCCCAGTCCTGCCCCTCTGGTCACCTTCTAGTTAATTTCCTTTCAATGTGCATGAATCTGTGCACTGGATCACTAGTTTATCTGTAATGAAGCAAAATGCTTTTTCTCCCAGTAAATTTGTACTTTTTAAAGTTGGTACAACTTTTAAACTTCTGGGGTTTAAATGGTCTTTCTTATGGAGTAGTTTATAATAATTATACCTGTCAGTTATAGCTTATAAGTGTCAAAAACTTGATCAAGTACTGTTTTAAACATGATCCCACTTAGTGCCCGTCAGCAAATGACTGGATCAGAAAACTATGGTACATCTACACAATGGAATACTATGCTGCCATAAAAAAGAAGGAATTACTACCATTTGTAGACACCTGGATGGAATTAGAGAACATTATGCTAAGTGAAATAAGCCAGTCAATGAAAGAAAAATACCACATGATCTCACTCATTTAGGGATAATGAAAAACATTATAAACTGATGAACCAAAAGATAGTTACAGAGGCAGTAAAGCATCAAACAGAGTGTCTAATTACAGCGGTAAGGTTAGGGAGAGGTGGGGGAAATAAGAGATCAACTGAAGGACTTGTATGCATGCATATAAGAGTAACCAACAGATGCAAAACATTGGGGGGTGAGGGCATGTATGGGAGTGGGGTGGGGGGGGGCAATGGTAAGATATGTACACATATAATACCTTAATAAAAATTTGAAAAAAAAAAAAAAAAAAAACATGATCCCACTTAATCCTTACAACAATTATTATTATCCCTACATAAAAAATACATAGCACAGATGATGACATGGAAAACTACAAAAGAAGCTACTTACCATGGATGAGTTTCCTTTTCCCTTCCGGAGAGAGGCTCCAGGAGTACAAGTACGGAGTAACTCTTCGTGATCCATGGACATTTGACTGGTATTTCCACTTGAAGGAATGTCACATCCTAGCCCATAAAGGAATAGAAAGTGACAGGAGCTTCTATCTGCCTGCTAGAAAGAAGAAATAAATAAGTCTTTTTGAAGCACTGATAACCAAGAGAAATAAATCCTTAATATGCATCATCTTCCTTTTTGAGACTACCCTGAAAAACCTCTCCTCACAACTCCTATCTCTCACTTTGAGGAACATTCACCAGAAACCCAGTAGTACAAATAATGTTCGCTCAATGTCTTTGAAATGCTTCTCAGTTTTCCACCCTTGAAATCATCAAAACAGCAGATTCTAGAAGTGTAAATTACCATTTCTCAATCTAACATGGACACAAGTAAAATATCAACAACATGATTTATAAAGATTTTCTCCTATAACATTTTATCATCTGCCATGTCAGAATAATTAGAAGTTGACTCTTTTGAGATTAAGCTCCTCTGGACCAGTAAGTAATTAACATGGGTATATATGCCAAGTATGTCACAATAGTGACTGTACTGATTAGATTTATTATTGGATTACTTAATGCTGGATTACTCTGGAGAATTATACCATAGGCAAGGGCATGAAACTATGAAGTCTAATGTTCTTTCTTATCTTAGGAATAAAGTCAGATTCCACTATATTAACACAGTAAGATAAGCCAGATGTAAATAAACCCAATTCACCATTAGCCCATCTCTAAATAAAGAAAATTTAACAAGCTGCATGGTATACTGAAAAGCATATTAGTTCGTTATATTTAAGATTTCTCATAGCTATGATTCTAGAAAAGGATAAAAATTCAATGAATCCAATTACTCCTAAAACTATGCCATCATAGAATTTTTAACTAACTATAGAAACTTTATATAAAAGAAATTTAAGGCTCTTCTCTATCCTTCAAAACCTTGTCACCATGCTTCAAAAGTTCAGAATCAAACTTTTTACTCGGCCCCAAAGAAAAAGGTTCCTGGTATTTTTAAGAGGTGAAACCTTGATGGCAGGATTATAAATAAACCTAGATTGTGTTTCCTTCAGCTTCTTGATAGATAGCATTCCCTGATCAAGTATAGCCATAAAATCCGAATCTTAGGTATGAACTTTAGAGCAGACAGATTATGCTCTTCAACCTGTTTTGGTTATAGCAACCTCCACTCCTCTTAGGCCTGCCCACAGAGACCTGCTTAGCTCAATTAGAATTAATCAGGATTGCAACTCTAAAACCAAAGCCTCAGGATAATATTTTATTTTTCCTACTTCTTTTTTTAAATTGATTTTAGACAGAGAAGAAAAGAGAGGGAGAGAAAGATAGAAACATCGAGATAAGCAAGAAATATCAATCGGTTGCCTCTTGTATGGACCCTGAATGGGTTATCAAACCCACAACCCCTTGGTGCACAGGACAATGCTCTAATCAACTGAGCCACACCAGCCAGGACCTCATAATAATTTTTAAATGTTGACTTGTTAGCAATTACTTCCCTTAAACTTTGTGAAGGAGGGAGGAGCTGAAGTAGAACTGACTTGGCTAATAAACACTTCCTTAATTTTTTCCCATTACAATTCCAAATATTCTTTCCTTTTTAAAGATGTCATTTTGCTTACCTTATTTTTAAGAAGAAATTTATTCCTGCAGATCAGAATTTCCCGTAACCATTTGAGAATTTCTGTGCTACTAAGCATTTGATGGCTAGTTAATTTCTTGCAGATGTAAAAAAGCATTTGTGAACTGCAATAATATAAAGTTCATTGTTACCAGCACTGTCAATAGGTAATCTAATACATATGATAATCAGTATGTAATGACATTCTCTCATAACGGACACAAGTTTAGGGAAGCTTATTTTCCCTTTTGAGATTTCTTTTAGAGAAATGGTTATCAAAATGTTAAGAGTGTGATAATCAAAGGGAATAAATCGACAGATTATATATTTTTTTAAAAATCAAGTACTTCTATACCTCCTATTCCCCAAACTCCCAATTATTTTGTCCATGCATCTAATCCTTATGGAGGATTCACAAAGAAATGACAGACCATGTGCTGCAGCACAGACTGGAGTAAACCCAGTTTTCTAGAGCTGCGATACCTTCACACAACTGCCTACAGACCAAATCAACCCATCATTTGCTGTTGCAAATAAAATTTTAGGGGAACATGGCCATACCCATTCATTTACATTTGTCTGTGGCCGCTCTCATGCTCCAGCATAGAAATGAATAGTTATGGCAGAGGCTATCTGGCCCACAAAACCTAAAATATTTACTTCCTGGCCCTTTAGAGAAAAAGTGTGCTGATCCCTAGTCTGAAGCTGTACTGTCCAAAACGGTAGCCATTAGCCAGCCACCACTGTGGCTACTGAACACTTGAAATGTGGCTTGTCCAAATTAAGATGTGCTCTAAGTGTGACACACATCAAATTCTGAAGACTAGTCAAACATCTCATTAATAACTTTTATATTGATTACATATTGAAAAATATTTTAGAGGTATATCCTGGATTAAAAATATATTAAAATTAATTTTCCCTGTTTCTTTTTACTTCTTCATGTGGAAACCAGAAAACTTTGAAGTACATGTGTGGTTCAATTGCATTAGTATGGAAGAGCACTGCTTTCGGTGGAGGACTGAACTCAGCTGCCAAGTGACTTAGTGTACGCACTTCTATGGTAAGATAATGACAAAACCTGAGGCTAAATTTTCCTCAATGTACTCCTTTTGCATTCATTAAAAAGTAGTAATTTATATAACCTAGGAAATAAATTATAAGATTCTGTATGTTTTTGCCTTCTAGGCAGATGTTTGTCATTAATTCCCTCATCAACAACAATGGTTATTAAAAAAACTTATGAAAGATCATAGTTTATAAAAGCAAACTATTAACATTACAAAATTTTAAAACTCTAAGCTTATAACTGCACACAGTCAATTTAAAACACAGTTGTATTACATGGAAATATGTAATAAAAGAGATTACAACATATATTAGTACTTATGGTTGGATAATAAAATGTAGCACAATTAAAAAATTTTTTTCTACATTGCTGTTACATTGTTCCCAGAGTTAAAACAAGAAATAATCTAATGAATAATTTCAAGTCAAATAACAAACAAAATCATAAAACCTCTGGAGTTATAAGTAAATAAAGTTTTATAATAAACCAAGTACTATAGAGTTAATATTTAAAGACAAAAAATAAACACAAAATAAATTTTTAAATTGCATTAAAAAATAAAAGTCCAAATACCTAATTTCCCAAAATGTTTCTACAGGAGCATCAGGGTTCCACAAATCAATGCTCTCTAATTGATGAAGAACCAGCAGAGCCTGAATTTTTAAAAAGAGAGAGAAGACTTACTCAAAAAACTTTTGGTAAACATAATATTGGACTATTTATTTTATAACTGCTAACAAATCGAACTATTTAATTGTAGCAACATACATTATAAAGCAAAAGAGAAAAACTCTGAGAACCCAGATCTCTAGGGAACAAGATACATATGTAAATAAATCACTTTATTTCTATCATTCTTACTTAAAATGGCATAAATGCAGGAAGTTAAATGACTGATGAATTCAGAACTCCAATATATAAATGTAAAAATTATTTATAATATGAATAATTTCAATAAGTATCAAAGAATTCTGTGGAACATAAAATTAATCCCCAAGTAAGAAGAGCTTGCCAAAATTAATACACACAACAATTATTTTACTTCTAGGCCAAAAGAAAAAGTAATCTTGCCACGAATTCTTTTGGAACAGAGCAAAATAGACTTTGCATTTCATAGCAGAGTATTCATTCTAAAATATTTTTTTTAAAAAATATTTTTATTGATTTCGGGGAGGAAGGGAGAGGAAGAGAGATGGAAACATCCATGAGAGAGAATCACTGATGAGCTGTCTTCTGCATGCCCCACACTGGGGATGGAGCCCGCAACCCAAGCATGTGCCCAACCAGGAATTGAACCACAGTTTCCTAGGTCAATGCTCAACCACTGAGCCACGCCAGCTGGGCTCATCCTAAAATATTTCAATTTGAATTGGAATTTGGCTCACAGAACATTAACAGGAATTAATTAATTTAAAATATACAACTAACATACAAAAAAACTATTATGAAATAAAGCCATCAAAAAGTTTGTATAAAGACTCTTCCTTCTGCCAAAACCGGTTTGGCTCAGTGGATAGAGCGTCAGCCTGCGGACTGAAAGGTCCCAGGTTCAATTCCAGTCAAGGGCACGTACCTTGGTTGCGGGCACAACCCCAGTGGGAGATGTGCAGGAGGCAGCTGATCGATGTTTCTCTCTCATTGATGTTTCTAACTCTCTATCCCTCTCCCTTCCTCTCTGTAAAAAATCAATAAAATATATTTAAAAAAAAAAAAAAAGACTTCCTTCGGACCGGCCCTACCCTAACTCCACCTCCACAGTGCTTCCTCCAGAGGCACATTATTGAGCTCTAAACATTCTTCTCAGTCCTTAGTCTGCATATCTGGCAGTTCTTTACTCCACTCTACAGCATTTTATTACAATTCCAATGAAACATTGTTTAGAACAAATAATGAGAATTGATTTCTTCTCTTAAAACCAAATCAAGTGCATAAATTGCAAATAGCTGCACTAATAATCTGACTCAAATTAGAAAAGTTATTTAAATGTCCACCCTTGGACCACTTTATAACTCCAAAAGTTATAAATGATTAAAGGTTACACCTCTATTATCTTATCCCTAACATTTTTACTGTAAATACTTTTAAATACATACTGAAAACTGCTATTCATTGAGTCTCTTAAAAAATTATATAGTTTATAACTCATATCAAAGAAAAACAGCACAAATTAACATTCAATTTTGTCACTATTGTTCAAAAACTTAGTATAATTTACTGACAAAATTTTAAGTAGCAAATTCTCTATGTTATTGATTGACAAAATATTTTTGAAATATTGGAAAAAAATGTTAGCCTTTTACTGAGTTAATTGTTTTCCTTTTCATGTTCCCTTCTGTTTTTGACATATGTTTTAACAGAACTATAAACATAGTATAATCATCTGACATTTCATACTTTTCCATATTGCTGGTGAGCTGCATATGTTTTAATGGATATTTAAATGGATAGTTCACCAAATTAAAATGTCATTCTCTTGTCATTAAATATTAACCCATTCTCTTATTAGTGAATATTTAAAATTCTCCTAATAGTCTACTATTATAAACTAGAGGCCCAGTGCACGGGATTTGTGCACTGGTTGGGGGCATGGCCTGCGGGGATCAACCAGATGTAGGATTGCACTGACCACCAGGGGGCAGCTCCGGCGTTGAGTGTCTGCCCCTGGTGGTCAGTGCGTGTCATAGCAACTGGTCGACCAGTCATTCTGGTTGTTCTGCCGTTCAATCGCTGGGCTTTTATTATATAGGATAAGAGCAGTAAGCACATGTGTGTAGCTCTTTCCTTTTTGAATTGTATTCATAGGATTAAAAAATATAGGAAGGGAATTATAAGCACACACACAAAAAGGGCATTTGCACAGCTCCTGCCAAATACTGTCAAATAGCCTTCCAAAAAGAATGCAAGAAATATACTAATTTATAGGACCAATAGCAATGCACACAAACATAAGCAATGAGCATTGAAACATTTCTGGTAAAATGAAGTATACAGCTTAAATAATAAAGTAGCAAATCTTAAGTGTATAGTGCAATGAATTTTCACAAATGTATATACTCATGTAACCAGTACCTAGATCAACATTATCAACACAAGCCTTTTTTACATTCCCTTCCAGTCATTAGCCCTTGATAAAAGTAGCCACTTTTTACTATTACCATAGATTATTTTTTGCCTGTTCCTTACAGCATGTTTTCTTTTGTGTCTGTTTTCTCTCAACTTTATGTCTGTGAGACTCATTAATGCTTTGCACTTAGCAGTTCACTCTTTTTTTGTTGTTGTTAATTGGTATAATGAATATAACCAAAATTATTAATATATCCTACTGTTGATACATTTAAGTCCAATTTTTGACTATTACAAATTACGCTATTAATATTTTTGTATGTCTTTTGGTAAACATATATATGCATTTCTGTTGGGTACATACCTGTTGGGTGATACTGTTAGGTCCTATGTTTAACTTTTGTAGATAATGCAAAGCAATTTTTGACGGTCATACTAATTTGCAGAGTACATTAGTACAGAGTATGAATGAAAATGTATACTCATTTAATATTTCACAAATCTTTTTGTTATTAATTTCTAGCTTAATTTTACTGTAGTCATAAAAGTAATTCTGAATGACTTAACTCCTTTAGGATTTGTTGAGACTTTATGCTCAAGATACACTGAATGTTCCATGTGTACTTAAAAAGAAAGTGCAGCCCTGGCTGGCGAGGCTCAGTGGATGGAGTATTGGCCCACTCACCAAAGGGTTCAATTCCCAGTCAAGGGCACAGACCTAGGTTGCAGGTTCGATCCCTGGCCCCAGTACGAGTGTGAAAGGCAACGAACCTGATGTATCTCTCTTATATCAATGTTTCTCTGCCTTTCTTCTCTGTCTCTCTCACCCTTCCTCCCTCCTTTCCACTCTCTGTGAAAAACAATGGAAAAAATATCCTCAGGTGAGGATGAAAAAAAAGAAAAAAGTTTTTATTGAGTGTATTGCTCAATATATGTCAAATAGGTCATATTTGATAGTTGTATTGTTCAAATCTTCTATCCCTACTAAACTATTTTGCCTGTTTATTCTGTCAGGTGTTGAAAAAGTATGCTCAAGTATCCCATTATAACTGGATTTATCTCTCTCTTTCCATTTACATGTTATATTTTGAAGCTTTGTTATTAGGTTCATATAGAGTTTTATTTCCAGATGAACTGAACCCCTTTGTAATAATGAAATGTCCTTCCGTATCTCCAGTTTTTGGGGGGTTAGTAATGTATGGCATATGTTTCTATCCTTGTACTGTCTACCTTCCAATGCCCTTATATTTAAGCTGTTTCTCTTAAAAAGACCACATAGTAAGATTTTTGCACTTAAGTATTTACCCAAGAGAAATGAAAGCACATGTCTACACACAGATTTGTACACACTTGTTCCTAGAATGTTTATTTGTAATAGCCAAAAACTAAAAACATGTCCATCAACATGGATAAATTGTGGTACAGCCACACAATAGAACCCTATCTATATATATAAAATGCTAATATGCAAATAGATGGACTGGTAGAACAACTGGTCGCTATGACGTGAGTTGACCACCAGGAGGCGCACATGGAACATGGTGGGTATCGGCAGCAGAGCGCGGAGCATGGCGGGCATTGGCTGTGGTGGGATGGTAGAGCAGATGAGAGGTGGCGCCAGACCAAGGTGGGGCACTGGTCGCTGTCATCAGAGCAAGCCTCTGATGGTTACTGAAAATTCTTTGCTCCCACGTACCGCTCACAACTGCTGCCAGCGCCAGCCCCGCTCACACCTGCTGCCGCCAGAGCCGCCACTCACACCCGCTGCTGGCACTGTCAGCAGGTGCAAGTAGCAGCTGCTGGCCCCAATCATCCCTCAGGGCTTCTCCACCACCCCCTGCTCCTGAGGGGCGATAGGGGCTGGCAGCCGCCTCTCACACCTGCTGCTGGTGACGGCCCTACTCGCACCTGCTGCCAGCGCCGGAGCTGCTGCTTACACCCACTGCTGACGCCCATTGCCAGTCCCAATCGCTCAGCGCCATCAGCAGGTGCAAGTGGTGGCTGCCAGCTCCAATCACCCCTGAGGGCTTCTCCACCTCCCCATGCTCCTTAGGGGCGATTGGGGCCGGCAGCTGCTGCTCACACCTGCCAATGACACCGGGAGCAAGACTGCCGGCAGACAGGGGTCCGAGGTCCACGGTGGGAGGGGCCGGGCAGTGGCGTGGAGGGTGGGCTGAGACCCGCCCCTGTACCCACCACAGCCTCGCAGCCCATAGTTCCTTTCAAGATTCACGAATTTGTGCACTGGGCCTCTAGTCCTATCTAATAAAGAGGGAATATGCTAATTGACCATCACGCCCTCACAAAGATGGCGGCACCCACAGCCAATAAGGAGGGAATATGCTAATTGACTGTCACACCCTCAAAGATGGCGGCGCCCACAGTCCCCTCAGCCCCCCAGCCGCCCAGGGCCAGACTGAGATGCAGGCAAGCCTCAGATGGCGGCTGCCCAGCCACCCAGGGCCAGCCCGAGGTGCAGGCAAGCCTTGGATGGCAGCTGCCCAGCCACCCAGGGCCGGGCGAGGCTTGCGCTGCTGGCAGTGGCAGCAGTAGACATGTGATGGGGGCGTCACCTTCCACTGATCGCCGGGTCGCCTCCCACCCCTGAGGGCTCCCAAACTGTGAGAGGGGGACGGCTGGGCTGAGGGACTCCCCCTCGAGTGCATGAATTTTCATGCACCGGGCTTCTAGTACAGCAATAAAAAGGAATACATGTATCCACACAACTTTCACACAAATTTTCACAGCAGCATTATTCATAATAGTCAAAAAGTAGAACAATCCTAAATGTCCATCAAGTGATGAATAGATGAAAAATTTTGTGATATATCCATACAATGAAATATGTGGCAATAAAAAAGAATGTAGTGATTCATGCTAAAGTATGGATGAACCTTGGAAACATTACATTAAATGAAAAAAGGCAGACATTAAAGGCCACATATTGTATGATCCTAGTTATACAAAATATCTAGAATGAGCAAATCTATAGACAGAGACAGAGTGGGGTTGCCAGCAGCTGAGATGATAGGGGAATAGGGATTAAATAGTGGAGATGGCTGCACAACATTGTGAGTATACTAAAAACTACTGTGTACACTTTAAAATACTAAACTTTATGGTAGGTGAATTGTATCTGAATTTAATTCATATTTTGAAAAAGTCAACTACAATGAGACAATTTTGAGTGTTTTATTAAGCATAATAATGTGCACAATGTATTGCTATGTGTGATACTGGGGAGCAGAGGAGGGGTTTCCTTCAGCCCAGCCTGCACCCTCTCTAATCGGGGACCCCTTGGGGGATGTCTGACCGCCGGTTTAGGACTGATCCCTGTGGCAGTCAATGACTGCAGGACTGACTTCCGGTGTTCAGTCGAGCCTTTGGTCATTATGGACCCTGAGTTTTTATATATTAGGATAAAGTAAGTAAATCCCTTCTTTCTCCATGGAGTTCATAACACAGTGTATAGATAAGAACATATCATTTCCAGAAATGACATAGTTCTCTGACAGATTTCTAGAAACTACATCTACCACTCACAGAAACCACATAGCAAAGAAACATCAAGAATGTATATAGTTACAAGAGCCTAGAAATCTTTTCTCCCTTACCTCCATGGCTTCCTGAGCAATCTCTGGCATGTGTGACTGAGGGACCAGTTGGACAAGCCCTGTAATTAATTCTGCTGTACTGCCTTGGGTTTCAGGCCCCTGTTTTCTTGGATTCTGCAAGGAAAAAAAGAAATTTTCAATAAAAATAATTATTTGACAGTAGCTAAATAGAGGAGGGAATGCAGAGTGACTACTAATGGGTATCAGGTTTCTTCAGGGGGTGATGAAAATGTTCTAGAATTAGATAGTGTAATAGCTGCACAACCTTGTATATACTAAACACCAGTGAATTGTACAATTTTAAATGGTGACTTTTATGGTATTGAATTATATCTCAATAAAAATAACTGTGGGATTTTTTAATAAATCAAAACTGCTTTTGTTAAGGAGTTTCTTACTCTACATTTATGCTTGTTCATTAATGTAAATAATGCCCAACAAAAAAAAATCCTAATTGAAAGAAAACAAACTAGGTATGAGCTTTTCATAAGAAATCGTATCAGTAATATAATTTTTTTTAGCAACACTACAATGACTAAATCATATATCTCTGGTTCTAAACTGGTTTAGATCTTATAAATGATTGTGGTCAAAGGCAAAGAACATGCATGTTGGGTGAGGGCTGCACAAATATCCTGTGCAGCCCTCTTGTCCAGTACAGAGGAGCTACCCAAATCCATACAGGGCTAGAATTCACACCTCCAGACACCCATACCTCAGTCTCTTTCACTGTGGGAAATCACTGTGCACTACAAAAAGCCAAATGGAGGTGTATATAAATGCAAATGTCTACCTACTTAAAGAGACTAAAAAGCTTCCTAAAACTTGGAATCATCTAGTTACACTTCAAGAATATATGGTTCACTAAAGTGAGGCCAATTCATCTTGTGCCCATATTTGTATTTTGCTAACCATAGATTCTTTCCCCTCATAATGATTAAGGTAAGCCCTCACCCTAGTATATCTATAATTCAAAATTGTTAGCCTATTTTCTAAAATTATATTCATTTGTTAACCCAATAACATTTATATTCAGTTGTTAATAACCTGATACCGAAGACATGACAAGTAAAAATTGTGTGTTTCCTACCCTCCTGGAGCATGTAGTCTGGTGAAAAAGAAAAACATCAATAAAATAATCAGACCAATAAGTGTTAGACTGCAAATGAGATAAGAACTATGAAGATACATGCTATGATCACCTGTAACAGGGAAATGTGACAAAGTCAGAGAGGCTTCCTGAGGGCAGAAATGACAGTTCAGAATTAGCAGGAATTACTATGTGAAGAAGAAAGAGAAGCATATAGTATGCAAAGGGGCCAGCAAGTATAAGGGCAGATATGAAGGAATGTGGTAAGATGGAAGAAAAGCAGGTCACTGTGACTAGAGAAAAAGAAAAGTAGATACAAAAAAATATGCTAGAAGTGGCAGGTGGGAGTCAGATTTTACATAACCTTGCAGATCTACTTTGAGTTTGGTCTTTATTCCACGAGCAATTTCAAGTAAAAGTTTTAAGCTGGGCAGGGAGCATTTGCTTTTTAAAGAGATCACCATAAATTTACTGAAGAAAAATGATTGGGGGGGGGGGTAGGAGATGATGCAAGCTGAGTAATTAGGAGGCTTGAAAAAATGAGAATAGAGATGGTAGATATGGAAGACAATAAAATTGTATTACTTTAAAAATAGCATGATTAAGATCATTTAAAAGTTATTCCTATACTTCACCTATTTACAAAGATTTAGAATTTTTATATGTAAAATATAAAATAATCAATGAATAACTATTTTAACTTACCTTTGGTTACTCTGAGAAAAGTTGTTTAACCACTAGATGGCAGCAAAGAACATAATTTCAATTTTAAATGGTTCTTTTGTGCTTGCTAAATTTCAAATTTGGAACATAGCAAGTTTTGTTTAAATTCTTATTCTTTTAACAATAAAATATTTTAAAATGAAATATTTAACACATACGGCACCAATGACTTTGGTGCCTTCTTTGATCCGGAATTATAGCCATGCAGAATAGTACTAATATATATTTGACATGCATGATAAAATAACTTGTGCTATATAACAAAAGGATAAGGAAGAGTATTTCATTACTTTATTTATAGAGTCTCACTGATAGTCTTTATGAAAAATTTCTTTGCCAAAGTTCTAGCAATTTATTCTATTAGACTCCCAAATATGGATGGGCTTTTCAATAAGTTCAAAATGTCACTAATCCTTTGAGGAATTCTGTCTCCCTCTCTGCTCTTGTTTCTCTCCAGAAAATAATACTCACATATATACCCTTTTCTTTTTTAAAATTCAGGGTGTTCCACAGAACTCTTGAAACTATGGATATCAAGTAATAAACTCCCATAATATAGTAATTTGAAAAATATGCCATCAAAATAAAACATACCTTAGCACTTATAAGGCCTACTGTAGAGCAGAGCAGTAAGAACTCTTTCTGGATGCTAATCTCCAGAAATGGGAGAAACACCACAGAAGTTAAACATGTTATCCTATGTACTTCACAATGTATTACTGTTACAATTGGGACATTAATAATATTAATGTCAACTATTCTATTAGTAGTAGTAACAGCTAACATTTGTGCTTATTATGCATTTATTATGCATTGTTTCTAAAACATAACATGTTCGATCTCAATCTTCTTAATCTCTCTAAAGTAGGAAGTATCATAGCATTTCACATTAGAAAACTAAAGCACTGAGAGGTTAAGTCACCCAAATCACATAGCTAATCTGTCTCCAGAGCCCATGCTTTTAATCACTTCATATAACTATCACTCATTTACATCTGCTAGTTCCTAATTATGTTGTGTGCCAGACTGATACTCTCTGGAAACTAACACCATCTGAGGCTGTAAGAGTAGAGTTATGACAGTAATTGGGTGCTAACCACACCCATTTTCATCTCTTCCTTCCAATACAGAATTGGTAGGCAAAGCCAGTGATAATAGAAGGCTGACAGGAAGAAAGGACAGAAAAGCTAAATGGTTTGGCAGTAGCAATCCTATCCTATATAATAAAAGGCTAATATGCAAATTGTCCCCTCAAGAGTTCAACTGATTGGGGAGTTCGACAGCCCGCTATGACGTGCACTGATCACCAGGGGGCAGCACAGAACAAAGGAAAGCCCTGGCTGACAGCCAGCAGCCGGGGGAAGGAAGGCCCCAGCCAGCCCTGATCACAGGCCAGGCCTAGGGTCCCTACACATGCATGAATTTCGTAAACTGGGCCTCTAGTTAGATATTTAAAAAACCAACCAGCCCAGCCAGCGTGGCTCAGTGGTTGAGCATCGATCTATGAATCAAAAGGTCACAGTTTGGCCCTAACCAGTTTGGCTCAGTGGATACAGCATCAGCCTGCAGACTCGAGGGTCCCAGGTTCAAATCCGGTCAGGGGCATGTACCTTGGTTGCGGACACATCCCCCAGTAGGGGGTGTGCAGGAGACAGCTGATTGATGTTTCTCTCTCATAGATGTTCCTAACTCTCTCTCCCTCTCCCTTCCTCTCTGTAAAAAAACAATAAAATATATATATTTTTAAAAAAGGTCACAGTTTGATTCCTGGTCAAGGCACATGCCCAGGTTGTGGGCTTGATCCCCAATGTGGGACGTGCAGGAGGCAGCTGATCAATAATTCTCATCATTGATGTTTCTATCTCTCTCTCCCTCTCCTTTCCTCTCTGAAATAAAATTTCAAAACACAAAACCGTATAGCTGTAAAAAGCACTCTTATTTATGGTTTGCTTCATTACCTTCATCCCCATCCCAGGATGCCTGAATAACATATAATCTGGTAACAGGGTAAGGACAGAAGAGCTTACCAAAGTATATTAGTTAACGAAAAGGAAAATAAAGAAAAGTAAAACATCTGATCTAATTATATTAGTATTCTCTATAAGTTCATTTTCTTAGTGATGTCTTCATGATCAGAACGAAGCAGTAAGTGATCTTTAGCTAATAATTATATTCAAGGTCTTGGCATTTCAGTTAAACCAAACTAGGTTACTGTAATAATTACAAGGTGTTTCATAAAAATACTTACACAAAGCAAGAGCTTTGGATCTGCATGAATTAGTTTCACCATGGACAAGAGAAGATACTTATAACTTCTTGTCTCCAGGTCTGTAGGTTTTTCTTTAAATTTAAGGCTTGTTACTTTTTCTTTAAATGTAAGACTCTAAAAATAAAAACATGACATCATCCTGTAAGAATCAGATATTGCTCGAGATGATAGCTATCCAACTTTTTAAATTAAATTATTAAAAAAGCTTTGAAAAAAATTAAGATATCTTAAACCATCAAATTGTGGTATTAGTAGAAACATTCAATGGTAAGTAAGGTTAATGATACTCAGCTTTAAAAAAACCAAATTACAATTATTTTTGCAACATTTTCATTATTCTTATATAATCTACCTAATAAAAGTTAAGAGAAAATATATTAAAATACTAATAGCTTTAGTAGCAGGTTGACTCCTTTGTAAAAAAACAATTTCCAAAATATTAAAAAAAAAATTAGGGATAAAATATTTAGTCTATACCTTTCCAAATACTTTAAGCAATGCATGTAATAAACATTTATCCTACACCAGTGGTCGGCAGACTCATTAGTCAACAGAGCCAAATATCAACAGTACGACGATTAAAATTTCTTTTGAGAGCCATATTTTTTAAACTTAAACTTCTTCTAACGCCACTTCTTCAAAATAGACTCGCCCAGGCTGAAAAACGACTTCTGAGCATGGAGCACGAAGTTTCAATCACACTCTACGTGCGCGCCTGCACGTGATATTTTGTGGAAGAGCCACACTCAAGGGGCCAAAGAGCTGCATATGGCTCGCGAGCCGCATTTTGCCGACCACTGTCCTACACAGATAAACACAAATATTTCATAGAATCTTTAACATTATCAACTGTAAAATGCATCATTTATGTACGAGAAATGAAAAATCACTGTCAACTGTCAGATATGAGACAAATAAGATGCACTCTCAATTTCAGAGATGTTAAAAACTAAAAGTAAGTGTTTCTTAGAATTGATGAGCTATGCTATATAGGCAACCTCTGTATTTAATAGTTTAACTGAAGTTTGCTTTTTCCTTCAATGGCATTCCATCTCTCTCAAATTACGGAATATATGTATTTTGTCAGGAGAACAATGATAAAACAGAGAAAGAACTCTTTGAGAAAGATTAATTCATGGAAAATGTCTTTCAAGTACTATTAAACTATTATTTACTTAGTACAGAGATACTATGGTGGATCCTGTGCTGGTACGGTAATTATAGATGATATTCAACCGAAAATACAACAATTATATTCTGGATCCAATACTACCTTTCTCTCTATTCTTATCAAACATTTCCCCTTTTCCTTTAAAAGGACACAGAAATATATGGTTTGACATGTATGCCTTTATGTAAACACATATACAAATAGATGGACATCCAGCATCTATGCACCTGTAATAAAAATGACCAAGTAGCCCTAGATGGTTTGTTCAGTGGTTAGAGCGTCGGCCTGCAGACTGAAGGGCTTCGGGTTCAATTCTGGTCAAGGGTGTGTACCTTGGTTGCAGGCTTGATCCCTGGCCCTGGTCAGGGCGTGGGGGAGGCAACCAGTCAATGTCTCTCACTCACACCAATGTTTTTCTCTCTGTGTCTCCACCCCTCCTTTCCACTCTCTCTAAAAATCAGTGGAAAAAAAAATAACCTCAGGTGAAAATTAACAACAACAAAAAATGTCCAAGTAAAAAGGCTGCCTTTCAAAAGTAAAAAAATGGAGATACATATCTATAATACACAGTAACTATCCTCAATGTTTAAGTATGAGTGATCCTCTGTTATTATGCCCAAGAATACTGAAGGTTTTTGGTCTTCAGAGGAAAAAAGAACTACACATTAATGCTTAAGAATGTCACTACACAGAAGAAATAGCGAAATTCACAAATACTGTTGGTTTTCTGTATTTATAATCCAACTGCAAATGCCTTACCAAATGTATTTAATAAATTGTTTCTACTGTTTGTTCCCATTAAACTATTTTTTCATTCAAAGTTAACACCTTAGATCAAGGTGAAACTTTCACTGAACAAATTTATTTACTAAGATGTAACTAAGTATAACTGCTCTTCCCTGATGCAGCCATTACACAGGTACACAGATCAGAGAACAATGAACAGACATAAGAATTATCTCTTAATAAGTAATCCTTTCCAAAAAGTAAATAATAGCTTAATTATGTTATCTCTTAATCTCAGGTATCGGCATATAAATTTTGTTACAGCATGACTGCCCTAATCTATAATAATAAAAGCATAATATGCTAATTAGACTGGACGTCCTTCCGCACGACCTTCCGGACGAAGCCGGGGCTGCGCGGGAAGCCCGGGTCCTGAGTGCCAGAGGGAAGCCAGTGCCGGCAGCCAGGGGAAGGAAGGCCTACTCTTGTAAGAATTTCATGCATTGAGCCTCTAATATGAGATATAAGACTTGAAAAATTCAGAGAAATGTTTCAATTTAAACAACTTTAACTAATGACCATTAGTGGGTTACATAACAAGGAACAACTTGCTAAAGAAGAAATATCTTTCTTAACTAGAAGTGTAAGAAACAAAATCCATTCATTAATTTTTTTCATTGATCTTCCACGCTGCAGATTAATTAGTAGGAATCCAAGTTGGTATATATGCTTTAGCCAAAGAAGAGATGCAATCATGCACAGGAAAAAAATTTATGAATCAGAGTATTCAGGTGTCTATTAAGAATCCAAACCATTTGTTAACTTATTTAAGACCATGACTAAATTACAGGTATGTAAGAAGCATTTGCTGAGCCATGATCTTCTTTAAGAAGCAAAATGTGTAGCCCTAACCGGTTTGGCTCAGTGGATAGAGCGTCGGCCTGCGGACTGAAGGGTCCCAGGTTCGATTCCGGTCAAGGGCATGTACCTTGGTTGTGGACACATCCCCGGTGGGGAGTGTGCAGGAGGCAGCTGATCGATGTTTCTCTCTCATCGATGTTTCTGACTTTCTGTCCCTCTCCCTTCCTCTCTGTAAAAAATCAATAAAATATGTTTTTTTTAAAAATGTGTAGAAAATATACATATTTGTGAAAATTCATACATCTATTATTAACAGGCTATCTTAGTTTTAAAACAGTAAATGGTTGTCCGGCCAGCATGGCTCAGTGGTTGAGCATGGACCTATGAACCAGGAGGTCACAGTCGATTTCCAGTCAGGGCACATGCCTGGGTTGCAGGCTCAATTCCCAGTATGGAGGTAGCTGATCAATGATTCTCTTTCATCCTTTATGTTTTCCTCTCCCTCTCTCTTGCTCTCTCCCTCTACCTTTCCCTCTCCCTTTCTCCCTTCATCTCTAAAATCAATAAAAATATATTTAAAAAAACAGTAAAAGGTAAGTGCTAAGACAAATATTTCAAATTTTAACAAATACTAAAGTACACAATGGAGAAGTTATGACTCAATATTCATATGAAAAAGGCTAAAGTGTTTAAATGAATGAAAGTTCAATCTAAGATAATAATACAAATTTACACTGTTTAGTAGAAACATGGTATGAGATACAGCAGGTTAACAGATTTCATCAATTATTACACCACATCTGGAACAATAAAATCAGATCTTAACATGTTATTTTAATTGGGGGTGGGGTGGGAGTATTAGGTTGAATTATTTCCAGAAGAGAAAAAAAAAACTGATGGAAAAACATTTTGAAAACAGCTCAAGTAAGAAATTCATTCACACATCTAACAAATATGCACTAAATGTCTACTATGAGCCAGATACTATCTAGGGGCCAAATACAACTCTTGCTTTCATCAAGCTAACACACCATGAGGAAAGATAGCTGAAGAACCCGGTAGACACTGGACTAAATGTTGACTATGCACTAACCATGTCACTATTTATCATTCATTTAATAATATTTGTGTCTCTGTTTCCATAGCTGTAAAACTAGGTCAAACAAAACACACACATGCTTTTAAAGAAAGCTGAAATAACAAAATCCCTTCCAATGGTAAAATGATCCTCCTATCTAATAAAGAGGGAATATGCTAATTGATCCTCACACCATCGCAAAAACGGTGGTGCCCACAGCCAATAAGGCAGGAATATGCTAATTGATTGTCACGCCCTCAAAGATGGTGGCGCCCACAGCCAATAAGGTGGGAATATGTTAATTGACTGCCACGCCCTCAAAGATGGTGGCGCCCACAGCCAATAAGGAGGGAATATGTTAATTGACTACCACGCCCTCAAAGATGGTGGCGCCCAGTTCCCTCACCCCCACCGGGATGGCAGGCGTGCAGCAAGGCCAGGCCCGCCTGCCTCCGGAGTCCCCCAGTCCCCTCAGCCCCCCAGCCACCCAGGGCTGGCCCAAGGCGCAGGCAAGCCTCGGAAGGCAGCTGCCCAGCCGCCCAGCCGCCCAGGACCGGCCCAAGGTGCAGGCAAGCCTCAGATGGTGGCTGCCCAGCCGCCCAGGGCCGCCCAAGGCTCAGGTAACCAGGGCTGGCCGAGGCTTGCGCCACCAGCAGTGGCAGCAGCAGAGGTGTGATGGGGTGTCACCTTCCCCTGATCACCAGGTCACCTCCTGCCCCTGAGGGCTCCTGGACTATGAGAGGGGGCAGGCCAGGCTGAGGGACCCTCCCTCCAGTGCATGAATTTTCAAGCACTGGGCCTCTAGTATAAAAATAAGAAGCTTTAGGAGTACAGGAGTTAGTTCTACAAAGCTTCAAAAACAGAGAAAGTGGATCAGTGGTGGCTGGGAGTGATAGGGACATGAGTCTACCCTGGTTGAAGAAAAATTTTCACATAGTTAGCTCTTTCCAACAAGAAATGTATCTATCTCCAATACACTAGTAGAGGGCAGTTGTAAAGCCTAGACACAAATATTATTTTACCGTTTTACAAACTAAACTCCTTGATTGCTACTTCTGCAGCAAGCTAAAGGCTCAGGTTTATCAAAGCCAGAATTCATCTGAGGCAATGTAAATGAGGACAACCCACTGAACATACCATGTTAATACAGTGGTTTTCAACTGGAGCCATTTGTCCCCCAGAGAATATCTGGAAATGTCTGGAGATACTTTTGGTTTTCATGACTGGCGGGGCAAGGGGTGAGGTGCTATTAGCATCCTTATCACACAGGACAGTCCCTACAACAAAGAGTTATCCATTCCAAATGTCAATAGTGCTAAGCTTAAGAAATCCAGATGTAATGTATTCTCTCTAACATTTATTATATATTAGAGGCCCAGTGCACGAAATTCGTACACGGGGGGATGTGTACCTCAATGCAGCCTGCACCCTCTCCAATCTGGGACCCCTCGAGGGATGTCCGACTGCCCTTTTAGACCCGATCCTACCGAAAAAATAAAATTCCTTCCAATGGTAAAATGATCCTCCTATCTAATAAAGAGGGAATATGCTAATTGATCCTCACACCGTCGCAAAAATGGTGACACCCACAGCCAATAAGGAAGGAATATGCTAATTTACTGCCATGTCCTCAAAGATGGCGGCGCCCACAGCCAATAAGGAGGGAATATGCTAATTGACTGCCACACCCTCAAAGATGGCAGTGCCCAGTTCCCTACTGGGATCGGGCCTAAAAATGCAGTCGGACATCCCTCTCACAATCCAGGACTGCTGGCTCCCAACTGCTCGCCTGCCTGCCTTCCTGATTGCCCCTAACCACTTCTGCCTGCCAGCCTGATCACCCCCTAACCACTCCCCTGCCAGCCTGATTAATGCCTAACTGCTCCCCTGCCAGCCTGTTTGCCCCTAACTGCCCTCCCCTGAAGGCCTGGTCACCCCTAACTGCCCTCCCCTGCAGGCCTGGTCACCCCTAACTGCCCTCTCCTGCAGGCCTGGTCCCCCCCAATTGCTCTCCCCTGCAGGCCTGGGTCCCCCACAACTGCCCTTCCCTGCAGGCCCGGTCGCCCACAACTTCCCTCCTCTGCCAGCCTGGTCACCCCTAACTGCCCTCCCCTGCAGGCTTGATCACCCCCAACTGCCCTCCCTTGCAGGCCTGGTCCCTCCCAACTGCCCTCCCCTGTTGACCATCTTGTGGTGGCCATCTTGTGGTGGCCATCTTGTGTCCACATTGGGGCAGCCATCTTGTGTGTTGGAGTGATGGTCAATTTGCACATTACTCTATTAGGTAGGAGGATAGAGGCCGGGTGCACGGGTGGGGGCCAGCTGGTTTGCCCTGAAGGGTGTCCCGGATCAGGGTGGGGGTTCCCTTGGGGCGTGGGGCGGCCTGGGAGAAGGGCCTGTGGTGGTTTGCAGGCCGGCCACGCCCCCTGGCGACCCAAGCAGAGGCCCTGGTATCTGGGATTTATTTATCTTCTATAATTGAAACTCTGTAGCCTTGAGCGGAGGCCTGGGCCTGCCAGGGTGTGCAGAAAGCTTGGCTTCCTCCATTGCCAGGGAAACCCAAGCCTCCTGCTCGCTTTGTGGCCACAGCCATCTTGGTTAGGTTATTTTGCATACTCGCTCCTGACCGGCTGGTGGGCGTGGCTTGTGGGTGTAGCGGAGGTATGGTCAATTTGCATATTACTCTTTTATTAGATAGGATAAGATAGGATATTCACCTGTGGTTCCAGACTTTGTGACACCTATAGTGAACTCTTCATTATAAGTTTTCAAGCAAAAGCTACAAGATTGGCATCACAGGAGGGTAAATGCTTTGTCCGTTTAATTCATCACACTTCCCTGGAATTAACACTGTGCCTGGAAGTTAGTGGGAGCTCAATACTCCCCTATCTGTTGTCTGACTATTCTTACCAGGTTTAAGAGAGGTAAGATTCACCTTAAGGATCATCCAAATTCTAAAATGTTCTTATTATAAAAAATTATTTCACATCAAATTTGCTAGTTATTTTCCCTGGCAAAAATATCAGCCAGAAATCTGTCCTTTAGCCATTATTTGAAATATATATACATTCAAAATTTTATACATATATAAATATGTAACTATAAGCAGCTTAAGAATAATTCTTAATTTTGAAAATCAAATGAATACTGATAATTTTAAAAATCAAATGAATACAAATAATTTCAGAGAATAACTAATAGATAAAAACTAAATTCTTATCACAGGTGTCCTTGGACCAAAATAATCTAGTATGGATTTAAGAAACAATCATCAATAGTATACTATGCAGCTCCTAGAATCAGCTGACAAGTAGAGTTAAAAAGTAAAAATAACTTCTAAATGTAGGAAACATTTTCAGATTACCAATAAAATTTTGTCTTTGTTCAAAAGAGTAATTTAGTTTCATTTTCTTTCAATCCTCATACAAAAAAAAATTACAAAAAGGAGATAAACAGGATATTGAAGTTAAACTGGAAGTGAGTATTAACTTTCCACCAATTTCTATTATTGGAGGCCAAAATAGGCAGAAAACTATGAACAAAAAGTCAAATAAAGTTATAATTTCCCAGAAGATATCTGAAATAAGTAAATAAACAATTTTTAATCAATTAACTGCAAATCATTTTCTAAAAATTTTTAAAATAATGTCTATCTAGTTAAATAACATTTAAGTAGCAATTATTGATGTTTACCTTATACTCGAATGAAATGTCAATTTCTTAAAAAATTAAGTACTTGGCATTACAGAAAGTTAACTAAAAATAACTTTGCATTTTATATAATAAAAAAAATCCCTGGCTCAGTTGCTCAGGTGGTTGGAGCATCGTCACGTACACCAAAAAGTTGTGGGTTCGATTCCTGGTCAGGGGATATATGTGGGTTACATGTTATATCCCAGTCAGGGAGCTTACTAGAGGCAAGCAATCAATATTTCTCCATTGATGTTTCTCTTTCTCTCCTTCCCTCCCTCCTTCCATTTCTCTCTCTAAAAAATCAATAGAAACATATCCTCAGGTGAGAATCACTGTCATGCTCTTTTGGTTATAATTTTGTAGCTAAATAATCCCAAAACATATGGCATAGCAAATTTCTCTATCTGAACATCTAAAATAAACAATCCTCTGCAACAATTACTGACAACTGGATAAGAGTGAACTACAACTATATAACACCAAAATATTTTATGGACTAAGGGAACTTGGAAAAAGAGAAGCATGCCAGGGAAGAAGCTGTTTAAATTATCTTCTGAGTGTGAAGTGGATAATTTCCCAGATAAAACCAATAGGTAAAAACATGCTACATTTTCTATCTGAAATGACATGATGTGACTATGATGGTAACTAAGCACAGAAAAGTCAAAGAAACCAAGGACTTTTCTGAGGTAGTTACAATGGGTCATACTTACAGCCACAGAAGCCCACTGCCATGCAAAACAGTGACTGGTTGGCATCTGATCATGTGAGCGACAGCAGCCAATAAGAATAGAAAATAAGAAGCAGAAGACAAAGCACCACCAATCAATGTCAAGAGTTGACATGTATAATACTCTTGCTATATATAAATAGCAGTATATGACTTCTACAATCCTATAACTAATTGTCTGTTTAAATGGGGTCCCCATGAGATTTAAAATTCCATATCAAGAGTACTAATTTGTTTTTATTAAGTTTAAACACAAACTTCAATATCAAAGTACCTATCATTTTTTTAAAAAATCTCAAAGCACGTTTTCTGAATTATATTTATTTTAAATAAAATTTTTAAATTTTAGTTCTTATTTCCTATGTATAATATTCAGCACCCAATGGTAAACTGTGCATTAGCAGGAACATTCACTCTAACCCAGAAGTCAGCATCCCTAGTCATCCCCCAAAAGATGGGGAACTAATAAAAATATTTTGATTCATAAGGAAAAATTAAAGAAAAAAGAAACTAAAAAAGTGGCATTAAGATTTTTAATTTTGTGAGAAAAATTCTCTAAAACAAAATAAGTTCAACTCACTGAAATAGTGGAAAACCAACCTCATAAACTAGTATTGCAACAATATTGCAGTATACAACATATTACAATACTTATACAAAAGGAGGGACACATTTGATTTTCTAAAATAATCGAAACAGCAGGAATGGGATAAAGACATTGAAAATGCACTAGGAAGAAGGTGGGATTCAAAATTCATGATTAATCTTACCGGTGCCATTCGTATTGCTGGGTGTGCTCCACAGCCTTGCACTGCTTTATGAAGTGTTTCACCAAACATATTTCGAAGTTCAACTGAGTGACAATATACAGCATCAATCTTTGGCCACCAATCCAATGCAGACTGGACAAAAATAGAGACCATAAGAAAAGGAAAGTACAAGTTTGCACTGAGTTATATGCTCTGGTTATTACTGTAGTTTATGTTTTATCCTTTTGTGAGAAACTTTCTAAGACCATGCAAACACACACCACAATTTCCAATATCTTCAAATAGACTTTCAACAATAAAGAATTTAAATAAAATAATAAATAAATAATAAGATGGAAAAATATTTCAAATAGTATCTTTAATTTGAACCATACATCTTTTAAGAAATATAATAAGAAACATAAGACAAATTGTCTGCTTTATGAGCATGAGGATATAGACTGTCTCTTCTCACTGATAAGTTAGTGAATTTGAAAAACAGAGAGCCTTAGAGAGCTAATTCTGTACCCAATCTTCTTTTATAAGTTTAATGCTTTACACATTTTAGTAAATTATGCATATAAAGTATATATTCTCCTGGGTAATAATATGATTATTAAAGCTCTAAGAGAGATTAGTGGTTCAACACAATGTTGAAGGAATATGTGGAAAACAATCACTTATATGCCTACAAACAACAATGATAATTACAACATGAAATTAGTAAATGAGATAAAGCTATTAGTAAACCCATAAGCTTAAACTGATATGCAATGATGACACAATACATGAAAAGACTAATGATCACCACAAAGACAAATTTATTATAGCTAAATATTTTTAAAAAGCAATTATTTTATGTAAATGTGTTTATATTTTGGTTTAACAAGTTTAGCTTTGATTCCCATTTTTAATGCCTATTTTATTTGAAAGTGTATCTTGAAGTTTTATGTTAAAAATAATTAGTTACTATATTATGAAAAATGACAATTATGAAAATCAGTAAAACTATACTGTTTGGCCCAGCCAGTGTGGCTCTGTGGTTGAGCATCGACCCATGAACCAAGATGTCACCGGCACATGGCTGGGTTGTAGGCACGATCCCCCAGTAGGGGACGTGCAAAAGGCAGCCAATTGAGGATGTTTCATTTATGTTTCTATTTCTCTATCCTTCTCCCTCTCTCTAAAAATCAATAAAAAAACACATTTTAAAAAAACTATAAAGTTTGTCTATCAGTTAACACAAAAATGACTAGATGAATTTTCACTACAAATGGAGAATATGCAAGGAATGGGATGACTTAAAATATAAGCTTCCACCCTCGCCATTGTGGCTCAGTTGGTTGGAGCAGTGTCCCATATTCTGAAAGGTTACAGGTTTGATTCCTGATGAGGGCACATACCCAGGTTACAGGTTCTGTCCCTGGTCCGGGTGCCAATGAAGGCAACCAATCAATGTTCTTTCCCACATCAATGTTTCTCTCTCTCTCTCTCTCTCTCTCTCTCTCTCTCTCTCTCTCTCTCTTTCTCTTTTTCCCTCCCCCTCTCTAAAATATGTGTATATGTGTGTGTGCACTTCCAATTTATAATATTCCTGCTATAGAAAACACCTGAAAGAACAACTGAAATTTGTTGGTAATGGAGATTTAATAGCTTCACATCCTATTCACAGGCTCCTTCTTATTCCAAACTAAGCTAGTTAAATTCTCAACATTTAATTTTTTCATCCATAATTCTCAGAATATTTTCAGTAGCATCAAGTTATATTACTTTAACCCAAAACTTTGAACTACAAACTCTATTTACTAGATAGTAAATTATACATCCATAATTTGAATATGAACTACAGTGAGGAAGGGAGGGACTCAAAAGCTGTGAGGGGAAAAATACATTTGGGGGGCTAATATGGTTGTTTCTGCTTTTCCTTCAACTCTTAGTTTATTTAAGCTAATTCCTAACAAATGATCAACTTTTATTTTGGTTATATAATGAATCCTTTAAACTTTGCTCAGTTTGGCCATTTGACTTGTCCAAACAATCACTACAGCATGATTTCCACACATTTACTAATACTACAGCTTATATTCATCAGCTTAAAATAGAAAAGGCTGAATAATCACAAAATGCATTGAGATCAGGGTCTTCCTCCCTCTACTGACCCCACAATATCTTGTCAGAAACTGATTAAAGAGATATGCAAGCCAAGTGTACAATTCAACAAAACATCATCTGTATACTGCATCATGCACCCACTGCCCAAAGCAAAGTCTCTTTCCATTCCCATTTATCCTCCTTTGCCCTCTTCCACCTCCCTCCACCTCTGTCCCTTTCCCTCTGGCTATCACCATACTATTGTCTGTGTCTATGTGAGAAATAAACACACACACACACACACACACACACACACACACACACACACACATATACTTTAATCCCTTCACCTTCTTTCACCCAGCTCCCAAATCCTCTCCCCTGACAGCTGTCAGTTTAGTCTGTTCCATATATCCATGCTTCTGTTCTAGTTTGTTAAATTATTTTGTTGATTAGATTCCCCACATATAAGTGAGTTCATATGGCATTTGTCTTTGGCTTATTTCATTTAACATAATATTCTCCAGGTCCATTTAAGCTATTGCAAAAGGTAAGATTTCCTTATTTTATGTGGCCAAGTAGTATTCCATTGTGTAAATGCACCACAGCTGTTTCATCCACTCATCTACTGATGGGCACTTGGGCTGTTTCCAAATCTTGGCTATTATAAATAACTAGAGGCCCGGTGCACAAAATTCGTTCATGGGGGGGGGGGGTCCCCTCAGCCCAGACTGCACCCACCAGGATCGGGCCTAAACAGGCAGTCGGACATCCCTCTCACAATCCAGGACTGCTGGCTCCCAACTGCTCGCCTGCCTGCCTTCCTGATTTTCCCTAACCGCTTCTGCCTGCCAGCCTGACTGATGTCTAACTGCTCCCCTGCCAGCCTGTTTGCCCCAACTTCCCTCCTCTGCCGGCCTGGTCACCCCTAACTGCCCTCCCCTGCAGGCTTGATTGCCCCCAACTGCCCTCCTTTGCAGGCCTGGTCACCCCTAACTGCCCTCCCCTGCTGGCCTGATCTCCCACAACTGCCCTCCCTTGCAGGCCTGGTCCCTCCCAACTGCCCTCCCCTGCTGGCAATCTTGTGGTGGCCATCTTGTGTCCACATGGGGGCAGAATCTTTGACCACATGGGAGCAGCCATCTTGTGTGTTGGAGTGAATCTGCATATTACTCTTTTATTAGATAGGATAGAGGCCTGGTGCACGGGTGGGGGCCAGCTGGTTTGCCCTGAAGGGTGTTCTGGATCAGGGTGGGGGTTCCCTTGGGGTGTGGGGCGGCCTGGGTGAGGGGCCTGTGGTGGTTTCAGGCTGGACATGCCCCCCGGCAACCCAAGCGGAGGCCCTGGTATCTGGGATTTATTTATCTTCTACAATTGAAACTTTGTGACCTGGAGCAGAGCCAAGCCTTCTGCTCCCTCCGTGGGGGCAGCCATTTCTGTTGGGATTTATTTATCTTCTATAATTGAAAATTTGTAGCCTTAAGCAGAGGCCTGGGCCGTCCAGGGTGTGGGGAAAGCTTGGCTTCCTCTATCGCCAGGGAAACCCAAGCCACCCTCCTGCTCTCTCCATGGCCGCAGCCATCTCGGTTGGGGTTAATTTGCATACTCACTCCTGATTGGCTAGCGGGCGTGGCTTGTGGTGTAGCGGAGTGATGATTAATTTGCATATTACTCTTTTATTAGATAGGATGCTGCAATGAACCTAGGGGTGCATATATTATTTTGAATTAGTGTCATTTAGGTACCTGCTGAAGTTGCATCATACTACCAGGTGCACCCCATAAAACAACTTGATTTTAACTTAAGATTTGGTGATTTTCATAACTGCTGCTTTTCATAATTTATAAATTCATTTATCTTACACTAAAAGTTAAAGATATACTTTCAAATAAAATAGGCACTAAAAACTAGGCATCATGTAGTTGCTAAAAATTTTTGTGTTTTGAGCAGTTATTAAATGTGTTCTTTCTGAATCTAAGTCAATCAAAGTAGATAATCTTTTTTTCTTGAAAACACTAAGTTAATTGCCAAACAAATGGCATTACTTTTACAGTCTGATCAAACTATGTGCAATTCTCCAAGAGAGAATTTAAATAAATTTTCAAATACCTTAGAAATAATTTCTTCAACCTCTCAAACCTCTCATTCTCAATATGTGAATTAACCATAGAAAACTACAAGTTACCACATGAAAAAAAAAACAATACTAAGTACTACACCAGCTATAGCATGTTCCACTGATGACTAAGACATTTGGTTCATATATGTGTATATTGGCCTTTAATCTCCCAATTATAACAACATATATAAATTAGCCTAATGGAAGCCTATAAAGAGTAAGAATTTAACATAGGTCTTGTAACTACAATTCATCTCTTATGATATGCCATAATAAAAAAGGTGACAGTACTATGAGTACTGCTGATGAACGCTTATATTATAATAAAACTCAAATAGTGAGTAGACTTTCAGATTTCTAAAGAAGAAACAGTGGATATTTTTTATCTAAACACAGTACTTATGAACTGAGTATATGAGTATGTTTCACGAAAGCAAAAACAAAACTATAAATACCAACACTACTTCTGAATAAACTCTCAAAAACATCAGCAAAACTTTTATCTTATTTGAGAAAGTGGTAGTTATTTTTTTTAGTCTATGAATTGGCTAAAGCACTATGGAAGAAGAAAACTTATGAGGTGTATTGAACCAAGAATCACTTAAAAGGAAATCTTACACTATGAATAAATTTAAGATTAGGAGTCCAAATGTCTAAGAAAAATTTCATGCAATTTCAAGATAAAGTATTTTCATAATAACTGCCTTTGATAAGATTATATAATAATCAATTCCATAAATTTACCTATTTACTTTATAAACAGTCCTTTTCAGTCAGAAAGTACTTCACATTCAGTATCTATTAGCCTCAAACCAAAGGGAGGAAAAAGCCCAACAACAAACAATTTATCAAATAGTCTATAATTATAAAGTATCATTATCAAAGGTATAACTTTAAAAGATACTTTACAGACTCAAATTTATATTCCTTTTCAAACTATTAATCTAAAGCTTACGATGCTTAATATTTTAAAACTTAGTCAATATAGATTTTTCTTTATAAAAATAGATTTTACATTGATGTGACTTCTGATACAGACACACTCCACCTTCACACATGCAAGTACTCGTCAGAGTAGAGGATGCACGACCACTTCACCGTATACACTGAGGCATGCATGAAGTACCACTCCAGGCATGCTTTAAACCCACAAAGAGCAGCTCAGCCACTTACAGCAGTGCCAAGTCCATGCTTGAAAGTGCTCTATATAGTCAATTGTAGACAAAAATATTTTACAATTAAAGTAACTAGCCACAAAGTATCAAAAAAGTATATACTTGTGTTTATTAAATACAAGTTTTAAGCATTTATGTAAAACCGTACACTCTAATAAATGGAATGTTTTTAGTATTATGAGCCAAAGGGGGGAAAATGTAATAATATTTTATTTCTGAATTACACATAAACTTGAGGGGGGAGATCATCTTTTTTTTTTTTTTTTTAATGGCCTTAAAAGTAAACCTTGAGGATACAATGTACTGTCTCATTACACTGATGAAAGAAAAAATGTTAAGTTTTTAATACAAACATACCTTATCTACAATCAGATTCATGAAACTTTCCCTTTGGAACAAATTATATTTAATGTTACTTCTACCTATAAGTGTAATTTAACTCACTGATACTCAACTGAGGGAGGTGTTATTGTCTCAGGCAATTTTAGTTATTCATAATTTCTGGGTGCAGGGAGAGGGAAGTGTCACAAATATGGCAGGATGCTAAACGTCCTGCAACACACAAGCGGCCCTACACAACAAAGAATTATTCTGCCCAAAATGCTACTAGCACCCCATTGAGAAAAATTAAATGTGTCACTAAATAGCTTTACTAGTAATTTTTTTGCCTTCAAAAAATGGATAAAAGAAAATATGGGCAGACTTTTCTGTAATTCAACACATCTAAGGCAAATAAAGATGGGGAGGTATTTTAACTCACCATAGACACACTCTTGAAATGTAATTTGATGATAAAGAAGACAAATATATCTAAATTATCAATTATTAAAGTCCCTTTTAGGGCAGAAAATGGGAAAAAGTTAACCAATTCATATAAGTGTAAACACATATAAATGGATAAAAGTGGAGCTATGATAAATAACACCTGAAAACTCTCAAAAGATGATTGTTCATAATTAGAAGAACAGAATTTTTTAAATCAATGGTTCAAATTTGATAAGGTTTCACTATCTTTCTATTGAATGTACTCATATCAGAGTTGAAGGTTTTACAAGTATGTTTTAATGAGTTTGCTTATTTTGTCTGATATGGCTTTGTAACATGTGAATACCTCTATTTAAGTACGTTAATATTTCATTTGTTTAAGGAAGACTAAAAAGTACAATTAAATATGATGTCACCATTTTTCAAACGTGCCATACTGGGCTACAACATAAGTAACTACTACTTTTAACTTAAATGGTAAGGTGACAAGTCAGAACATATCAAATGCTGGGAAGAAAATCTTAAGTTATATTTTCTGTGGCACTTTCTCAAGGATATTGGATCCAAATTAAAGGTTTTAGGTTTAATCTTTCCAAAGGATACTATTAACTCCACCTTCCTCAATAAGGGACCTCAGGTCAAGACTGATTATGAAAAATATAATTGTATGTAAGTTTACTAAATATTAATAACCACCTATGATAAATCTTTCTATATATCTAAATTCAGAACCTTCTGTAAATGAAGAATATCTTTCTTAAAAAGAAATAAAAATAAAAATTTAAGTAACTTAGCAATACCTTTTGGACTTACATTGGTGATGATTCGATGGAGGGAATTTACCAGCACATAGTGAAATGTAGAAGGGGAATTCTGAGCCAGGCAGATCTATAGAGGGCAGAAAAAAATAGGAGATTATTTCTGTGAAAAAAAATATTCAGTAACACAAATGAGAACAAAAGGAAAAACAAAACAAACAAAAAGTTTTTAAAAATAGAATAAGTTTTTAAGGTCTTGAAATTAATACTGATATATAATATTGAGCAATACCAGTATGGGTGTAACCTATTCATCTTTCTAGTCTTTTCACATTTATAAAGGATCAATAGCATCAGTGAATATAACTGGATAAAAACCAATGCTCTCACCTTAAAGTGTTGGTTGTTGTGAGGGCTTATACGAAAGCAAGAAACAAGGCAGTCAATCATTAGATCCACATCTGCAGGCTGGCTGCCTCTCGAGAATGGTTTGCTTGGATTAAAGAGCAGGTTCTACGAAAATCCCAATAGAAAACAAAAGCCTTTAAATAATCATGCAGTCTTTCTCTTACTAGCATTTAATAATACCAATACATCATCCACATAGATGGCAGTAGCATTCAGTTGTCAGAAGAAGCACAAAGCACTAATATGGTGGTTCATCAGTCTGATAAAATTCTTACTATACCATATATAATCCCTTTCAGGTCCTAATATATTATTTTAAAACCAAGTCAGAATATTTACACTAATTTAAGAAAACTGATTAATTACGTGTTTTCTTCATATTCAACACCACTTTATTTAGCCTGAGGAACAAGTAACAACAAAAGCAGATCCTATGAACTCATTATCAAAGAAGACTCAGAACTTTAGTGTTAGCAATGATCTTTGACAATTTAGTTTAATACTTATACTTGGAGTTTACTTCCCATTTAATTTTTTTTTAAGTTTACAGTAAAGAAATAATAAGGATGTTACCTTAAGATCGACCACCATAGACTGAACTAGTAGGAAAATGACGGAGTTATCTTCCCAATTGATGTAGGTACTTGCTTTACACAGTTTGACACAGGCAATTGCAGCACTTTCAGTCAGCTGCCTGCTTCCTCCATGGCCAGCAAGTGCTTTACGTAAACTGTCCAGAAACAACTTCTACAGAATTCAAATACAGCAAAAAGATAATACATGAAGTTTCTCAGATTTCAGATTTATCTAATAAAGTAGCAAATTATCAGCCTCTAAAAACTGTACTCTAAAAATACATAATTGATATCCATGGGTTTCAATTTCTCAATGAAAGGAGTTGTCTTTTAAATATTTCTTGAAGCCAAAAAAATAGAATCTGCTCTTCACATTCTTTGTTGAATTAATAAAGAAACATAAGAAACAGTCCTTCCCAAACAAGGTAATTCACTGCTCAACCTTAATTCAGCTGATCATATTCTTTTTTACATTATCCTTAATTCCTAAATATTAATTTGTCTTGGTTATGGTCTATATAAAACTGTTCATTTTTACCTAAAACTCCAGGCTATATTTAACCTTCAGTCTTCTAACTAAGGATATACCCTAAGGCTGACTTATTGCTCTAAATTCTGTTCCTCACAAGAAGTTATCCCTTCTTGTGATCTCAAGCTCTCTTTGCACTAACAAAATTCTCCCTTTGGATTTTCTCCTAAATTAAACTTACAAGTATTCTTAAATATAACATGTCAAAAGCTAGTAACTAAACAACCGAATATACATCCTTCTCAAGTACACATGAACAATGTCCAGGATAGACCACATGTTAGACAACTAAACAAGTCTTAATAAATTTTAAAAGACTGATATCATATAAAATATCTTTTCTGATCACAATGAAATGAAACCAGAAACCTCAACAGCAGCCCAGCTGGTTGAGCACTAACTCATACAACAGTCAGGGGACATGCCCAGATTGCAGGCTTAATCCCTGGTGGGGGCGTGCAGGAGACAGTTGATCAATGTTTCTCACATCAATGTTTCTCTCTCTCTCCCTTCCTAAAAATCAATAAAAACATATTTTTTAAAAAAGAAAGAAAGAAATGGTCCCCTGAAATATCATCTTTACAGAATGCTAAGCCTGAAGTAATACACCCCTTGAGTAAAATAAACTGCTTCACATCTGGACATATGGAAATAATTTTGCCCTCCTCACCTTATTCATGTTGTTTTCATCAACCACATCCCTGGATATATCCTGGATTATTTCTGGACACAAGATAAGAAGAATGATTTGTAGTGGCCAAACTGCTGCTTTACGTTTGGTGCTTTCAGCAAAACCATCCACCAAGTCAAAAAGCTTTTCTGCACACTCTATGTAAAAAATGTAAATAGTAAATGATTTTATTAGATGAGAAGAAAGTCTCTGACATTATCCAAAAATCCAAAGGCCACATGTTTAGAATATAAACTTGGAAGTTCACTTAAACAATTAAACAATTCATTCAGGTAACTAGACAAGCAATGTTCTAATGTCCATGTATTAGAAGAGCTATCTTGATCCATCCTAGAACAATCCACATTTTAGAATGGCCAAGCTTGTGTTTAGTCTCAATGTGCAGGGTCTCATGTGAAGTCTGATATACCCAAGGAAGAAGGACTAGACAGCTTCAAGAATCTGTATTCTCTGCCTTGCAGTTGGGTCTGCAGAATTCTAGGTAAGGATACTACTACTTTATACACATCTCCCTAACTACAAAATAAAGTCTCAGAGCACAAATACAGTGCTTCTCTACAATGAAGAGCCATCAAATATCCCATCCACAACTCTAATGAAAGATCAGAGCTTCATTTCAAATGTCTTTATCTATTTGCTTAAGGAAAAGAAAAAGGGTTGAGGATAATTTAGAAATATAAGAGAAAAATATTTTCTATTTTACATCAGTTGATAAGATATAAAAGCACAAAAAATAACTTTGAAATTGATAGGTTTCTACTTCATAAGTAAGAGTTTAAAAGACAAAAAACCAATCTTATCCTTACCAGCCATATCTGTCTGTGGAATCTGGTATAGCTTTGTAAATTCATCTGGATAATTTTCTACCCAGTTCCAAAATGCCTGCAAATAATAAAACATGTTTTTACATAAAAGCAAGGATATTTTCTTAACATAATAAATAAAATGTCACACAGCTTCAATTACATCACAAACTACTAATATCCTTCATAAGAATATTGCAATGCACCTTCCTAAAAATTAATGTAAAATGATTATTCATGCCATGACTTTTTAATTCAAAATCATAAAGACAGCAACATTTATAGCTAAAAGTTAACAAAATTGTAATGCCAAAGAAGTTATGACTTACTTTTTCCAGGCTATTTATAACAGCTAACTGTGCAACCTTCTTTAGGGCTTTAAATTTAAATGCTGTTTCTGGGGGGAAAAAAGTTTTAAAAATTAACTCTAGATTACTTAGTAAAAACAAATACAGTTCAGAGCTACTTAAATATATTAAGTCACTGGTTATTTAAACATTTTCCAAATAAAAACTTTGTTCCACTATTATTTGTAAGCAATGTAAAAACAAAGACAATTAATAAAAACCAAAAACTCACTGGCTATGTCCACTAAAAACAAAACTCAACACAAAGTATACATGGCCGGTCACAATGTGGGGCAGCCAGGGGTGAAGCACCTAACTCACTGCAAACAAGTGAGTTTGACTCACCAGAGGAAGAGCCTACTGAAGATGAACAGACTCCAATTCAGATATCATGGCCACCCCTGTCACAAGTGAATTGTTCTCAGTTTCTTGGTTCATGTGTTCTTCCAAGTTGTAAATTTAAAAATATTAGAATATCCAAAAAGATACTGAAGAGCTATGGTCTACAAGACATATTGTTTTCTGCACTAGAAGGGAACTATCAAAATATAGAATCCCAAACCTCTTGGACCTCTACCAGCACTATGGAATAATCACTCAGCATCAACCAATCCCAGTTGGAAGGACTCCTGACATGGCCAGCTGCTGTGAAATAATGGAGGGCTTTAAAATCTCCCTTAAAAATAAAATTCTTAATACACTGTTAGAGAGGAGTTGGGAGATCTTGTCTTGTAGCCATCCTCTTGTCTCCTACTATACCTGTCTGACAGTATTACCACAGCAAGCCATAGAGAGCCTGAGAGACCTATGAGAATCTGGAGCAATACAGACCATAAAGCGATATAATTATCTTCACAAGTTCCAGGACAAACTAGCTATACATCTATCATCAATAGATTCACTATCAAGGTCTATATCTAGGGGGGGAAAAAAGAATATTGAACAGTAAGTATAAATGACCATGCACCTTCTTAAAAATTAATGTAAAATTAAATTTAAAAGTTCTCTAACATAATTTGTATTGATGTTAAACTACTAATGTTATCAACTTGAGTGTAAATGTATATATGCAGATATTCATAAAGCTTTTATTGATAAAAAAGTAAATATGCTTTGAACTTCAAAGGTTGTTGTGTTTTTTCACTTTGTTTTGTTTGTAAAGTTACTTTTTAAAAAAAATATGAAACTTTTAAAAAAATGGTACACATAGTCATTGTAGAAAAATTTTTAAATACAAAAAATTCTAAGGGAAATTTTAAACATCACCCATGATTCTACCATTTGGAGACAATCACAGTTAACAGTTTGATGAATTTTCTTCCATTCACTTTCCTATTTACATATCAAGACAAATAAATATATTTACCATAACTGAGATCATGTAGGCTAGATATAATCTATTCTTTTCATTTCACATAGTATCCTAAATTTTTCCATGTCATTAAAAATTCTTTATACATATATTTGACGGCTCTATATACAATAGTACTATTACTTAACAGTTATAACATACCAGGTACTTTCAATCTAATATATTTAATTCTTTCAAAATCTTAATGCTTTCAGATATTACAGATGAGCAAACTGTCTCTGAGGTTACAGATCTAATAAATGATTACATTGGACTTCAAAGCCATGGTCTTTTCAATATGCTTTGATATCTTTCAGAATATCTAAGTCAATATATTAAGTCACCAGTTATTTAAACATTTTCCAATTGTTATATATTAAGATATGACCAATATCTCACTATCTTATCTAATAAAGAGGTAATATGCAAATTGACCATCACACCCTCACAAGATGGCTGCCTACAACCAGACCGGCAGAGGGGTTAGTGAGGGACGACCAAAAGACTGAACAAGCAGGCTGCATGGGGTGAACAGGCCAGCAGGGGGGTTAGTGAGGGACGACCAAACGACTGAACAAACAGGCTGCGTAGGGCAACTAGGCCTGCAAGGGGATTAGTGAGGGGTGACCAGGCTGGCGGGGGGGGCAGTTGGGGGCGACCAGGCCGGCAGGGGGAGCAGTTGGGGGCAACCAGGCTGGCGGGGGGTAGTGAGGGGCGACCAGGCAGGCAGCAGGTGAGCCATTAGGAGCCAGCAGTCCAGGATTGTGAGAGGGATGTCCGACTGCCAGTTTAGGCCCGATCCCTAAACCGGCAGTTGGACATCCCCTGAGGGGTTCTGGATTGGAGAGGGTGCAGGCTAGGCTGAGGGGACACCCCCCCATGCATGAATTTCCTGCACCGGGCCTCTAGTTATAAATAACACTAACAAATACTTTTAAATCCAAATTCTTCCTACATTACTGATTATTTCTTTAAGGTAAGTAAATGTCAATTTTTTTTCTGGCCTTGCAAATAACTTGCCCTCCACATCATTTTTAAAACGTATCTCTCCAATATTCTTTGCTCTTGCTCTCCTTTGATTTTCAAATGATGGCATTACATTTCACAGGGCTCTTGAGCCTTTTTGCCTTCCTATCTTCATCAATTTTTATCTTTTGACGTCTTAAATGCATTATACACAGTAGTCTATTCTCAATTCCAATGTGTAATCTTTTATTACTCCATTTCTACAAGTTTCTGACTGAACATCCTACTGATACTTCAAACTCAATAATCTAAAGCTGAATTTATCATTTCCTGACCACTTTCTTCTCTGCTACCCACCCTTCCTTCCCTTTCCTGCTTTAAGCAGTTTGCTCTATAATACTTAGTAATACTTCTCTTTAACTTCATAATCTAAATAAATCACCAAATGCTATGTGATGTATTCTATTCAAATGCTATATATTTTACTTCTTAAATACCGTACCAAATTGGTCCCCATACTACCCCATTCTATCCAGACCTCCACTACCCTCATTATTTTTCACTCACATTACTACACAAACTAGTCCCAGAATTTCATGTAATCTTCCATCAAACCATCCTGCAAATTTTAAGCAAAATGGTATATCTAAAATAAAATACTAATCCCACCTTAAAGCCTTTCATCACTTCCCATGGCCACTAAATTAAAGCCTCATAAGCCACAAGCACAGAAGTGTAGGAGTTAAGTACTTTGGTCCTAGAGATGGGCAGATGTGATTTGTATTTTTACCCTGCCACTAGCTCTATGACCTCTGAAATGTTACCTCCTAACACTCAGTTTCCTCAGCTATATAGAGGATGATAATACTACTACCAGCTTCCCAGGATTACTGTATGGACTGATGATAAAAAGCATGTAAACTACATAGCATGATGTGTGGCACATACTGAAAATGCAACAATTACTACATTTTTATTAATATGATCTGACCTACTCTTATATCTCCATATATTGCTCTTTTTCTCTTCACAACTCTTATCCACAAACAAATGTATATTTCTTCTCTTACTTTATGCTTATCCTATTTGAGTATGCCACATTACTTTGCAAATAATTTGATAATTACGTCTTTGTCTCATAAATCAGGCCATAAGTTCTGTAGGGACAGATTCACTATTTTATTAATCACTGTTAGCCCAACAATTAGCATGGTTTCTTCCACAGTTTCTCAACATATACTGTTGAACAGAATTTAAGACACATTATTTCTTTTACTATTCATATTACGGAAAGTTTCTATTCCTTTTACCCTTGTCATTTAGAGCTATTCTTTGCCGGCCATTTTAATATTGCCTTTATATATGTCATATTTATCAGCATAGAATCTAAATTTATGTTCATGGGGGAGCAGGATTCGATGGGAATAACTTACCACAATAAAAACAGTCATTTATCCACACAATTAGTTTCTTTTCACTTGGGCATAGAGAACCATCTCAATTAATTGTTACGGATTACACATTTCTAAGAAAACTGAGGTTTTAAACAAATACCTATTCATTAACAACCTGGACTAGATTTATTTCCAAAATGTCTCTGAACAGTTCAGAAAAATCATAAAACCCCGCTTATATTTCTTCAATTTTAAACATATAAGTCTCTAAATTTTATCATTCACTTCCTTCACTTCTCAATGTTTGATACTAAAATTTTGAAATTTCAACTATGAATTGAGTGGTGGTTCACTGTAATTTAAAATAATTGCTAAGCAATTGTCCATATCTTGATGTAATAGCTAAAATAATTCTTTTTTGCCTGATTGGCGTGGCTCAGTGGTTGAGTGTCAACGTATGAACCAGGAGGTCACAGTTTGATTCCCGGTTGGGGCACATGCCTGGGTTGCGGGCTCATCCCAGTGTAGGGCGTGCAGGAGGCAGCCAATCGATGATTCTCTCTCATCACTGATGTTTCTCTCTCTCTCCCTGTCTCCCTTCCTCTCTGAAATCAATAAGAATATATTTTAACATACATACATACATACATACATACATACATAAATTCATTTTCCCCTTTATTAATGTTACTGAAAAGTGATTTAATTGTTGCTTGGTTTTATAATGTTAATTACCTAAAATTATAAATTCTGAACAAGGGTAATAAAGATGGAACACAGCCTTATAATATTCATCCAAGTAAGTATAGCCTTTTCACATCTCTGATGAACTAGTTATTGAGTTTAAGCAAATGGTAAGAAAACTACACAACATATTTTGAAAACTACACTGCAGAACTATTGAGGTTTTCAAAGTTAATATAACTAAGTCTCCTTTTAGGTCAGACAGTAAAAACTATTAATAATTCCTTAATCAATATACAAAGTAAAATAAAAAGTGGTGTGAATCATAAGATTTCACATTTAAGTTACATAAAACTAAAAAATTTTTTTTTGTGAAATGAATTTAAGTATTTATACTCAATGTATATATGCCCACTAATAATGCCCACTGATTTATATCAACACTTCCCAACTTACCACAAAAATCCAATTCTTTCTAATAGTTTATTTCAATCAACATCATCATAAAAGCACTTTCCAAAGATTTAAAATAACAATCAAGAATTATAATATCCCCTCATGGGACTACTATTGACATGTTCTAAAAGGAAGTAAAACTAAACACTGAAAGCATAAGAGACTTTGTAAGTAAATAACAGAGCTGAAAACAGAAATGTTAGAAATGAGATTCCCAACTCAATTCCTCTTCTCATCGTAAGATCACAACCTTCTCGTTCCTTCAGCTTCTGAAATAAAACTTTGTTATCCTGCTAAACTATCTGCTTTAAGCTCTACAAAAGCTATACAGTAACTTCTGAAACCTATAGCTATCCTTAAGAGATAAAATTCTAAAAATATTAAATAAAAGCACCCTTATATACTCTTTATTAATAGCAAAAATTGTAAACAAATCTTTCCATTGCCAAGATTTAAGATATTAATTTTCTCTATTGTATGGTTTCCAAAGTTTCAAAAATTACTGAACCATAAGTATCATTATCCATTTCTCAGGGACATTTGCATTATAAAATCCACTTTCATGTTCTAGCTCAACACAACTAGTACATTCAAAATACTGATTTTTCATCCACAGTGATTAATCGCAGCTATATCAAACATTTAAACTTACCCTTCAGGAGTCGTTTTAATTTCGCACAATCCACATTGATATACTGTAACAATTCTATATCATGAACATCAACATTGTCTTCTGAACAAACCGTCAATTCCTGTAACCTGAAAGTAAAAGCCAAAAATAATTTATCAATTTAAGTCTTACGATAGTCAAAAATTCTGAATTCAACAGATTTTCTCACCCCAATGATGAGTTATAAGAGAAAATACAAATATAAGAAATCAGAGAATAAATATTTATGAAAATCTAAAGAAAGATAATTTAGGGGGTAGGATAAAAGAAACCATGATAATCCAGTAAAATTCACTATGTATATGTTTATCAAATGATACTTTAAATATGTACAATTTTTATTTTTTAAAAAATCATAACATACTGATAACTGTTGAAGCACAGTAGGAGATACGTGGGTATTTAAAATACTCTTCTCTCACTCTAGCTGGTTTGGCTCGTGGATGAGCATCAGCCCAGAAACTGAAGGGTCCCAGGTTCAATTCCTGGTCAGGGCACCCAAAAAAATAAAAACAAAATACACTTCTTTCTGCTATGTGTATTTTTAATTTCGTTCTTTAATAAAAAGTTTTTAAATTTCAAATTATAAGTAAAATATGAATAAATTTTTTTAATGTCTATTCAGAAGCATGAGTGGTACAGCAGTCCCCCCTTATCAGAGGTTTCACTTTCTGGGGTTTCAGTTAACCAAGGTCAACCATACTCCAAAAATATTAAATAAAAAATTCCAGAAATGAACAATTCATAAGTATTAAAGTGTATGATGTTCTGTGAAGCATGATGAAATCTCATGCTGTCGGTCCTGTCCCATCTGCTCTGTGCCATCTTTGAAAACTCTAGAAATTTTTTAGTCACCAGAGGCTTTGTTTTATAGGATTTTGTTGCATTTGCACATGTAAAAATAGACAACTTTTGTGTATTTCCTGAATCTAGTTCACTGTTTCCATAATAGAAGTATCTCCAGAATATGCCAGTTTCTTACCTTTCAGGGGACAGAGTGCTTGGGATCTATGAAATACATGTTTCAGACAACTGCATTTGCTATTTCATTTAGCTTGTGCCAGAAATAGAAGCTGATGATCACTCACCTAAAATACCATTCTGATGGTTTAATTTAGAGATATCTTATGACATTGCTGCATAGCAATAGGTGACTTAAAATATACAAGTATCCAGAATGGCAGTTCTTTCTAAAGATTCATTTTATATCTCACATATAATAGATGAATCAACATCACGAAAATTGGTTGTGTTGGACCATTCTACCTGTGTACAGATGCTTTTCTTTTAGAATTAACATTAGCTCGCTTTTGATATTCCTGATCTTTGCTTTTCTTGGAAGGAATATAAGCTACAGATCTTAAGATAACTTCTTTATTCTGTTGAAATATGCCATATGCTAGGGCTTATAGTACTCGCTTATGTAAAGGATTAGCGGCTTTTTCCACAGAATAGCTGTACAACTGCACTCGACCTAATTGCTTTTTTAATGGGAGGGCCCCTGTGGAATATCTAATTTGACATACCAACAGTAGCAAAGGCTCAATGACTTTAAAAGTCTATTAGATTTTTTTTTTTTTTTTACAAATCTGCTGGGGTTTTTTATGGCTTCTTATTCTTTTTAATAGTTTTAAATTTCTTCTTATATGTCTCCAATAATTTAAAACATTACTTTATATTCTAAGATTATTAAATGACCTCATATATTTGTATATGCCAACTCTTATAGTGAATTGTTAACTCTCTGTTTTGTAAACTTTGCAAATTCATCTCTAGTGCAGTATTTTCTTTGGAGATCTCTTAAAGCTTGGGGCTGTAGGAGTGTCCTAGTGATGGTTTTGTATTTGCTTTTGCCAGGGGCTCAGCTCTGGACATGTATTTTTTTTATAACTTCTCAGACCCAGATTGTGTGGGTAGTATAAATGTGGACCTCAAACTCATAAGGTAATGGCCCTGGGCAACTTTCCCCCCGACCCTAAGCTTAGAAAGAGCAAACAAACTTCTTGTGCTGGTAGTTCCTTTTCCCCTTCCTCCCTCCATTCCTTCCCCTCTTTCTCCTTCCCTACCTCTCTCTCTCCTTCTTTTCCTTCTTTCCTCCCTTCCTCTCACCCTCCCTTCATTTCTTGTTCTCTTGCTCCCTTTTTTGAAGGAGAGCATAGCTCTTTTTAGTCACGTTTTATACAAGACCCCAGTTCTACTCCCTGCATTATTAGGTTACAGGCTTTGTACCCAGTATCATTTGGATATTAGCCCCAAATCCCTGGGTTAAGGAGAGAATAAAAACCTAACCATCTTCACCCTTTTTTTGTTGCAAGGCCAGGTCATGCCTTCAAAACCATCTCTGGTTTTCATTTCGTCTTCATTTCTGGACTTGGTGGATGGGGTTGGTGGGTGGTATTTGTTTTACTTTATTACTATACTAGAGGTCCGGTGCACGAAATTCGTGCATGGGGGGGGGGGTGTCCCTCAGCCCGGCCTGCACCCTCGAAAATCTGGGACCCCTCGAAGGATGTCCTACTGCTGGTTTACAGGGATCGGGCCTAAACTGGCAGTCGGACATCCCTCTCACAATCCGGGACTGCTGGCTCCTAACCACTCACCTGCCTGCCTGCCTGCCTGATTGCCCCTAACCACTCTGCCTGCCAGCCTGGTGGCCCCCAACTGCTGTCCGCTGCCAGCCTGCTCACCCCCAAATGCCCCGCCAGCCTGATCCCCCCCAGATCACCCCCATGCCAGTGTGATCGCCCCTAATTGACCCCCCTGCTGGACTACTCACCCCCAACTGCTCCCCCTGCTGGCCTGCTCGCCCCTACCTTCTCTCCCCACTGGCCTGCTCGCCCCCAACTGCCCCCCTGCTGGCCTGCTCACTACAAACTGCCTCCCCCTGCTGTCCTGATCACCTCCAACTGACCCCCACTGATGGCCTGCTCACCCCCAACTGGCGCCCCTGCTGGTCTGCTTACCCCCAACGGCCCTGCGCCCCACCAACCTGATCACCCACAACTGCCCGCCCCTCTTGGCCTCTAACCACCACTACCTCAGCCCCGCCACCATGGTTTTGTCCAGAAGAACATCCGGAAGGTCTCCTGGAAGGTCTCCCAGTCTAATTAGCATATTACCCTTTTATTAATATAGATAGAGGCCTGGTTCATGGGTGGGGGCCAGCTGGTTTGCCCTGAAGGGTGGCCCGGATCAGGGTGGGGGTTCCCTTGGGGCATGGGCCAGCCTGGGCGAGGGGCCTGTGGTGGTTTGAAGGCCGGCCATGCCCCCATGAGGTGAGGGTCCCTGCTGGGGGGGGGGGGGGTTGTGGCCAGCTTGGGTGAAGGGCTGAGGGCTGTTTTCAAGCTGGCCACAGCCCCTTCAGGGTGGGGGGTCCCGCTGAGGTGCCTGGCCAGCCTCGGTGAGGCGCTGAGGGCCGTTTTCAGGCTGGCCACACCCCCTTCAGGGTGGGGGTCCCCACTGGGGTGCCTGGCCAGCCTGGGTGAGGGGCTGATGGCTGTTTGCAAGCTGGTCAAGCCCCCCAGTGGGGACCCTCAACCCATGGGGGTGTGGCCAGCCTGGGTGAGGGGCTGAGGGCTGTTTTCAGGCTGGCCACACCCCTTTCAGGGTGGGGGTCCCCACTGGGGTGCCTGGCCAGCCTGGGTGAGGGGCTGATGGCTGTTTGCAGGCTGGCTAAGCCCCCCAGAGGGGACCCTCACCCCATGGGAGTATGGCTATCCTGGATGAGGAGATGAGGGCTGTTTTCAGGCTGGCCACGCCCCCTGGCGATCCAGGCTCCCAGCCCCTCCTTTTTTTCTTTTTCTTTTTCTTTTTTTCAGCGCCTCCTTGAGCAGAGGCCAGGGCCGGTTGGAAGCAGGTATCTGGGATTTATTTATCTTTTATAATTGAAACTTTGTAACCTTGAGCAGAGGCCAGGGCCGGCCAGGAAGCTTGGCTTCCTCCATCGCCGAGGCAACCTAAACCTCCTACTCGCTCTAGCTCCATGGCTGCCACCATCTTTGTTGGGTTAATTTGCATACTCGCTCCTGATTGGCTGGTGGGCGTAGCAGAGTGATGGTCAATTTGCATGTTTCTCTTTTATTAGTGTAGATATTTTAAATACCATTCTGTTGTTGTTCAGTTTACCTGGCCTTTCTAGATATTGTAGTGACAGGTTTTTCTACTTCATTTCTTTTGCTCAAACTACTCTTTATTCGATTTATCTGCTTCAGAAATGATGTTTAAAATTCACAAAGTATCCCTTCCTATGAAAATAACTGACTATAAAAGGAGTTAAATTTTTCTTCCATTTTTCACAAACAACCACAAGAGCCAGCTTTTCAAATTTATTTAGTTGTGTTTCCTAAGGAGTCATATTCCATATTTCTAGGCTCTTTGCATCAGCTGTGGAATTTTTAGCATTTTAATCAGTAATGAGGACCTTCTGATTCCCAGTGTGATGAACTGCTCAGCTATTCTTACCCTGATGAGATGAAGAGCTTTAGTGTAAGTGCATAGAGTAATTTTAATGTTAGCTATACATCTATAGGCTAAAGCAATGAAAGGATTTGAGAAGGAAGAAGTGAGATTAATTTCATTTTCAACTAAGGTTTAGTGTGATGATTAATATCAGTTTTAAACTAAATGGTTACAATTTGAGTTAATATTATGAATAAGATCATGCAGTATTTGTGCTTCTTTACCATCTCTCTCTCTGCAGATATAAAAATTAGTAATTCCATTCTACTGCTTACACTTTTTATACTAATTGAAATAATGAGTATGCCTCATTAGAAAGCACAATTCAATAGATTAGCAATACCATCTTTTCAAAATCTGATGTCTGTAGTTGTTATTAAAAAAAGAAAACTTTAAACTCTTTTATTTAGACTTAAGTGAATTTTACATCAATCAGTGTACAAATCTATACTTTTGTTGTTTTAGAAACAAATCATGCTTGGATAGACAAAAAACACTGTATTCTTTTGATCATTTTCTACCTTCAATGTAAGATTACTTCATATAGTAAGGCTGGTCTAATAGTCACCTAAGCAAAGAAGGAGTTTTGTTTTGTTTTGTTTATTATTATTTTTGCACCTCCGATTCCGTAGGTGTTTGTTACCTTGCTGTTTCAACCAGTGTATGATTCCCCAGAATATGAAAATGTTATCACTCAAAAGATTTCATGAAGACATTGTATATTATATAAACACTAGAGGCCCAGTACACAAAATTCATGCACTGCAGGGGGGGTGGTCCCTCAGCCCAGCCTGCACCCACTCCAATCTGGGACCCATCGGGAGATGTCTGACTGCCAATTTAGGCCCGATCCCTCTCACAATCCGGGACTGCTGGCTCCCAACCGCTCGCCTGCCTGCCTGCCTGATTGCCCCTAACCACTTCTGCCTGCCAGCCTGATCACCCCCTAACCACTACCCTGCCAGCCTGATCAACACCTAACTGCTCCCCTGCTGGCCCAATCGCCCCAACTGTCCTCCCCTGCCGGCCCAATCGTCCCCAACTGCCCTTCCCTGCCAACCCGGCCCCCCCTCAACTGCCCTCCCCTGCAGGCCCAGTTGCCCCAAACTGCCCTCCCCTGCCAGCCCGGTTGCCCCCAACTGCCCTCCCCTGCAGGCCTGCTCCCCCTCAACTGCCCTCGCTCCCCTGCAGGCCCGGTTGCCCCCAACTGCCCTCCCCTGCTGGCCATCGTGTAGCCACATGGGGGTGGCCATCTTGTGCAAATGGTCAATTTGCATATTACCTCTTTATTATATAGGATTACCAAACATCATCAATTATACTGTACCATTAAATAACATTTTAAGTTTCTCTGTACTGGGAATTCTGTGAGCAGATAAAAGAATATTGTCTAGCATCGTGATTATAGAAATGCCAATTTTTATTTAAAAGACTGCAGGTTTTTGAAGTTAGCCAATTCCCCCAAAGTACCATGGTACAAATTCTCAATTATGATGCATGTTCTCATTCACACCCATTAGAAAACTACTGAAGAATAAATATCTCTGACTGATAAAAGTCCACTATTCACACAACATAGACATGTCAAAAGATACAGGTACCAATAAGCAAAGAGGATTGTTTTCTCTATTCAGTATTATTCTTTGATTCACTGAATCACTAAGTTATTCATGCTATACTTCCTACTGGGTCATAATTAAGGATCCATTCGACTCCACTTGCATAAGAAAGACAAATCATATGCATGAAAGCAAGTTCCAGAGTTACTAGCTACTGTCAATTATAATTCGATTCCATTTTGCACCATGTATACCAATTTCTCTATCTTCAGGATATAACAACTAATGATCACATGATGATTTTATCATACAATTTTAAAGCATAGCAATATATATTACAAAAGAAATGTCATCAAAATGTGGTTAAAACAGAAGTAGAGGGAAGTAGCGAACCTGGTATAATAACACTAATAGACTCTGACGCCAGCCCATCTTAGAAATTATGGGTCCTCCATTTTGGCAAACTGTCTTGATAACTTCTTTGAGTATTAGTTTGCTTACCTGTAAATTGGGGAGTTATCACATACATTTCAAAGATACTATGAGGCTAAAACAGCACTCTGCAAATGCTCAACAAATGGGAGTTTCTGCAGTTTGTAAACTTAAAACACAGACCACTTTCTGGAGGTTTCTACTTGACAATTATTCTCTTCCTTGTGCTTTTATATTTCTGGGATATTTTGGTTTGGGGAGTTGTTTATTTGTTTGTTTTATAACTTAGGCGTTTGTGATAAGTAGTAGAGCTATGAGATCATTAGAATTCTGAGTACTCGTCAATTATTCTATCAGATTGGTTAATTTCATTTAAAGAAATAATATGTTAAAAAGTCAAAAATTCATTCCTAGTGTTTAAAGGGGAAAAAAGCCTGGTCCTGGGTAACATTTTCTAAAATTTAGACTTGATTTTTTAACAGTACTCATATTTAATTATACACACCACTATCACAGTAATAAAAACTTCAACGAAATCAATAAGTAAAATTTCTACAAAAGCCAAGGTCAAACTCATTTCTGTCAACTTTTAATTTTTATACAGATGATAAGAAAAACTTCTAAAATGTGTACTACTTACAATAGTCCTATGTAGATTTACACACTAACCTGGTAGAAATGCGACTAAAGACTGCATTGAAGTTGTTGCAGCTGAGAGAAAATAAAACTCCAGAGGCAGAATTCCGAAGCTCAGCTGCATGTTGGTTTCCTTCACGACAGGTGTGAAGAAAATGGCAGATTTCTGGCAGCAACTGTTTGACCAGCATTGTTTCATCTAATCTCATTGTGTCCTTTGGTTGCTGAAATAGAAATAATCACAATTCTAAAACTTCCTTAAATTCACATGTAAATATTTTCTATTATGAACATTTTCAAATACACATGAGTTGAAATAGAATAACAAACACCCATATATACTCATCACCTAATTAGATTCAATAATTGTTAATATTTCATCATGCTTGCTATATATACAGTCAGTCTAATAAAAAGGATGGTTCCATCTTTCGCCTCTTTAATCACAATGAAAGTCCAGCCCCCATCCATCCATCTTCCTTAGCCCCCCACACCCACTCCTGCCTGTCCCGTTTATCAAATCCTCCGCCTCTTGGGAATCCCCAGTTTGTTGTGAGTTCTAAATAAACATTACTCATATTCCTTAGTGAGTGAATTGTGTCATCTGTCTCAACATCCAAATAATTTCCTAGATGGGCCATCACACCTGCCTTTGAGTAGATTGACCAAAACAGATAAATATTATTTATTGTTTTGGTTAATCCATTTCAAAGTTACAAACATAATACTTCAGCCCTGCATACTCCAGCATCTCTTAAAAATAAGAACATTCTCCAATATAACTTCAATCAATCATAACATCAATGGAAAATAAACAATTCCCCTGTATCAGCTAATACCCAATCTGTGCTCAAATTTCCCTAACAACCCCCCAAATGACTTTTCATTGCTTCAAAAGAGGTTCATAGATTGCAACATGATTGTGTTCCTTTAGTTTCTTTATTCTAAAACTATCTCCCTCCATATACATCATCTTTATTTTCTATAACACTGACATTTTTTTAAAAAAATAGCCCAGTTGCCTTAACAAATGTGACAATTTGTTATTCTAGTTACTGTATTTTCTGTAACGTGGAACCTAAGCCTAGGTCTGATATCATTCAGGTTAAATACTTTAGTACTTCACTACAGTTCAAATTACATCACATTAGGATTACATAATGCCAGGTGATTACACTGTAAATGACACCAAGTTTGATAACTTTGGTGTTAACACCAAAATCTCTACTTGGTAAAATAAATCTCTCCTTTACAATTAACAAATCAATCAATGGATAAGCTATCCTGCAGATATACTGTCCCACATCAATTTTCACCTAACAGCTTTAGTATCCATATATCAATGACAATTTTGATAATACCAACCAAGCATGATGACAGAACAAAAGTTTGTATAATTGTGTGCTATGCTCAATTATGTAATTACAATCCAAGTGCTTTCAGATTCAAATACACTGAAATATATGGATAGTAAATAAATACATATCCCAAAATATATAAAATTTGAGTTACAATGTCTATTTCTCATTTATAGGCTAACCAAACAATACAGATGTTGAAAATAACTCCAATTATATACAAATAAAAATTGTGTAAGTGGTCAATCTTTGGAATAATGGTCATAGATACAGGAACAAAAGTATTTAAGATTCCTCAAATTCTATAAAATCTTACTTATAAGATATTGGTAAGTATTTGTTCACTTTCACTAGATGTTTCAACTACTTATGAGGTAAACATGTACTTGTAGGCTCAGTTCATCTCAAACTTCCTCAACTTACTTTGATTTAAAAAAATGAAAATCAAGAGACAACCATAAAATCATTGATAGCAATCTAACACAATTGTTCAATAATGTAAAATGTATTATTTTTAATTATAAATTTATTTTTAAAATCTTACACATTTTCAATTAATTGTAGAGCAGAGCAAAATAAGATATATTTTGTGCATTATATTACTTTTACCATGCCCACTTATTAGAGTTTCAATTAGGCTATCTCCAAAGAGTACCAAATTAGCAGGCCAATAATATCATTCTCCAAAACACACTTACCATTAACTCTCAATTACAAACATTAATAGAGAAAAGCTGTAGAACTAAGAGAGACAATAAACCACCCTACTCAAACATGAGAGTGGCTAATACAACGGTATATACAATCAAAACAATAAGACCACTACAAAGAGTGATTCCAATTTTTAAAATTGTCCACCTCCACAAGGCCACCATCCTGTTTAATAGCCCTTTCATTTTATAAACTAGAGGCCTGGTGCACAAATTCATGAACAGGTGGGGTCCGGCAGGCCCCGCCATCAGGGCCAATCAGGCAGGGCCGGCAGGGGAAGGGGACGCAGGCAGTTGGTGGGCCGGCCCAGTCCCCCAATCGGGGTACAGGGGCGATCAGGGGCAGAGCTGGCGGGGGGGGGGGGGGCGCTGGCAGTTGGCCACCTGGCCCCACCCCCTGGTCAAACTCGTGGTTGAGGAGACAATTTGCATATTAGCCTTTTATTATATAGGATGAACAATAGCATATCATAAATTAACAAAAAATACCAAGCTAAAACAGAACTAGCTCACCCTCAATTTAAGTTGAAAACTTAAAAACACTCTCACATTTTTGGAATATGGCCAAAGGTCAATAAAAGAGGTTTTTGGGTTTTTTTAAATGAGAATTGTTCCTTAATTTTATTTATTTATTTTTTTATCCTCACCTGAGGATATTTTTCCATTCCATTTTTTTTAGAGAGAGTGGAAGAGAGAGGGAAAGACAGAGAGAAACATCAATGTGAGAGAAACACATTGATTGGGTGCCTCTTGCACGAGCCCTGACCAGGGCCTGGGCCAGGAAGGAGCCTGCAACCGAGAGGTACGTGCCCTTGACCGGAATTGAACCACAGGCCAATGCTCTATCCACTAAGCCAAACTGGCTAGGGCAATAAAAGAGTTTTAAAACATTATCCTTAGGGTTTTGTGGCCTATAATCTTAAATACTTCTCTTCCCTAAGGATACAGTGTGTGTGAATGCAATTATGTTTTCCAACACTCTACTGTATCCCTTCCCCAAACACTTCTGACTATCCCCTATCTTCTCAACCACACATAGCAAAGTCCCTTCCTTCTAGGTTTACTATAAAGAATAACTATAACATATGTGGAAGAGAAGCAATTCTGAATAAAAGCAAATGATGTGCCAAAGGAAGACAGGATATAAGAAATAAGTTAATTCCAATACATATTGAATAGCCAGATCTTTAAAATGGAAGTATTAAATTTATTTATTTATATTAATTTCTACCATGTTCCAGGAAGAATTAAGGCTACTAAAGTATAGAAATACTTTGTTTTATACAACAGAAACATTCTTTTTTTTTTTTTTTTTTTTTAATATATTTTATTGATTTTGTACAGAGAGGAAGGGAGAGGGATAGAGAGCTAGAAACATCGATGAGAGAGAAACATCGATCAGCTGCCTCCTGCACACCTCCCACTGGGGATGTGCCCGCAACCAAGGTACATGCCCTTGACCGGAATCGAACCCGGGACCCTTCAGTCCGCAGGCCGACGCTCTATCCACTGAGCCAAACCGGTTTCGGCAACAGAAACATTCTTGAAAAAATTCCAATTAAGTCATGGTTGAAATACACTGAGATAACTATTTAGAGGAAACCTGAGAAAGAATTGTCTTGTACTCAACTAATCCTCCATGTATCTCTATTTTATATGTTCATATATATATATATATATATATATATAGAGAGAGAGAGAGAGAGAGAGAGAGAGAGAGAGAGAGGGAGCGCTAATATGCAAATTGTCTGGGGCACCGTAACGTCACGACTGCTCAGGAGGAGGCTGCGTGCACAGGTGGGCAGGAGGGGACTGTGTGCACAGTGAGGCAAGTCACTCGCTCATTGGCTAAGCTCCCCATATGCCACTCGCAGTGTTTTTGGTTACTTGGGTAATAAGAATCCAAGAAGGTGATCAAGGGTTTTTCCACCTCATTCCTGGAGGAAAAAAACAAAGATCAGCTGCTGGAGAAGCTAAGAAATGTCATATCCTGCCCTAGCCAGTTTGCCTCAATGGATAGAGGCTTGGCCTGCCAACCGCAGGGTCTGGGTTCGATTCTGGTCAAGGACATGTACCTAGGTTGCAGGCTCTTCCCTGGCTGGGGCCCAGGTCACAGCTAATGCAAGAGGCAACCAATTGAAGTGTCCCTCTCACATTGATGTTTCTCTCTGTCTTTCCCTCTCTCTTCTATGCTCTCTAAAAATAAAAATCAATGGAAAAATATCCTCAGGTGAGGATAAAAAAAAAAAAAAAAGCAAGAAAGAAATGTCATAACCTATGAAAAAGACATCTTGAAAATGCCTAAAGAAAGTTGTCATTTTTCTGTGGTGAAGGGACTGGAGTCCATGTTGATGAAAACAACTTGGCAGCTGCGGCGGCCGGCAGTGGCAGCAGCAGCAGGGTGATGGGGGCGGTACCTTCTCCTGATCAGCCTGGTCGCCTCCTGCAGAGGGAGGCCATACTGCAATTTAGGCCTGCTCCCCACGGGAAGTGGCCCTAAGCCATCAGTAGGACATCCCCTGAGGGCTCCTGGATTGGAGGGTGCAGGTCGGGCTGAGGGCCCCCCCCATAAACGATTTTCATGCACCGGGCCTCTAGTTTATAAATAACAAGTGTTCTTCAGGTAGGATTTATCATAATAGTTTCAATTTTTTAAGCTCATTTTTATATAGATTTAAAAAAACATTAAAATCAGATTCATACAGGAGAAACAAGACTACTCTTGGTCTTTTGCATCACATCCTTTCAAAACTAAACAATGTTATAGGCCTAACAATATCTGAAAAACTAATTAAATCAAATAGTGGCTTTTTTTTTCATAAAATGTTTTCTTTAAAACCCGAGATATATGTGGCTCAAGTTTAATACTTTATAAGTAATCTTAATATTTATTTAATTTATAAAAGATGAGAAAATGTCCAGCCAGTGTGGCTCAGAGGTTGAGTGTTGACCTATGAACCAGGAGGTCAGGGTTCGATTCCCTATCAGGGCACATGCCCAGATTGCAGGCTCGACCCCAGTGGGGGCATGCAGGAGGCAGCTGATCAATGATTCTCTCATCATTGATGTTTCTATCTCTATCTCTCTCTCCCTTCCTCTCTGAAATCAATAAAATTATATTTTTTAAAAAGATGAGAAAATGATTTTATCTTGAAAATTTGTTTATGCCGCCTAGTCAGCTGTTTTAAAAATTCATATGCATGCCAAAACCGGTTTGGCTCAGTGGATAGAGCGTCGGCCTGTGGACTGAAGGGTCCCAGGTTCGATTCCGGTCAAGGGCACGTAACTTCGTTGCGGGCACATCCCCAGTAGGGGGTGTGCAGGAGGCAGCTGATCGATGTTTCTCTCTCATCGATGTTTCTAACTCTCTATCCCTCTTCCTTCCTCTCTGTAAAAAAGCAATAAAATATATTTAAAAAAAAAAAAAAAAAATTCATATGCATGTCTTAGACAAAAAGCCCATTTGAATCCAAAAAGTTCTCCTTGTCAACACCTATACTTTGGTACATCAGATTAACTCAAAATTAAATTCACAAAACCTGCCTACTGAAGAACAGATTTACTTACCCCAGCAAGACATTTTTCCAGTGTATCCAATATAATCAACTGAGAGAGATATAAATTTTTTTCAGCAGCTTCTCCAAATATTCTCTAAGAGAAAAGATATTCAGAACACTAAAAGTTGGTTATTACTCTCCACTACAAATCAGCACACAACTGAAAAGTCAGAGGCTAAGGATCACGGAAATCCAAAGTCTTCCATTTTATCTCCCAAATTATACTATATTTAAATCTATTATTTCTAATTTTATCCTAATGCTCACACAAAATGAATTATCAAGCAAACAAAACTGCTGGTATTTATTACAGTCTGCCATTAGCCTTGTAACAGTAAAAGAAGATACACTGGTTTATATACTTTAAAAATATATGGGATTTAGATACACACCCTGATCTTTAACAGAATCTTGAGTGGAGCATTTAACCACACTTTGATGACACAAAATAATTAAGGTCTAAATTCTTAAAGCAAAAAAAGACTACAACACCAATTACAAATAATTTTAAGCATTCACTATTCTTAAATTGAATACTATACTATTTACCAATAACTAAATGAATCTCAATATCATAATATTGGTTTGTTTTTTGTTTTTAAAAGAAAGTTTCTAGTATTAAAATATTTTCAATCTAAATGGGAGCATGGCCACTTATTAATAAGTAAAATCCTATCACTGTGCCCCACACACTGCAACAGAAGAGCTCCACAAAATCTTAAATAAATTTCTGTAAATCACTTTACATATTTATTAAAAGCCCTGCGTTTTTTCAAAAAATATTTTCTTCCATAGAGAAAGGCAAATGATTTTCCACACCTCCAGTTTATCAATTTTGTAATCAGTATTGTCTAATCAGCTTTTTTTAAAACACACACACACACACACACATACAACGCACCCCAAAGATGATGTGACTATAAAAATGTGACTAATTTTCACAATCTACAACCGGAAGTCATTTTCAGAGTTCAAAACAAACAATACAAATCATGGTTGTAAGTGCTAAAGACAATTAGAGCAATTACAATTTAGTCAAGAAATATCTGAATCAGTTGATTTTAATTGAATATGAAGGAAATTTTAGTTAGGAATTGACAGAATGGAAGGAATCACCTGAGACAGGAGAAATATGTTCAAAGGCACAGAGAGAGAGAACAGTTGGAGTACCCTGAAGTCTATGGAATGTAAACAGATTTTATAAAATGGGGGCAAAAGAAGCTTTTGGAGTAATTTGAGGATATTGGTATTTGGGAGCACTTCAAAAATGGGTTCTCTACCTACTGCAGAATCTGTCACAAGCTCCAGGATGAAGAAAATAAAATAACATTTTCATAAAAACAATCTTATATTTTAGGACTATAAGGTCATTTTTTTCTTTTAATCCTCACCAGAGGATATTTTTTCCATTTATTTTTAGAGAGAGTGGAAGGAAGGGGGAGAGATACAGAGAGAGAAACATCAACGTAAGAGACACATCAACCTGCGAGCCAGCACCTCATGTACTTGCCCTGACTGAAATCAAACCCACAACCTTTCAGTCTGTGGGCTGACATTCTATCCACTGAGCCAAACCCGCTAGGACAGTATAAGGTCATATTTAATTTATCATCTACATAGGACTGTGACAATTTTATATGTAAATATTCAAATAAGGAGATAAGGAAAATATCTGAATAGATTACTATGGTCAATTCGTATATGACATATAATCTATATGCAATCCTAATTTCAGAAAAGTAATAAAAAGGAAAGTCACAAATAAGAGAAGTATCTAAGGAAAAGAATAAAAAACTAAAATGAAAGTTAAAAGTTTATCTGTGCTTATCCACAAAATAAAATGTTTACAAAAAATTACTTTTCATACTTCAAAATATGCTGCTCCAAATTTTTAAATAAAAAGCAAACCAAAGTAAACTCCCCAAAGGAACAGTAACCCAATTACTCACCATATTGTTAACATTCTTTAAAATAGTAGTGAGGCCACTTATAACCAAAGAAAACTTGTATTTGGAAATATTGATAAGACATTCCTTGTTGTGTTCGGTACTGACTTTGGTATGTGTGTTCTGCTGTCCTGTTTTTATTGGAAGCTTAAAAAAAAAAAGAAAGAAAAGACATGTTAGCTTACACTTGAAAATGACTAAAAAGAACTCTATTCCTCATTGAAAATCATGAGATTTTAGGAAAATCTTATCAACCAATTACCTATATTAGTATCTTAAGCTCCAATTTTCTATATATAATAGCATTTATAGCAAATCTAAAATCTTTGGAAATTTCAATTTTTGCAGCTCTCCTTCTGGAAGTCATAAGCTCTATCTACGAAATTAAATCCTTACCCAGCTCTATATAAAAAAGAATGATGACTCACAGAAATAGAGCTATTTCCTTGTAGCTAAAAATTATTTCAGAGAATGTCTGCAATAAAATGTATACAATCCTTTCTCTTAGACATTGAATTCAAGCACTAACAGAACATGAGACCAAAAAAAAAAAATCTATGTCCCATACCTCTAGTTAATCATAGCAAACTGCAAATTGTTAAAAAATTAGAACAAACTGTATACCCTGGAATAAACAGAGTAAAAGGCTGGCTCAGGTAAGATAACCTCTCTCAGGTACACAGTTGAGGAAGTAATGGCACAACAAATAGATAAATCTCAAGAAAAATATATCCTTTAAGGGGACCACATTTACATTTATCTGAGAATGAGTTAAGTTGTATTACCAAGAAGTTCACATCTATTCTGTTCCAAAGTAGCATTTTGGTATTGAAAGCACCATGAGCATACTTATTATTTAATTATTAGATCCCGCCAATGCTAATCAAGAACACTGGTAAGGTTCCATGGTGAAAAACAAAACTCAGTCCATCTTTCTCATTTCTAACTGGTGCAAATAAAGGTAAAAAGAGACTGAGTTTCCTTAGTTAATAATAAGTGACTAATTCAAGAGTAAAGAAGTACTCAATAAAAGAGGGAAAGCATTTTTAGACTTTGGAGGAAGGGGCAGAACAGAACCTATAGAATTGCATAATATTAAGTATAAAGATTAAAAGGGGAAAATATCTGAAAGATCAAAAAGGGGGTGTATTTAGAAGCCATCTGCGGCTGTAATGTAGCTTGTGAATCTCCCCAAATCCCTTTGTGATGGTTAATTTTATGTGTAAAATTGATTGGATAACAAGGTTCATAGGTATTTGGCTAAACATTATTATTTCCATGTGTGTCTCTGAGAGTGTGTCTGGATTATAACAGCATTTGCATAGATACACCTAGTAAGCTAGTTCTCCTCGCCCTATTATGCGTGGGCATCATCCAATCCATTGAGGGCCTAAATACAACAAAAAGGCAGAGAGGAAGGAAGAATTAGTCCCTTCCACCAGGCTGTTTGAGCTAGGACATTGACCTTCTGCCCTGGCAATCCTGGTTCTCAGGTCTTCAGATTCAAACTACCCAGACTAGCTAGAATCTACATTATCAGCTCCCCAGGTTCTCAGGCCTTTGGACTCATACTGATGAATTACATCACCAACCTTCCTGGGTCTCCAGCTTACAGATGGCAGATAATGGGATTTTTCAGCCTCCATAATGACATAAGCCAGGTCCTCATCTCTCTCTCTCTCTCTCTCTCTCTCTCTCTCTCTCTACACACACACACACACACACACACACACACACACACACACACACACACACATTGTATGGCAAAAGGGACTTCATAAATGCAATTAAGGTCCCTAATCAGTTCACTTTGAGTTAATCAAAAGGAAGATTACTTGAATGAGCCTGTCCCAACCAGCTGAATCATAAGAGATTTAAAGCCACAAAAATGCTTTCTGTTGGCCTTGAAGAAGCAAACTACCTTACTGTGGGGAAGGTCACATGGCAGGAAAGAGCAAGTGGCCTCTCCAAGCTGAGGGCCTCAGTTCTGCAACTGAAAGAATCTAAATTCTACCAGCCAATGAGAATGGGTGGAACTCAAGCTTCAAATAAACTCACAGCCCCGACCAACACCCTGAGTTCAATCTAGTAAGAGCCTGAGCAGAGAACCAGCTAACCAATGCCCAGATCCCTGACCCACAAAAACTGTTAGGTAATTTTGTGGGCTTTTATTAAAGCATTGTTTATAGTTTGTTACAGGCAACAGGAAACTAATAGAACTACTAAATCTGTATCTTCAAATGCATTATCCAAATGCCTACTTGGAATCTCCACACAGGTATCTTTTAGGCACTTCAAACTCAGTGTTCCTAAAATTTAATTTATAATCTTCCTACTATGTTTTCTTTTTTAGTAAATAGTACCTTGATCTATCCTGTTTCTCACTTCCTTTATTCCCTTCCTTTCACACACACACCCCTCCGCTTTTTTTTTTTTTTCAATTTTTATTGATTTCAGAGAGGAAGGGAGAGGGAAAGAGATAGAAACATCAATGATGAGAGAGAATCATTGATCGGCTGCCTCCAGCACACCCCAACTGAGGATTAAGCCCGCAACCCAGGCATGTGCCCTTGATGGGAATCGAACCTGGGACCCTTCGGTCCACAGTCTGACACTCTATCCACTGGGCCAAACAAGCTAAGGCCACCCCCCTTCCCCTTTAGTTAGTCAGATAGATAAAAAACGAGACAAATAACTGGGCATGCACAACTCAGCTCTACCCTCTTCTCTTGGGATCAGGCTTGCTGCAGAGTACAAGAATGTTCCCCTATGTCAGTGGTCGGCAAACTCATTAGTCAACAGAGCCAAATATCAACAGTACAACGATTGAAATTTCTTTTGAGAGCCGAAAACCGACTTCTGCGCATGGGCCACGAAGTTTCAATCGCACTGTACGTGCGCGCCCGCACATGGTATTTTGTGGAAGAGCCACACTCAAGTGGCCAAAGAGCCGCATGTGGCTCGCGAGCCGCAATTTGCCGACCACTGCCCTATGTCAACATGCCAAGAGTTGATCAGGGGCCTAGCACTGCAGAGGAGAGTGAGCAACACTGCTTGGGAATGGATGGGTAAGTCTGACTAATTCTGAGATGTACTTAATAGGCTCATTTGGGTCTCCAACATCACAATGACCAGTAAAACTTTTATTTCATATATGTTTTGGCCTCCATCTTTTCTCTTCTACTTCTCAACTTATTCACAAGCCAGGCATGTATTCAGGGCCCCCAGGCTCCCATAAACAGCACAAAAATCTATGCAGAGGGAGTAGTAAATGACCAAGATTTTGTCAGAGAAGGTGGTCAGGGAAAGCTTCCTGGACACCTAAATAAAGTAAGAGAATGGGAAGATCCATGCAAAAATCTGAAGAAGATGGCAGGTAAAAAAAATAAATAAATAAAAAATAGAGCTGATGTTGGGGTGAGTGTGGCATATTCAAAGCCTAGCTAAGAAGCTACTGTGGCTAAACCAAAGGTAACAAATGAAGAAAGCTTAGGAGAAAAGGTCAGAGAAAAGCAGGCGTGAATCAGATCATGGAAAGCCATTCGAGCCATGTTAAGAGCTTTGAGTATATTCTGAATTTGATGATGTGGCAGGTTATATTTTCTAAGTATGGTTACAGTATCTCTCATCCCACATGCTCTCCTGCAATAAGACCTTGCCATTCCCACATCAAGAAGTAGAGTCTACTTTCCATTTTCCTTTTTTTTTCCCCCATCTAGGCAGATCTTGTGAGTGTTCTGACCAACAAAATATGGCAGAAGGGACACTGTGCCAGGAACAGCACTTAATTGGTTTGATCATTTTTCTTTCCCTCCTCCGGGAAGCCAACATGTAAAAAAATGTGATTACTTTGAGACCATGGTGTAGGAAGCCCAGTCCACATAGAGAAATTCTAAAGAATGACATGCCATGTAGAGAGAAAGGCAAAAGGCACTGAGGTACCAGACATTTGGCTGAAGAAGTCATAGGAAGGGAGGGATTCCCCAGCCCCTTTCATCCCACCCATGGAGCATGCAACTATCCAGATGAACTGGTCATGAATTTCTGACTCGCAAAATTGTGAGCAAAACGGGTTGTTTTAAGCTTTAGAGGAGTCAGCGATAGATAATGAGAGGAGGAGAAGAAAAAACTGAGGGATGTAAATAAGGAAGTAACATGAACTGATTTATGTTTTAAAAAGAGCCTTCTTGCTGCTGTATATTAGAAGATAGTTTAGGCAAGAGAAAGTGGTAGCTCAAGTTAAGTTATTAAGAGTAGAGGAAAAATACTGAGATAGTTATTATAGATTTGGAAGATGGGGAGGCAGGTATTTAAAATGGCAAGCTGATTCTGAAGTTCACTAAAAATAAATCTATGCAAATACCAAAGAAATTTTTGAAAAACAAGAACAAGAGAAGACATATTATCAGGTACTGGAACATTCCATTGAGCTCTTATAACAAAACCAGTACATAATAAGCATAACTAATTAAAGACATAAAGCAGTTATTAGTATGTACATGGAAGTTTAATATGGTAAAGGTAATATTTCAAATCAGTGGTAGAAGAATGGATTTGTCAATAAAATATTACCAGGTCAACTAGCTATCCTCTGGAAAAATAACATACCAAATTTAAAAATGTGGGAGGTGGGAAGGGCTACTATGAAAAAAACACACAAAACAAAGCCATAAAACTATTAGGGAAAATACCAAAGAATAACTTCATTATATCGAGGTAAGGCAGATTTTCCTAAGCAAGACAAAATCCAGAAACCAGAAAGAAAAAAAACATACACATATATTTGCCTACATAAAAATGTTTAAGTTCTGTTAAAAAAAAGAGGGTGAGGGCATTATACTACAGCACTGACAAATAAAAAGACAAGTAACAGACAAGAAGTAAAAGAATGCACAGCCCTGGCCCGTGTGGCTCATCCCATACACTGAAAGGGTTGTGGGTTCAATTCCCGGTCAGGGCACATCCCAGGTTGCAGGCTTGATCCCCAGTAGGGTTACAAAGGAGGCAGCCAATCGATATTTCTCTCTCTCTCCTCCTTTCCCTTCCTCTTTCTCTAAAATTCAATTTTATTTTATTTTTTTATTATTTTTTTATTGTCTAAAGTTTTACATATGTCTCCTTTTTCCCCAATTGACCCCCTCCTCCATCCCTTACCAGCCCGGGCAAGCCCCCACCACTCCAGTGTCTGTCCATTGGTTATGCATACATATAAGTCCTTTGGTTGCTCTCTAATCCCCTCCCCTACCATTTGTCTCTATTCTTGTTCATCAAATTATGTTGATCATTATATCCCACATATGAGTGAGATCATGTGATATTTATCTTTCTCCGACTGGCTTATTCGCTTCCATCCATGCTGTTGCAAATGGTAAAAGTTCCTTCTTTTTAATAGCGGCATAGTATTCCATTGTGTAGATGTACCACAGTTTTCTAATCCATTCATCTGCTGATGGGCACTTACGCTGTTTCCAAATCTTAGCTATTGTAAATTGTGCTGCAATGAACACAGGGGTGCATATATCCTTTGTGATTGGTGTTTCTGTTTTCTTGGGATATGTTCCTAGAAGTGGGATCACTAGGTCAAATGGGAGTTCCATTTTTAACTTTTTCAGGAAACTCCATACTGTTCTCCACAGTGGCTGCACCAGTCTGCATTCCCATCAACAGTAAAGGAGGGTTCCTTTTTCTCCACATCCTCACCAGCACTTGTCATTTGTTGATGATAGCCATTCTGACAGGTGTGAGATGGTATTTCATTGTTTTTTTTATTTGGATCTCTCGGATGATTAGTGACTTTGAGCATGTTTTCATATGCCTCTTGGCCTTCCTTCTGTCTTCTTTCGAAAAGTATCTATTTAGGTCCGTTGATCATTTTTTGACTGGATTATCTTCCTTTCGTTGAATTGTATTAAGTTCCCTGTAGATGTTGGAGATTAAGCCCTTATCGGTGATAACATTGGCAAATATGTTCTCCCATGAAGTGGGCTTTCTTGTTGTTTTGTTGATAGTTTCTTTTGCTGTGCAGAAGTTTTTTATTTTGATGTAGTCCCATTAGTTTATTTTCTCCTTAGTCTCCATTGCCCTAGGGGCTGTGTCTGTAGAGATATTGCTATGACATATGTCTGCTATTTTGCTGCCTATGGAGTCTTGTTAGGATTTTTATGGTTTCCCATCTTACATTCAAGTCCTTTAGCCATTTTGAGTTTGTTTTTGTATATGGTGTAAGTTGGTGGTCTAGTTTCATTTTTTTGCATGTATCTGTCCAAATTTCCCAGCACCATTTATTAAAGAGACTGTTTTGACTCCATTGTATGCTCTAAAATTCAATTTTTTAAAAAAGTCTTTAGCCCTAGCCAATTCAGCTCAGTAGATAGAGCGTCAGCCTGTGGACCAAAGAGACCCCCCCCCCCCCCCCCCCGCCCACCACCCGGTTCAATTCCATTTGAGGGCAAGTAAAGTGGTTGCAGGCTTCTCCCCAGGCGCAGGGGGCCCTGGTTGGGGCTCATGCAGGAAGCAACCAATCCATGTGTTTCTCTCACATAGATGTTTCTCTCTGTCTTTCCCTCTCTCTTCCACTCTCCCTAAAAATCAATGGAAAAATATCCTCAGGTGAGGATTAACAACAAAAAATAAAATTAAAAAGTCTTTCAAAACATAATGTGAAAAAACTAGCAGCCAAAAGGTTTACATAACTAATACATAAGGTTGTATTATATGTTAATCAGACTATTCAGTGGAAAAACTGTTGAAGAAATATGAAGCAATTCACAGATGAGTAGCTAGTAAATATATGAAAACATGTTCAATTTCACTAATAACTCTAAAAGTACAAAATAATATTAGACCATTTTTGTAACTCTACATTTTTCCAAAATAAAATTAAGTACTATTAAAAAAATAATGCATAAGGAAATTACTATGCCTGGAGTGGGTATTTTAAAAAATAAAAGGAACAAAATTTTTAAAAGATAGGGTAATTGTAATTGAGAAAACTGTGAGGGTTTTTTCTTTTTCTTTATTTTTATGATTTCCTCTTATTTTCAATTGGCATGTATTACTTTCCCAACTGGGGAAAAAAAGTAAATTAAGCTCTTCTTTAAACATTTCATGCTACCATACATAAATCTTTGTATATTATGGCAGAAATGTAAATGATCTAAACTACATAAAGAAAAATAATCTCCTTTTAACGAGAATCTATATTTAATAAACTGTTAGCTACTTAAGATACAAGATTTCAACAAATAAGAGGATTTAGCAAGAAAAAGCATAACATTAAGCAAAGCACAGTGAACAATGGATAATTTGTTTCTAGTTACACTCAGAAAATTCTTCAAAAGGTCACAAGCTAAAATCTTTGCTCTGTGTACATTTTAACCAGTTTCTAAAAGGCCCTTCGGACCATGATGGGGGGTAGGGGTGACATTAAAATTCACTTAACATAAATTTTCATCTAATGAAAGAAAAGGCTAAGAAAAAATCATATTAGGGGGAAAAACACATAGAAAAAAAATCATACTAGGAAAAAAAGACACATAAGCTGTGGCTACCAAACATAAATCAGGAAAAGGTATCAAATGTTCATATTGGTTATTAGTAACACATTTCCCAAGGTGGACTCTGCACCACTGTAATATGACTTTATATGGCATCTAATGTGTGGGTGTGGGTGTGTGTTTGGGCTAGAAATGGGATGTAGGATATTAGCAGGATGAGTAAGGCATTCATGTGGACAAAATGGAGCATGAGGAGGGTACCCACATATAGAAGGCAGCCCAGCAAAGAATGTTAGCACATGAATGCGGAAAGGAGTGAATCCCATAGAGAGGGAAGCCAGGCATAAGATATTAGAAATCCATGAAGGGTGCCCAGCTGGCGTGGCTCAGTGGTTGTGCAGCGATGTATGAACTAGGAGGTCACTGTTTGATTCCCAGTAAGGGCATATGCCCTGGTTGCAGGCTCTATAGGGGGGTGCAGGAAGCAGCCAATCAATGATTCTCTCTCATCATTGATGTTTCTATCTCTCTCTCCCTCTCCCTTCCTCTCTGAAATCAATTAAAAAAAATCTTATTAAAAAACAATTATGCTAAGTGAAATAAGCCAGTCAGAGAAAGATAAATATCACATGATCTCACTCATTTATGGAATATAATGAACAACATAAACTGATGAACAAAAACAGATCCAGAGACAGAGAAACATAGATCAGACTGTCAAACCTTAGAGCAGTGGTTCTCAACCTTTCTAATGCCGCAACCCTTTAATACAGTTCCTCATGTTGTGGTGACCCCCAACCATAAAATTATTTTCGTTGCTACTTCATAACTGTAATTTTGCTACTGTTATGAATCGTAATGTAAATATCTGTGTTTTTCCAATGGTCTTAGGCGACCTTGCTAGTGGTTCTCAACCTGTGAGCCTAAGACCATCGGAAAACACAGATATTTACATTACGATTCATAACAGTAGCAAAATTACAGTTATGAAGTAGCAACGAAAATATTTTTATGGTTGGGGGTCACCAAAACATGAGGAACTGTATTAAAGGGTTGCGGCATTAGAAAGGTTGAGAACCACAGCCTTAGAGGGAAGGTAGGGGAGAGTGGGGGTAAGGGAGAGAGATCAACCAAAGGACTTGTAGGAATGCATATAAGCCTAACCAATGGACACAGACAACAGGGGGGTGAGGGGATGAGTGTGTGTGTGGGGGGGGGGGGGGAAGAGGGAATAAGAACACATATGTAATACCTTAATCAATAAATAAATTAAAAGAAAGAAAGAAATCCACGCAGAGTAAGAAAGGTATCTACATAGGAGAGCAGGCCACAAAGGATGTCAGAGCCTAAATGGGATAGGGAAGGTGTCAAAGCATGAATGGAATGAAAAGATAAGAGATTGGGGCCCAGTAAGGGGTGCTGGACTTGGCTGTGCTTCTGCATGGTAGGAAGAGGGAAGTTCTAGCACAAAGTATGAGCAGGATAAAGAGGATGTTCACACAGGGAGACAGCACAGGATATGAGCCTGAGCAAGGTAAGAAGAACATCCACTAGGGTTGAAAATGGGGGCTCAGGGATATAGCAAGGGGTGTTGGAGCCCAAGCACAGTGAGTAGGGAGGGCATTTGTGCTTAGGAGTAGGTGGTGATGGGGAAATGACAGTGATGGCAGGTTGGTTACATAAAAGGGGACTGATCAAATAAGTAAATATATTAAGAATAACAAGAGCCAGGTTTCTTACTGCTGAAGTTACAAATAGTGCACAGCGGCTTTTGCATATGAATGGCCTGCCCTATCAAACTGCAGCTGGGTCAGCTCCAAAACTTCCAAACCCCAAGCAAAGAGGAGAAATCTGCAGATCTTGCTGCAGCTCCTGCTGGGTGGCCTCAGACAGTAGCTGACTTGCACCTCCTTGAAGATCCAGGAGCCAGGGTACCTAGTGGTCAGTGTGAGACAACACCAGATTTCAACTCTTCAAATCCATAAGCAACACACTCAAGAGGCAGACTCAGTGAGCACCAAAGCCCCACTGAAGCAAGTCCTGCCCCATAAGGGTGTCTCCAGCACAGCAGTTCTCCCAGCATAGACACAGCTGATCCTCACAGCCAATTGGCCTGGAGGTCAAGTCCTCCCAGTGTACCAAAAGCAATTAAGGCTTAACTACAACAATACTGTGCACTCAGCCCACAAAGGGGTGCACCAAGAGTGTCCACCTCAGGTGATTGGGGAGGCTGAGCCACTGGGCCCTATAGGTCACCTACCACACAAAGCCACTCCATCAACACAGGCCAAAATGTGGAGACAAAGAAACATGTCACGAATGAAAGAAATGGAGGAAAGCAAACTACTGGATATAGAGTTCAAAACCACATTTATTACTCAAGAATCTTCTAGAAACGGCCAAGAAACTTAGTGAGACCTCTGAGGAACTTAGTGAGACCTTCAAGAATCTTAATGAGAATGCCAAAAAAATGGAAAAGGACCAGTCAGAAATTAAGTATACACTGTCTGAAATAAAGAATAATATACAGAAACCCAACAGTAGACTAGAGGACCCCAAGAATTAAACCAAAGATTTGAAATATGAGGAAGCAAAAAACACCCAAGCAGAAAAACAAAAAGAAAAAAGAATTAAAAAATATGAAGATAGTGTAAGGAGCCTCTGGGACAACCTCAAGCGTACCAACATCCGAATTATGGAGGTGCCAGAAGAAGAGAGCAAGATGTTGAAAACCTATTTGAAGAAATAATAACAGAAAACATTCCCTACCTGGTGAAAGAAATAGACTTACAAGTCCAGGAAGCACACAGAACCCCAAACAAAAGGAATCCAAAGAGGACCACACCAAGACCCATCATAATTAAAATGCCAAGAGCAAAAGACAAAGAGAGAATCTTGAAAGCAGCAAGAGAAAAACAGTTACCTATAAGGGAGTATTCATACAACTGTCAGCTGATTTCTCAACAGAAGCTATGCAGGCCAGATGGGAGTGGCAAGAAATATTCAAAGTGATGAATAGCAAGAACCTACAACCAAGATTACTCTACCCAGCAAAGTTATCATTCAGAATTGAGGGTCAAACAAAGAGCTTCACAGATAAGAAAAAGCTAAAGGAGTTCATCACCACCAAACCAGAATTATATGAAATGCTGAAAGGTATTCTTTAAGAAGAGGAAGAAGAAGAAAAAGGTAAAGATAAAAATTATGAACAACAAATACATGTCTATCAACAAGTGAATCTAAAAATCAAGTCAATAAAAAAAAATCTGATGAACAGAATAAACTGGTGAATATAATAGAATCAGGGTCATAGAAAGGGAGTGGACTGACAATTCTCAGGGGGAAGGGAACATGAGGGGTGCGGGAAGAGATTGGACAAAAATCTTACACCTATGGATGAGGACAGTGGTTGGGGGTAAGGGCATGGGGGGTGGGAATCAGGTGGAGGGGAGCTATGAGGGGAAAAAAGAGGAATATCTGTAATAATCTGAACAATAAAGATTTATTTTTTAAAAAAGAAGTTACAAATAAAGAAGGGGGAAAATTACAAAGACTCCCCTAGTGTTCAACTAAAATTAGAAATGGTATAAACATACAGTTTTCAATAGAGATGTAAAATTAAATATTGATATAAACATGTACACACAAACAGATGAATATGAATACATACGTTCCCTAGTTCTGTCCATTGAGAAGACTTCGAAACAATGACAACTCAGTAGTAATGAGTGCATCTAGCCCCCAGATCTTGGTTTCTAAATACCATTCTCCAATAAAAAGAACCAGGGCTCTTTAGAAAAATAATTTGTTCCAGCCCTGACAAAACAAAAGTTCTGAGAAGCCTGGAATATTTTCTTGTTCCAAAAAGAAGGGAAATGCTCAAAGAATGATAAAGGCATGTCAAAAGGACACAGAAGCCAGATGGAAGGGGCTCTCACTGGCCAAACCTAAAATAATTTGAACAAGAAAACAAATAATGATTAAACAGATTATTATTCACTGAATAACAGAAAACTTTTAGTCTGTACTCATCGAAATAAATATTTAAACTGAAAGCCTGATGAGACTGGAATACTTAAGTGTCTAAGAACCCCCATAGAATGTGTGTGTTTACAAGGGAAAAAGAGTTAACTTCACTAAGAAGCTTGTCTTACCACCTTATCAAGTGATCAAAGTTAGCATCCTCAATAATGGGATGATCTAAACTGTGCCATCTGATAGGATAAAATGAAAAAAAAAAAAAAAAAAACATTGTATCTGAGATATTCCTATAAAAAATGTATATGGTAAGCCCAAAATGAGGGAAAACTTACAAAGTAAGTAAGTGATCTATAGTCTTCAAAAGCATTTGGACTTGATCCTTTTGATATAAAGGACATTGTTATGACAAATGGCCAAACTTCAATGGGGCCTGAGAATGAGATAGTAGTAGTAATATATCATTGGAATTTCCTGATTTTCATAAGTGTATGTAATGTAGTAGCATGTTTTAATTTGTGGGAAAGGTAATATAAAGTATTCAGGGGTGATAGGGCATTATATTAAGCAACTTATACTCAAATGGTATGGGAAAATGTAGTTTGTGCTTGTAGCTTTTCTGAAAGTTTATTATTGCTTCAAAATTTTTAAAAGATTAAAAAGTTCTGATTCAGTTCTAATTCCATATAGGTTAAACAGGTTTTGGAGGGATTTACATCAGCATTTCTATGGAGAAATAGCAGCTGAGCTGCACATTAACTTGTAAATGGCAGTATATATCCTATTCACAGGTTGAAAGTTATACTGCCCTTAGGAATGGCAGCTTTCCAAAATCTGATGCTCAAACTCAGGATTCAAGAAGAAAAAGTACCTCCAAAAGCTACAAAATAATTTTGTTCCTAAACTCAAATAAAAGTCTCCTGGTTCTTAATTTAATTTATAGACAAGTCCCTTGTTCTCTACCCGTAAGTACTAACACAGCCGTGGGCAAACTACAGCCCGCGGGCCGGATCCGGCCCGTTCGGCTGTTCTATCAGGCCCGCGGAGCCGAAAGAGGGGAGGGTTCTCTTGCTCTCCCCTCCGCTCCTTCACCAACAGTAGTGTTAACATGGCAACGTCGGGAAACACGGCCGCAGCTCCTTCTTCCTTCATTCAGAAGGAACAACCTCTCAATCTTCCAGAGGCTCCTTGTAATGCCCGCGGACGCGTCCCCCGACATCACCCTGGGAATGCGTAGACACGTTATCGTGGTGATGTAGGGAGACACGCCCCTGGAGAGCACAGTATCAGAGCATTAGCTAAAAAGGAGACCAACAACACTGTTCCCACTGAAGTTGATGTTTTAAAGACCAAAAACCTTTCAACCCAGTCTACATTGCCATCTACATCTATGTCCCGGGCATAATTTGGAAGTTGCACTAAAGAAAATGTTTAATTTACTGTTACACATTTGGTTCTTTTCTATTTGTTTTAGTTTTAAATTATTTTATTATATTTAAGTTTAATTTGAAAGGCTTTTGTACCTTTCCTTTGTTAGGCAATTTTATTTTGCCTTTGCCATCTTCAATATAAGGTATGTTATTGTGCTATGATTCCTCCATTTTTTGAAGTTTCAAATTATAATAATTAGTGTTTACATTCTTCTTGTTAAAATGTTTGAAATGAATAAAACCATTGAAATAAATAAAAAAAAGACCGTACCCTTTTATGTAATGATGTTTACTTTGAATTTATATTAGTTCACACAAACACTCCATCCATGCTTTTGTTCCGGCCCTCCGGTCCAGTTTAAGAACCCATTGTGGCCCTCGAGTCAAAAAGTTTGCCCACCCCTGCTAGTCTGTAGATAATTTGGTGATTTCAGAGGAAAAATCAAACAACTATTTTCTTCATTTACATCTTATAAACTTGAACCACAAAATAGTATTTCCACAATAATCCTATTACTTCCTAATTGAGTGAAAAATCCCCATACCATAAACCACCAGCCTCGTCCCTCCCTCTAGCTCTTAGAATCCTGGAACCAGACATATAACCAGACATATATCTTCCCAGGTAAGCAACTGAGCAGCACTTTCCCAGAGAAACTGAATGCCCAAAGAAAGACCTGCATTTGGAGATATTTCAACAATAAAGCTACCTTATCACAAACTCATCTATAATAATAAAAGTGTAATATGCTAATTAGACCGAACAGCCTAACGACCTTCTGGACATCATTCTGGACAAAGCCGTGGCAGTGGGGGCCGAGGCAGAGGTGGTTAGGGGTGATCAAGCAGGCAGGCGAGTGGTTAGGGGCGATCAGGCAGGCAGGCGAGTGGTTAGGGGTGATCAGGCAGGCAGACAGAGTGGTTAGGGGCAATCAGGCAGGCAGGCAGAGCTGGTTAGGGGCAATCAGGCAGGCAGAAGAGTAGTTAGGGGTGATCAGGCAGGCAGGCAGGCAAGCAATTAGGAGCCAGTGGTCCCGGATTAGGAGAGGGATGTCTGACTGCCAGTTTAGGCCCAATCCCACACGGATCCCTAGGGGATCGTGCCTAAACTGGCAGTCAGACATCCCCCGAGGGGTCCCAGATTGCAAGAAGGTGCAGGCTGGGCTGAGGGGGACACCCACCCCACCCCCACCTCCCGTGCACAAATTTCGTGCACCGGGCCTCTAGTCTACAATAAAGTTCATGTACATAAGCTTCCAATTCTCTCACATTTAAAGGTAAATATTTAAAGTGAGATCAGAGAGCCAAGCATAAGGAAGGCTTGTTAACATGAAAGAAAGGGAATCAAGTAATATGCACACATTAATTTTGAGGGAAAAAAAATGACAAGGCAGGCATCGATGAGAAGAAAACTTCACACTCACATAATTATATACATCCTGAAAGACATTAGGAAAAATTTTAAAGAATGCTATTTTAAAGAGAAGTGAGAATAAAGACCAGTAAAGAACATTCAAAAACTTAAATATGTCATGAGTCCCTGAGACAACTCCTAGGTTCACTGGTTTGCTAGAAGGACTCAAAGGACTCAACATGTCACATTTACAGCTATGAGTTAATACAGCAAATGGATACAAAGCAAAGTAAGTAAAAGGAAAAGATGCGAGATCCAGAGTAAACAAGATATAAGCTTCCAAGAGTCTCCTCCCAGTGGAATAAGACCGGACATGCTAAATTCCTCCAGAAATGAATTATGACAATACATGTGAAATATTGTCTACCAGGTAAGTTCACTGGAGACTCAGTGCTCATGGTTTTTATTGGGGTGCCCTCTGCCTAGCACATACCAAAGTTCCAGGCACCCAGAAGAAAATCAGGTGCTCAGCATAAATCATATTGACATAGTTTAAGCACAGAGTTCCATTTTTATCAAGGTCTGCTAGGAACCCTTCCAAAATCCAAGTTCCCAGACACCAGCCAAGAGACAACCTAGCAAGTAGAACTTTCTGAGGATAACAGTCTCAGGCCTGCAATGTTAACTTTCCACGGAGTGATAAAATAAAACATTACAGAGTTGTAAGATAAAGTCAAGACTCTCTCCAGGAAAAAAAAACAAACAAAAGAAAACACTATGAGAGAAAAGTCTCTAAAATTACATGATCAATCAATTCCAATATATGAAAAAGAAGAGAAAAAAAAAGAAATTAACAAAGAATTAATATAAGAAACTTCCCAGAAACTCATAGATAAAAAAAACAGACTGCCAGCTGTTGGAAGGGAAGGGCTTGAAGGTCTGGGTGAAAAGGTAAAGGGATTAAGCAAATAAATAAGTAACATCATAGACACAAACAGTATGGTGATTGCTAGAGGAAAAGGGGTTGGAGGAGGTAGAAGAGAGTAAAGGGGGGATAAATGGTGAATAAGGAGTCTTGACTTCAGGTGATAACACACAATATACAGATAATGTACCATAGAACTGTACACCTGAACTTATATAATTTTACTAACCAATGTAACCCCAATAAATTCAATAAAAATTAAAATTATACTTAATTGAATTAAAAAAATAAAATTGGCAATCAAAAAAGAAGAAAGACATTTCCTATGCCTGAAGAGCATGAGTCTCCAAACTGAAAAAGATCCATTAGTTATCCAAGCATGTTATATTGAACTGAAGATTAGCAAAAACAACGAAAAAAACCCAAAGACTTCTAAAAATGAAAAAATAAGAAAATAAGTTTGCTTACAACATTATAGGAACTGGAATGGCATTAAATTTAGCAATAATCTTAGTGATAAGCTGAAAGGCAATGATGAAATGCTTTCAAAATTCTGATGATATTTTATTTTCATTTTAGAATTTAATACACAAATTATCAAGTTAGGAAAATGTAGAATAAAGGTATTCTCAAACATGGAAAGTCTCAAATTTTATTGCTTCTGGATTTCTTATTCAGCAAACTGTGGAGGATGTGCTCCAAACTAATGGGATCCATCGAACAGAGACATCAACACAGGAGAGAAGCAATGGGAATTTCCAAAATGATGATGAAGGGAGAACCCAGACTGACAGCTGCACACCTGGCCTAGTAAGCAGCTAACCCTAAACCAGGGAATGGGGTGAAATCCTCAGGGAAAACTATTTCAGTGAATAGATTAGTATGTTTGACCTTGTGTTAAAAGCAATACTAAGAGCATGTTAATGGTATAAAGAATTAACAGGTATTAAAAACAAAGTAAATGAAAAAAGTGAAGCAGTTACCAACTTGAAGCACAAAACGTTGTACAAGAAAATAAACTTACTCACTATACACTATTTGACTCAGCCTCAAACAATATTATATATACATCTAATTACAGTCCCAGAGGAGATTAATGTATTATTAATTAAAGAGGCAATATCTGAAAGGGTAATGGCATACCAGTTGATCCAGCGATCGTGCTCCTGGGGATTTACCCAAAAGAGTTGAAAACATGTTCACACAAAAACCTGTACATGAAGTTTATAGCAGCTTTACTCATAATTGCCAAAACATGGAAACAACCAAGATGTCCTTCAGTAGGTGAATAAACAAATAAAACTGGTACCACCAAACAATAAAATATTAATCAACACTAAAAAGAAATGAGCCATCAAGTCATCAAGCCATGAAAATATTTAAATGAACCTTAATGCATACTATGTAAAAGAAACCAATTTGGAAAGGCTACATACTGTATGATTCCAACAGTACGATATTATATGAAACTATAAAAACAGTAAAAAAAAAAATCAGTGGTTGCCAGGGCTGGGGTGGGATGATAAACAGGAAAAGCACACAAGATTTTTAGAACAGTAAAAATACACTGGCCCTAGCTGAGGGGCTCAGTTGACTGGAGAGTCGTCCCATACACCAAAAGGTTGTGGGTTCGATTCCTGATCAGGGTACATATTTAGGTTGTGGGTTGGATCTCCGTTGGGACACATACTGAAGGCAACTGATGGACATTTCTCTCTCATGTCGATGTGTCTATCTCTCTCTCCCCCTTCCTTTCTCTCTAAAATCAATAAAACATATCCTCAGGTGAGGATTTAAAAAAAAATACTTGACCCAGCCAGTATGGCTCAGTGTTGAACACCGACCTATGAACCAGGAGGTCAATTCCTGGTCAGGACACATGCCCTGGTTACAAGCTCAATCCCCAGTGGAGGGCATGCAGGAGGCAGCTGATCAATGATTCTCATCATTGATGTTTCTAGCTCTATCTCCCTCTCCCTCCCACTCTGAAATCAATAAAAATATTTTTTAAAATAAACAAAAATACTCTATGATATTATAATAATGGGTATATGTCATTTATACTTTGTCCAAACCCATAAAATGTACACCAGCAAGAGTGAACTTTAAGGTTAACTATGAACTTGGGGGTAATTATGATGGATAATGGATTACAATGTGTAGGTTCATTCTTGGTAAAAAGAAAAAAAGAAGTGTGTGTGTGTGTGTGTGTGTGTGTGTGTGTGTGTGTACCATTCTGGTACATGAACCAGAATGTGTAACAGCATGCGTGGGGGCAGAAAGTATAAGGGAAATCTCTTATCTTCCTCTCAATTTTGTTATAAACCTGAAACCGCTATAAAAAATAAAATCCTAAAAAAGCCAAGGTCAACTGTAAAAAAAATAAATAACATTTTTCAGAACTGTTAGACAATGACAATCCTCAGCTCCAAGAAGTACAAAAATCCAAAGCAGAATAAAAAGAAATCCATACACCTACAAATATTTCAGTGAAACTGCAGAACAACAAAGAAGAAAAGAACTAAAACAGAGAGAAAATATCACTTATAAAGTAATGGTAATTACTGACAACTAAATTCTCAACAGCAATGAGAGAGCTCAAAAAGATAGTTAACTGATTATCTTTAACATAGAAAGAAAAATAAGAATAATCACCACAACAAATCCTCATTAAAGGAAATTCTAAAGAATATGCATCAAGCAGAAGAATAATGAACCCAGAAAGAAAGTCTAGTCTGAGATTAAAGGGAAAATTTTTTTTACGTTGGACAAATAAAAGGTGCATAATAAAATGGCATAAGTGAATCCAAGTATATCAGTAATCACAATGAATATAATGGGCTAAACTCTCCACTTAGAAGAAAAAAATTCAGACTGGTCACATATGTGCTATCTACTAGAGATAGACTAACAAGGGCAAAAAGACTGAGGGCCAAAAAATGGGAAAAGATCTACCAAGCTATTATGAAACAAAAGTAAAGTGGAACCAACTTAGGCAAAAAAAAAAAAAAGTAGAAATGAAGTGGATCACTAGATAATAACATAAGAATCAAATTACCTGAGAGATACCATTTTAAACCTCTATGTGCCTAATACAACACATACACACATCCCAAAATTGACATATCTACAAGAAAAAGTTACAAAGCTACCAATACAGTGAAAAAATTTTTAGTATAGATATCTCAATAATAACATGTAGAAAAAAAAAAAACTATCAGAATTTAGAAGAGTTGACCTGCTTAATAAACTTGATCAAAATGGTATTTATAAAACTCATACCCAAGAACTAGGAACAACACATTATTTTTAAGAACACATGGAATCTTCATAAAAATGAGACTTTGCATTTGTGTAATCAGATTCCAAGGTGGTCCCCCATTATCCTTGAATTTTATTATCTAGGCCTTTGTAAAACCTCTCCCAGCTTGTATATCAGGGTTGTTCTGCATGACCAATCTATCTATACTAATAAAAGAGTAATATGCTAATTAGACCAGGAGACCTTCCAGACAAAGGCACTGTGGTGGGCCGAGGCAGAGGTGGTTAGAGGCGATCAAGCCAGGAGGGGAGGACAGTTGGGGGTGATCAGGCCGGCACAGGGGGGGCAGTTGGGGGCGAGCAGACCGGCAGGGGGGAGCCGGTGGGGGTGAGCAGGCCAGCGGGGGGCAGTTGGGGGCGAGCAGGCCGGCGGGGGAGGGGGGCGGTTGGGGCAATCAGACCAGCAGGGGGGCAGTTAGGGGCGATCAGGCCAGCAGGGGGGGAAGTTGGGGGCGATCAAGCTGGCGGGGGGGGGCAGTTGGGGGCAAGCAGGCTGGCAGGTGTGGTCAAGCAGGCCGGCGGGGGGGGGGGGCAGTTGTGGGTGAGCAGGCCGGCAAGGGGGGGGTAGTTGGGGGTGATCAGGCTGGCAGGGGGGGCATCCCTGGGGGATCAGGCCTAAACCGGCAGTTGGACATCCCCCAAGGGGTCCTAGATTGTAGAGGGTGCAGACCGGGCCGAGGGACACCTCCCCCCACCCCCTGTGCACGTATTTCGTGCACCAGGCCACTAGTATAATATGGCAGAAGAAAAGGCATGTCACTTCCAAAGGTCATAAAAAACTGTGGCTTCTGCTTCTCTCAGATCACTAACTCTGGCAGATACCAGCTACCATGTCACAAGCAGCCCTATGGAGAGGTCCATGTGGAAAGTAACAGAGAGACCTTTTGCAAACAGCTAGCAAAGAACTGAGGCCTCCTGCTAATAGCTGTGTAAATGATTAGCTCAGAAGTGAATCCTCAAGACCCAACCAAGAGCTTGACTGCTACCTCATGAAAAATTCTGAGCCAGAGATACCTAGCTAAGTTACTACTGGATTTCCAACACTCAGAAATTCTACTGATAATAAATGTTTGCTGCCCCAAACTACTACATTTGGGGAAATTTGTTGCATAGCAATAAATAACTAACACAATGCTCAAGCCAATAAAGCTAACTTCAAATCTGAAATTACAAACCATATTCACTGGCCACAGTACAATTAAGATAGAAATTAATAACCAAAAGAAAATGAGGAAAACTGAAAATCAAGAAACACTCTGGAAGAAATGACAAACCATAATGGAAAACAGAAAATATCTAGAATCGAAATATAATAAAAAGCCAATTTGTGAGATACAACTAAAGTAGCATTTAATAAATGTTATAGTTTTGAATTACATTCAAAATTAATGAACTTAAATCCAACTTTGAAAGTCAGAAAACCACCTCACAACCATTAGGATGGCTGCTATAAAAATAAATAAATAAATAAATAAATATCGGCAAGGATGTAGAGGAATTGGAACTCTTGTGCACTATTCGTGGTAATGCAAAATGGTACAGCCACTGTGGAAAAGAGTATGGTGGTTCCTCAAAAAATTAAAATAGAATTCCCATATGATCCAGCAATTCCAGTTATGGATATAAACCCAAAATAATTGAAAGCAGGGTCTTGAAGAGATATCTGCATACCATGTTCACAGTAGCATTATTCTGAATAGCCAAAAGGTGGAAGCAATCCAAGTGTCCATCAAAGTATGACAAGATAAAGAAAAGGTGGCATATGCATACAATGTAATATTCAGCCTTTAAAAAGAAGAAAATTCTGACACATGTTACAACATGGATGAACTTTGAGGACATTATGCTAAGAGAAATAAGTCAGCCATAAAAAGACAAATACTGTATGATTCTACTAATATGAGGTACCTAGAGTATTCAAATTCAGACACGCAGAAAATAGGGACTGGGGGAGGAAGGAATGAGGGGTAGGTAGTTGTTTCATGATTACAGTTTCAGTTTTATAAAATAAAAAAATCCAGAGATTCTTTGCACAACAATGTGAATGTACTTATATACTGAACTATATATTTAAAAATGGTTAAGATCATAAAGCTTATGTTATGTATATTTTACCACAATTAAAAATAAAATTAAAAAGTCAAGAAAAAAACAACAGAATAAACCCAAGAAAGAAAAATAAGAGCAAAATGAACAAAACAGACAATAAAATTAACAAAGGTAAGAACTGTGTCTTTGAAAATACAAATGAAATATACAAACAGAAAAAAGCAATCAAAAAATATGCCAAAACCGGTTTGGCTCAGTGGATAGAGCGTCGGCCTGCGGACTTAAAGGTCCCAGGTTCGATTCCGGTCAAGGGCACGTAACTTGGTTGCGGGCACATCCCCAGTAGGAGGTGTGCAGGAGGCAGCTGATCGATGTTTCTAACTCTCTATCCTTCTTCTTTCCTCTCTGTAAAAAAATCAATAAAATATATTTTTAAAAAAATAAATAAAGGAACAAGTAAACATTAGGAGTGAAAAACAGAATATAACTTCAGTTCCCAGAGATTAAACAAGTCATAAAAAGTATCATGGCCTACTGGTTTGGCTCAGTGGATAGAGCGTTGGCCTGCGGACTCAAGGGTCCCAGGTTCGATTCCAGACAAGGGCTTAAGAAAAAAAAAAAGTATCATGAATAACAAGCTGAAATGGACAGTCTTAGAAAAATGTAATTTATCAAAACTGATTTAATTAAAAAGAATAAAAATAGTCTCACAATAATTTAAGAAATGAATTCAGTGGTTTAAAATTTCCCCTCAAAGAAAGCACTGAACCCAGGTGGTTTTATTGGAGTCCCAACTTTGAATCAATATATAATTCCAATACTATATAAACAATGCAGAGTACATAAAAAGATAAGCTCCCTAATTAATTTTATACAGGTAGAATAATCTTGATATGAAAACCAAGCAAGCATATATGAGAAAGGAAAATTACAAATGGACCTTACTAAACATAGATTCAAACATCCTAAACAAAATGGCAGCAAATTTAATCCAGCAATCAATTTTGACAACAGTATGGTCATGACCATAGAGAAAGGGGGGTGGGGAGAGGCAGAAGAGGGTAAAAGGGGGGATAAATGGTGATGGAAAGAGACACACAATCCAACATATAGATGATATATTATGGAATTGTATACCTTAAATCTATATAATTTTATTAACCAATGTAACCCCAATAAATTCAATTTAAAGAAATAAATTATACATTTCAACCAAGAACAGCCTCAGAAATGGAAGGCTAATTTAATTACTAGAAATCAGAAAATAATGATAAACAGTATAAACAGACTAAAGAAAGAAAAATTATACAATAACCTCAAAGGAGATGGAATAAGCATTTAATAATACTCAACATCCATTTAAGAATTTTTAAAATTAGTAATCTAGAAGTTAGCTTCCTTAATTTAATACGAATATTTATTTTTAAAACTTACCAACACTTATATGTAATAGCGAAATAAAAAAAAAAAAAACTTTCCTTTTAAGATCAAAAACAAGACAGGTGGCCAACACCATTACTCCTATTCAACACTGAAAAACCTCAGTGGGTTCACAGAGAAAAAGAAAATAGCTATAGAGATTGAAAATTAAGAAATAAACCTGCAACTATTTACAGATGATAGAAGATCAATACGGAAAATCCAAAAGAATCTAGAGATAAGTCATCAAAGTGATAAGTTGCTGGACACAAAGACAAAATACAAAAGATAGTTACATTGCTATACAAAACAATCAGAAAATGCAATTTTAAAAAATACCAAGTACAAAGACCAACAAAAAATTCTAGGAAAAAATCTGACAGTTGACGTGTAACTTATTTATATAATGCTAAAATTATAAAATGTAATTGAAATGAATTTTTAAAAGATAAAATAGAAAGCCATATTATATTTTTAAACAGGAAGCTTCAATATCAAAATGATGTCCATCAATTCTCCCCAACTTGATTCAAAGACTCAATGCAATACTATTCAAAATCTCACCGCCATTTCTCAGAAAATCAAAAGCTGATTCTAAAACCAATATGAAAAAGCACTGCCATGACTTTTCCTGAAGAAAAAGGTTGGGGAATTTACCACACTTGATACTGACTTGCTACACGCTATAATAATTAGAATAATCCAGTGGGTCACTGGGACCAGGACAAATAGCAAAATATAGAGCCCAGAAACTAATCCCATGCATATAAGGAAACTTAATTTTCAACTGAGCAAGCACTGCAGATCACAGGGAGAAGAATGGACTACTCAATAAACAGGCTGGAACAATCAGTTACTTGTTATCACATGGAAAAAAATAAAAGTGCATCCTTACACAAAAGGAAGTTCATGTGCATTAGAGACTTCAGTGTAAAAGTGAAAGCTTAAAAAAAATCTTTTCGAAAATCATAGGAAAATATTTTAATGACATCAAAGGAAGGAAATGACAAACACCAAAACTAAAAAAAAACAAAAAAACACAAATACTAAAATTCTGATAATTCAGCAACATTAAAATTAAGAACTTCAATCACTAAAAGATACATAAGAGTCAAAAATCCAATCAAATGGAAAGGATATTTGCAACACATGCAAATATCAACAATAAAACATAAACCATATAGAAATTACTATGAATCAATCAGAAAAAGTTAAACAAGCCAAGTAGAAAACTGAGCAAATACATATATAGCGATAGAGAAATAAACAGAGATATAGATATATATAGATATTTCACAGAATAAGAAACAAACAGTTCATGAATATCTGAAAAGAAGCTGAACCTCATTGGTAGCCAAAGAAATACAGATTCAAATTACAATGATATACCATTCCTTACCCACCAGATAGCTAAAAATTAAAAAGACAGACAATACCAAGCATTGGCAAGGACACAGAGCAACAGAAACATTTATACATTGCTGGTGGGAGTGTCAACTGGTATGATCACTTTAAAAAACAAAACAATTTGGCATTACCTAATAAAGCTGAAAAAGCCCATATCCTTCTTCTTCTCCAGGATATATACTCTAAAGTCCTGCACATGCATAAGAGACATGTATAAGAATGTTCATAAGCAGCATTGTTAGTAATAGCAAAAAACCAGAAACAGTCCAACTGCCCATCATTCATAACATGTATAAATAAACTGGTATATTCATATAATGGAATACTCTGTAGCAATAAAGTTGAATAAACTACATACAACATCATGGATGACATAAAAAAACAAAGCCTGATGTTTATAAAATAAATCAGAAAATATTTTCAGTATTATTCCATTATATAAAGATAAAAAACAGGCAAACAAAACCATACATTTTTTTGTCTGTTTGTTTGTAGAGAGATACTATAAAGAAATAAAAAGAGAAATTTTTAAATACAATTCAGGGTAGTGGTGAGGGAATAATAAGAAAAGGAATGTGATTTGAACCATACAGGGGTTTCCAAGGAATTGGTAACATTTTACTTCTTAATGTGAATTTGGATTGACAAGTGTTCAAAGTATTATTTTTAAACTATAAGCTGTACAAACATGTTTTATATATTTTTGTATGTTTAAGTTTTAAAACACACTGTTAAGTCATAGATAAAAACTACTAGAGAATATATGCAAATACATGCTTCCTGACACACTGTAAAAAATAGGGGAGGGGGGGGAAGATAAGCAAAACCAGAAACTAAGTGTTCTTCTAAAGTAGAAATAAACTGACATTTATACAATGGAGTATTATACATGGAGTTAAACTGAATCAATTAAGTGCGCATGTATAAACAGGGATCAAATCTAAAAATGTGATAGGTTTTAAAAAGCAAGTATAGAGAATATTTACAGTATACTTTTTATGTAAAAGGTTAAACTATAATTATTTTATGGACACATACATGTGTAATAATAAAAGTATAAAACAGGGCAGAAAGTATAAAACAGGGCAGGACACATTATGTGTCCATAAAATAAGCAGCAGACGAGAGAATTGGATCAGGGAAGAGAACAAAGAAAGCTTCAACTATCACTATAATCTTTTGCAAATTAGAAGATTTATAATTTAAAAATATATATCCTCTCCCAAAAGAAATATATGGAAATATTCTCCCTCTTTCCCTCCCTAACATATACCCACAGAGAGAGAGAAAGAGAGAAAATTTTGGAAGAGCAAAGAAAAACCTTGCCACTTCGTATTTGCCACTATCTCTCAAGCTGGTACATTCAATCTTCCAGCTCTTGCTTTTAAAATATACATCAATTTAACATCTGACAAGGCATTAAAAGTGGTTGCCAGTGAAAAATATCTCCATAATATTTCAGTTCACACTCAATACAAATATCCAAAGCTGTTAAATACTTCCTGCTACTCCTGACAACCAATAATCAAAAGTTACGATTTTCTAATTTAATAGAAATGAAAATGTATCTACAGAAGTTGATCTACACTAAACAGAGCTGGACAAAGATACTTTGATGAAATATTGCATATAGTATCATTCCTCTCACTAATATGAACATAATTACAATGCTTTATTTTTATTTTAAAACTGTTATTTTCCCTAAAACTCTTGATCCAAGAACTTCAACATTAATGTTTAAAAAAAAACAAAACAGCCAAATGCCTAGATTTCACCAGCCTAATGTAAAAGATATTTCCCCTATCTTAAGGCAATTTGGTCTGATTCCGACTCTCAATTATTGACAAATGACTTCTTTAAGTCTCATGTTTTATTATCTTCAAAAGAGATGCAAATTTTGCATTCTATTGCATAATACTGCCATATTTGTTTAAATTTTAAAAATCTTTTTCTAAAATAAATTCAAGTACATCATGTTCCAAAAAGACTGCCCAAAATATGCTTAAGTATTGGAGCCTAGCACACCAACTCAGACTTCAGATACACATGCCTAAGCATGAGAAACATAGTATGTAATTTACATAGAGTTTACAATGTTGAATACTGGTTCATTCCCACATATGAAACCCAAAGGAGAAAAAAATAATTAAAAAGTGCCGCTTCAAAAATCACTATTGAAATAAAATACAGGAAGTGGGTAAAAATCAAAATAGATTTTTAAAGTATGTGAACTATTTCAATAATGATACTGATGAACTTTGACTATGGACCATGTATTAAAAAGAATAGTATTGTTCCATATTAAATGCCCTGACTTTAATAATTGTACTCTAGTTAAGTAGGGGAGGTCCTTCTTTAATCTTACGGTACGCTGACGTATTTAGGAGTGAAGAAACATGATGCCTACAACTTACTGTCAAAAACCTCCTCCAGAGGGTGGGAGTGGCCATGGACAGGTCAATGGGGGAAAAATGAGATATATGTAATACTTTAAACAATAAAGAATTTAAAAAAAAAAAAAACCTCCTCCATGTACAAACACATGTGGGGGTAAGGAGAAAGGGACGTAAAGAGAAAGGAAGAAAGGGAGATGAAGGGAGAGAGAGAGAGAACAAATAAAAAACATCGAACAAATGGAGCAAAATATAAAAAATTAGTAAATCTGGATAAAGAATATGAGGGGCTGCCATAGCTGGGTGGCTCAGTTGGTTGGAGCATCATCCTGTACACCAAAGGTTGCAGGTTCGATTCTCAATTTTCAGCAGGGCACATAACTAGGTTGAAGGTTTGATCCCGTTGGGGCATGTATAGAAGCAATGAATTGCTGCCTCTCTCTCTCTCTCTCTCTTTCTCTCTCTCTCTCTCTCTCTCTCTCTCTCCCTCTCTCTCTCTCCCCCCCCCCCTCCCTTCATGCTCCCCCTCTCTAAAATCAATAAACATATCCTCCAGAGAGGATTTTTTTAAAAAGGCTATGAGGGGCTTTTATTCTATTACTAGAGGCCCGGTGCATGAAATTCGTGCACGGGGGTGTGTGTCCCTCAGCCCAGCCTGCACCCTCTCCAATCGGGGACCCCTCAAGGGATGGCCGACTGTTTAGGCCCAGTAGGATCGGGCCTAAACAGGCAGTAAGACATCCCTCTCACAATCCAGGACTGCTGGCTCCCAACTGCTCGCCTGCCTGCCTTCCTGATTGCCCCCAACCACTTCTGCCTGCCAGCCTGATCACCCCCTAACCACTCCCCTGCCAGCCTGATTGATGCCTAACTGCTCCCCTGCCAGCCTGTTTTCCCCTAACTGACCTCCCCTGCAGGCCTGGTCACCCCTAACTACCCTCCCCTGCAGGCCTGGTCCCCCCCCAACTGGTCCCCCCCCCTGCAGGCCTGGTCACCCCTAACTGCCCTCCCCTGCAGGCCTGGTCCCCCCCAACTGCCCTCCCCTGCAGGCCTGGTCCCCCACAACTGCCCTTCCCTGCAGGCCTGGGTCCCCCCCAATTGCCCTTCCCTGCAGGCCCAGTCACCCCCAACTTCCCTCCTCTGCTGGCCTGGTCACCCCTAACTGCCCTCCTTGCAGGCTTGATCGCCCCCAACTGCCCTCCCTTGCAGGCCTGGTCCCTCCCAAATGCCCTCCCCTGCTGGCCATCTTGTGGTGGCCATCTTGTGTCCACACGGGGGCAGCCATCTTTGACCAAATGGGGGCAGCCATCTTGTGTGTTGGAGTGATGGCCAATTTGCATATTACTCTTTTATTAGATAGGATAGAGGCCTGGTGCACGGGTGGGGGCCGGCTGGTTTTCCCTGAAGGGTGTCCCGGATCAGGGTGGGGGTTCCCTTGGGGCATGGGGCGGCCTGGGCAAGGGGCCTGTGGTGGTTTGCAGGCCAACCACGCCCCCAGCGACCCAAGTGGAGGCCCTGGTATCTGGGATTTATTTATCTCCTATAATTGAAACTTTGTAGCCTTGAGCGGAGGCCAGGGCAGGCCAGGGCTGGTGGGAAGCTTGGCTTCCTCCATCGCCATGGGCAACCCAAGTCTCCTGCTCTCTCCAGCTCCTTGGCTGCTGCCATTTTTGTTGGGATTTATTTATGTTCTATAATTGAAACTTTGTAGTCTTGAGCAGCTGGCTCCAGCTCCGTGGCCGCCATATTTGTTGGGTTAATTTGCATACTCGCTCCTGATTAGCTGGTGGGCATGGCTTGTGGACGTATCGGAGGTACAGTCAATTTGCATGTTTCTCTTTTATTAGATAGTATTGCAAGTTTTCTGTCAGTTTTAAATTATTCAAAACTTTATTTTTTTTGAATATATTTTATTGATATTTTACAAAGAGGAAGGGAGAGGGATAGAGAGCCAGAAACATCGATGAGAGAGAAACATCGATCAGCTGCCTCCTGCACACCTCCCACCGGGGATGTGCCCGCAATCAATGTACATGCCTTGACCGGAATCGAACCCTTCAGTCCACAGGCCGACGCTCTATCCACTGAGCCAAACCGGTTTCGGCAAATTATTCAAAACTTTAAAAGTATGTAAGTGACACTGGCAGCCCCAGAACTCCAAGGTAGTGTTTACTTACCAAAACAATTTGCCCCCATTTCAGGTGGTCATCATTTTAGCTAATATTTTAAATCACATTCAATTGTGAAAATTATTTTCCTAACACAATTCTTTAAAAAAAAAAAAATCAATCAAATTTCTAAATCACCCTTTTCTAGTTACATGAAAAAAAATAATGCAGGTGATGTTAAAAATGAAAACAGATATCCAAATAGTAGAGTCCAAAGAGCCAAAGCTGCATGTCTGCTGTTTACCTCTGGGATTCAAATTTTTAAAAACATATTAACAATTAAATATTCTAGCACAATTCACAAATTGTAAATCTTAATTAAAAACTGCAGAAGTCAGCACAATCTGTGAAGATCCCAATCCAGGCTTACCCCCTTCCTGAAGCTGAGAAAACAGTTTGTGAATGGCAAAGATTCCATGTGCTAGTTGTAGCATGATATTTAAAACAATCCCAAACTTATCACAGGGAAGGAAGAGGCTTTTCATGTAACACAGTTCAAGCACCTACCACTGTGCTTAGTTTGCAACTAAGCCTGAGCTACTTGGTCGTGTACTAATGGCCATTTGTTACAAGAGGCTGAATGAAAGAATTTCATTCATTAAAAAAAGGAAGATACAGCTCAAACTAAACTTGGACTCATCACAAAGAAGATAAAGCCTACAGAAATTTAGCTCTAGGGTTGAGTCCTATAGAGTTCATATTGAGATGACCCACTATTGTCTACTTTTAAGCATTTCCTCCCTATGTAGAAATGATTCCCTTAGAGTCAATCAGGAAAAAAAAAAGTTGATGTTACAAAATACACACTTTACATAATACATTAATCTTCAACTTATCTGAAAACTAATATGCAAATGAAATTATAGAGGTGGAAATGCTCTTCGGTCCATAAGTAAGCAACAATTTAAGAACATAAGGAAGCCTGGCTGGTATGGCTCAGTGGTTAAGCAACGACCCATGAAACAGGAGGTTATGGTTCGGTTCCCAGTCAGGGCACATGCCTGGGTTGCGGGCTCCAAGCCCAGTAGGGGGGCTGCAGGAGACAGTCAATCAATAATTCTCTCTCATCACTGATGTTTCTATCTCTCTCTCCCTCTCCCTTCCTCTCTCTGAAATCAATAAAAACATATTTTTTAAAATTTTTTTAAAAATAACCTAAGGTAAAATTAGATATTTGAGCCAATAGTCCTTCTTCAGGCAAAATTTTTTAAAAAACTCATTTCACAGCAAAAGAAGTGCAGGAATGGACTATGGAACCTTTGAATTCACTGATCTTACCACATACCTTATCTCCCGGAGGCAGCTAATCTAATAGAATAATAGAATGGCCTGCTTAAAACTTGGTTACAATGCTACTAGAGACCAAATCCTCAAGTATATCCTTTGAATCAATAACCAGTATACATTGTTTTCTCCCAAGCCAGAATACATGTGTCTGAGAATCAAGTGGTGTAAATAGAAGTGGTTTCTCTCCTTATTATCCCTAAAAAACCCATTAGCATAATTTTTGCTTCCAGTGCCCTACAGCTTTGCTATCTGTTGGTTTTGAGGTCTTGGTTCCCAATGAAAGAATGATTTCACCACAGTCCATTAAATTAGAAGTTGATACTGTTTCATGATCACTGTACCATTAAATTAAGATTTTAAACCTCAGCAGTACTGACATTTTGAACTGGATAATTCTTTGCTATTGGGGGCTGTTCTGTGCATTATAGGATGATGCCCTCTACCTAAAATACTTCTGGACATTGCCATGTTTCCTGGGAGGCAAAACTACTCTCAGTTGCAAACCACTGCAATAAATCGACAGGCAAAGAAGGGGGTCATTTGACTAGCTGATATAATTCATATGGGTAACTTACATAGAAGATACCAGATACTGCTACATAAGGACAGGGAAGACTCTGCCTCTAACCCTGAGGATTACCTGAAATATCTCTTATACATGTGTAATAGTAAAAGTTAACAGAAAGAAAAGCACAAAGCAGGACCACTTAGGATTCATATTCTTCAGTAATGAAGGTTTGGGTTACCCCACCAGCTAAGGTTCTGATGAGGGTAAAAGAGAACATGGAATGGGCAGAAGAATCCTAATATATAAAAACCCAGGGTCCGTTACGACCAAACGAAAGCTCAACCAAACACCGGAAGTCAGTCCTGCAGTCAGTGCTGGGTTGCCGTGGTGACCCAGCACTGACTGCCGAGGGGGCTGTGGATCAGGCCCAGAGAGAGAGGCAGGGTCTGATCCACAGCCTCTGTGGCAGCTGTTGATCAGCCATTGCCTCTTTCTTGCTCTCCGGGCTTCGCCAGCAGCTGCGTCTCTGTTTCTCTCTGGGCCTCCGTGGGGGCTGCTGATCAGCCCCACCGCTCTGATCAGGCCTGGAGATAGGCCTGGAGACGCTGATTGGCATAGAAACCAATCAATCAGTACCAAATGTGGGTGAACTGTGAGGAGCCAATGGCTGCCTAGGAGGCGGAGCTTTTGACACTGACTGGCATAGAAACTGACCAATCAGAACCAAATTGGCCGGCAGGGGAGGGCAGTTGGGGGCGAGATCAGGCCTGCAGGGGAGGGCAACTGGGGGCAAGATCAGGCCGGCAGGGGAGGGCAGTTAGGGGTGATCAGGTAGGCAGGCAGAGACAGTTAGGGGCGATCAGGCAGGCAGAGGGGTTAGGGGCGATCAGGCAGGCAGGCAGAGGCAGTTAGGGGCAGGCAGGCAGGCAGGCAGGTGAGCAGTTAGGAGCCAGCGATCCCAGATTGTGAGAGGGACGTCCCCAATTGGAGAGAGTGCAGGCTGGGCTGAGGGAACCCCCGCTCCATGCACGAATTCGTGCACCAGGCCACTAGTGTAGTTATAAAGATGAACTACAATCTTTCAATTAGTTAACTGAAGCAAGGTCTATAGTAGTTATACATATTTTCTTCTTTGCTTACTCAGAATATTGTGAGTGTACAACCCAATTTCTTCTATCTTCTCAATATATTATACACATTTTATTAGTAAAGGTTAACTCTGTAACTAAGTCTTTAGGTAGCAAGATATTCAGATGGGACTATGAATTTGAGGCATAATTAGCATAGCCTAGAAATGGATGTGTGACTGTCACCCAGAGATGGATACAGTGAATATTGGACCTTGGCTCCTCATTTTGGGAAGAGACTAAGGACATCTTTATTTTTACAAAAAAAAAAGACTTTCATTTTCTTAAAGTATAGAGTGTTTGTAGTTTGTACACAAGATCAAATATCTGTATAAAGACATGTATGGCTGCTAAGTAGCCAAAGGGGTGGACTATGCCAACTGCTAAGTTGCTGTCTCTCATCTCCACATCTATCCTTCTATACTTTGTTTTCTAGTGGTGGAGCTACGGTGCAAACTACATTTCTCCTTTGCCAGCAGGCTCCTTGTTATTAAGGCTCTGCCAAGGGTACACCAAGGTATTGTAAGACTGGAGAAGGGACAAAGGACATGATTTTTCCTGTTTGCTTGTTGTTCCCATCAGCATCACCCCAGCTGAATTTTTCTTTACAATCTAATAACAGAAAGAACCCTCACATATATTCTAGTTTCTAGAAGTCAAGCAGAGAACTAGACTGTCAAATGTTAGCTGACTTCTGTGATATACAATCAAAATTGTTGTTAAAAACAAACAACCATCTCTGGCTGGTTTGGCTTAGTGGATAGAGCATCAGCCCGCGGACTGAGGGGTCTCAGGTTCATTTCTAGTCAAGGGCACATGCCTGGGTTGCGGGCTCGATCCCCAGTTGGGGGCGTGCAGGAGGCAGCTGATCAGTGATTCTCTTCTCATCACTGATGTTTGCATCTCTCTCTTCCCTCTCCCTTCCTCTCTGAAATCAATAAAAATATAAACAAAACAAAAACCATATGGCCTCATTAAAAGCAAACAAGATCGATAAGCAAAAATCAGTGTATTTCTATATATTAGCAATAATCAGAAACTAAAATTAAAAATATCTGTTAAAGTGGTAATCCTCCCAAAACTAACCTAGGGTTTAATACAACCCCTCACAAAATAGGTTTTTTTACTGAAATAGAAATAGACAAACTGATTCCAAACTATACATGGATATGCAAAGGATCTACACTAACTAAAACAATCTTGAGAAAGAACAAAGTTGGAGAATTTACAATATCTGATTTCAGATTTACTATAAAGCTATAATAATAATCAAGGCTATGTGAACTGGCAAAAATGATAAATACAGAATCTCACCAAGTACAAAAATTAACTAAAAATTAGTCATAGACCTAAGTTGTAAAAACTAAAATAAAATTTCTAGAAAAAAAACATGAGAAAAATCCTGTGGTTTTTGTGTTAGACAATGGTTTCTTAGATATACTATCAACATTATCTTTTTTTAAAGAAAAACTGATAAAGTGGTCTTCAGCAAAATTAAGAACATCTGCTTTCAAAAGACTGAGAAGAAAAAAGCTAGAAACTGGGAGAAAATATTTGAAATCACATCTCATAAAAGACTTGTATTCAGCATATATTGTAAATCCTCAAAACTTAACAGTAAAAATAAATCAAAAAATTGTATGGGCAAAGATTTGAATAGACACTTCACCAAAGAAAATATTCAGATGGTAGATAAGCACATGGAAAGACGCTCAATATTATTCGTTATTAGGGAAATGCAAATCAAAACCATAATGATATACCACTTCATACCCACTAGGATGGCTATAATTAAAATATTTTTCAAGAAAAATACGTGTTGGCAAAGATGTGGAGCAACTAGAATGCTCATATACTACTGTAAAATGTTATAATCACTTGGAAAACAATGATTGCAGCTTCGTAAAAAGTTAAAACAGGGAGCCTTTGCAGGGACTTGGGGAGCCTAAGGAGCACAGATCTAAGTTCTTAGCTCCCCTGGAGAAATGAGGACTTGACTCATCCCCAGGATGGACCCTAAATTACTCCTTATTGTCTAGGACAGTGGGGTCCTGTCCTCAGGAGCTGGGAACTTTTTGTTGCTCCTTCACTTCCTAAAGCCCTAAAGAGAAGTTGCACTGGGCAGGCTATTTATGGGATTGGGGGAGGGAGGTGTCCCAGGGGAGGGAAGTGTCCCAGAGGAGGGAAGCCAGAATCCTGGTCTTAGCTCTGCCCTGAGTGGCCTTGGACAAATCCCTTGCCCCCTCTCCGAGCACCCTTCTGCCTGTGTCAGGTTCTAATGTGGAGTCTGAGAGCTTTCCCCACCTCTCCCAACTGACCACCTTACGTCTGTCCTCCCTAAGATGATCCCTCCAGTCACCATCCTTCACTGAGGGACTCAGTTCCCTGGGGGTCTGGCAATCACTTTCCCACCTCCTCCTAGAAACTTGAGGGTTACTTTTGTACAAACTCTCCCGAGTCTGGGGGCCTCTGATAGCAACAGGACACATTGGGTCATCCCCTCACTCTACATTAGGCACTTTATTGGGTTTTAGTGAGATGAGTTTAACCCCTGCTCTTCGGGAGCCTGTAAGGGAAGATTAAAGAGCTTCCTGGAAAGGGCTGTGGAGTGAGAGGGGTCAGGTAGAGAAGGAGGAGGCCAGCAGCACATTAGGATAGGCGTTTGGGGCCAATGACTACCCCAGACTTGGTTTTGTAATGATTTGTATAGGAATAAATGCACCTAATTCCAATTTAAAAAAAAAAAAAGTTAAACATGCATCCACCATATGACCCAGCCATTCCATTCCTTCATATTTACTTCAGAGAAAGTATATATCCACACAGTCATGTACATGAATCTTCACAACAGATTTGTAATAGCTAAAAACTTGGAGCAACCCAAATATCTATCAACAGGTAAATGAGAGAAACAAATTGTGATATACAGACTGAGCAAAACATCTCGTAGGGATGGGATAAATATAGGAATGATTATGGGAGCTGGAGGAAACGTTTTTGGGTGCTAAGTTCATTATCTTAATTGTGGTGATGTTATCACAGGCTTGTAAGTATATAAAAACTCATCAAATTGTCCATTTTAAATGTGTGCAGTTTATTTATTGTATGGCAAGTTTACCTTAATAAAGCTGTAGAAATTCTATTATTCTAGAATGAAAAATAAAATTCCTAAAATGAAGTTCTAATAAAATTCCTAAGAGCAGGGAGGAAAAAGAGGCAATGTTTTTGTATAATTATTCATCTTGGGTGTACATTTATTCATACCCCATTGTGTGTTCTTCATTTTTGCCTTTAATTTTACCCTTCCACTTGAGACATTCCCCTTCTGTCTAAAGAACTCCCTTTGGTCATTCTTTTAGAGCAGGCCTGCTGATGATTAACTCTCCCAGCTTTTGTCTAAAAACGTCTTTATTTCTGAAGGATATTTCTGCTGGAAACAGAATTTTAACGTGGCAGTTTTTCCTTTCAACACTTTAAAATGTCTTTCCATTATTTCCTAGTTTCCACCATTGTGTTCAAAAGTCAGTCATCAGTTATATTATTGTTACTTTTAAAATAATGCATCTTTTGTTTCCTTCTGTTGCTTTTCAGAGTTTCTCTTTGTCTCTAGTTTCAAAAGTTCAATTAACATAGCAAAAGTGTACTTTTCTTTGTATTTATCCTGCTTAGGCTTTGCTAAACTACTTGAATCTGTGGGTTAATGCCTTTCATCAGTTTGGGAAAACATCTTAACACTATTACTTCAAATATTTTCTTCCACACTAATCTCTCTTCTATACTTCTGAGTCTCCAATTATCCATTATTTAACTTTTTGGTGTTCTACATGTCTTTTAGGTTCTCTTGCACCTTTTCCATTCTTTTTTTCTTACTGTGCTGCAAACTGGATATTTTTTATTGACTTATCTACTAATTATTTAATCTTGACTTTTATTGTGTATAATCTGCTATTAAATCCATCCAATGTATAATTAATCTCAGATACTGTGTGTATTTGTTGTTATAGGTTTGTTGTTTTTAATGTTAGGCACTGTACTGAGCCCTAGGAGTAAAGCAGTGAATAAGATAGACATAATCCTGCTCTCATGGAATTTAAATAGTGTACATTCAATTGACCTGTTTTCCCACTTTTTTTTTAGACAACAAAGAACAGTGCAAGAAGTGAAATGAGGTCCTGCTAATTAACATGTAAGTAAAAGACCATAAGCAATCAAGGTTGTGTTTTTTATTCCTTTCTCTGGATTTGAATTCTGTATAGAAATTCTTCAATTTTTCATCCATTTTGTCCATCATTTCATATTTTTCCTTTAGCATATTAAAGTCTTTGCTAACTTCAATTTATCTGTGGGTCTACTTCTATAGTTTATGTCTATTCTTGATTATGGGTCACAGTTTTTCATTTTTTCAAATTTTCAGAAATTGTTCATTGTATTCTAGATATTATACATGAAAGAACTTCAGAAACTCCAGAATATGTCTTCCCAGCGAGAGTTCTCCATTTATTCTATTAGACAAAAAGGGATGAGAGAGTTTGATCATTTCAATCCACTCAGGAATTGAACTGTGTGAGAGCTATACTGCAGTTTTAGTAAGACTCAGTTCACCTCTGGTTCATTCTTTTTCTTTAATCTGTGTCCAAAATCAACAAATGTCAGCAATCTGCTTCTCTCCCAACAAAGGGCTCTTCTATCTCTGGAATTTTAATTCATCTAGTCCTCATTATTTCTACAGTCCTCCAATATTTTTTAAAATATGGTCTTAAAAGTTCATCCAGTTATTTCTATTTGTCATAGTAGTATAGATGACTGTGCTGTGACCTACTAAATACTACCCAGAAACTAAAGTCTCCCTGAATGTCATACAGCAGTGATTCACAAACCCAACTTTCTATCAAAACTAGAGGACCGGTGCATGAAATTTGTGCACAAGTAGAGTCCCTAGGCCTGGCCAGCGATCAGGGCTGATCGGGGCCTTCCAGCTGCCAGCCAGGTCCTCCCTTCCCCAGCTGCCAGCTGCCGGCTGGGGCCTACCTTCATGCCACACTGCCTCTGGTGGTCAGCGCACGTCATAGCGAGCAAACGAACTCCCAGTCTCCCAGTTGAACTCCCAAGGAGACACTATGCATATTAGCCTTTTATATATAATGATCTGGGGAGATTTTTAAAAATACAACCCATTTTCCATGCCTTTAGAATACATAGATGTTTTGTGGGTCCAGGAAATCTGTACTAAAAATCTTAAGCGATCTAGTAAAGCTGACATATCTAAAGAAACTAATGTGCCTGTACCAGTTGTTCCTCCTCCCCCTCCCCCAGAGATCAGTATATATAAGGACATTTAAGACAAAACATACACTATATACAATGGACAAATTGAAAGAAGAGTATAAAAATAGTTAAGAGTTCAGAATAACTAAAAACATTAAAGATAATATGTTAAGCCCTAACCAGTTTGGCTCAGTGGATAGAGCGCCGGCCTGCAGACTCAAGGATCCCAGGTTCGATTCCGGTCAAGGGCATGTACCTTGGTTGCGGGCACATCCCCAGTAGGGGGTGTGCAGGAGGCAGCTCATCGATGTTTCTAACTCTCTATCCCTCTCCCTTCCTCTCTGTAAAAAATCAATAAACTATATTTTTTTAAAAAAAGATAATATGTTAAAATAAATATTTAAAGGCTTTTAAAATCATATTAAGAAGAAGAGGAAGGTTACAAACCATAGTTAGAGTATATGGTATAATACCAACAGGAGATTAAAAGCAGAATTACTTGATTCAATTTTGCTTAAAGCTCCCGCCTGCTTTATCTGAATTCAAGTCTACATGAACTACTCCAATGGTACAGATGAAAATTTAGACATGTGGTAAGAGAAATGCAGTCAGTGAATTTGAGAAGTCATGAAAAATAGAAAGGTGCCATAGCAGGCATGATAAAATGTTGCCCCAATTGTCAAAACACAGGAGTAGGTAAAGGGGAAAGGTGATTTAAAGACTATGGACTTAATTTAATGTCAACATCCAGATAAGACTGGTTACTATGCAGATGACTTTTAAGTACTTATGAAAGGAGCGTCTACTAACAATGATGAAATCTTAGCTGTGTAAAATGCTTTTGCTTTAAGTTTAGAGTATACATAAAGTACCTTCACATATATTACCTATCTTTGACTCACACAAGCCCTATGAAAAAGAGCAGATAGTGTTATGTCCCCTCCCAACCACCACACAGACTCTTCAAAATATTAGGAATCTAAGGCTCAGATAGCTGGCCTTGACCAGGTTAACTCGTTCTTCTTTTGCTTTCAGAAAATTAGGACTCAAACTCAAGTCTTCTGATTCCTAATTGAGTATTGCTTTCATATCACTCAGCTCTTAAAGTCAGCATGAGTTAAGAATAAGTCATGCTGAGGAGAAACCAAGATGGCGGCATAGGTAAACACCTAAACTGCTGCCTCGCACAACAATATCAAAACTACAACTAAAAGACAAACGGACACCATCCAGAACCATAGGAAAGCTGGCTGAGTGGAAATTCTACAACTAGAAGGAAAGAGGAAAGCACATTGAGACTCAGAGGAGCTGCAAAAGGCTGAGGTACGGAGACTCGCACGCGGAGAGGACGGGCGGCTGTGTGCACGGACGGCTGAGAGCACGGCTGGCTTTCCAAAGCGGGAGGGAGAAGGAAGCTCCCGACTACACTGAACTCCAGTCCCGGGCGAGACGCTGGGAAACCAGACTCATTCGTGGGGAAACTGGACTGTCAGGAAAACAGAAAGCACACTGAGACTTGGGAGCTGCGCAAGGCAGAGGTCCAGAGGCGCATGCGCACAGAGAGGACTGACTGCTGAATGCACGGGAGGCTGAGTGCGCGGCTGGCTTTCTAAAGCGGAAGGGAGACTGAAGCTCCCAACTGCACTGAACTCCAGTTCCAGGCGAGTTTCTGGGAACCCCAACTCATTCGGAGAGAAACTGGACTGTCTGGCAGCGGACAAAACTCGAGGGCAGCTTTCTCTCAGAGGTGCTTGGAGCGATTACCACGGGACACTGAGACATAGGGGCCTCATAGGGCAGGGCTGACGGAAAGCCAAGGCTGTCTGCTCCGCCCTGAAACTCTGCCCCATCCAAGCTGAGCACAGAGGCTTTTGCAATTTTGCAAGTCTTGTCTCATAAGAGTGTCTCCAGCACTTAAGTTTTCCCAACGTAGACACAGCTGATCCTCACAGCCAACTGGTCTGGAGGTCAATTCCTCCCAGTGATACCAACAACAATCAAGACTTAACTACAACAAGGCTGAGCACACAGTCCACAAAGGGATGCACCAAGAGTGTCCACCTGAGGTAACTGGGGGAGGCTGAGCCACTGGGCCCTATAGGACACCTACCACACAAAGCTACTCTACCAACTCAGGGAAGCAACGAAAATGCGGAGACAAAGAAACAGATCACAAATGGAAGAAATGGAGGAAAACAAATGACTGGATACAGAGTTCAAAACCATGGTTATAAGGTTTTTCAATAATTTCCTAGAAAAGGCCAATAAATTTAGCGAGACTCTCGAGGATATGAAAAAAGGACCAACTAGAAATTAAACATACACTGACTGAAATAAAAAATATTATACAGAGACCTAACAGCAGACTAGAGGACCACAAGAATCAATTCAAAGAGTTGAAATACAAAGAAACAAAAAACACTCAGCCAGAAAAGCAAAAAGAAAAAAGAATCCAAAAAGTTGAAGATAGTGTAAGGAGCCTCTGGGACAACCTCAAGCGTACCAATATCCGAATTATGGAGGTGCCAGAAGAAGAGAGAGAGCAAGATACTGAAAACCTATTTGAAGAAATAATGACAGAAAACTTCCCCCACCTGGTGAAAGAAATAGACTTACAAGTCCAGGAAGCGCACAGAACCCCAAACAAAAGGAATCCAAAGAGGACCACATCAAGATACATCATAATTAAAATGCCAAGGGCAAAAGACAAAGAGAGAATATTAAAAGCAGCAAGAGAAAAACAGTTAATTACCTACAAGGGAGCACCCATACAATTGTCAGCTGATTTCTCAACAGAAACTATGCAGGCCAGACGGGAGTGGCAAGAAATATTCAAAGTGATGAATAGCAAGAATCTACAACCAAGATTACTCTACCAGCAAAGCTATCATTCAGAATTGAAGAGCAGATAAAGAGCTTCACAGATAAGAAAAAGCTAAAAGAGTTCATCACCACCAAACCAGTATTATATGAAATGCTGAAAGGTATTCTTTAAGAAGAGGAAGAAGAAGAAAAAGAAAAAGGTAAAGATAAAAATTATGAACAACAAATACATATCTATCAACAAGTGAATCTAAAAATCAAGTGAATAAAAAATCTGATGAACAGAATAAACTGGTGAATATAACAGAATCAGGGGCATAGAAAGGGAGTGGACTGACAATTCTCGGGGAGAAAGGGGTGTGGGGGGTGCGGGAAGAGACTGGACAAAAAGTGTACAATTATGGATGAGGACAGTGCGGGGGAGGTAAGGGCAGAGGGAGGGGTGGGAACCGGGTGGAGGGGTGCTATGGGGGGGAAAAAGAGGAACAATTGTAATAATCTGAACAATAAAGATTTATTAAATTAAAAATAAATAAATAAAGAGTAAGTCATGCTGTGGATGGACCTAGAGGGCATTTTGCTAAGTGTTAAATAAGTTAGAAAGAGAAAGACAAATACTATATGATTTCACTTATATGTGGAATCTAATGAACAAAATAGAAACAAACTCATAGATTCAGAGAACAGACTGACAGTTGTCAGGGGGCACGGGAAGGGGTTTGGGATGCTGGGTGAAAAAGGTGAATTAAGCAGAATAATCACAGAGATATAGATTACAGCATAAGGAATATAGTCAACAATATTGTTATAACTATGTATGGGCCAGGTGGGTACCTGAAGCAGCAGGAGACCACTCTGTAAAGTACCTGATTTTCTAACTTTGCTATACATCTGACACTAAAACAAAATAATATTGAATGTAAACTGTAATTGAAAAAAAATTTTTTAAATCAAAAAAGAGCCCTGACTGATTTGGTTCAGTGGATAGAGTGTCATTCTGCGGACTGAAGGGCCCGGGTTTGATTCAAGTCAAGGCACATGCCTGGGTTGCAGCCTCGATCCCCAGTAGGAGGTGTGCAATGATTCTCTCTCATCATTGATGTTTCTATCTCTCTCTCCCTTTCCCTTCCTCTCTGAAATCAATAAAAGTATATATTTTAAAAAATTTTTAAAGAAAATGGACAGGAAAAAAAGTCATGCTGAAATGAAATGATAACTGGAACTGCTTCATAATAATGGAGAGGTGCTGGGAAGAAAATGGGTAAAAGTACAGATGAAATAAAGCTGAGTAGAAGCTGGATAATACGTACATGGGGATTCATTTACAATCAACTCTCTACTTTTGCATATGTTTGAATTTTTTATAATAAAACTTTTTTAAAAAGCACATATATGCCAATTAATATTATTTGTTTAGTTTACTGTACTGGTAATCAGATGAACACCAAAAATACAGTGCACCTGAAGCTCAGCATTTTTAAGCCTTTTTTAAGTGTCATATAACACCCTCATATCAAAAATATTGAGAGAAAAAATGAAAAACGGTATGCCTGAGTACTGACCACCATTGAACCAAGAGGCAAACAACCAGAATGGTGAGATGTCTTGAAATTATGTGCTATAAGAAATGGTCGAAAGTATGACATTTTTCAGTGGGGGAGCGAAGAACAACCTATGCAGTACTTAAGATTTGTCTTCAATTTTTTTTAAATATATTTTATTGATTTTTTACAGAGAGGAAGGGAGAGGGATAGAGAGCTAGAAACATCGATGAGAGAGAAACATCGAACAGCTGCCTCCTGCACACCCCCTACTGGGGATGTGCCTGCAACCAAGGTACATGCCCCCGACTGGAATCGAACCTGGGACCCTTGAGTCCGCAGGCTGATGCTCTATCCACTGAGCCAAACCGGCTACGGCTTGTCTTCAATTTTTAAAAAAATATTTTTATTAGTGTTTAGAGAGAAAAAGAGTGGGAGAAAGAGAAACATCGATGTGAGAGCACAACATCGATCAGCTGTCTCCTGCAAGCCCCCACCAGGGATAGAGTCTTCAACCCAGGCATGTGTCCTGAGCAGGAATTGAACAGGCACCCTTCTGGTGCACGGGATGATGCTCAACCAATTGAGCCACACTGGTGAAGGCTGTCTTCAAATATTTTTAAAGTAAAAGGACAAACTTATTTCGAAGAGTTATAGAGGACAAAATTAGGAACAATTGAGTAAGAGACTCAAGGAGACCAAATCCCACTTTTCCACTCTTCCTCCTCTTCCTTAAGGATCATGACTCATGTGGTGCTACTAACTAACAAACCTTGTCATAGTCACCTACCAACTTTCTAGATATTTTCCCCCATCATCTAAATAATTTGTCTCTTGGCTCAGTTTCCCCTCTACATCACCATCTACCACCATCTGGGCATCATCTAGGTCAGTGGTCGGCAAACTCATTAATCAACAGAGCCAAATATCAACAGTACAACGACTGAAATTTCTTTTGAGAGCCAAATTTTTTAAACTTAAACTCTTCTAACGCCACTTCTTCAAAATAGACTCGCCCAGGCCATGGTATTTTGTGGAAGAGTCACACTCAAGGGGCCAAAGAGCCGCATGTGGCTCACGAGCCGCAGTTGCCGACCACGGATCTAGGTTAATGTTGCCTAATAAAATACATAACTCCCAATTAAATCAAACATGAGTAATTTTTTTAGTGTAAGATATCCCATGCAATATTTGGGAAATACTTACACTAAATATTTATTCATTGTTTATCTAAAATTCACATTTAACAGGACATCCTGTATTTCTATTTGCTAAACCTAGCAACCCTAATCTAGGTGATTTCAATGTCAAGGTGGAGCACCTATCCAAACCCTGGTCCTCAACCTTCTTTGATCTCCTCAATTCTAGTGACTTTGACCATAACAAAGATATGGTCTCCAAATTCAGATGTGTCTTTAACACTGCTCAATACTGCTAAGTGTCCTTAAACGGCCCACTCTCTCTTATTTACTCCAACAGCTATTATGAATCAAATCCCTTCTTTCTTGCCCTAGCTGGTTTGGCTCAGTGGATAGAGTTTCAGCCTGCGGAAGGGTCCCGGGTTCGATTCCAGTCAAGGGCACATGCCCAGGTTTTGGGCTTGATCTCCACTAGAGAGCAAGCAGGAGGTAGCTGATCAATGATTCTCTCTCATCATCGCGGTTTCTATCTACCTCTTTCTCTCCCTTCCTCTCGGAAATCAATAAAAATATATTAATAAATATACATATATAAATAAATAAACCAAAAATCTATTCATTGCAGATTTGGACTGTCAGATCATATTTCTCCTGTTTTATAGATAAGGAAATAACTCAAAATTTAAGAGATTTACTTAACATTGCAAAGGTAGTTTATGTCAGGGTAGTAACCAGAGCACAGATCTTCATTGATCTCTGTTGCCAAAAGTTGACCAAAACAAAATCTATCTCTTCCATTCCCAACTGAAAATTCAGTTATTAAAAGCCAAAAACTGAAACATAACAGGAAATACAAAAATGTTTCTCTCCCCCCCCAGTCCAAAAGGAAGGAGACCTGCCTGGAGCATAAAGACAAAACATTTCCCAGGCCTGATCTGGGACAGAAGTAAAAGGCACTGGTAAAGACGGGAGAGTTGGGGAGATACTCCAAAATTCTAGATGAATGATTTGGAAGGAAAAGAAAAACAAATACCCAGGAATCCAACAGGACAAGGCACTGAGTACTACCAAAACTTTAAAAGTTGCCTCAAATTTAATCCAACCCTAAGTGCAATGTTGTTGGAGTATGAAAACCAACTTTACAACAGTGGACTCTGGAATGCCAAGATAAAATGATGAAATAAATACATAATCTCATATTTATAATTGTACATTCCTACTGGTGTTCTCAAGATTTTATTGTCTCACCTTCAGGATTCAACTCTCCTCACCTAAAAATCTGCAGTGAGTACAATGTAATGTTATAAAACTAAATAAAAGGGGAACAATGTTACAACTTCCTCTAACAATCTGAGAAGCTTTGATAAGGTGAAAAGAATGATAATGAAATCAAAGATATAATGTTCAAAATTCATTTCTATGTCTAACACATGACCAATCAAAAAACATTTCCAGATACTCTCATCTCATCTTTAAGTGAAGAATCAAAAATATATTCCTCAATTTACATATTTATACTGTCAGAAAATTTAATTTCTTTATAAAGCTCTATTAAAAAGTTATTGCTCTAAGGATTGACACCCACATTCTAGTTTAAACTCAATTACTTACATGTCATATGATTGTAAACAAATTATTTTGCCTCTCTAGTTTTTTCTCATGCAGAGTAGAAATAATAACAATCAATAGAAAAAATACTGCACAGGATGATAATCATGGTAATAATTTTTATGACTAATTTGACAGCTTCCTTTCATGTAAAAGATTCGTACCTAAGACACTAAATAAAGCCCATGATGTGAGTAGGGCAGAAATTACCCCCATTTTACAGATGAAGACATAGAAAACTGAAGTTCAGAGAGGTTAACGGATTTGTCCAAGACCACATTGAATGGTACACAGTCAAACGCTCTTACTATCCAGTATACTGCCATCACAAACCTAGGTGGTAAGAGCTATTCTGTCATGCCCTCACTTAAGACTGTTATGAGCCACAATTACCCACAAGGTCATTATCTGGGTATAAAACTATGGTTAATAATAAGCTAAATAAAAGTCCTTTAGATAAATTTCTAAAAGTTCCTCTATGTATTAAATTAACTTCATGTCTCTTGCACTAGATACAGCAGCCTGCTGGGGAATGTGAAGTAGAGGGAGGGGAGAATTTCATTAAAAAAAAAAGTTAAGTTCTCTGAAATTCAATAGGGTAACACACTCAAAGCTATAAAATATACGTAAGGGCAAGCAACAGCTTATAGGCTGTAGTGACAACACTAAGCCAAACCCAAAAGACTGCCAGGCTGTGGTTTAAAGAAAATATGCAATCTGGAAGTTTGCACCTCAAGTTACTGCTACTGCAAAGTAATTAGTACTGTTTATAGCAGGGGTCCTCAAACTTTTTAAACAGGGGGCCAGTTCACTGTCCCTCAGACCGTTGGAGGGCCGGACTATAGTTTTAAAAAAAAACTATGAACAAATTCCTATGCGCACTGCAGGCCCGGGACGAGTCGGCTGCTAAGCAGGACAGGCAGCGGCACCCGGCGGGCCGGATAAATGTCCTCGGCGGGCCGCACGTGGCTCGCGGGCCGTAGTTTGAGGACGCCTGGTTATAGTAAGAATATGTAAAATTTTAGAGGATAATTCAAATTCTTCATTGTAATTGGATGGGATTCCATATTAGCATGGGGCTTTCTTGTCTCAACAGAAACTCAAGGCTCAAAAGCCATACTCAGAGAACCAAAGAACATAACTATGTATCACAGGCATATAACACTTGAAGTAGTCAAATATGCATTCACCTAAAGAAACTTCAATGACTGCACTATCAATTTCAGTTATTTATATTCCACAACCTGAGAGTGCTCTGTTTACTGAAGGTTCTAACATAAAGTATGACAGAGTAATGTACAAGTTACTGAAACCTTAAACTTAATTAACAGTCACTACAATATAAAACACTTTAACTTTTCTATTCTTCAAGGTCAAAACAAATTTTGTCTCATCTTTCTCTCTCCACCCCCAAGAAAATGGGGTATTCTAAAAGATGTCAGATGAAATAGCCAATGCTTTTATAAATACAAGTCAATTATCTGCAAAGAAAGACCTTAAGATGCCCATATTCTACCTCAATATTGATTCTAAGCCTTTTAACAGTTTAAGCTGACCACAAACCTCCCCTTCTACATCTTCTATACAACGCTTTCTTCCTTAAACTTCCTCTAAAAAAAATTAGCCTTCCTATACCTCTTGTCCCTTGTCTTATACACACACAGATATACACAGAACCCCCAATGAAGAACAGATTGAGGCCTTAAGAACACATGTGCAAAACACATTTTAATAAATACCCTGCTCACCCTTAAAAGCACGTTGTTATAATGCAACAATAGAGTCTATATAGAACCTCATAACACCAAATTTGAAAGGCTAAAACAAAAAAGCCCCATAGCAATCTGAGTAATTTAAAGAACAAATATGCAAAAATAAGGCATGATTATTTATTATATCACTAACCTTTCCTGTAAGGACAAAATTATCATGCTAAACATAATAATAATAATAATAATAATAATAATAATGATGATGATGATGATGATGTAGATTTCAGAATCTAATTTCTTATTGGTCAAAAAGTCAAATAAAAAGTATAGGCAAATTTAAAATTTAATATAACAATTGCTGGCCCAATTCATAGAACACCTTAAGACAATTTCTGTTACACTTCCCAAGCTTGAAGACCCATATTATATAATACATATGTCACAAATTACATGAAAACAGATAGATTATGGACATCCACAATATGTTACATAAGGATCTGTTACCATGATATGTTACCCAAGTATGTCAGTGAATGCTAAAGTATATATTAGCCAAGGTATATAACGGGAATATCCAGAGATAGTCTCTCTTATTTAAAAAAAAAAAAAAAAGTATAAATCTTACATTGAGTAATTTAAAATTTTTCAAAGTATTTCACTTTCATTATCCTATCAGACCACTGTAAAAAATATCCTTATGTAGAGACTTATCACTAAAAATAAGTGACAAATCCAAGATCACAAAGATAATCAGACTGAAACTTCATTCAAAAAACATGTTAGCTCTGGGGAAGGACATATAAATATGTTTAAGTTCCTCCTTAGAGATAACATACCACTTAACTTATAAGACTTAGGCCAGTGGGAAAAAAAAAAGACTTAGGCCATTATAAAAACTAAATTAAAATCTGGTTATTTAATAAATATAACAAAGCCAAAATTACTTATTTTAGCCAGTTTACCTTTCAACCAGGAATCTTATGAAAAACACTCCATCAATGAATGACTCACTGTATGCTCATAAGTGTGCTGGGGACTGGAGAGACTATAAGAGAGTTCTAATAGAGGCTTCTTGCTTTTCAGAAAGTTTACACTCTATTTGATAAAAAGATAAGAGAAAATAAAACAATGCTAAACTGTGTTCAACCAACCCTCCTGAGGGAAGAAACCTTACCGGGTGGTTCTGCAGAACCCCAGGTGACAAGCACACCAAGAAGTAAGATTGCAGTGAGTTTAGTGCAAGAAGACTTCTTGGGAAAAATGAAGTTTGAACTGCCCACTGAAGGATAGACAGGAAATAGAAAATCACAAAGGAGGAATGAGAGCATTCAGGGGTCGGCATAAATGAAGGCTGAGAAGCAGAAATAAGCAGAAGAGACTGAGCCAGCCTGCCTGGAACATAGGTGTATGCTGAAGCATAATGAGAAATAGCTTGGTAAATTAAGTGGGGTCAGCTCCCAACAGACTGATGTGGCTCAGGGAGATGCTGTTAAAATATTAAAAATCATTGAATATTTAAACTAGAAAGAAAACCTTAGAGATTTTTCTAGACAATTCTTTTCCAACAGATGAGGACATCTAGGATCCAGAGACTTAGGACAGAGGCGAGGAAAAAGCAGAGCAAAACTCAGACTCCCGTTTAGAAACCCCCGTTCAGTGATAGGCAACATAATATGACAGAGAAAACACATCTGCCCAGAATCAACGAGAACATCGATATATGAAGATCTGCAAGCCACATACAAGACAGTATTGTCTTGGGAATTAGGGGAAATTGGTTTCCAGGCGTAATGGAACACCACAGTGGCATTACAATTCAGCAAAAACCACTGTTTGCCAGAAGGAATCACTTTCAAGAAAACAGCAATCCAGAAGAAAAGCAGAGGGAGAAACTAGTTTTCAGAGAGTTATAAAGGAAATGGGCAGATAAACAGTAGAGGCAGCAGGTATCTGGCAACAAAAGGAAGGAAAAGATTGAGCCAGAGAAAGTTATAGGACCAACCAAATGTTTAATTAAGACAAAAGAAATCTTAGTAAGTTTGAAGGTGCAGAGAAAGATCACAGAGAAAGACTGAATTAGATGCTAGATAAAGGGACTGGGGAACGAGGGTACACAGAGAACTAATTGAGGACCAGTTGGAAGAAATTTTTTTTTTTAAATATGAGTTCCAGAATAAAGAATAAGCATTTTTTCTTACTCACCATATAATACCCTTTGCCAAAAGAGTATTAATTTTCAACTACTTTATAAGGCCTTATATAAATGGCAGACCAGGCTTTAAGAACAAGACTAGAGATTTTTTTTTTAATCCAAAACTGCTTCAAAGTTTTACAAATCTATTTGGCCAATTAACATGTGGCTTGTAACTTCAAAGACATTTGCCAATCATTTTATACTGTGAATTTTACACCACATATTCAAAGAACATTCCGATTAGCATTCAATTTACAACTACTAATATGCTATTATAACAAATAAAAAAAAACAGAGTTTATTCTCTAATATGTTATGTTTTGGAGGTTTTTTATATACTGTTTTTACTTGATGAGATATGGAAAATATAAGTGCTTAAAAGAACATATTTATAACACATCATTCAGGGGTACCTTTTTAATTTCTTAAAAACAAAACAAAACCTTCATATAACCTGTTTTCCTTTGCTCCCTTTCAGAATCAAAGCTCCACAGAGACTGGTGGGGCATCTAAGGAGGTTCTAACTGTTAAGTACCCAAGCTAATGAGCCACAATTTAAAAATACATACCTAAAATTTGCCTATTTCAACTTAGAAACTTACTGTTGAATACCATAAAGGCAGGTTAAGGATAAAACTGATACATTCAGCTTTCTGGCTGTCCACCTTTGCAACTGCCATTTCCCTAATCAAGGAGGTAATCACTTTTAAAACTAGTTAAGAATGGTTCAACTTAGACCATAAATATTGGGTGTAGGTGCATTCCCAGCAGGTTACAGGAATTTTATTTTACAACCTGGAAACAAGGACTTGAGCTCAAAATGTCAAGATGAGACACTACCACTTCTTTGAACTGGGTCTACTGCACCAAGTTGCTGAGCAATGCCCACCAGAATACAATAATACAGCCTGGCCAATGTGGCTCAATGGTTGAGCACCAACTTATGAACCAGGAGGTCATAGTTCGATTTCCAGTCAGGGACATGCAGTTCCGATTCCCGGGTTGTGGCTCAATCCCCAGTAAGGGACATGCAGGAGGCAGCTGATGAATGATTCTCTCATCATTGATGTGTGTGTGTGTGTGTGTCTCTCTCTCTCTCTCAACATAAATATGTTTTAAATAATACAATAATACAGTGGTTAGGAATACATTTCTGCTTTAATCACCACCAAGTATTCCAAGGCCAACCAAAACACCAATTCACACATAAACAGAGTTGCCATCTTTAGACCTGCACATACTCATTAGCTCAGTATATACTCTTGTCTTCACTTATAATAAAAGGAAGCAACTTGACTCCCTCTGAACCCAACGAAACAAAGTCTATACAATAGATCCAAAATGTAAAACTTTTAGAAATACTTGAAACATTTAAGACTCTTATACAAATAATTATCACTATATGCAGAGCTTTTTCCTCCCCTCAGTAAAAATGTAAACTCTTGCCAGACCGGCATGGCTCAATGGTTGAGCGTTGACCTATGAACCAGGAGGTCACAGTCCGATTCCAGTCAGTGCACGTGCCTGGGTTGGGGGCTCGATCCCCAGTGTGGGGTATACAGGAGGCAGCCGATCAATGATTCTCTCTCATCATTGATGTTTCTGTCTCTCCCTCTCCTTTCTTCTCTGAAATCAATATAAAAATAAAAAATTAATAATATGTTTAAATGTAAACTCTTCTCTCCTAACTATACTTAATGCACTATTTTTTTAATCCTATGGGGTAATTAGAAAAAATATCCCTGATTGTCCAGCATTCAATACTTTTCATATTGAGGTTCTTGTTATTAGGTCTGCTACCTGACCTTGGGAAGTCAGTCATTTAACCTCTCTCTTCCTGAGTTTTCTCACTTTCTCAACTCAAGGTAAACTCCAATTTGAATTAAATATTTATTACTTCTACAATAAATTAATGTATGTATGTACCTTATAGTAAACACTGAAAACCCTTATATTTTTGCATCTCAAATTCAGTGGGCTTTAACCTTGTAAGTGAAAAATATGAGAAATAAAGTTGTCCTATGTATCTTTCCCTTAATTACAACATAAGGAATATATAAAAAATGCTTCTGTTTAAAACTATGTCCTGAATTTTTAACAGATGGTGGTGAGTTTGATTCCACGATATTCACAACAAAGCAAACAACAAAGCCTAAGGTCTTTTAACACTTGGGGACAAAAAGAAGAAAACATTTTCTTGCATTACTGACCATATAATGAAAATCATTCCTCTTTTGAAATTTAGAAAACTATATTTTTCTTATGTGACATATAAGCCTAGAGATCAACAGGTAAGTAGTACAGAAATAAAGTTTACAAGTTGGAGACAAAATTTTAATTAAAAAAGAATTAGGAACAACTGTGGTATGAATCCTTCAAATTCCCGAATCCAGATTCTGCTGTGTACAAGGTTCAGCTTTGGGGTTCTTCAATGTGCCTTTTAAAAAATTACACAAAGAAAGTCTTTTCTATCAAGTTTTAAATCTAAAGCTCTGTCAATAATATCCAATATATGTGGTAACATTTTGCTTCCTCAAATAGATTAGTAGTGCAGTTGGTTTAGATGCTTTTTGGTCTGGAAGCAAAGGGATGGGTGAAACAATTCCTTCAAGTCTCTGACAGCTTTGTAATTCTATTTTATCTATGTAGTTTCTTCTCAAATTTCTTCTCAATTCCTCTGCCTATTCCCAAGTATCTTTTAGGTAGGTCAGAAACACTATGAGTCCTGTAACGAAATGTTTACGGACCAAATAAAAGTGGAACCCACCATTCATTCAGCTCCCATAATCAGTTTTATGACAAAATAGTCTGATTCGATCTTAAACAGTTCCCTCATCACAGAAAACCCGCGGTAGAACTGCAGCTGCAAAAAAATGCATCCCTTTAAACCATCCCCAACTACCTACAGCAACACCAAGTAAAACTAATCCCCATTGACAAAAGGCTACGTGTGCATTCATTCTGATCAGTCCTAGGGTTGACTGTGTGAAGCTCGGAAATAAAAAGGCACCTCCCCAAGCTATGAAATTTTTTTTTCCATCCCACATATTCTCAATGAAAGTGCTCTTGTCAACCAAGAGGTGAGAGTTAAAAACAATAACAAAACACTAGCAGAATGACGGGCTCTAGGAGCACATCCCAGCTGTCTTTGCTCTCTGTTGTCAGTGGCTCAGCGGCAGTTTCCCCACTTTCCTTACACCCTTCTCCCCTTACTCCCCAAGAAGCTCACGCCAGAAAGCAATATTCACATTCTCAGACCGCTGGCAAAAATAAAGGGAGAGACTGCAATTACCAAGGAAGGAAAAACGGGAAAAACATTTCAGAAGCAGGAGGGATCAAGAACCATGATTTACACTGCAAACAGCAATGTAAAAGCCAGTCTTGTCTCAAGAGGATATGGGGGGACGCCCGTGTGGGCATCAAAAACCATGCACTGTGTGTGCACTTGGAGCTCCAGGGGCAGGCTGAGACGATGGAGCAGAAAGTAAGAAAACCTGTGCTCTCCCTGCTTTCTTCCACTCTTCCCCCTCCAAGAGAGGAAGCTGAAGAAACTGGGGGAGGGGTGGAGTGTTATCGTCCTCCTATAGGGGGTACACACGCCGGGCCTTGGGGTGCCTTCAGTTGCTCACCCCCAGTTAGGAGGTCCACTGAGGAAAGAGGAAACCCCTCAATGTGACCCACCTCCGTTCAAAAAAAAAAAAAAAAGTAAGGGGGGAATGATTAAATCCAGATGGAGAGTCCCAGAAAGCGCCCCTAGGTCACTCATCCTCATTGGCGAGCGGATGAGCTGGGATAATAGGGATGGAGGGTCCGAGGGGAGGTCAGGGGAAAGGCCCACTCCCCGACTCCGGAGGAAAGGGAGCCCGAGCTCCCAGCGGCGCCCTTCGTCCCCGCACTTCCCCCTAGGCCACCCCACGGATCCCCCTTCCTTTCCTCCGGAGCCCGAGGTGGCCGCGGGGGAGGCGGCGGCTCCTTCCTCCCCCCGCCCGCTCGGTCCCCACCCCCACCCGGCGCCCACCTCCCGCCGCCGCGGGCCCGTTACCTGCTCGTCGAAGCGGTTGACCACGGCCTGGACCCATTCCACCGGCCTGTGCGCGGCCATGTCCTCCCCGCGGCCGGGGGGCGGCGGAGGGACGGGGCGGCCGGAGCCCAGGCCCGGGAAGAGGGCGGGGAGCGGGGGCAGAGGGGAGGGGAGCGGCGAGGAGAGGGGCTGAAGAGTGCGGGCTCCGAACGTTCCCACGGGGGTGGGGATGGGGGGCCCGCGCCGAGCCGGGAGGGGGAGAGGGGTAGGGGGCGTCGGCGAGGAGGCTGGGGGGAGGGGGGCGGGGGAGGGGGGCCCGGGGAGGGGAGGGGGCCTCCTGGTCGCTCTCCCCACTAGCGCCGTCTCCCCACAACCATCACAGCCCGAGACGCCGCCATGACACCCCACCGGAAGTGGGATCCTTTCCACAGTCGGGGAGAGGGAGCAGCGGCGAGCTCGAGATTGAGAGTGCGGCTGGGAAAGGGGAGGGGGAAGCGGGAGGGAGGGGGGCCTGTCGCGCATGCGCCCGCGCCGGCCGGTTTCATTAATGAAAAAGCGAGTCCTCCTGGAGGTGACGTCACCGAACTCCTCCCGGCCCGGAGGCGCGCGTCCTCGACCGCCGCCGGGCTCACCTACACTGTAGCCCAGGGTTCAGCCGGAGAAAGTCTGAGCTGACCCGGGCGCATCCGCTTCCGTCCCCAATGCCACACCAGGCTCCCCCTCCCCCGCCGGCCTCCGGGTTTGGATTGCTCCCCGCGTTGGAAGTTAGGGCGCCCTGGGGCTAACATTTCTCCCCGTGTGCAGACCTCTGCCTCTGATGTGGGGAGGCTCTGCTGAACCCCTCTCTGCCTTAAGCTCTCACAAAAATTAAGACACAACCTCAGGTTTCCAGGTCCTTCTTAGCTACTATGAGAAACAGAAACAAGGCCCAGAGAGAATCAGTGATTTTTTTTTTCTTTTAATGTAAATGCTAGACCCAATGGCAAAGTACTCAAAACACCAGAATCCAAATGCAAACTTTCTCTGTTAGGCTGATAGGCACCCAAGTTAATAACACTTTTACATGGTTGATACTAGAAAGATTCAAGTTTCACCACCCTCAAAAAGAAGTTAAGGGCTTCTACGTACATTAATTCCACACATTCATCATCTCATTTATATCTTTCAATGAGCCTTTCCAGCAGATATCAACCTCATCTAACGGATGAGGCTAGGCCACAAGAGGTCCCATGATTTGCCAGAGGTCACAGAGTTGATAGGTGGCAGAGTAAGGATGCAAACCCAGGTGGTTTGACTCCAAAGACAATAGAAACAGACAGTGGCTCTCCCGAAACAAAGGTGTTCCCTATGCCCCTGATACCAGAATTGAAATTGTTCCATGTGGAATTGGTCACAATGGTTTTCCAGGAAAAGGATTACATTCAAGACAATGGATAACCTATCTATATCCAACATGAACTTTGGAATGAGTTATTTTTAAGTTTATCTTCCTCTACTCTTAGGCTAATGTTAAAACGAGTTTACACATTCTGAGCACATACTAATTAGTAGCTAGTTAGGCCACATAGAAGGATACTGAGTGAAAAGGCAGAGCAAAACTAGAATTTTAATTTGACCACAGAAAATCCACAAAGCCAACAGCCCATGTACATATAGATATGTCCATGAGAGAAGTGTCCAATCTCTGCTAGCTGGTGATTGTCCAAAATATATATTAAATTAATTAACATTTCATTCCACTAGAATAGCAATTTTCAACCTTTTTCATCTCAATATATTTTGTGCTGACCTGACCAAAAAAATGGGAAGAATTTTGATTCATTCACACCGGATGGATATTGTTGTGTTGGCTGTTGCCATTTTTTTAAATTTGACAATCTAAGGGAAAAGAGGTCAGTGCCCCTGACTAAATAGTCAGGCATTGCATGTTTTAAAAATTCTTGCAGCTCACCAGTTGAAAATTGCTGCACTAATTAATTGCTGACTAATGAATTGCTGTAGAACAAGAGGAGAGGATCTAAATAGTTCTTTAGTCCATTTTAAAAAAGCAACACGAAGCCTTAGCTGGTTTGGCTCACTGGATAGAGCGTGGGCTGGTGGACTGAACGGTCCCAGGTTCAATTCCATTCGAGGGCACATGCCCAGGTTGCGAGCTCAATCCCCAATAGGGGGCATGCAGGAGGCAGCCAATCAATGAGCTCTTATCATGGATGTTTCTATCTCTCTTTTCCCCTCTTCCTTCCTCTCTGAAATCAATAAAAATATATTTAAAAAATAAATAAGGCAACATGAATACTACCCTTTTTTTTTAGAGGATGTCAGAAATTATGACAATGCTGAAGACAAGAATGAATATTAAATGAATGTTCATCTGTGCCTTTCCCAAATAGGACTGCTGTAAAAACTCTCTTTCATACCCCCAGAGAGCATACCAGTGCTATTTCTTCCCTGCTCAACTTCCAGACCCCCAATTGCCCTTTCTTTTTCTCATATTTCATCTGGGAGTCCCTAATTACTTTCCTGTTGCCATGGCTTTTTGCCTATTTTCTCATCTTCTTCCCTAGACTGGATGCAGCTGCCTAAACCCTCAGCTCCTTTGACTCTAGTGGTGTTTCACGGCTGAGATCCCTCTGTGCTTCTTTTTCGTCTCCCTCTCTGGTTTCTTCCCTGATTCCCCATTCTGCTCTAACTTTAGGGTAAGACATCCTAACCTCAGGCCTCGGCCCTCTGCTCTTGCTTTACTCAGGCTCCAGCCAGCACATCACTAATTCATACTAATCTGCACTTGCTGTCCTCTTGCCTCCCCTGAGTGCCAAGCCTCTCATTACACTTAGAGGTCTAGACTTCATTCCAACTTCAGTTAAGTTCGTTTGATTCACCCTGCTGGCATGGCTCAGTGGTTGAGCATCAACCTGTGAACCAGGAGGTCACAGTTTGATGCCCAGTCAGGGCATATGCCTGGGTTGCGGGCTCAATTCCCAGTGTGGGGTGTGCAGAAGGCAGCAGAGCAGTGATTCTTTCTCATCATTGATGTTTCTATTTCTCCCTTCTCTCCCTTCCTCTCTGAAATCAATAATATATATATTTTTTATTTTTTTTAAATCGTTCAATTCCACTGAACCAATTGTTGGTGCCCAAACACCTAATATATGTGTCATGCACTGTGTTAGGCAGTGCAGAATATAGCAGGAATTCTAACCAAAAATGCTAAAGAAGGTAATACATAGAGATCCTAGTGAACTAAGGAGCACATCCTTCCATTTAAAGGGGCAACTGTCACTCAACTCCTCCATGCATTTACTGCCATGCAGGAATATTGACACCATTTTGCTAGATCTTCCCAGTTACTGAAGAGAAACTGGCAATCCGAATTTATATATAAACTCTTTCAATAGTGGCAGCAAATTCACATTTTAAAAAAACACTGTGCAGCCAAACAAAATGCATTCACTATCTGAATTTAGTCCATGGAGCACCAGTTTGGCCACCTCTGATCTAGTGGAAAGACAAAGGCTTCAGAGTAAAATTGAATTGGATTTGTATCCTAACATCCCCCATTCTGTACTGTCCAACACAGAAGTATTCAGGGAAACTACTAGTGGTTGATGTAATTTTAAATGCATCTCGTTCATGCTCTCTTTTTTGGTCACACAACAATCTCTGGCAATTTATTCTACCCATTCCCCAAGCCTCCAGCATAACAAGGAGCACTCAACTACTCAGGATTAAGGTATCTATTTCCCCAACTTCTGGAAATGTCAGTGGCCAACAGCTTTCAAATGAGTCCCTTTCTAAGAATTGTCCCCAGCAAGAGAACTACCTTGAGCTAGGTCACACCATGCTCCAGGAGCACAAGTGACTGGCAGATGCAAGGTTCCCTGAAGGGCTCTTTCTTAAGGGATCAGCTCCCAAGGGTACAGCTGAGGCCTTTGCTGTGACTACATTTAGTCCAACTACTCTTCCTGCTCAGTCCTATTCCTTTCACTCCCACACACAGCATTGATCCCAAGGGTGTTACCTAATAAAGTTTCCTGCTTGCAAATATCCACCTCAGAGTTGGTTTTCCAGAGAATCTGAATTAAACCAATTAATCCCAGGAGTGTGGTCTGATCCAGTGGAGCTGAGTCACCTGCTGGCCAGCTGGTAGCGAGGCCCCAGGTGGAGCTCTGATAGACTCTGGCATGCTGGAACAGTACAACTGTGCAAATTTCTGGCAGCAGTGATGGATGGGTGGATGGGATGGAGTATTGGTCTCTCTCATATCGATGTTTCTCTCTCTCTGTCTCTCCCTTTCCATTCCATTCTCTCTAAAAATCAATGGGAAAATATCCTCGGTGAGGATATTTTTGGTGAGGATTAACCAAAAAATTAAAATAAAATAAAAACAAACAAGAATGCTCTGGTAGATGCAATCTATCAGGCATTTTTAAAATATGAGCAAAATATGATTTAAGAACTATGGGGTTGGGTAGCTATTGATGGAGTAAATCTGTGCTCTGAGGAAAGACAATGAAAAGTTGAGGGTGACGAATCACCAATTAAAAGTTAGAGTGCCTCCTTAGCAGCATACATAAATGGGGACCAAAAAAACCTGAGGATCAGGCCCAGGACTTGATTATAAGAGTAGTAGATTCCAAAAAGGTTGAATTTTCAGCTCTGGCAAGTCTGCTATGTCAAGGTCAGGGCTGCAGTTAAAGGAAGTGAGATCCTTATACTTTGGATGGGGCATCTGGGTTGATGCACTTAAAAACCTTAAAACCCCACATCACCCAGAACATTCTGGGTTTGTTCAAGTGCCCCATGCGTCTTGCTTAAAAATGAAGTATCTACCTTGCAAGGCAATGCATACCCTCCTTAGCATCCACCTGCAGCTTTCCCCCTGCTACCAGACCAATAACTAAAGTCAAGGCACAAAATAACCCCACTGAGGAAATGCTGGACCTGCCAAAGGAAGAACGCACTATATTTTAAAGGAACTAAGGACCTAGCTAACATATATATACCTGCAGAAGCCAGAGCATAGGTATGTATGTATGGGATTGGGTCCCAGAGTGCTGAATTGGGGAGGGAGAGTAGAGGAGGAAAGCATAACGCTAGGCAAAACAGTTTAGTGGTATGAGCATGTGCCTGTACTACAATATTTACATCCTGGCAAGTCCCCAGGGTATAATGCTAACAGGTTGCTAGAATGGCTCTAGGAAGCTTGGAGAAAGCAAGCTAAATAGTAAGGCCAGAGTCTCATGGCAGAGAATAGAAGAGGGGAACAAAAGACTCAGAGAAGGGGGAATGCTAAAGTGGATTTACTATGTACATCCCATCAGCTGACTACATCCTGCCATATATCACAAGGAATAATGAATGTGTTAGTGAAAGGGACATTAGCATCACTCAGAAGCTCAGTGGTGGCTCTCCTCTGTAGGCAAAGACTGGTGATAGAAGATGTTACGGAGCTAGGCTCCCTGGTAGCCATGGGCCTGATAGAATCTTGAAAAAATAAAGACTAGGTGTCTGTGCTTCACTAGCAGAGCAAGTTTTAGCGACATTGTTATGAGTGGCAAGAATTGAGCAGCAACCTAGAGGACGTGATCCACAGAGAGTTAATAGAACACTGTGTACCTAGAGGAAATTGAGATGGGCAGTCTACTAGGGCAGTGGTCAGCAAACTGCGGCTCTGTTGACTAATGAGTTTGCCGACCACTGTACTAGGGTATCATGTGTACACCTTTTAAAATTCAAAAACCGATGAGGAGGAGGCTGAAGGAAACTGCCCCTATAAAAAGTCACAATCCCTGGCCTGGCTGGTGTGGCTCAGTGGTTGAGGATCGACCTATGAACCAAGAACTCACGGCTCAATTCCCAGTTAGGGCACATGCCCGGGTTGCAGGCTCAATCCTCAGGAGGGGGCATGCAGGAGGCAGCTGATCAATGATTCTCTCTCATCATTGATGTTTCTGTCTCTCTCTCTCCTCCCTTCCTCTCTGAAACCAATAAAAAATATTTTATTATTTATAATATATTTTCTTATTATTTTAATATATATTTTTATTTTTAAATATATTTTTATATATTTTTATTTGGCTGAATTTATTTATTTATTTATTTATTTATTTATTTATTTATTTTTAGTTGGCAGAAGCTCTCTCTGTGGGGTGAGAGCTGTCATAGTGGGGAAGGCCAAGTGGAAGCTTCTGACTGCCCCTGCCAACCTAATAAGATTCTAAATTTTTAAAAATCTGAATCCCCTGAGAGAAAAAACATCAGAGATTAGAGTGAGTGTACAGAGGAGCCACTGTCACAGTGATGGAAACTATGCGTAGGCCCAGTAGCACTGGCTCCCACTCACCATGGCTGTGCATGGCCATGATGTCTGCTGGTCCTAAAATGCTGGCCCAATATGGTGATGGAATGACCTATTGAAGACACAACTGAGGACCAGCTTAAAGACGATGCCCTGAGAGGAAGGGGTAACATTCTCCAGACTCAGAATGTACCCTAATCAATGACCATTATGTAGTGCTATGTCCTCACTAGGTAGAATTCATGGATCCTGGAGATGAGTGGTGGAAGGAGTGGCCCTGCTTAACATCGTCTCCAGTGATCTGCTTGGAAAAATTGTGCTTCCCATCCCAACCCAGGACTCTGCAGGTCTAGAAATCCTGGTTCCCAAAGGACTATTCCACAACAATAGTCCCATTGACTTTAAGTATGGCTGCCTCACAGTCACTTTGGGCTGCTTGTACTAAGATACAAGCAGGTAAGGAAAGGAGTTATCATCTAGGCAGGGATAATTGATCCTGATCATCAAGAAGTAGTAGAGGTGCTATTAAACAAGGAGGGACATGGACAATAGTAGATGCCATGATGTCCACTTCAGGGATGAAGCCCTCATTTCCCACCTCTGCCCATGCTGCTAGGAGTGTGAGCAGTTGACAGTCTGAGAGACCCTCTCCAGAAACTGCCATCAGATGAAGAGAACCACATCACCCAAAGGCATACCCCCTCTTCATGAGAGCCCACTTCCAGTCAAGGGAACCCCCACTTCTGCAAGGGTGTAAAGGCATGGCCCCTTTGCCTCAAGGTGGGACTACTCTGAAGGGCCTTCTCAGCTCCAAAGCACCCTGTATGATTGACTGAAGCCTTTCTTGCAACTGTCTTAGTTTAACTTTTCCCTCTGGCCAATCCTGCTTTCTTGCTCCCCGACAGGTGTTAATCCTGAAGGCACTTCACAGTGAACTTCCTGTCTAAAAATCTCCATCTTAGAGTCAGTTTCCACCTAAGACGTCTGGGTTCAAATGACAGCACTATTTCTTACTCGTGATGGGACCTTGGCAAGTTAACTCACCACTCTACGCCCCCTTCCACATCTATAAGTGGGACAATAATAAAAGTACCTCTTTATAGGCTGTCACAGTGCTTGGCATATGGTAGCTATTTCTTTCTTTTTTAAAATATGAATAATTATTCATCTTTATTGCTATTTCTTTTTTTTAAAATATATTTTTATTGATTTTTTACAGAGAGGAAGGGAGAGGGATAGAGAGCTAGAAACATCGATGGGAGAGAAACCTCGATCAGCTGCCTCCTGCACACCTCCTACTGGGGATGTGCCCGCAACCAAGGTACATGCCCTTGACGGGAATGGAACCTGGGACCCTTCAGTTTGCAGGCCGCTCTATCCACTGAGCCAAACCGGTTAAGGCATGGTAGCTATTTCTTATATGGGGAAAGCTGAAAGAGAAAAAGTCCACTTTGATCTTAAAAGAAAAACAAAAAGAATAGCAGTGGAAAGAGAGGGCAAGCAGAGAGAGGAGTTAGAGGAAGTTCAAGGAGCACTTTGGTGGAGAGAAATCAGTACACACTGCCAGTTGTAAAACCATCATTCTTTCCTTTCTCCCCCAATTGTGTCCTGAGGGAATATGTGACTACTTTATAAAAAATTAAGAAAAAAAAATGAACAAGCCCTAACTTGTTTGGCTCAGTGGATAGAGCGTCGGCCTGTGGACTGAAGGGTCCCAGGTTCGATTCCGGTCAAGGGCATGTACCTTGGTTGCGGGCACATCCCCAGTAGGAGGTGTGCAGGAGGCAGCTGATCGAGGTTTCTCTCCCATCGATGTTTCTAGCTCTCTATCCCTCTCCCTTCCTCTCTGTAAAAATCAATAAAATATATATTTTTAAAAATGAACAAACAAAAATCCTTACTACTAAAGATGGCCATTCGACCCAATTCTGCCAAGGAGATCTAACTAGAACTCTACTGAGTGGAGTTTCCAAACAATTATTATATTCCTGATTTAAAAAAAATAAAAACAAAAGCGAAACCTCCACTGGCATGCACAAAGCTTTTTTCATTTGTTTTTCATTCTTCTTCCCACTGAGAAGACAGATTCAAAGCCATTTTGCAGAAGATGGACACTGGGGAAAGGCTGGGTTCCTGACACTTCCTCAAGCAGGGATACCTGCCCTGAACTGCCTACCTCTGGAGTTCTGGTTACAAAAGGAAAGTGAAACCTCCATTTGGTTAAGCATGTGCATACAAGTCTCAGTTATATGCAGCTGAAAGCAACCCTGACTGATAACGGTGGAGAGTAAGAAATAGAAAGAGAAAGGGATGTAAGCAGCTGCTGAATGGAGACCTAGAGGAATGGAAGGGGAGGTGACTTTCCAAAGTTGTTACTGTGAGTTGTAAATTGAACAACGTACATAGGAATTACCTTCATTTGTGTTGTTTTCTCTGAATGCAATACAACCCCAAAACTGGGCAGGTGAGGCCTATGTGAGGCTGATGACGTTGGCATTAGTTATTGTTAAATAAGTATGTCATCAGGAGGAGGAGGAGTATCATTAGGACTATTACAACAAAACATTGTAATAGGAACATGCGGGGAGGGGCACAAAGAAAAATGAGAGATAGAAATAGACTCTATCGCCCTACCCGTGGTCGGCAAACTGCGGCTCGCGAGCCACATGCGGCTCTTTGGCCCCTTGAGTGTGGCTCTTCCACAAAATACCACGGTCTGGGCAAGTCTATTTTAAAGAAGTGACGTTAGAAGAAGTTTAAGTTTAAAAAATTTGGCTCTCAAAAGAAATTTCAATTGTTGTACAGTTGATTTTTGGCTCTGTTGACTAATGAGTTTGCTGACCACTGCCCTAGCCGGTTTTGCTCAATGGATAGAGCATCGGCCTTTGGTCAAGGGCACATGCCTGGGTTGCGGCCTCGATCCCCAATAGGGGGGTGTGCAGGAGGCAGCCAATCAATGATTCCCTCTCATCACTAATGTTTCTATTCCTCTCTCCCTTCCTCTCTCAAATCAATAAAAATATATATTTTTTAAAAAGATAAAAAGAGTGCCGTCACTCTTTTCATCTGGGCCTGATATAATTTACCTTCTGTTAATCCTTTAAAGCCAACCTTAGCCAGAGAAAGACAAATACAGTATGCATTACTTATATGTGAAATCGAAAAAATAAAAAGTTGAACTCATAGAAGCACAGAGTAGAATGGTAACTGCCAGGGGCTGGAGGGAGGGGAAAGCCAAAAAATGTTGGTCAAAGGGCACCAACTTTCACTTATAAGATGAATGAGTTCTGAGTATCTAATGTACAGTGTAATTATTGTAGCTAATAATGTTGTATTATATACTTGAAATTTGCTAAGCATTCTCAACAGATATAAGTAACTGAGGTGATGGATTTGTTAATTAACTTTATTATGGCAATCATTTCACATATATGTACAAATCATCATGTACACTTTAAATATATATTACAATTTTATTTGTCAGGTATATCTCAAAGCAGGGGTGGGAGGAAGCCTAGCTTAACCTCCCATGGCTGAACTTCCCTGGCCACTCCAGTCCTTGCTTCCCTGACCTTTAAGACACTCATAGTCATACTGCTTCATTTCAGGTGTCCTAGGCTTCCAGCTCCTAGCAATACCAAACCGCAGGAGAACCATAATAAATTTGTTTTGAACAATTAATCAAAGAGGAGCAGCTAGAAACAATTAATTACTGACTAACTGTTAGCACTGCCTAGGTAACAAATGCTGCTATGAGGACTCATCCTATGCAAGGGTTCTGGTCTAGTTATTAAAAGGTGAGTTACAAACTGCTGAGAAATTAATGTTTTTCCTCCAGTCTTGGGTGATATACTTAATCTCCCACTCTTTTTTTTTAATTGATTGTTTTTGAGAAAGAGGGAGACATCAATTTGTTGTTTCACTTATTTATGCAGTCATTGGTTGATTCTTTTAAAAATATATATATATTTTTTTTATTGGTTTCAGAGAGGAAGGGAGAGGGAGAGAGAGAGACAGAAATATCAATCATGAGAGAGAATCATTGATTGGCTGCTTCCTGCACCCACCCACCCCCACTGGGGATCAAGCCTATAACCCAGGCATGTGCCCTGACCCTGATGGGGAATCGAACCATGACCTCCTGGTTCATAGATCAATGCTCAACCACTAAGCCATACTGACTGGGTATTAGTTGATTCTTGTATGTGCCCTGACCCAGATCAAACACACAACCTTAACATATCATGACAATGCTCTAACTAACTGAGCTACTCAGCCAGGGCTTAATCTCCCACTCTTTAGCTTCAGAGAATTCTGCTTCTATCATTCAATTCCTTATTCGCTCATGAATATCTGTTGCAGCTAAATGTTAGATGGCACTTGTAATAGAAGTTTCAATCCTTGCCCTGGAGAAGTATAGATATGAAAGATAGATAGGTCTCTAAATAACTATCATAGGTGACAGAATACTAGAAGTTTCCTTTCAAGAAGTGCTTATGAGACGTCAGGCACTATGCTATGCACTTACATACAATATCATTTTTTTAAAAATATATTTTATTGAGATTTCACAGAGAGGGAGAGGGATAGAGAGCTAGAAACATCGATGAGAGAGAAACATCGATCAGCTGCCTCCTGCACACCTCCCACTGAGGATGTGCCCGCAACCAAGGTACATGCCCTTACCGGAATCGAACCCGGGACCTTTCAGTCCGCAGGCCGACGCTCTATCCACTGAGCCAAACCGGTTTCGGCCATACAATATCATTTTTTAAAGTTCATAAGAGCACATGAGGTAGATAGTCCTAGCTCTATTTTACAGGCAAGGAGACAAAAGTTTAAAAAGACTTAGTAAGACCCAGCTAGTATATGATGAAGCTGGTAGTTAAATCCAGCTCTGTCTGACCGCCGGTTCACACTCTTAACCACCATTCAGCATTGTCCAGAGAAGGTTCCTTGGAACACTCATCTCTCCAAATGTTTCATGGCTAGATGAGTTTGAGAAATGCTATTCACTCTAGAGTCTAGCTGCTTGTTAGCGACTTATAGTGTCATTTTGCTTTATAATGTAATAGTTTAGGCCAGTGGTACCCAGACTTTTATGAAGGCCTATTTCTAACAGTATCAATAAAAAAAAAAAAAGAAAAAAAAAAGAATTTAAGTCCCTATGCCCAGTATACCAGTAGGTCTATTTGCTTAAACATTCTACACATAGTCTAAAATATTATGTACTTTATTTAAGAATATATTGCTTTGGTTCTCACTAAAATGTCTAATATTAATAATATTATTAATGGTATTTAATATATTATAAAACATAAAATATTATTCATGTTGTTTAGAATAATATTTTTACTAAGAGCATTGTGATTGGACTTGTTTGATTATTTTCCAGCATCTTGATTTATAGATCTTTTCAAAGTTCTGGTTCTAAAGTTCAGTTTATTTTGTTACTACTTGAATGTCAACTATACCGGAGAAGTTCCCTCTAAAAAATATATGTGTATACACACAAATGGATGAAGTTGTCATTGGCTGTGCTTACTATATAATGTAGTTAATTTTTCAGCCTTACTCACTAATTCTGCAAGCGTGTGGCTGCTTTTGAAATGCAGTTAGTGCATATCCATTTTTCCTGAGGTCAATTAGTTGTTTTTCTAAACTAACAAATGGGTTCAAGAGCCACTAAAACATTTTCTTCTAACCTTAAATGGGTTATAAATTTTAATTTCCAAGTTTTAAAAGTGTGCAGCTATCAGAGTTTTCGTAGGTGCACACTTACGTTTTTTGGCAACAAACCACGTAACTATGAAATATTTAAAGATCTATTTTCAAAATGCCCCCTCCATAGCATGTTTCTGTAGAAAGATGTTAATCACTCTCTCCATCATTATCGTATGTGTGTGTTTTAATATTTAGTGTACACTGACAGCTCTGGCCTTCGCAGAAAGGCTCAGCAAATGTAGTTTATTTGAATCTAGATGATATAATCTATAGATCCACTTAGGTACACATAAACTGCAATGTGTTACAAGTGGGTAAGTGAACAAAGGCATCTCTGACAACACCTCAAAGCTGTGGATCCCACTCTTGGAGAGATGATAGCAGCACCAGAACAGGCATAGCAACGAAGCGGCTACCTCCCCTTCTTTCTGTGGCCTTATTCTCTTTCCAAGACTACTAGTAAGTTGTTAACAAGCCATCAGCCAACTAGGAGCTCCTCTAAGGGTAAGAAAGACAGCAATCATGATTAAAAGGTAACTACTGGTACTGGCATAAAGACAAACATATAGAGCATGGAATAGATTTGAGAGGCCACACTTATAGTCAGTTGGTTGCCAACAAAGATGCCAAGACAATTCATTGGGGGAAGAATAGCCCTTTCAACAAATGGTGCTGAGTATCCACATGCAAATGAGTGAAGCTGGACCTCTAATTCACACCATATATAAATGTTAACTAAACATGGATCAAAGATCTAAAGGTAAGAGCTAAAACTCTAGGACTCCTTGCCGTAGCTGGTTTGGCTCAGTGGATAGAGTGTCAGCCTGTGGACTGAAGGGTCCCAGCTTCAATTCCAGTCAAGGGCACATGCCTGGGTTTGCGAGCTCAATCCCCAGTGGGGGGCATGCAGGAGGCAGCCGATTCTATCTCTCTCTCTCCCTCTCCCTGCCTCTCTGAAATCAAGAAAAATAAAAAAATAAAACTCTAGGACTCCTAGAATAAAACAAAGGAGTAAATCTCTATGAGCTTGAACTAGGATTTCATAGATATGACACCAAAGCAAAAATAATTAAGAGCAAAACCAGAAAAATTGGACTTGATCAAAAATTTTAAATGTTTGTATTTCAAAGGATACCATCAATAAAGTGAAAAGACAACTCACAGAAAGAAAGAAAAATTTTCATTTGCAAATCATATATCTGATAAGAGATTTGTACCCAGACTATGTAAAGAACTCTTACAACAACAGAACAAACAACCCAATTAAAAAATGGGCAAAGGATCTGAATAGACATTTCTCTAAATATACGCAAATGGCCAATAAGCACTAGAAAGGATGCTCACCACCTTTTGAACTATCAGAGAAATGCAAATCAAAACCACATGAGGTATCACTGCATACCTATTAAGATGGCTGTAATACAAAAGATAGATAAAAACTTTGGCAATGATGTGGAGAAATTGAAACCTTTATACACTGCTGGTGGGAATGTATAATAAAGGTAGTGCAGCCACTTGAGAAAACATTTTGGCAGTTCTTCAAAAGATTAAACATAGAGCTATCATATGATCCAGCAATTCCACTCATAGGTATATACCCAAGAGAAATGAAAAAAACATGTGCACAGAAGATTTATACATGAATATTTGTAGCATCATCCTAAGCTGGCAGTCAGACATCCCCTGAGGCCTCCCGGACTGTGAGAAGGCACAGGCCAGGCTGAGGACCCCCCCCCCCAGTGCATTAATTTTGTGCACTGGGCCTCTAGTTATTCATAATAGCCAAAAAGTGGATTCATAAACTGATAAATGGATTTTTAAAATGTGGTATATCCATACCATGAAATATTATTCAGTGATAAAAAGGAATGAAGTACTGACACATTCTATAACATGGATGAATCTTGAAAACATTATACTAAGTGAAAGAAGCCGGTCACAAAATACCACATATTGTGTGATTCCATTTCTATGAAATGTCTATAAAAGGCAAATCCATAGAGAAATAAAGTAGATTAGTGGTTTCCTAAGGCTGGGGGGTTGGGGAGAAATGAAGAGTGGCCAAGAGGAATGGGGTTTCATTTTGAGGTGAAAAATATGTTCTAAAATTGGATTGTGGTGATGGCTGCACAATCCTGAATATACTAAAAGCCATTGAATTATACACTTTAAATGGACAAATTGTGTCATTCATGAATTATATCTCAACAAAACTTATTTTTAAAATAACTCTCCATTGTTCTAGTAGGCAAAATGAGAAAGAGACTGAACCCTACTTGCATTATAATGGAACCTAGGGACTTTAAAGGAAATGGGAAGCACCCATTAGTGAAATTTCCTCTTTAATTAATGACTATGTTGGAAGCTATTATTGCATCTGATCTAACATGTCCCAAAGTTACTGACACAGTCATGTCTGCTGCAGCTGCCATTGAAGGGAATAGGAAAAAGATAATGGGACACAGATGACCCACACCCACCCCAGCCATAGGCCCTGGGGAGCCAGAGCCCCTCCCCAGCTCCTCCGAGCTCTGCCAGGTTTGTAGATGTGGTTGTCTAAGCATGGCTTGAAGTCCTGCTGAGTTCCCCAGAGTGATTGAGGAATTGTCTGGAGGGAGAAAGGGATGGTTTCCAGTGAAGTGAAGTGGTTTTCCCGAAAGTCTTGTAGTCAAGATGCTTGAGAAAGCTAGATGCAGGGCCAGACCTCAGGAGAACCCTCCATCCCACCCAGTGAAGGTCTAACCCTGTGCTACCTTCCCTAGTTATTCTGGGACAGTCAAATCCCCCACAAGCTTTAACTTCTCCTCTACTAAATTTTAATTCTCTTGGCAATTGTCCCATCATGCCAGTAAAGCAAATCGTTTCCATCTGCATAGTCTGGGGTGGTTGTGGCGAAGGGGAAGGAGACCTGCCCCTGTCCCATTCCCCAGTGAGGCCTGTGAAGAGAGGACTCGACCCTTCTCCTATCAAAAGGACTAAATCAGGCCTGGAGTTGGAGTTAGCAGACCTCCGTGGAGTGAGCCATGGTCCTCAGCAGAGCTGGGAGCTGTGGGAAACAAGCTCATGACTGTAAGAAGTGCTCCCAAGTGGACAACTCAAGATACATGAAACCAAACATTCCATTTATCTCTATGCATTAGAGGAAGCTGACCTCTGGAGGGCTGGTGAATATTTGGGTCAGAAAATGCAAAAAGCAGCCAGGAAGCCAGGTTGGCTGAAGTTTAGGCTGAATCTAGGAGGGCAATAGAAAATAGAGCATGACCTATGAACCAGGAGGTCACGGGTTCAATTATAGTCAGTTCAGACATATGCCTGGGTGGCTGGCTCAATCCCCCTTCAGGGGGCATGCAGGAGGCAGCTGGTAGATGATTCTCTCATCATTGATGTTTCTATCTCTCCTTCTCCCTTCCTCTCTGAAATCAATAAAAATATGTTATATATTAAAAAAAAGAAGTCTAAGACAAAAGTTTACCTTTGGTTTCAACTATCTTATTCCAAATGTGTGAATAATGTTGTGCATGTCAGGTTCTTGGTTGCACACATCAGAAACCACCTGCAGTTTACCTAAGCGGAGAGGGAGTGTACAGGAAGGATATTGGTGGTTCATAGGATAGGTGGGGAGGCTGGGTGACTGGACCCAGGAAATAAGCAGGAACCAGTGGAAGTGAGTCAGCAGGAAACACAGCCAAAGATGTGACACAGGAACATTACTCACGGCCACAGCCACTGGCCAGTCCACTCCACAGCCACTGCTGTAGTACTTTCTGAGGGTGCCTTTGTCTTTGCATCATCACTCCCTCCATGGCCATCATTGCCAGATGGAGCATCCCATTGGCTGAGCCAAGAGGCAGGACAGGGGATGTCTGGCCTCTTTTAGCTTCTGATGGCAGGGCCATCAAGACCTTCAAAAGAGTGGAATTCCCACCAAATAGGTATGAGATTTAGATGCTACATAGCCCCCCCCCCCTTACTCCCCTTCTCCCCTCCACCAAGAAAAATCAAATGTTCACAATTTGGAAATATCTGGGACAGGAGAAAGAACTAATATTTCTATCTTCACCCAGTTTTAGTTCAGAGACTTGGTAGGTTTTTAAAGGACATATTTAAGATCCAGACTATTCATTTTGTCATACAGTGCTTTGGGAGCAGTGTAGGAGAGAGGGTTAAGTATGTGGCTTGAACTCAGGTTAGACTCGGGTTTGAAGGCAGTTCTGCTAGCTGTGTGACCATGAATAAGCAAATGAGTCTCTCTGAACCTATGCTTATCTGTAAAATGGGGTCAAGCTTTGGACTTTGAGTTTCAAGCAAGATAATGCTTGTAAAGATCTTAACAGTGCTTGGAACTACCAGCTGTTATCATTGAGTGACCTGCCCTAAGGTAGGAGAAGTGAACATGGCTACTTTGGGCCATACACCGGGTGGAGGGGGGGGGGGAATCTGACCTGCTTTCAGTCCAGGCAGCTAGAGCCACACAAGGGGAGAGAATATCCAGATGTCCTCTTATAAACACTCGTGTTTTCCCCTCATTCCTTTTATTGTTTAAGGCCATGGGCTTTGGTGCAAGAGATTTGTACCTAATCCAGACCTGCCAGATAATTGCCCTCAAGTAAGTTACTTGACTTTGTCTAACCTCTGATTTTTTAAATCACAAAATGGGAATGACAACATGTAGCAGCGCTGTAAGAAGTAATTAAGATAATTTATGTTAGGTGCTTAGCACATTGCTTTATATTTATTGGTCCTCATGGGGTAGGAGAGAAGTAGCACCTCCTAAGATTCACCTCTTCCCATAACACTAGTACATGGAAGTTTCTCTCTTTAATGCTTAATTCATCTGGATGGGGTTTTTTGGACTTCTGCCAACAAAAAACAATTTAGTGCTCCCCCCATTTTATTATTATTATTACACATAGCTCTGTATAAACTGAATGTATGCCGCATTTGACTTGACATACATATATCATGAAATGATGACCACAATTACATCCATCTTGCAATTAGTTACCAAAAAAAAATACTTTTTCTTGCAATGAGAACTTTTAGGTTTTTAAAAATCATCCTGACAGTAAAAGTCACCCTTGTGGAAAATGCATATGTCCACATAACAAAATAGATAAGCCAGATTCCTGGCAGCATACAGGTCCAAGGGAAAAGCAGGTTTGCATTTCTCAGGGTATGTTCCATGGAGTTCTCATTCAAGTAATGCTCCTCAGGAAAGGGTGCTGTGGCCAGATAAGTTTGGCATACATCACTGCACTTCCCTTTTAGGGAATTCCATTGCATATCATCAGTTTATCAAAGACTTTAAGAAGTGCTACAGCCCTAGCCAGTTTGGCTCAGTGGAGAGAGCGTTGGCCTCCAGACCAAAGGGTCTCAGGTTCGAGTCTGGTTAAGGGCACGTCCCTTGGTTGCAGGCTTCTCCCTGGCCCCAGCCGTGGTCGGGACTCATGCAGCAGGCAGCCAATGGATGTGTTTCTCTCACACTGATGTTTGTCTCTGTCTTTCCCTCTCTTTTCCACTCTCCCTAAAAATCAGTGGAAAAATATCCTCGGGTGAGGATGAACAAAACAAAACAAAACAAAAAAAGGAAGTGCTACAACTATCCACCACCAAAAGGATGAAAAAGAACCCTACAATATTACCCTAACGCAGCATGAATGAACAAAAATCTTCGGTACAAAGCATGAATAACACACTTCGCTAAATGCTGAGGTTGTCACTTCTGAAGTAAATGGTTCCTTTTTGGTCCCCTTCACTCCTATACAGTAGAGTCCCAAAGTGGTCAGAATTAGTTCATGGTTCTCATGTATTTCTAAGCAAAGTTCTCATAGGTATGGTCACTACATTACAGAATTAAAACGTGGGGCTATTTTAAAGTTGTGGTAGCACCTAAATTCAGGACATAGGTTTCTCCAGCACAGAACTAGGCACACAGGAGGGGTTCACTAATTGAATTGAGGTGAATTTCTTGGGAAGAATGTTTATTTTTATCCCCTTCATTTTACTTGCCTGTCTGGCTCACACCGACAGTCTAAGTCGATAGGGCATGAAACTTTGTATCATTAACTTATTAAATGAATTATTATCAAATACCCCATCATGATATAGTGACTATGAGTGATAATGATCAAAATACTAAAAAAGTGAGTAAGGAAATAAATGCTCAGAGTGAGAGGAGGGAAGGTGTGAGTCATATGGAGAGAGAAAAGTTTAAACAGAGAAGGGGAAATAGGACGTGAGAAATTCTCATCACCATCAATATCATCACCCCACTTGTGTGCTTCCAAGCATTATGCTGAGTAGTTTACAGGCAACATGGCAACAACCCTGTGAACTAATTATTATTATCTCTACTTCATAGGTCAGGAGAGTAAAGATTTAAAGAGGGACAGATTCACAGTAGAAAGTTAGAACCAAGATTTGAATCAAAGCACTCTAACCATAAAATATGTTTAAGTAAAATGTCATAAGATAAAAATTTCTCATTTAAATAGTATAATAATTGGAAGTAATATTCTTAACTCAGGACCATGAAGCTAGTAAATTTTTTATATGATCAACAGTGTGTCAGAAAAACATATAGCAACTATAAACTTCTGTATCATTAAAAGGGTCAAATTATCCTCCATAACATAAGTATACACCCAGGGGTCTTCAAAGCATTTAAAAATGCACAAGCAACATAATAAATATAGGGTGGGGCAAAAGTAGGTTTATAGTTATCAGTGTGTGAAACAGTTTATTCTTGTATTATTATTTATTAATTATTGTATTGTTGTCCATACAAAAATTGTAAACCTACATTTTGGCCACCCTGTATAGCTCTGTTCAGAATCTACTGTATCATAAGTGTGATTAATTATGTAAGCCACACTAAACAGTTAATTAAAGGTAATTTCATTAGTCTCCTTAGACTTTAGAAAAACTTTTAGGATGTTTGAACAGGTCAGGTGTGTTTAAAAGCTGCCTCAGTCTGGCTGGTGTGGCTCAGTGGTTGAGAGTCAACCTAGGAACTAAGAGGTCACGATTTGATTCCTGGTCAGGGCACATGCCTGAGTTGCGGGCTTGATCCCATGTAGAGGGCGTGCAGGAGGCAACCAATTGATGATGTTTCTCATCGCTTTTTCTATCTATCTTTCTCCCTTCCTCTCTCTAAAAATCAATAAAAAAGATTTTTAATGTTTAAAAAGCTGCCCCCCAAATTTTACAACTTGCCTTCTTTTTTCCTCAGTGCCTTCTATTTTTCTCATTAAATTCAAGATTATGTCATTTGGTTCAAAATCAGACTTGACACTCTGTTGACAGCCATCAGTCCTTCCTACTCTGCTGAGAAGCTATACAAGTAAAGGAAGCATCAGAAATGTCTCACAGACCTGCTTAGACAGGCAGGCATGCAGGCAGAAGACTATCCTAACTACGGTGCATCTGTGTATATTTGTGCATGCATACATGTACATGATCTGTGTGGGCACATACGGTATATGTGTATTTCTGTTCATGTGTACACATGTGCATGTGTGTGTGCTTGCATGTGCCTAAGTGCATGTATTGGGGGATAGAGAACAACATGCAATGCTCTTTCCTGAAAGGCAATGAGTGGGTGAGGGTGTGCAACACAAATTCTTAATCCTTGTTTAAGGAAGTCCTTACCAATTAGCCCCTAGAGCAGCCTTGGGCAAACTACGGCTATTCTATCCGGTTCTCTTGCTCTCCCCTCTGCTCCTTTACTTTGAATTTATATTAGTTCACACAAACACTCCATCCATGCTTTTGTTCCGGCCCTCCGGTCCAGTTTAAGAACCCATTGTGGCCCTTGAGTCAAAAAGTTTGCCCACCCCTGCTAGAGAGAGGAAGAATTGCAGAATCCTTTCAAAGAAATGAAAGAGCAACATAAAGATTGGATACCATTAACTCTTAAAAAGATGAATGAGAATTGAATAAAATACTAAACTGAGCATTAAATCCTTCAGAATGCTAAGAAGGAACTTTGTAGTATTACATTGAAAACAGGGCTAACTGTTCCTTTTAACCTTCAAGGTGTGTTTCTTTTTTTTAGCTCTTTTTTGAGATTTGGTTTCCCAGAACCAAAGGAGAGGAATTGAGGTGATTTATTAAGGAAGGGGTCCCAAGAGAAATCAGTATAGGAGTGGGGGGTAGGGGAAAGGAGAGTGGGGGGAAGGAAAGAAACCACAGAGGCTGCCATTCAGCCCTATGCTGCAGGGAACTCTGGAGTGCAAGTCACACCTGAGTCTGTTTCAGCTGAAGGCAGGAAATCACACTCCCCACCCGTGGGCATTCGCTAAGGGCTACCCCAGGGGGATGAAACTACTAGGCACCTCCAGAACCTTGCTCTTGAAGGAAGAGTGGCTCCAGCAGCCCCCCTGGCCGGTCCCCAGAGAAGAGTCCCTGGTGCAGGCCATTGTAACAAAAGCACGCTTGAAACTGGAGAAATTGCCAAAATGACCAAAAGATCTGAAGGATATGAGCAGAGGATCAGTTCCGGCATCCTCTACACAAGACCCCTACTCTGGGGAAGATGAAGAAGGTACTACAGTGAAGCAGCACAAACCAGGAGACGATGTTGTTAAGCGGCTTTGGAAAGTCCTGCAGTACATAAACAATTAAGACAACTTTCAACTCCGGACCTCTTGTTGATTGTTATTTTGTTAACCCCTTCTGTTAGGAAGCGTCAGCACATGGTGGGTAAGACCTTGGAGCCAGACAATTCTGGTTTTGAATAGATGATCTGTCACTTATTAGTCAAGGGACCTTGTGGCAAGTTTCCGAACGCCCCTGTGCTTCAGTTCCCTCATCTGTAAAACAGGGATAATGACAGTACTTACCTCACAGGGTTGTTACAAGGAATCAATGAGTTTATTTCTTGTAAAGCACTTAGAGTGATTTTTGGTCCCCTCCATGGTTGCTAGTAGGGAGGAAAAAAACACTTGGGAAATCTCAAAGGGGGTTCTCCACTTCCCCACCCGCACCCCAGAGGCAGTAGAATGTAGGGGGGCGGGTGGAGAGAGAGAAGAAAATAGTGTTCCAGTGAGTCCCAAGTCTGGGCAAAAGGAAAACAAGTGACAGCAGGAGCAGCGATGTGATTGCTGATCAGAAAGTAGGTCCCCAGAATGTGAACCAGGGACTTAGCTGGAGCACCCAGAGAGTTTTCAGAATGTGAGTAATTTCATTGCAAGGAGGCAATGAGCCCCCACACAGATAAACCTTCACAGCAAAGTCTGCACCATGAAACAGAAGCCACGCACGGTTTGGCTGAAAGCAGCATGCCTGGAGCACGACTACCAAACAACTAGCTGGATGGGTCGAATCTCTGGCAATTGAGTCATGAGGGCAAGGTGACTGCAAACGTGCAGAACGGCTGCAGGTGAAATCAAGACGGGCACTCCCTGTTCGCTGTGTCGCTGGAGAGCTCCAACCCAGGATGCTGGGCCCTCAGACTGGGGCACCCCACTCTCCCCTGCCAGGAGGAAACACAGCAATACAAGTTAAGGGTTTGGAGTCAGACTGCCTGGATTTGTATCCTGACCATTAAAAAACTGGATGACCTAAGGCAAGTGCATAACCTCGCTGAGCCTCAGTGTTCTTATCTAGAAAATTTAATTTATGATAAAATGTACCTCCTGGTGGTGATTTGTTGTTGTCATTTTTATTTTTTCAAGGGATATATTAGCATAGTGCCTGGTATATAGTACATGATCAAAGCATGTTATCTGTTATAATTTGGCCCCAATTCCTGAAACAAGCCTCACTCTTAGTGAGCTTAGGTAAATACCATTAGCTTTTTGGTTAGTTATGGTTTATAAAAGCAAAATATAAAAATTTTATTATCCTTTCAGGCTGAGAGGAACATTTTCAGACTTTAAAAAAGTTAGTAAAATCTGACCGGTGGCTCTGTTGGCTGGGGCATCGTCCTGTACACCAGAAGGTTGTGGGTTCGATTCCCAGTCAGGGCACAAACCTAGGCTGCGGGTTTGATCCCCAGTCAGGGCATGTATGGGAGGCAACCAATCAATGTTTGTCTCTCATGTTGATGTTTCTCTCTCCCTCTCTCCCTCTCCCTTCTTCTCTGTCTCTCCCTTCCTCTCTTTCTAAAATCAATAAACATAGCCTCGGGTGAGGATAAACAAAATCTGTTTTCAAAGCAACTTCTGTTAGAAGCTTGATACGTAAACCGATGAAGCTGCTTTGGCTGAGGCTTCAGGAGGCAGGAGCCTGCACAGCTGGCCTCAGCCTCCCTCAGCCAGCGCCGGAGACACCTGGGGAGCCCTGGGCTCCTGGAATAAAAACACCCGCCACGTTCCAACACTCCCCCTAGTCTCTCCTATTATTTTAGTCTGAAGTTTACCGGGTGGGGGGTGGGGGTGGGGAGCAGGTTGAAGTGACTCATTCAAGATCGCCCGACCTTGACAATAACAGAGTAGGCACTTAACTCTGCAGTTGTTCCCTTTGACCCTTTCCTACACTTCCATCACTGGAGGACCACCTGAATAATTTTTGTTTTTGCTAAGTAGAGTACTATTTATTTATTTATTTATTTATTTATTTATTTATTTATTTATTTACAACTACTTGGTGAATATAGTTTCTTGCAGTGATTCTTCTCTCTCTCTCTCTCTCTCTAACTCTAAGCCTTGTTATAAGCAATTGCACATTTGAGAATATATTTTTGCCATACATTTAGACTAACAAATATAAAAATTAAAAAATATATTTGTTCACATACCATTCAAAATTCATTTAAGTGTGTGCACATGTGTGTGCACGTGCATATGTGTGTGTGCGCGCGCACACACACACACAAGTATTTCCATAGTTCATTTTGGAAAATGCTGCTCTGTTTGCAAAAGAGAAAATAGCTTTAAGGAAGCCAGTTCAGGACAGGAACTGTGTATAAACCAGATACCAGGAGGTCCAGGGATGTGCTGGGCCCTGTTCCCTGTGGGCCTCAGTTCAACAGGACGCCACAAGTTTAGAATGAGATTAAAGCATGGCTAAAGTGGAGTTGGTTTGAATCTTAGTTTTTTTCTTTTTTTTTTTTTAAGTTGAAACAAGAGGTGGAAGGAAGATACTGAACTACGTGATGCATTCACCCAAGGATATGTTTTTATTGATTTTTAAAGAGGGAGGAGGTGGAGAGAGAGAGAGAGAGAGAAACATTGATGTTGGGGAGAAGCCTGGATCTGCTGCCTTCCGCTTGGGCCTGAACCGGGGATGGAACCCCAACCGTCTGCTGCACAGGACAACACTCCAACCAACTGAGCCACCCGGCCAGGGCCACATGCTCTTTTGAAACTGTTTCCCCATCCTCTAATTCAGTGTTTTACACACTATGCGATGTTTGGATTTATCACGTTTAAGAACATTTCTGTAAATCTTTAATGTGGACACTGTCCATTAAGAAAGTGGCATTCAGCCCAACCTCTGTAGTCACAATAAGATGCTGCAGGGCTCCTGTGGTGGGAAGTGATTCGCACCTTGGAATGTTAATTGCACTTGCTCTTCAGCCCTGAGGCTCACTGCGCAGCAGGATCATTTCACAACAGGACACGCCCCGTCTTGTCTGGCTGGCTCTGGCTTTAGAAATTTTGAAAGTGAAAAAAGGTAAAGGACGATAAATGCAATGCGGGTGGAAGGAGACTTGACTTTGGGTGGTGAACACAATACAATATACAGATGATGTACTTTAGAATTGTGCACCTGAACTCTATATAATTTTATTAACCAATGTCACCCCAAAATTCAATTAAAAATTTTTAAGTAAATTTTTAAAAAGAAAAAGAAAAAATCATTTAAGTTTTGCCTAGAGTTAAGGTTAGTCTTTTTAAGGGTCGCTCCTCCCCCACCCCACTTCAGATAAAGCAACCTATATAGACTGTACCAGATATGGAAATTTAATGCTTTTTCCATCCTCTTCAAAGGTAAATTCTTGTAACGAACTTTTTCCATTTGGTTCATCTCCTATCATTGGCTGGTCACCTTAGATCTGACACAAACGTAATATAACCCAAGGCAGGTCAGCTGTACTTCTTCCCCTGCATTTCACATTCAGAACATCTAATATTTTTTCCAGTTACACAAGTACCAGTGTCCCAATGTTTACAGAAGCCTTTCAGAAACTTGGAGAACATAATAGCTAGTCAAGCTGGCCCTCACAAATGGTCCAAAAAGATAATAATAATTTTAAAAAGTATCATCAATACTCTAGTTGAAAGCACAGACTTGCATTTTAGACAGACCTGAGTTTCAATCCTGGCTGCACTTACCATGAGACTTGGGGCAAGTTTGTTAACTCTCTGTGCTTCAATGTCTTCACTTATAATGCAAGGATACGAACAGTACCTATCTCCCAGGTTTGCTTTGAGGGTTAAATGAGATCATGCACATAGAGTATTTAGCACAGTGCTGGACACATAGAAAGCCCTCCAAAAATGCTATTGTTCTCATTATGACCGTCATGATTGCCACCATTCTGTCACACAAATTACCTGTGATAAGGTCTTTGTGACAGATTTCAGGGATTGATTGACCCATACAATATCCATTCCAACTCCTTCTAAGACCCACAGTGCCTGGACTCCTTTGTAGCTAGGATCTTGCAAAGAACCCAGGTTCTGCCAAGCAGATGCACATGTGCCCCAGAAAGGTGACAATGATTCAAATAAAGTGGCAGCTGCCTGTGGGCGGGTCCATCTTTTTGCAACATGAGGGTGAGGGAGCTTTGATAGAAGTTCCAGTGTCCAACTTATAGCATCATAGGTATTGAGTGGTGAGCAGCGGCATGGGGTTTCCATGAGAACAGTCCTGTTTATGGCTGGGCATTTCTCCTGGGATTGTTGTGGTTGTGTGGGAGCCTTGCCTGTTTCTCTGGCACTGCTGGGAAACCTCTGAGCTACCAAATACCCCGCTCCAATCCTGTTCTGTTAAAAGTAGCTACAGTGGATTCTTTTATCTGCCACTAAGAACCCAGTAATTATCAAAATGATCAATACAGTAATTGTCAGAATAATCCTAATCACCATGTCAAAAGGTTTCTTTATTAAGTACTAGAGGCCCAGTGCACAGATTTGTGCACTGGTGGGGTCTCTCACCTGGCCTGCATGGATCGGGCCAAAACAGGCTCTCTGACATCCCCTGAGGGGTCCCAGATTGCGAGAGGGAGGTTCTTGGGTGACACAACCCAGAATCAGGCTCCCTCCTCTCTGGGTCCGGGGTGCGGGTGAAGCAGATTTGGGCCGACAGTGCCTCAGCAGCAACCTAAACCACAGCCGATTCCACGAGGAATCGGGCTCCCTCCTCTACTGGTCAGAGCATCTGCCCCCTGGTGGTCAATGCACGTCATAACTACCAGGTGAACAGTGGAACGGTGGGATGGTCGCTTAGGCTTTTATATAGATAGGTAGAAATTTAGGCTACTAAGGGATAAAGAACAGCATGTATAAAAACCTAATCCTTACCTTCAAAATGCATTTACCCTAAAAGATGCCACATGAAGGGAAACTTTTTTTTTAAAGGCTTAATTTTCTTTGGCAGTTGAAAGCCTTTTGTGAGGAACTCGCAGAATGAACTGATTAAACAACTTGGAGCTTCACGGGGAAGAATTCTCACTTGGGTCTTTATGGAAGATGACAAGTGAGCCTACCTGGCAGTGTTCTCTATAAATTATAATAGGAGGGTTGAAAGCCAGTTAATGTGTGTAAGTACTTGGCTCAGTATGTTGTATATGTTCATTAATGTACTCACTCTAGGATGGCACCCAGGAGTGTGCTCAATTACAATCATGAGAATGCCTTGAAAAAAGTAATTAACAAGAGCATACAGATCTAGCTCCAAGATAGATTTTGAATGAATGAAAAATGATGGTGTGATGGGTACAGGCCTGGGTGAAGTGCAGTTTCAGTTTTACCAGGGCTCTCATCTGTCTTTGTTCATGTTGTGTGTTTTTTTGTTTTATTTTGTTTTTATCAAAATCTCAAATTCTTGCTCCCTACAAATACTGCTCTAATGGCATATTCTCTGAGTGACTGTGGCCCCATTGACAACTTCCGTGTCATTTTAATTTAATATCTAATATCCCATTCCCTCCCTTTATCTCCTCCTGGCAAAATGAAATGATCTCCTCAGAAAAGATCAGGTAACTTCCCACAATAGTAAATGAATAGGCAGAACTGTTAAGTGTTAAGATGCTTGTTTTCTGTCTTCCTCAAGAAAAGCGCACTCTCTTATACCTTCCAGTTCTGGAGGTCAGAAATCTGAATCAGTTTCATTAGGATTTAGCCAAGTGTCCTGTCTGCAGGACTGGTTCCTTCTGCAGGCTTCAGGGTGGAATCCCATTCCCTTGCCTTTTCCAGTTTTCCAGGCCACCTGCACTCCTTGCCATCTGGCCCCTTCCTCACATCACTTCAACTTCTTATTTCCATGGTCACAACTCCTGCTACTAACTCTGACCCTCCTGCTTCCTTCTAATGAGGACCCTTGGGATTACACTGGGCCACTTAGATAATCCCGTCTCTCTATCTCAAAATCTTTAATTTTTTAAATTGATTTTTGAAAGAGAGAGAAACATCGATCAGTTGCCTCCCTTATATACCTAGAAGGGGGATCAAACCTGCAACTTGGGTATGTGTCCTGATCAGGAATCAAACCCGAGACCTTTGGGTGTATGGGACAGTGCTTCAACCAATTGAGCCACACTGGCCAGGGCTCAACACCTTTAATTTACTCACATCTTCAAAATCCTTTTTGCCCTATAAAGTAACATTCACTGGTTCTGGGTATTAGGATATAGACATGTGGGAGGGAGGGCTTATTCAGTCTACCACGGATAGCAAGAAACAGAGTTCTAGTCAGGTTTTCTCAGTCAGTGGGGCTTGCTATATGGTTATAAGGAGAAGTAAGTGAGAAAATAGGAAATTAAGAAAACCAACTGGCATTTGATATACCAGGTACAACACAGGTACCTGCTTATCTAAACCAATAGGCAGTACTGGTAAGTGCTTAAGTTACTTGTTTTCTGTTTTCCTCAGTTGTCGGCTTATCTTGCTGGCCTCTCAGCAGCAGGTACCTTTTGCTTGAGACTATAGACTCCAGCCTGCATCATGACTGTCCCTACTGCCTCTTTTTTCTGTTTGCCTCAATATCTCCAGCAGTCCAACTGAGTCAGCCAGACACCGACCTGCAGAAGGCGCTCCTTTTCTGACAAACTTGTATCAGGACATTTCATGGGCTGCTGTCTGGCCTACAGAGGATAGCTTTTGAATCAGGTATCAATCCTTGGTCCAAACAGCTTTGGTCGAAACATAGACCCAGATACAAAGGAACAATAGACATGTTTCTCTGAAAGGGGATGAGATGTGGCAGGAGATTTCAGAAATTGTTAGACTTCTCTCCAAAAACAATGTCAGTGACCTCAGGGTTTGGGCAATCATTTTTTGCTTCCTGATTTTAAAAACTGATATGTTTAGCCCGGCAGGTATGGCTCAGCAGTTGAGCATCAATCCATAAACTAAGAGGTCAAGGCACAAGCATGGTTGCAGGCTCGATCCCCAGTAGGAGGCATGCAGGAGGCAGCCGATCGATGATGTTTCCCTCTCACTGATGTTTTTATCTATCCCTCTCCCTTCCTTTAGCTCTTAAAACCAATAAAAATATTTTTAAAAACCCACAAAACTGATATGTTTATGGGTGCTTGTTCAAATGGGCTTTAGTTACCATTTACAAAGTGTTCTTAAGATGTCCTAAGAAGATAAGGAACATGCAGGAGATGACCCAGCTAGCAAGTGGCAGCCAAGATTTAAACTCAAGCCTGTCCTCCTGCAAGCCTGTGCTCTCATTAACCATGTGCAGCGTATTCCAGACTGTAATCATCTAGGTATCCCGACAACACTTGGAAATGGACTTGGGACTGTGCATTCCAAACATGTACAGTCAATGCTTGGTTGCGAGCAGCAGGAAACAACTCTGGTTATTATAAACAGAAAGGAGATTATAAAGCTACCAAGAATTTAGAGAGTCAAACAAAATTAAGATAGGGGCCTAAGGAGAAGAACACAAGATAATCATCTTTTAGCAAAAACAATCCAATCTGGGTTCCTCAGTCAGATCCTTCCAATATACAGGGATCCTAACTTTTCTTTTCTTTTTCTTTTTTTAAAATATATTTTTATGCTGAAACCGGTTTGGCTCAGTGGATAGAGCGACGGCCTGCGGACTGAAGGGTCCCAGGTTCGATTCCGGTCAAGGGCACGTACCTTGGTTGCAGGCACATCCCCAGTGGGAGGTGTGCAGGAGGCAGCTGATCGATGTTTCTCTCTCATCGATGTTTCTGACTCTCTGTCCCTCTCCCTTCCTCTCTGTAAAAAAATCAATGAAATATGTTTAAATATATATATATATATATTTCTGAGAGGAAGGGAGAGAGACAGAAACATCAATGATGAGAGATAATCATTGATTGGCTGTCTCCTGCACGCCCCCTGCTGGGGATTGAGCCTGCAACCCAGGCATGTGCCCTTGACCGGAATCGAACCCGGGACCCTTCAGTGTGCAGTCCGATGCTCTATCCACTGAGCCAAACTGGCTGGGGCCAGGGATCCTAACTTTTCATTCACCTTTGCCTCATTTACTCATAATTTAAAGTCCCGCGCAAGAGCATCTGATTGGCCAGCCTAAGTCGTTTGCCTTTGTCCTAATTAAGGACATTTGCCCTTGTCCTAAGAGGTTAGTCTCTGTCTAGATCTTCCTACTTCCCTAGTGGAAGGCAAGGCTTGCTTTGATTCACACGTTGGGAAGTTCCCCCAAATAGAGGGATGGCTTAGAAGCTAAGCAGTCGCAAACTTGACAAAAGTCCTCTACCATGGGTGAATTAATCCAAGCCTACTATAATGATTGAATCACAATTTATGTTATATGTTAGTCACCTTGCTGATATTAGAAAAACTCCAGAAACACATTTACAAGTCACTACAGTTTATACATATGATTTCATTTTATTTTGGTTTTGAGACGGTGACATTTTCTTTTCATTTTTTATTTAATTTATTGTGGTGACATTGGTTAATACAATTATATAGGTTTCAGGCATGCAATTCTATAAAACATCATCTAGAAGGTGACATTTTCTGAGTGACATGGGGTCCTCCCTAGTCGAGAGCCTACATCCTCCTGCACTTAAAGGAGCCCATTCATGAAACTGTCCAGGCTCCAAGCTGGAGAGAACCATCCCCACCTGAATGGGGGCGTCCAAATCCAGTGGTAAAGAGCTGCCTTTTGATTGTGGTTAGGTAAACGGTCATTATAACATAGCACAGCCTGGGCTCTTCCTGCCTCTTGGGATTTCAGTGCACCTGGCCTTCCTGCTACTCACCTGCCAGATCTGTGTTTACCTTCTGCCTAAATCGTGTGAAGGCCAAAAGGGGCGATGTGAGTGCAGCTGGGCCAGCTGTGTCTGGGGACAATGGTAGTTCCATGTTTTGTGTCCCAGTGGAGGCTGTAGTGGCTTGAGAGGTGGGAAGGGACAGGGGACTCATTGGCTATTGCAGGCCTCCCCATGTGAACGTAGAAGGAGAAGTAGGGGATAACTAACAGCTCATTTAATGAAAAAGGACACAGCCCCAATTCCCAAAGCCTGCTCCCAATATCCTCATCGGACTCTCTGTGTTTCTTTTCTTTCTTTCTTTTTTTGTTAAATAAAATGTTTTGAGGTCTCAGCAAAACTTGAAAATGGCTATAATAAGACACCTACATTATAGCTATCCCAGCTCTCTATGACACATTTGACCAAGCTTAAAAAGATACTCAAGGTCAGAAGATATCAGACTTGGCAACACCCACCACCTTGGCTTAACTTGCCCTCACAGTGGCTCCTTAAAAGTGACAGGGGCACTTTTCTGTAATCCTTGCCTGCAGTTTCTGAACACACTGTCATGGAACCTCTTTCTCAGAATCATGCATATCTTAAAAATCATGTCTAAAAACAGCCTCTCCACCTGAGAGAGACCCCTGAAATTTGAGTGAGGATCCCAGTTCTAGAAAAATCTGTGAAAAAAAAGGAGAGAGAGACCCCATCAAATAAATGCTGTCAGGTGCTTTAAGAATCATCCAAAGTGTTCCCTGCCCTCTTCTGAGGGCTGACATTAAGACAGAAACATATGGGCTGTGGCACCAGAGAATCATGACTGCTATTACACACTAGAGGCCCAGTGCACGAATTTGTGCATGGGTTGGGTCCAGCCACCTCAGCCCAATCAGGGCCTATTGGGCCAGGCTGGGAAGGGGAGGGGCTGCATAAGATTGGCTGGCTGGCCCCACCCCTGATTGGGGTGGGAGGGGCCTACCAGGGACAGGGCTGGCTGGGGGGAGGTGCGCAGGTGGTTGGCTGGCCGGCCCCACCCCCTGGTCGAACTCCCAGTCAAGGGGACAATTTGCATATTAGCCTTTTATTATATAGGATAGAACTTCAGGTAAATTACTCCACATCTCTAAACCCCAGTTTCCTCATCAGCAAAGTGAAAGGTCATAATAATGCCTGACTCGTAAAGGTGTGAGCATTGGAGGAATCATGGTTTCCTGGCACATTGTAGGTATTCACTCTGGATATGCCCAGTTCCTTGGGCTGCTCATTGTTACTGGAATTACTCCTAGAAGGAAATCAAGGTGGCATGGCTATCAAACTTATTCGTTTGTCAGGTTATATCTGGTGCCCAAGCATAGGAAGCTGGTCCACCATGTGTAGAACACAGCAGTTTGGAGACCTGGGACCACTTGCATCCTGTGTACTTGAATGTTTGTGTGGCCAACAGCTCAGAAGGGAACTGTGCAAATCCATGTCACATCCTGCTGAGCCTACCACAACTCTGTGAGAAGGAAGAATTGGGTCTCTACAGCAAGTACAAAGCCCCAGGAACTGTCCCAGGATACCAGCAGCCAGTTCCATAAGCAATCCCAGGAGGTGCAAAGGACCTGCCCATCTTCAGAGAGTTCCTTTGCCCCTGATATAGCTGAATAGCAGAGCCAGTTCCCCAAATACAGGTTGTTTTCTCATATTTCTGTAAGGGAGGCTTCTCCTGCCTGGATATCCTTCCTGTGCATAATGCATCATTAAGGGCCGGAGATCACTGGAGTTGTGTAGTGTACAACATGCACAAACACACAGCAGCCATGGGTAAAAGAATAGACTTTGGAGTGTGAAAAATCTGAGTCTAAATCTCACTTCTGCCATTTATTCCCAGTCAAACCGTGAGCAAATTAACCTTTCTAAATCTCACTTTTCTCATTTGTGAGGTTGAAATAATTACAGCAGCTCTCTCTTAGTAGTGTTGTGAAGAGTCAAATAAAATAATATGTAAAGATTTTAACAGCACCTGGCACATAGAAAATGCTTAATGAAAACTATAATAATATTTAATAAGGATTAATAATTATTATTATTGTTCATAGCTAATTTTTACTCTACTTTTAAGATCAGCCCATATGCTTCCTCTCCTAGAAAACTTTTCTAATTCCTCCTCGGGCTGGGTCAAATGCCTCTTCCATGTGCTCCCATCTGCCCTTGTGCTGCCTCAAATATTGCTGAGCTTCCTCCCGAACTGTGACCTCTGGATGTCAATGTGGGACTTTGTCTTTCACTTTAGGATCACCAGAACCTAGAACAATGCCTGGCACATACTAGGTACCGAATGGATGAAGGAATGAATGAATGAATGAATGAATGAATGAATGAGTGAATGAATGACTAAGTGCTGCCTTTACTGGAACCAAAGGAGAAGCTTGCTCTTCTTATTTTCTGTGAGAAGCCAGTGATAGAGGAAAGAGGCAGAGAAATGGCAAAGGAGAGCATGAACTGGACATTTGCCAAAGGCAGGTCAGCCCCTTCCTGTGGTCATTTTTTTTTGGGTAGAAGAAAAACTAAGTGAAACCTTGTACCAAGCTGGGCCCAAGAAGATAAACAAGCCAAGTGTTCCACCTAGACAATGGCCCGATTCTCCCTGACCGAGGAAGGTGGGAGCTGTGGGGAACCAGACAAACATCCCCTTCCAATTTCCTTCCGTCTGTGCTCAGCTCTTGCAGAGCATCACAGCCCACACCCACCTCGTGGCCTTTCCTTCATAGAAGGCGTCTTCAGATCCGAGACAGCCTCTTAGATCTGTGAAGTCTGGCTGGAGCTGCAGTGAGTCTGAATCATTCCTCACCACAATGGTCTCGGAATGACAGAGGGTTTCTGTGTCCAGGGTGTGTGCTAAAGTGCGTTTTTTTGTAGCACAGTTTGCTTCCACATAGCCCCGGCCCACCAGGAACTGAGATTAGCAGTTTGTGTAGATTAAATTATTGAATGTCAAAACACCCATGAAAATTTGTAAAAACAAAACAACAGCAGAAGTACAAAGCTGAAGGAGATGCGGTTTAACAGGAGCACGTGTGACAAGAGACTTAGCTGTCCAGGCGCCTTGTAGGCCCAGCGTGAGTCAGCCAAAGGATGTGGGTGCCAAAAAAACCTCAGGCAGGCTGGACCCAGTGGAGCTTCCAGAAAAAGAAAGGTGATGGCTGACTCTGCTCTACACCAGTTAGACCACCCTGGAAGAGGCTTGGCTCTGTCTGCACACCCCATTGTGTGAGAGGAAAGGGTGTGTCCTAAATGAAGTTACCAAGATTGGGGTGGGAGCGGAGGCAGGGGAAGGACTCAAAACTGTGTCACGTTGGACAGGGGGAAGAGATGAGTGGCCTGGAGAATTAAGGGCGTAGGTGGAGGGGTTCCAGGGCCTGATGCCTGTGACTTCTGCTTGGAAGGCTTTCCCCTTCTGTCTGCCTAGTGAACTATTCATCCCTTAGGCCTCAGTTCCTGCCACCTCTTCCAAGAAGCCTTCCTTCACCTCTCTAAGGAGAGCCAGCCATGCCTCCATTGGGACCTCCTCCTCTTGCATCTGGAGTCAGGTCCCTTTATTTCAGCACTGGTCACTTGGAGTGACATTGGCCGGAGTCTATCTTACTTGGCAACCCTGGTGCCTGCACAGTGGCTGTTCCTCAGCTAACGTCTGATTAAATACCTGCCATGAAGAATGTTGCCAACCATTTTGACCACGAGAAAGAGAGATGATATTTTTTTCTATGTGGCTCAAAAAGACGGAACTGGAACAGGGAGTGGAAATTATGAGGTGGATTTCAGCTCAAAATTAGGAAGTGCTTTATAATAATAATGATGATGGCTTTGTTGGCCATTTTGGTCATTTGTTGCTGCATAATAAGTTACTCGGCCTAAAACAATAAACATGCGTTATCTCACATAGTTTACGTGGGTCAGGAATTCGGGAGCAGCTTAGAGGAGTGGTCTTGGCTTGGGATCTCTCAGGAGGTTGTAGTCAAGATGTCACCTGAAGTTGCCATCATCTGAAGGAGTCCTTGGAGCTAGAGGATCACTTCAGGATGGCTCATTCACATGGCTCAGGGCAGGAGGCCTCTCCATAGAGTATTTAAGTAACCACACAATGTGGCAGCTGGCTTCCACCATAGCAGGTGACCTAAGAAAGAGAACAAGGAGGAGGTGCTGTGTCTTCTATGACCTAGCCTCAGAAGTCACAGCCTGTTACTTCCATAATTCTCAGTGTGGGAAGAGACTACATATAGGCATGAATACTAGGTGGTGAGAATCACTGTGGTCACCTGGGAAGTTGGCTACTAAATTGTGGACCAGGAATTGTGAGAAGTGTTTAACACCGGGTCTCTCACAACCACCTTAGGAGGATGGTGTTTTTATTATCTCCATTTTATTTTATTTACTATTACAAAAAGTGTTTTGGCTTTCAAATTATTTTAGTCTTCATCACAGAAACAATATTTGCATTAGTGTACAGGTTGCCTAGTGTATCTTAAAGTTTATTTCATGGACATCTGGGTGTCCATGTAAATGCTACAGTTACAGCTGATGGTGTATTTTCAAATTTCCATTTTATGGGTAAGGACACTGAAGCACAGAGATGTTAATTAGCTTGTCCATGGTCACATACCTGGAAATCTCTCAGCTTTGGTTTGAACCTAAAAACCCCAAGTCATTACACTTCGTGCTATATTACACTGCACTAAGCTGCCTCTTGGATACCCACTAGGCAGGGATACTGGAGGAGTGGTACTCAATCCTGGCTGCACATCAACATCAGCTGGGCAGCTTTTGCAAATTCCTGATGCCTGAGCCCGACCCCCAGGGATTCTGATCTAATTGGTCCAGAGTTTGATTCTATTATGTAGAACCATAGAGAAAGGGCCAGCACTGGTTTGGGGTCGGATCGTGCCTTCCCTGAGGTCCTTTCCAAATATTACATGTTATCACCTGGGTGAAACAGAACATATTTTATTACTAAGTATCTACGGACTCAAAAAGAACACGCTGATGAGTTCCTAATTGTTATCTTTGGCCCCTTGGAGGTAATGCTGACTTGAAAGGCAAATAGATGTTGAAGAGGCTGAGAAGGAAATCCTCAGGAGACACCTAATGCCAGGGTAAAATTTCAAGAATAGAAATGATTAATGAGAGCATTTTTACAGAAGTCCTATCTAACTCACAAGGATTTGAGGAGGAAGATCAAAATAGGGTAAGGTATGTGAAAACAACTTGCAAAGTAATATTAAAAGGAAAGCCATCATAATAATTATTTTAAAGGGAAAATTTCCAAGTGATTCCAGCACAGAATTTTAAAAAATCTTTAAATTATTTTATTATTTTTAATGCGAAATATTTAATAAGATATAAGAAGTGTTTAGATTTGTAGGAAAAGATGAGCCCCCAAATTGTACTCTTAAGTGCCATGGTTTGTGTCTATTATTTATTTATTCATATGTTAAACTTTAGAGTATGTGTAATAAACTGTCTGTGGTGCAATGCTATCGATTTCCCTGCATTAGAAGCTGAATTAAATGTGCATTACTCTGGGGTTGGTCACCACGAGGGAAGCTTAAAAAGTTTTGAGGGAAAATAAGTGAAGACCATTATGGCGCTTTAGGCCTCATCTCCTGTCGATCCCTATCACCCTGGGGAAGTTTTACTGCAATTCGGTCGCATGTATATCCTTGCCTTAATGCTTCCTCTAATGGTAGCTAATGGCAACTTGGCTACATCCCTTGCTTTATAAAGAAACAGCTGCCTTCTCCAACCACGTCTCAGACATATCCTAGAAAAGGGTGGTGTTTTTTGAGTATATTCTGTATAAAATACAGAATTCCTTGGTGAGCCTTTTATGTTTCATGTTTTCACTAGTTTATTCATTCATTCAACTAATATTTATTGACTACTTACACTGTTCTTAGCATTTTGCCAAGTTGTAATTTTTATCATCAAATTACAGTACTTGGAAGAGAATCACTATTCCCTTGTTGTCCTTGGAGAATCTTGAGATATTGGAAGAGTAAAGAGGTGGAATCTGGATTGAATTCCCAACTCCATTGCCTTCCAGCTGGGCAGCCTTGGTCAAGTTATTTTTCGGAAATATTTGGGCTTTTCTTTGTGGCCTAATATATGATCAATATTATAAATGTAATATATACACTGAGTGGCCAGATTATTATGATCTCTGAACACATAATAATCTGGCCACTCAGTGTATATCCTATATAATAAAAGGCTAATATGCAAATTGTTCCCTTGACCAGGAGTTCGACAAGCAGGCAGGCCGGCCAACCACCCATGTCCCCTAGCCCTGGTTAGGCTTGCCGGACCCCACCCATGCACAAATTCATGCACCGGGCCTCTAATATATATATATACATACATACACACACACACACACACACACACACACACACACACACACACTCTGAGTGGCCAGATTATTATGTGTTCAGAGATCATGTCTGAAGAAAATGACACTGTATGTAGGGTAAATATGTGATATAGAGACATTAAATCTCTGTAATAAATTATTTATAAGAATTTTCTATATTCTTATATATTTTTCCTTTATCTTTCAAATAAAACATGTGACCAGACTGAATTTTGGTCTTGTTTAAATTAATTTTACCTGATACTCTGTTTTACTACTATCTTCAGCTCTTGAATGTTTTCCTTCCTTGGTCCTCTGATTACTACTCCTATTTCATCGGTTCTGTGCCTTCCATCTGGGATTCCTATTAGAGGTCCCTTTTGTCACAATTCCAAAATTCTAAAATCTATGAAAACCAAAAATTTTCTTATAAGCTGTCAACACTTATTTGGCACGACATCATGTGAGTCAATTTATCATTGTTCTTTCTTTCAATGTTTTACTGCAGAAGTGTAATATTTTTTATTTCAGAGTGCGGCCCTCAACCTTGCTGGGGGAATGTATATAATATCAGTGTATGCATCACATCCTCTCTCTAAAATCCCCCAAATGTTGCCCTGGCTAGGTAGCTCAATTGGTTAGAGCATTGTCTCAATAAGCAAAAGTTGCGGGTTTGATCCCCGGGTGAGGGAACATACAAGAACCAACCAATGAATGCATAAATAAGTGGAACAACAAGTATCTCTCTCTCTCTTCCTCTCTCCTTCCTTTCTCTCTCAAATCAATAAATTAAAACATTTAAAATAAAATAAAAATCCCCCAAATGCGGAATCCTGAAGCACATCTGACTCCAAGCATTTTGTAGAAAGGATGGTTGGCCTGTATCCTGGACCTCCTGATCGGGTCCTCCACATCACTCTGCGTTTTGTTGTTTTCATATTTATCCTCTGAGTTCTAGGCGAATTTCTTAAGTTTGTCTTCTTCACTAAATTAATTTTTGGCAGCTCGGCCCCCATTGTGGTTTTTCTTTTGGCATTTGCAGTTTCCTTCTCCATGAAAATATTTCCTCATCTTGGAGGGATCCCTTCTTATGACTTCTCGCTCTGTATTGGCCAGCTTCAACGGGAAGCTCTGTTTGCCAGAGCCCTTTCGCATGCTAGGAACAGAAACCCAGCTGGAAGTGGCTTGAGGGGAGAAAGGACCTTATAGGAAAGACACTGACAGACTTAAGGGAGAGACTTAGGAGCTAGGACATCTTCCAGGGACCTCATAGAGAGAGGAACCAGAAACTTCATGCTGCCAGTTCATATTCTCCCTCCCTCTCCTCCCCCTCCTCCCCCAGTTTCCCCTCCAACCCCCCCAACCCCCACCTTTTAGCCTCACTGGCTTCATCTTCTCTACTGCAGTTAAATTTTTTGCCTCCTGGTTAGAAACATGAACACCAGTCACATCAAATTCACACCCTTTCAGCTCTGTAACCCAAGAGGTGACAGAATTTCTCTCTCTGGCTTCAGGGAAATATTTCAAGGATAAACACATTGGTCTAGCCTGGGTCTCATTCCCAGAACTGTGTCCATAGGATGAGGTCAATTATCAAAAGAGGTGAGAGCGAGATCAATGATTCTCTCTCATCCTTGATGTTTCTCTCTCTCTCTCCCTCTCCCTTCCTCTCTGAAATCGATAAAAATATTTAAAAAAAGAAGAGGTGAGGGCGGGATGCTGAGCAGAGTAAACAATACCATCCATTTCATACATTTTCTAAAATGTTGTTCAAATTTACTTCAAATTGGAGAAATCCTCCTGATTCTCTTGGGAGGTTCTCTTCTTTTGGCTTGCAGTGTCTTCTCATAGATACAGTGATGTCTGTTTGCTCATTTAAAAAAATATATATTTTATTGATTTCAGAGAGGAAGGGAGAGAAAGATAGAAACATCAATGATGATGTTGCCTGTGCGCCCCCTACTGGGGATCGAGTCCGCAACCCAGGCATATGCCCTTGACTAAAATCGAACCCTTCAGCCTACGCTCTATCCACTGAGCCAAACCAGCTAGGGCTCCATTGCTTTGTAGAGAGAGTGGAAATGAGAGAGAGAGAGAGAGAGAGAGAGAGAGAGAGAGAGAGAGAGAGATCAATTGGTTGCTTACTGCATGTGCCCTGACAGGGGTCAAGGATCTAACATGCAACCCAGATACATGCCCTTGACGGGGAATCAAACCTGAGACCCACACTCTACTGAGCAACACCGGCCAGGGCTTGTTTGCTCAAGTGGGAGAAGGCCCCACTGGGTGGATGTCCAGGTGTATGCCGGGAGCAGCTGTCTTCTCAGAGAGAAAGCCCTGCCGGTAGTGGCATCCTGCTTGTGTCTGCCCTCCCTCAGCCTCCACAATAGAAAAGAATGCTGTCAGAATTTGCCTCCCACCATCCCAAAAGCATTTCAATGGTAACCTTTACTGAGTGTCTGTTAGGTTTCTCTTTGCTACAAGGAACCAAAAATCTCACTCAAACTGGTTTTAAGAGGACTTTTTATTGTGGAAAAGGCCAACAAAATCACATAACAAATAAAAAAATATTGGAGTGGGGAATTTTTTGCCACTCTCTTTAAAGGATTTGTGAATGTATGTCTTGTTCATTTTGGGTTATTTTATTTGGTATTTAAGGGATAAAACTAAGACTCCCTTCATTATAAATACATAAATTAGTATTTTTTATGAATGAAATAAATTAGTGTAACTTCCACCATTAAGATCTAGTATATTTAATATCATGTGAGAAACTAAACACCATCCCTCCTCCTGGCCTGTTGTACCAGGTACTGGGCTAAGGATTTGTACACACAGCCTCATTTATTCTCAAACAACTCTCTGGGAAGGTATCAGTTATGATTCCTGTTTTATAGCTGAGAACACTGAGGCTCAGAGATGTTAAGTAACTTAACTAAGCTCACACAGCTAGTAAGTAGCCACTAGTTATATGGCTCCAAAGCTTATGTTCTTTCAAGTATGATACTCTACTAATCTAGAAAATGCTATGCATTTGGGCCTTTTAAAATGTGGGAGAAATTTACTAGATATTTCAGTGGTCATTGAGCTTTCTGATCTAGATATGCCTCAAAGGAGAGACCTGGAACTCCTAGCTGGAGAAGCACCAGAGACCTCTGGATACCTCTCTTGGGTCCTCAGTGCCTTTGCAGGAATACTAGCAGAGTTAGTCCTTAAAAGGAGCAATCCTTTTAACCCTGGGCTGAAATAGTCAGCTGAAATTTCCTCTGGGATTACAAACTAATTTTAACAAAATATAATCAGGAAGAGGAATCTGCAACTAAAAAAAGAGCTTTTGTGAAAATAAATTCTTTTCTTTGTTACTTTACATATATCATTAAACAGTGACTGAAACCCGGCCAGTGTGGCTCCGCATTGACCTATGAACTGGGAGGTCATGGTTTGATTCCCAGTCCGGTCACATGCCCGGGTTGTGGGCTCGGTCACCACTGCGGGGTGTACAGGGAACAGCCAATCGATGATTCTCTCTTATCATTGATGTTTCTGTCTCTCCCTCTCCCTTCCTCTCTGAAATAAATTTAAAAAATATATATACACACAAACAGTGACTGAAGATAATTATGGGATTATGGGATATGGGAGATGAAGATAATTAAGACCTTGCTCAAATAATCCTAATTTTTCTTCTTGGTTATCAACCACTCTATCTGTTTCCATTTTTAAAAAAATATATTTTATTGATTTTTCACAGAGAGGAAGGGAGAGGGATAGAGAGTTAGAAACATCGATGAGAGAGAAACATTGATCAGCTGCCTCTTGCACACCCCATACTGGGGATGTGCCCGCAACCAAGGTACATGCCCTTGACTGGAATCGAACCTGAGACCCTTCAGTCCGCAGGCTGACGCTCTATTCACTGGGCCAAACCGGTCAGGGCTGTTTCCATTTTTAATAACGATGGTTCTTTATAGATAATCCGAAGATTATCCATCCAGTGGAGGTCATCATTGTTTGCAAATCTGTGTTTTATTGGGAAAGAATACATTTCTAGGTGCTGGTCCTAAATATGCCACTATGAACTGAGTTACCTCAGATACATCACATAAACCCACTGGGCCTTACTTTCTTCATCTCTAAAATGAGGGATTTAGATGACACACTCTGCAAACTTCAACTCTAAAATTCTAATTTTGCTGGTTACTTTGAAGGACCTGAGGGCCATGCAATCTCAAATGTCCCCAGCAGAGGTCAGAAGAAGTCACTAAAAACTGAGTTTCACATTAATCCTAGTTACCCGTGTAAATACAGTTTTAGGGCACGCCCTATCCTCCATGTTATTTAGCTGATTGTTAACATTGGGCCAGGCGTAAAGGCAGGTATTTTTCTTGAAAATTTAAAGCATAGATGCATTGCCTGCTTTGGGCCTCTTGGCCAAGTGTAAATAATTTCCCATTTGTTTTTTGTTTTGTTTTGTTTTGTTTTCAATTTTCTATTAGGTTGGACATGTATTTTACATTTTTTTTAAATTTAATAAATCTTTATTGTTCAGATTATTACAATTGTTTCTCCTTTTTCCCCCCATAGCTCCCCTCCACCCATTTCCCACCCCACCTTCTGCCCTTAACTCCCCCCCACTGTCCTCATCCATAGGTGTACGATTTTTGTCCAGTCTCTTCCCGCACCCCCCACACCCCTTTCCCCCTGAGAATTATCAGTCCACTCCCTTTCTATGCCCCTGATTCTATTATATTCACCAGTTTATTCTGTTCCTCCGATTTTTAATTCACTTGATTTTTAGGTTCACTTGTTGATAGATATGTATTTGTTGTTCATAATTTTTATCTTTACTTTTTTCTTCTTCCTCTTCTTAAAGAATACCTTTCAGCATTTCATATAATACTGGTTTGGTGGTGATGAACTCCTTTAGCTTTTTCTTATCTGTGAAGCTCTTTATCTGCCCTTCAATTCTGAATGATAGCTTTGCTAGGTAGAGTAATCTTGGTTGTAAGTTCTTGCTATTCATCACTTTGAATATTTCTTGCCACTCCCATATGGCCTGCATAGTTTCTGTTGAGAAATCAGCTGACAATCGTATGGGTGCTCCCTTGTAGGTAATTAACTGTTTTTCTCTTGCTGCTTTTAATATTCTCTCTTTGCCTCTTGCTCTTGGCATTTTAATTATGATGTGTCTTGGTGTGGTCCTCTTTGGATTCCTTTTGTTTGGGGTTCTCTGTGCTTCCTGGACTTGTAAGTCTATTTCTTTCACCAGGTGGGGGAAGTTTTCAGTCATTATTTCTTCAAATAGGTTTTGAGTATCTTGTTCTCTCTCTTCTTCTGGCACCCCCATAATTCTGATGTTGGTACGCTTGAAGTTGTCCCAGAGGCTTCTAATACTATCTTCAACTTTTTGGATTCTTTTTTCTTTTTGCTTTTCTGGTTGAGTGTTTTTTGCTTCTTTGTATTTCAAATCTTTGACTTGATTCTTGCGATCCTCTAGTCTGCTGTTGGGTCTCTGTATAATATTTTTTATTTCAGTCAGTGTATGTTTAATTTCTAGTTGGTCCTTTTTCGTATCTTCAAGGGTCTCGCTAAATTTATCGGCCTTGCCAAAACCGGTTTGGCTCAGTGGATAGAGCATCAGCCTGCGGACTGAAAGGTCCCGGGTTCGATTCTGGTCAAGGGCATGTAACTTGGTTTCGGGTACATCCCCAGTAGGTGGTGTGCAAGAGGCAGCTGATCGATGTTTCTCTCTCATCGATGTTTCTGACTGTCTATCCCTCTTCCTTCCTCTCTGTAAAAAATCAATAAAATAAAAAAATAAAAATAAAATTTATCGGCCTTTTCTAAGATATTCTTGAAAAGCCTTATAACCGTGGTTTTGAATTCTATATCCAGTCATTTGTTTTCCTCCATTTCTTTCATTTGTGATCTGTTTCTTTGTCTTTGCATTTTCGTTGCTTCCCTGAGTTGGTAGGGTAGCTTTGTGTGCTAGGTTTCCTATATGGCCCAGTGGGTCGGCCTCCCAAATTAACCTGAGGTGGACACTCTTGGTGCACCTCTTTGTGGACTGTGTGTACAGCCTTGTTGTAGTTAAGTCTTGATTGTTGTTGGTCCATTTCCCATTTGTTAATGCCTGGTGAACAGAGGTAAATTGCTTGACAGTATGTGATCAAAGGATTAGGGAAGGATTTATACTTAGAGTCCATGTAAATGATAAACTTGCTACAGAAAATTCCATTTCATCAAAACTCTTTATAACAAATGAAAGCTTACCTAATAACCTATTTATTTTGAAATATATTTACCTCAGCAAAATTTTTTCTTTTTATTGTTCCCTCCCCAGCTTTATAGACATAATTGGCATATAACATTGTATAATTTTAGGACATACACCTTAATAATATACATATGCATTGCAAAATGATTATCACAAAGAGGTTATTAATATATCCATCACCTCATACAGTTAAAATTTGAAAAATTCTTGTCACAATGGGGTTTGAACAACCTTTTTCTCTCACTTCTGGTTTTATCAGAAAAAAAAGCATTTGGGAAATACACCATTACAGAGATAGAAACTTCCAATAAAAATTTAAATGTGAAGCCATGTCAGAGGAATGGCAGCAGAAGGGCCTATCTTTTCCTCTCGCCCTGACATTTCAACAAGTGAACCAAACCTCACCTGCAGAGCCAAAGCTTGTGCTGGGTCTTCAGCACCCTGCTTAGCAGTAAACCAGTGCTCCATCTTTGGCATATGGACCTTTATTTTTTAATCTAACACAGCACTTAACTTTTCTTTAATACAGCACTTAGCTCTCTGATTGTTGTTGCCGTTTTCCCCTGCTATGACAAGCTCCTTCAGGACAACGTCTGTGCCCATTGCTCCCACCATCATAGACTCATGACCCAGCAGGGAGGATAGACTGGGCTGTGAGGAGAGGAGAGAGCAGGGGGACAAGAAGAGTTGGGAGACTGACTCTTCAGGAGAGAGAAGCTAGGTCATGACGTGCTTCTATATAAGCTATATACAGGGTGTCCTCCCAAAAATGTAGACACACTTTAACAGCTGGTAGCTCAGTTTTGAAATGAAGTGTACTTTAAGAAACACTGCCTTTGTAATTATTCAAAGTGTGTGTACACATTTTCAGGGACACCCTATATGTAAGCAATGAGGCAATTAAAGGCAGGCTGTGAGGGGGAGGGTGGACTCCAGGAAAGGTCAGAGGGCGGCTAGCAGAGGGGATGACTGAACAGAACACTCCAGATCAGACAAAGCATGCATGGCCTGCCGGGAATGACAATCAAGTAGGGACCGGCAGGGACAGGCAGAAGCAGGATCTGCTACAATCCGCCCACATTCCGGAGACCATTCCAAGGACCGGAGCCAGTCCCTGTGGGACCTCCCAATGACACATGTTGAAAACCAAAGATTAAAAGCAAGACAGCTGCTTCCTTATGCTGACCATAGGTCAGCACTCCCTAGAAAGTATTTAAACTCTTAGGCTATCTGTTTGCTCACATGAAAAGAAAGTGGAAGGAAGTGTTGATTCAAAGAGAAACTTTCTGCTTCTGTCTTAAGATGACTGGGTCCTGATTCTGATTCTGACTCTGGCAACTGTCTTGCCTAGACCCAGCCAGGCTCTTTGCTCCTCTGGCCTTGCTTTTGGTACCTGTACCGAAGCTCTGGAGTAATGGTGGTGAACCACTACCTTCAGGAATGGGGAAGAAGCGACTGTAATTTTGGGTTGCTGGCATATACCACAAAGACAGCACAGAAAAAGACCCCTCACACCCCATGGGATGGCTACTATTAAAAAACAAAAACAAAAACAAAAACAGAAAATAAATGTTGGTGAGGATGTGGAGAAACTGGAACCCTTGTGCACTGTTGGTGGGAATATAAAACAGTACAGCCATTGTGGAAAAACAGTTAACCAAAAAATTAAAAATAGGATTGCCATATGATCCAGAAATTTCACTTGTGGGTATTTACCTAGAAGAACTGAAAGCAAGGTCTTGAGGAGATATTTGCATACCCATGTTGATAGTAGCATTATCACAATAGCCAAAAAGTGGAAGCAACCCAAGTGTCCATCGACAGATGAATAGCTAACAAAATATGGTCTATACAGACCTTTGACTATTACTCAGCCTTAAGAAGGAGGGAAATTCTGATACTTGCTACCATGTGGATGAACTTTGAGGACATTTGTTAAGTGAAATAAGCCAGCTGCAGAAAGACAAATACTGGATGATTCCACTTACATGTGGTACTTAAAATAGTCAGCTTCATAGAGATAGAAAGTAGAATGGTGGTGGCCGGGGGCTGGGAGGAGAGGAGATGTGAAATTAGTGCTTAGGGTACAGAGTTTCCGTTTTACAAGGTGAAAGGAATTATGGGGATGAATGGTGGTGAAGGTTGCACAACAGTGTGAATGTACTTAATACCACTGAATTGCACAATTAACAATGGTTAAGATGGTAAATCTTATGTTATGTACATTTTCCCACAAAAAATTGGAAAAAATTACAAAAAAATCTGGAATAGCCTGGTTGGTATGGCTCATTGGTTGAGCATGGATCTAGCTATGAACCAGGAAGTCACCATTAAATTAAGGGTTAGGGCACATGCCCGGGTTTTGGGCTCAATCCCAGTAGGGGGCAGGCAGAAGGCAGCCAGTCAATTATTCTTTCTCATCATTGATGTTTCTATCTCTCCCTCTCCCTTCCTCTCTCTGAAATCAATAAAAACATTTTTTAATCTAGCATATATTTTGTTGGAAAATATTACTTTCTTTGGGAAAGTAATAATACTAAATATTGAACATGCACATGGTGTATTTATAATAACCCTAATAACAGCTGCCACTTCTCTAAAGAAAGTATGTAGGGCATCATAAGTGCAATTACACTGTCCTTCCCATTTTACAGACAAGGAGACTAATTCTTAGAGATTAAGCAATTTGCCTAAATGTAGACTAGTGAATAGTGGATTCCAGGCATGCATGACCGCAAAGGTGTACTCTTAAATGCCTCTGGTTCTCTTTCATTACAACAATTTCCACATTTGTCACCCTAGTCCAGGGGCACTGGCAGCATAGAAGTTCCTCTTGCAACCTCAGGACCTTTACAGGTGCTGCCCTCTCCACCTGGAATGTGATTGCCCCCAGATATCTACATGGCTCCCCTCGGTCTCACTTCCTTCAGGTCTCTGACCACTTGTCACCTTATTATTGAGGCCCCCCCAACCCAACACAAATATGAACTAGTATATGCCATCTCCCTCCCTCTACCTCTATGTTGTTCCTCATTATCCCTTACTGGTTTGCCTGTCTCCCCAACTAAGACAGAAATCCCAGGAGGTCAGAAGTCTGTTTTGCCCATGGCTGTACCTTCTGCATTAATGAATGAGTGAATGAATGAATGGCTACTAGCATTAGTGTGACTGCTGGACACAGCAGCAATGGTCTAGACGCCAGGATTTGAGGGAAGGCCACCCCCAAGCTCTCATTCTTCTTACTAGTGATTTAGCTGTACAACAGAGCCCAGTTCTAGAAGCACAGTTCAAAGCCAGGAATGACACCACCTTCCCTTCCTCCCTCTTCTTTATCAGAAGACTGACTTACCTCTCCCCCACACCCAAAGCACATACCTCCCCTTTGGGCTTTTTCTGCTCATTGTCTGGATCAGGAGAAACTAAAGGTTAGTCTAACTGGGGATGGGAGTGAGAGGGAGGAAAGGGAGACAGCAACCATAAGACCCTCTGGGATAGGGGGGCGGTCTGTTCTATCCCTGAAATCCCCCTGTAATTTCTTCCCTCTGGCTAGTTTATTCTAGCAGGAATAAACTTCCTTTTGGCTGATCAACTTGAGCTGACTTTAAAGACAGGTGCTGCCCTCTCCACCTGGAATGACCTATACCCCATGCCCTGCCCCCATCCAATTCCAGGTTCGTGTCCCTCCTCAATGGCCCCAGGGTAGTCACAGCCCCCTGTATACTCATCACACCTTCCTTGTCTCTGTTTTCTCCAGACTGGTGGTCTTGCCTTTTTTCTGGGGCCACAGGACTAGCACAGCTTTGGGCAGATGGCAGGTCCTCAAATAAATATTTGTTAAAGAAATAGAAGGGGAAATGGGAAGGTAATCAAAGACAAATGCGAACATTTTGACGGCCAGCATTAAATAGCATAAATTAGCGCTATGCTTTCTCCTATGTCGTCTCTAGCTACAAACGCCAGTGCCAGTCGGAGTCCCAGAAGTCACCAAGTTTTATTTAGGATATATGTCTGACTCAAACATTCTTTGCCCTGCAAAACCAGTGTTGCTGGTAGCAGGCTGCCAGCGTGGGTTCCAAACCAGCCCAAAGGGTAAAGACACCAGCTGCGCGGGGCCTAGTTCCTTCTTTTCCTCAAGCCCAGCACCTTCTTCTTCAGACCACCTCTGCCTGGGGGAGGCAGGGAGATAGTTTATAGAGGAAGGGGTAGAGGAAGGATGAGCAGTAGGGGAAGCTCTGAGGGGTGGGTGAGCACCCCACCTTTCTTTCAGTTTCCTCCGGCTCCCTGGGAAGGGCAGGGCCCTTGCTGGGATGCTTCAGAAATGGCCAAAAGGCTGAGGGTGCAGCCTCCTTAATGCCCAGAATTTTGATAACTTGCTCTTTTCCAGATTTTGTTCTCACGGCACCTGTGGAACTGGTCCACCTTCATTACAACTCCACCAGACTGACAGGTTTGCAGTGACCCAGTGACCGTCCCTTCATCAAGCAGCTCCCTCACTTGCTAGACTTCCATCTGATTCTGTGGTCTGGTGGAGCCCCCACAGGTGGCTTTAGCCAGCACGTGCACTTTGAAGACCCCTGTTGAGACTAGAGCCAACTTTCCCAAACTTGTAGGCATCACCTGGAGGTCCAGATTAGTAGATCTGGGGACACCCTGAAATCTATTATAGAAATGCCCCAGATGATTCATCAAATAGCCAATGAAAACCTAACTCAAGAGCATCTATCTGGCTCCTTCCTACCTGTTGGGCCTCATTTCCTGAGCGCTCATCCTGTGTTTCTTATGGTTAGCTCTGGGCAGAAGGACCTTCCCCCCTTTCCTACTCTGTCTGACATTTATCATGTTAACCTAAAAGTAAAAGGTCAAAGTGAGAAGTAACAAGCATTAATTTGAGATCCAAAAGAATATTCAGGTACTAACCCAAATAGTGATCTGATTAGAAGATGAAGGAAAGGAATATTTGGAGAAAGAAGAGATAATTACATGATAGAAGGAAGGAATTCCCATGGGTGGAAGGAATTTCTACAGGTGCAGATAAACCAACATACAGTTGCTAATTTTAAAGAATGTCTTTAATTTTCAGTCTGGTCCTCATAATCTTTTCTGTTATCTTTGCAAACAGTTCTTTGGGACACAATGTCCCTAGATCCAGTCCAAAGGGTGTTTATTTTACCCTGTTTTAACATTCTATAGGTTTGAGGAACCCTAAGAAGTTTGGCTCAGTGCATGGAGCATCAGCCTCTACCAGTGGTTCTCAACCTTTTTAATGCTGCGACCCTTTAATACAGTTCCTCATGTTATGGTGACCCCCAACCATAAAATTATTTTCGTTGTTACTTCATAACTGTAATTTTGCTACTGTTAATGAATCGTACTGTAAATATCTGTGTTTTCCGATGGTCTTAGGCAACCCTGCTAGCGGTTCTCATAACTGTGCTACAGTTATGAAGTAGCAATGAAAATAATTTTATGGTTGGGGGTCACCACAACATGAGGAACTGTATTAAAGGGTCGCGGCATTAAATAGGTTGAGAACCACTGTTCTAAGTGGACGAAGGTCCCTATGTGATACACAGCTAAGGTGCCAGTTAAGTACTGCTTTCCCTGATGCAGCCCCAGTTTATACTTGTTTTCATAGTGAAATTACTAATTGTACCCAGTTCACTCTCAGAAGTGTTCTAGTTTGAATTGAAAATTATTCCTGTTTATTTCTCTTTCTGCATTACATATATTTTATTCAACTTAATATGAAGCTGAATAAGCATTAATTAATCTACCCGGTATCCCTCAAATGAAAATAAAGACCATGGTCACTGTATTGCAGCTAAAACACAGGAAAATGATATTTAATTTGTGACTCAAGAAATGTTGGCCTCCTCTGGTGAGACTGATGTCACTGGCCCCAGAGAAAAGATATGAATAATATATTTTTAAAATCTTGGCTTGAACTAAAGATATACAAATGTTTTCTTCTCTGTTCTCACTTTAATATCATAGTTCAACAGTAAAATTCCCTGTTTTAAATGATCACATTTATCTTACACCCTCTTGTATTTTGTTAGACTGTGACTTCCTCGGGGTCAGAGATCTTTGCTGTCAGGTCCTATGTTGCCACAGACTCAGTGCTCAGAGACCTTTGTAAAATGAGCTGAATTCTTCCGACGATTTCATAGGGATTCTGACCTTCTAAGATTACATAGCTATCTTCAATTTATTTTAAGGTATTTAGAATCAGAGATTTTCTTGTTGAACATGTCTGCAGAAGTTCTCCTCAGGAGAAACCAAGATGGCGGCATAGGTAAACACCTAAACTGCTGCCTCGCACAACAATTTCAAAACTACAACTAAAAGACAGAACGGACACCATCCAGAACCACAGGAAAGCTGGCTGAGTGAAAATTCTACAACTAGAAGGAAAGAGAAAAGCTCACAGAGAATTGGAGGTACGGCAAAGGGGCTTTGTGCGCGCAGAGAGGAAGGGCGGCTGAGAGCCTGGCTGACTTTCTCTGGCGGAAGGGGGAAGGAAGCCTCCGACCGCACTGAACCCCAGTTCTGACTGCACTGAACCCTAGCTCCGGGCGAACCCCTGGGGACCCACGCTCTTACGGGGGGAGTCTGGACTCTCGGGCGGAGACTCGAGCTGGGAAAGGCAGAAGTCTGAAGGCGCACGCGGGCCAGTGCGCACAAAGGCTGCGGAGGTTGCCACAGGCTTTCCCTAGTGGAAGGGAGTCAGAGGATCCTGACTGCACTGAGCCCCAGTTCTGACTGCAGTGAACCCCAGTTCCAGGCGAGCCCCTGGGGACCCACGCTCTTGTGGGGGGAGTCTGGACTCTCGGGCGGAGACTCGAGCTGGGGAAGGCGGAGGACTGAAAGCGCACATGCGCGCAAGGGCAAGGCTGACAGGAAGCCAAGACTGAGACTCCACCCCATCCAAGCTGAGCACAGAGGCTATTGCAATTTGGCAAGTCTAATCCTATAAGGCTGTCTCCAGCACCGGACTTCTCCCAGCATAGACACAGCTGATCCTTACAGCCAACTGGCCCGGAGGTCAATTCTTCCCAGTAATACCAACAACAATAAAGACTTAATTACAACAAGGCTGTACACACAGTCCACAAAGGGGTGCACCAAAAGTGTCCACCTCAGGTTAACTGGGGAAGCAGACCCACTGGGCCATATTGGAAACCTAGCACAAATATCTACCTTACCAACTCAGGGAATCAGTGAAAATGCGGGGTCAAAGAATCAGATCACAAACGAAAGAAATGGAGGAAAACAAACAACTGGATATAGAATTCAAAACCACGGTTATAAGACTTTTTAAGAATATCCTAGAAAAGGCCGATAAATATAACGAGACCCTCGAAGATATGAAAAAGGACCAACTAGAAATTAAACATACACTGACTGAAATAAAAAATATTATACAGAGACCCAGAAACAGAATAGAGGAACACAAGAATCAAGTCAAAGAATTGAAATACAAAGAAGCAAAAAACACTCAACCGAAAAAGCAAAAAGCAAAAAAAAAAAATCCAAAAAGTTGAAGATAATGTAAGAAGACTCTGGGACAACTTCAAGCGTACCAACATCAGAATTATGGGGGTGCCAGAAGAAGAGAGAGAGCAAGATACTGAAAACCTATTTGAAGAAATAATGACCGAAAACTTCCCCCACCTGGTGAAAGAAATAGATTTACAAGTCCAGGAAGCCCACAGAACCCCAAACAAAAGGAATCCAAAGAGGACCACACCAAGACACATCATAATTAAAATGCCAAGAGCAAAAGACAAAGAGAGAATATTAAAAGCAGCAAGAGAAAAACAGTTAATTACCTACAAGGGAGCACCCATACGACTGTCAGCTGACTTCTCAACAGAAACTATGCAGGCCAGACGGGAGTGGCAAGAAATTTTCAATGTGATGAATAGCAAGAACCTACAACCAAGATTACTCTACCCAGCAAAGCTATCATTCAGAATTGAAGGGCAGATAAAGAGCTTCACAGATAAGAAAAAGCTGAAGGAGTTCATCACCACCAAACCAGTATTATATGAAATGCTGAAAGGTATTCTTAAAGAAGAGGAAGAAGAAAAAAGTAAAGAGAAAAATTATGAACAACAAATACATATCTATCAACAAGCGAACCTAAAAATCAAGTGAATTAAAAACCTGAGGAACAGAATAATCTGGTGAATATAATAGAATCAGGGGCATAGAAAGGGAGTGGACTGATAATTCTCAGGGGGAAAGGGGTATGGGGGGTTCATGAAGAGAATGGACAAAAATCATACACCTATGGATGAGGACAGTGGGGGGGAGGTAAGGGCAGAAGGTGGGGTGGGAAATGGGTGGAGGGGAGCTATGGGGGGAAAAAGGAGAAATAATTGTAATAATCTGAATAAAGATTTATTTAAAAAAAAAATAAAGTATAGCATGTTGACTTCATAAAAAAAAAAAAAATAAATATATGTATATATTGCCTGAAAAAAAAAAATACTTGGATTTGTGCATGAACTGAATTTCTAAAGTTTCCCATCACTAAAAATCTGATTTCATGAATTTCACTCCAAATATCATCTAAGGCAGTAGCATGGATCTTTTTGAGACCTCTCCCTCTAAATAGCAAAGACTGGCTGTCTCACAAAAAGTAATGTAAAGTGATGGGGGTCACATGGTCAGACCATTAGCCTCAAGGTCCCAGGAGATGAGAATCCAGCTGTCTTACTGACAAGCCACGGGAAACGGCTCGCTGTCTAGGAATTGCTGACTTGTGTAGTCAGTATCACTCACCAACCTAAAATCTTTTCAATGGCTTCCCACTGCGTCTGGGATAAGGTCCAAGATTCAAGTTCCTAACATGCTATGGAACCCTACATGACCTATCCCATTTCTTCAGGCTTATCTCTGTCACTCCTACCTCCACAGTCTTTTATTTCCTCACAAGGCCCAACTTCAAGATGTTCCCCCTGACTGAGCAAAAAAGAAAAAAAAAGAGAGAAAACTCATGGACAACAGTGTGGTGATTGCAGGGGTGGAGGGGGATGGGTGAAGGTGGAAAAGGGCATTGAGGGGATAAATGGAAATGGGGAAAAATAAAATAAAATAATTTTAATTTTAAAAAATAAAATTAAAAAATTAATAAGAAGAATATTTCTAAAGCCAAAAATAAAAAAAAAGGTTCCCTCTGCTTGGAATACCTTTTCCTCACCTGAACTAACTCCAACTCACCCATCAGAAGTCACCTCCTCTGAGAAGCCTTCTCAGATTGAAGAGAAGTAAGGGTGACATCCCCACACAAGATAGAGAAATCAGAATGCCCTGAAGCAGGGAGCTGAATAAATACTTTTGTGCCACCACAAAATGAAATTAACATAGAGATGTGAGTTTTATTACTTCTTTTTTAAGCAGTTTAAAAATAATTATATTATGGTCATGGTAAAATAATCAAGAGTATACAGTGAAGAGTAAGTCTCCCTCTTCCTCCTGGCTTCAGTCTTCCCTGAGCACTCACTGCTGTCAGTTTCTTGGGGATTTCCAGAGATGTTCTACATATACTAGAGGCCCGGTGCATGAAATTTGTGCAAAGGGCAGGGGTGTGTGTCCTGCAGCCCAGCCTGCACCCTCTCTAATCTGGGACCCCGGTAGGATCGGGCATAATCGGGCAGTCAGATATCCCTCTCACAATCCAGGACTGTTGGCTCCCAACTGCTTGCCTGCCTGCCTTCCTGATTGGCCCTAACCACTTCTGCCTGCCAGCCTGATCACCTCCTAACCACTCCCCTGCCAACCTGTTTGGTGCTTAACTGCTCCCCTGCCAGCCTGATTGCCCCTAACTGCCTTCCCCTGCAGGCCTGGTCACCCCTAACTGCCCTCCCCCGCAGGCCTGGTCACCCCTAATTGCCCTCCCCTGCAGGCCTGGTCACCCCCAACTGCCCTCCCCTGCAGGCCTGGGTCCCCCCCAACTGCCCTTCCCTGCAGGCCCAGTTGCCCCCAACTTCCCTCCTCTGCCGGCCTGGTCACCCCTAACTGCCCTCCCCTGCAGGCTTGATTGCCCCCAACTGTCCTCCCTTGCAGGCCTGGTCCCTCCCAACTGCCCTTCCCTGCTGGCCTGATCGCCCATAACTGCCCTCCCTTGAGGATCTGGTCCCTCCCAACTCCCCTCTCCTGTTGGCCATCTTGTGGCAGCCATCTTCTGTCCACATGGGGGCAGCCATCTTGTGTGTTGGAGTGATGGTCAATTTGCATATTACTCTTTTATTAGATAGTATAGAGACCTGGTGCACAGGTGAGGGCTGGCTGGTTTGCCCTGAAGGGTGTCCTGTATCAGGGTGGGGGTTCCCTTGGGGCGTGGGGCGGCCTGGGCGAGGGGCCTGTGGTGGTTTGCAGGCCGGCCACACCCCCCAGCAATCCAAGCGGAGGCCCTGGTATCTGGGATTTATTTATCTTCTATAATTGAAACTTTGTAGCCTTGAGCGGAGCCAAGCCTCCTGCTTGCTCCGTGGCTGCAGCCATTTTTGTTGGAATTTATTTATCTTCTATAATTGAAACTTTGTAGCCTTGAGCAGAGGCCAGAGCTGCGGAAGCTTGGCTTCCTCCATTGCCGGGGAAACCCAGGCCTCCTGCTCGCTCCATGGCCGCAGCCATCTTGGTTGGGTTAATTTGCATACTCGCTCCTGATTGGCTGGTGGGCGTAGCTTGTGAGTGTAGCAGAGGTATGGTCAATTTGCATATTACTCTTTTATTAGATAAGATAGAGAGGGGTAAGAGGGGGATATGAAATACATTTAAGAGATGGCTCCCTCTCCTGAGAAACTCATGACCTTGGGAAGGTAAGTCAGTTCCAACCCATTAGTTAGCAGCATGAAACAGTATATGGGAAGTTGTATGTGGTCACTTGTTCAAGACCACTGGGAATAGGATTCAAGCCCCAAGCCGGTCCCATTCCATAAACCACCCACCATCTATAAGTAAAGGGAGTATCACCCAGAAGTAAACCTAAGCCATACATTCTAGAGATCCTAGTCCTTATCTACAGCTTGAATACACATAGTATTTGAATCCTTGTATTGCAGAGTTCTGGTTCTAGGGACATATCTGAGTCTGGTATTGGAAACTAGGACTGGCATAGGGCAATAAAATTAACCATCCATTACGCTTTCTTGGTTGAACTACAGTTACATGTTATTACGGGGAGTGGGGGTGGGGAGAAGCACTCCATTAAACTGAAACACTGTAACAAGACTGGCTCAGAGAACAGAGACCGTGTTAAAATGTGGCATCTTCTCATCAGCATCTCCATCTCATTTGACAAATGAGAAAAGCCACAGAGGTGAGGTGGGAGACTTGCCTAAGGTCACTGGGTTAGTTTTGACAAAATGAAGATGAAAGCACATGTTCCCACTCTGGGCTGAGTGCACTTTCCACAACATTGCCTTCCCCCAAACAAAAATGGGGGTGGGGGTAGGGGAGGGAGAAAGCCTGCAAAAGAGGAATATGAGTTTAACAGCCTTCCTGAAATGCATTCTTTATCCCTTTAGCCTCACTTCAAGTGCAGACTGATGAGAACGGCAGGCTTGGAAGGAAGAACAGATCAAGGACTCAATTATCACGTAACTGTCATAGTTCTCTAGCTGTAAACCACAGAAACCAGTAACTGAATTAAGTAGAAAACATCTCAAAAGGTTAACAGGCAGCTCACAGAACCATCAGAAGACCTGAGAACTAGGCTCAACGCTACAGATCAGGAGCACGGCCCCAAATGAAACCTCCATGCGTGCCACAGCGAGCTCAGCCGCCCCTGCTGGGCAGAATTCAGATCCGCTGCCCTCTCCACCAGCTCTGGACTTCTTTGGGGTCCCTGCTTGCCCAGGCTCTCTAGTTGCAAGGGGAAGCCAGGAAAGTGAAACTCAGGCATTTTCAGTTTCTCTAGTGGGAAGTGGGTGCCTCCTCCTAATAAAGTGAAGAATCCTCCAAATTTAATAAAGGGGCTCAAATGCTGGGTGGGAGAGAGGAGAGAGGAGAGGCGAGAGAGGAGAGAGGAGAGACGGGAGAGGAGAGAGGGGAGAGGGGAGAGGAGAGAGGGGAGAGGGGAGAGGGGAGAGGGGAGAGGAGAACAGAGAAGAGAGAGAAATGTCTTTTACACTGGGGCCCAAGGAAGATGGGATGGGTCCTAGAGCTGGCTTGGAGGAGGAGAGCCCTCAGCAGGGATAGGGGACACAAGGGTCTAGTTAACAAATGCAATTTGAGGTTGTCGTGCAGGTATGTGGTGTGCAAGCCGTAACTACACTGCCTCCACTGCCACAGAGCAAGTTACCAAATGCAAGTCGCATTCTTTTTTTTCTTTTTCTTATTTTTTTTTTTATATTTTATTGATTTTTTACAGAGAGGAAGGGAGAGGGAGAGAGAGTCAGAAACATTGATGAGAGAGAAACATCAACCAGCTGCCTCCTGCACAACCCCCACTGGGGATGTACCCGCAAACAAGGTAGATGCCCTTGACCAGAATCGAACCTGGGACCCTTCAGTCCGCAGGCCGACACTCTAAACACTGAGCCAAACCAGTTAGGGCACAAGTCACATTCTTGGTAACATTGCAAACACAGGAAGAAAAATTGAGCAATCCCAAGAAGTGGAGTCTACATATGTTCCAGAGGAAGGGAAGGCTCATTTCTCTCTACCTTGGCAGAGAGATAGTTTGAGTGGGGAGGAGGAGGAAAGAGGCTAACTCACCTTTAGCATTTACTATCTTTGAATGCCAGGCAGGCACCAGACTGCTGCTGACATCATCTCCTTTGGTATGGGGAAAGGCACTAGCCTGGAGCAAAGGAAATGGTGCAATCTTGATAAATTAGTCAGGGAAAGACTTGTTTCCACTTTTCACACTCTCTTGGCCTTTCTCCCGCTCTCAAAAGCCTGTCTTAGGTGGAAGTGGGCAAGTGGAGGCAGGGCTTACAGGGTTGGATTTTTGGGCCTTGCTGGAGATGAATCACTATATGATATGAAAATAAATTCATATAGTTTGCCTTGTGAATACTCTAATATTCCTGGGCATTCCCATCTACCTGTGCTTAATATAAAGGAAACTGCTCATCTACACATAAATCATACTTAGCAGATATTTTCTCAATCAAAAATTATTCTTAATGATAAAAAAGGACATTTACATGCCCAGTTAAATATTTGTCTAACTAGACAAGAAGCTAAAAAAAAAAAAAAAAAAAAAAAGCACAAAAACAGGCAGTTCGGTTCAGCATTGGAAACCAGGTCATCCTAACTGGATTACAGTTGTCACATAAACTTATTTGAATTTAATGTTCAACTTTTTTTTTAATTTAATAAATCTTTATTGTTCAGATTATTATAATTGTTCCTCTTTTTTCCCTCCATATCTCCCCTCCACCCAGTTCCCACCCCACCCTCTGCCCTTAACCACCCCCCCCACTGTCCTCATCCATAGGTGTACGATTTTTATCCAGTCTCTTCCCGCACCACCCACACCCCTTTCCCTCTGAGAATTGTCAGTCCACTCCCTTTCTATGCCCCTGATTCTATTATATTCACCAGATTATTCTGTTCCTCAGGTTTTTTATTCACTTGATTTTTAGATTCACTTGTTGATAGACATGTATTTGTTGTTCATAATTTTTATCTTTACCTTTTTCTTCTTCTCCTCCTTAAAGAATTCCTTTCAGCATTTCATATAATACTGGTTTGGTGGTGATGAACTCCTTCAGCTTTTTCTTATCTGTGAAGCACTTTATCTGCCCTTCAATTCTGAATGATAGCTTTGCTGGGTAGAGTAATCTTGGTTGTAGGTTCTTGCTATTCACCACTTTGAATATTTCTTGCCACTCCCGTCTGGCCTGCATAGTTTCTGTTGAGAAATCAGCTGACAATCGTATGGGTGCTCCCTTGTAGGTAATTAACTGTTTTTCTCTTGCTGCTTTTAATATTCTCTCTTTGTCTTTTCCTCTTGGCATTTTAAATATGATGAGTCTTGGTGTGGTCCTCTTTGGATTCCTTTTGTTTGGGGTTCTGTGTGCTTCCTGGACTTGTAAGTCTATTTCTTTCACCAGGTGGGGGAAGTTTTCAGTCATTATTTCTTCAAATAGGTTTTCAGTATCTTGTTCTCTCTCTTCTTCTGGCACCCCCATAATTCGGATGTTGGTACGCTTGAGGTTGTCCCAGAGGCTCCTTACACTATCTTCAACTTTTTGGATTCTTTTTTCTTTTTGCTTTTCCGGTTGAGTGATTTTTGCTTCTTTGTATTTCAAATCTTTAACTTGATTCTTGCGGTCCTCTAGTCTGCTGTTAGGTCTCTGTATATTTTTTATTTCAGTCAGTGTATGCTTAATTTCTGGTTGGTCCTTTTTCATATCCTCGAGGGTCTCACTAAATTTATTGGCCTTTTCTAGGAAATTCTTGAAAAACCTTATAACCGTGGTTTTGAACTCTATATCCAGTCGTTTGCTTTCCTCCATTTCTTCCATTTGTGATCTGTTTCTTTGTCTCTGCATTTTCGCTGCTTCCAGTTGGTAGAGTAGCTTTGTGTGGTAGGTGTCCTATAGGGCCCAGTGGCTCAGCCTCCCCTAGTTACCTGAGGTGGACACTTATGGTGCACCCCTTTGTGCACTGTGTGCACAGCCTTGTTGTAGTTAAGTCTTGATTGTTGTTGGTGTCACTGAGAGGCATTGACCTCCAGGCCAATTGGCTGTGAGGATCAGCTGTGTCTATGCTGGGAGAACTTCTGTGCTGGAGACACCCTTATGAGACAACACTTGCAAAATTGCAAAAGCCTCTGTGCTCAGCTTGGATGGGGCAGAATCTCAGGGTGGAGCAGACAGCCTTGGCTTCCCGTCAGCCCTGCCCTATGAGGCCCCTGGGTCTCAGTGTCCCTTGGTAATCACTGAAAACACCTCTGAGAGAAAGCCACCCTCAAATTTCACCTGCTGCCAGACAGTCCATGAGTCTGGGTTCCCAGAAACTCACCCGGAACTGAGTTCAGCATAGTTGGGAGCTTCCGTCTCCCTCCCACTTTAGAAAGCCAGCCATGCACTCAGCCACCCAGGCACTCAGCAGTCAGTCCTCGCTGCACACACGCGCCTCCGGACCTCAGCCTTTCGCAGCTCCCCTGAGTCTCAGTGTGCTTTCCCTTTTTCTGACAGTCCAGATTCTCCCCGAATGAGTCTGGGTTCCCAGAGTCTCACCCAGGACTGGAGTTCAGCGCAGTCAGGAGCTTCCATCTCCCTCCCACTTGGGAAAGCCAGCCACGGACTCAGCCGCCCATGCACTCAGCTGCCCATCCTCTCTGTGCGCTCGCGCGTCTCTGTACCTAAGCCTTCTGCAGCTCCTCTGAGTCTCAATGTACTTTTTTCTTTCCTTCTAGTTGTAGAATTTCCACTCAGCCAGCTTTCCTGTGGTTCTGAATGGTGTCCGTTTTGTCTTTTAGTTGTAGTTTTGATATTGTTTTGCGAGGCAGCAGTTTAGGTGTTTACCTATGCTGCCATCTTGGTTTCTCCGCTAATGTTCAACTTTTGATCCTTTCAAGGTGTTATTGCTCCACCTCTGGGTTTCCCTAAATCCCCAGGCTCTGCATCCATCCACCAGGCAGGCTTTTTGGCAATTAGCTTTGGCCCACACTGACAGTGTCTTGGTTGAAACCGGTGATTGATGGCCTGAATCCTGTCTATAGGTGTGTTTGGTTGAGGCCACCCTATGTTTTAACAAAATGTGAGCTACGCCCTGACTGGTTTGGCGCAGTGGATAGACTGTCAGCCTGTGGACTGAAGGGTCCCAGGTTCGATTCCGTTCAAGGGCATGTATCTTGGTTGCGGACACATCCCCAGTGGGGGGTGTGCAAGAGGCAGCTGATCGATGTTTCTCTCTCATTGATGTTTCTAACTCTCTGTCCCTCTCCCTTCCTCTCTGTAAAAAAATCAATAAAATATATTTTTTAAAATGTGAGCTGCATTCAACTAAACAGAGCAGATAGATTATGAGAGATTACCTGAACTTCTTACAGAAATACAATTAAAATGTTAGTAAAGAAATTTTTTAAAGAAAAAAAAAATCCACCTTAGGACAAAGAGAACAGAAAAGACAACAGTCAGAAAAGTAATTTCAAAGAGAGAAAGATAAATATCACATGATCTCACTCATTTGTGGATTATAATGAACAATATAAACTGATGAACAAAAACAGATTCAGAGACAGAGAAGCATCGATCAGATGCTCAAACCTCAGAGGGAAGGTAGGGGAGGGTGGGGAGGGGGAGAAATCAACCAGATGATTTGTATGCATGCATGTAAGCATAACCAATAGACGCAGACACCAGGGGGGTAAAGGCATGAATGAGAGTGGGGTAGGGGGCAATGGGGGGATAAGGACACATATGTAATACCTTAATCAATAAATTTAAAAAAAAAGAAAAGAAATTTCAAGGTGCTTCTGGGAAGGCAGAGGAGAAATGACTGGTCTAGCAGGGCAGAAGGGGATATTGGTGAGAATCAGGTGATTTTCCCCTCTGAACCCCTAAGGGGTCAAGGCTACAAGGTACGGAACAGGGCAGGTCTGGTTGACAGTGAAAACAAGGGAATTAATGGAAAGTCCACCCCACCCCCAGAATTTAGAGTAAATGAATTTTAAGGGCGTCAGGAATAATAGAGAGCAATGACAGAAGCACAGAACCAAAGGACAAGGATTGAATGCTTGACAAATGGTTGGACCCCCACCTTCCTCTTTCTCCCTATTCTCATCTCTCCCAGAAAGCCTGTAGCCAGGTGGTTATACATCTCAGGTAATATATTAGGGATTTTTCGGAGTTGGGGGAGAGACAGAAAAATTTTTTATATGTGGACTTTAGGGAGCTTGGAAGAAAAGATCAGTTCCTCCTCAACCAGGCTGAGGAGGCACCTTCAGTGAACAAGGCCTGACCCATTAAATATTCGAAGGTTCAAAGTGAAAAGTCTCCTGCCCACCCCTATCTCCTGGCCCTCCAAGTCCCTAACTAGATCCCCTTTTCCCAGTTTCCAGTAACATCCCATCTAATAAAAGAGTAATATGCAAATTGACCATCACTCCAACACACAAGATGGCTGCCTCCATGTGGCAAAGATGGCCCCCCCATGTGGACACAAGATGGCCACCACAATATGGCCAGCAGGGGAGGGCAGTTGGGAGGAACCAGGCCTGCAGAGGAGGGCAGTTAGGGGTGACCAGGCCTGCAGGGGAGGGCAGTTGGGGGTTACCAGGCTTGCAGGAGAGGGCAGTTGGGGGTGACCTGGCCAGCAGGAGAGGGCAGTTGGTGGCAACCAGGCCAGTAGGGGAGGGCAGTTAGGGGTGACCAGGCCAGCAGGGGAAGGCATTTAGGGGTGACCAGGCAGATAGGAGAGTGGTTAGGGGGTAATCAGGCTGGCAGGCAGGCGAGAAATTGGAAGCCAGCAGTCCTGGATTGTGAGAGGGATGTCAGACTGCCAGTGGGATAGGGCCTAAATGGGCAGTTGGACATCACTTGAGGGGTCCCAGATTGGAGAGGGTGCAGGCTGGGCTGAGGGACACCCCCCACCTGTGCACAAATTTCGTGCACCAGGCCTCTAGTTCTATCTAATAAAGATGGAATATGCAAATTGACTGTCACTCTGCGACAAAGATAGTGGCACCCACAGCCAATAAGGAGGGAATATACAAATTGACGCGACAAAGATGGCAGCAGCTGGGCTTGGATGCATGCGTCGTCACCATGGCGACAACGCAGGTGTTCCGCCCCACCCTGGCTTCTCCGGGCCTCTGGGTAGCATGCATACGCAGGCACAGAGTGGCTGGGGTGGGGCGGGATGCCTGCTATGAGGCGGGGCGGGGAGTGGAGGGAGCTACAGGAGGGTGGCAGGGCCGGAGCGAAGGCGGAAGGTGGCAGCCAGAGTGAAGGCCCAGATCTTGGGTGCTGGAGGGAAGCCAGTGCTGGCAGCCAGGGGAAGGAAGGCCTATTCTTGCACGAATCTTCGTGCATCAGGCCTCTAGTCCTATATAATAAAAGCCTAATATGCAAATTGTTCAACCGGGAGTTCGACCTTTGACCGCTCACTATGACGTGCACTGACCACCAGGGGGCGGCGTAGAACATGGTGGGCATTGGCAAGGCAGTGCTGGTAGCGGGCAGCAATGGAGGTGCTGCCGGCCTCGATGGGCCTCAGCGAGAGCGGGACCGCAGCGGGATGATGGAGCAGGTGAACAGGCGGCGCCAGGCCAAGGCAGGTATGAGCGGTGGCCCAATCACCCTGCTGATCACCCTGCAGATGGCAACCAGCAGTGGTGGCAGGGGGCCTGGCCCCAATTGATTGCCTCGCAGGTGGGATGGTGGAGCAGGTGAGGGGGTGGCACCAGGCCACAGCAGGGTGCCAGATGGGGCTGCAGGGCTGCAGGGCTGCGAGGCTGGGGGCAAGAGCAGGCCACCCCAAGGGACCCCACCCATGCATGATTTCGTGCACCGGGCCTCTAGTTTCCCTATAAGTCTCTCCAAATGCCATCATCAAGGCCCCTTGGGCTTTCACAAACATCCCCATCCAAGTCCTTCTAGCTTTTCCCACTGAACTGTTCCAAAGACACCTCACATTTTTAGATATTTGTTGTAGCAGCACCCCACCAAAATCTGTGTTTGTTATCTACTGCTGCATAACAAATTAACTCAGCACTTAGCAGCTTAAGGAAACAATCCAGATTTATCAGTTCATCCATTTTCTGTGAGTCGGGAGTTTGGGCACATCCTAGCTGGGTGGTTTTGTCTGTGGATCTCTCATGAAGCTGCAGTCAAATGTCACAGGGGCCTCAGGAGCTAGAATCTTGGGGGTCTTGGAGCCTGACAATCATACCTTCCCCAAAAGCAAATGCTGCCACTAGTCTCTATGGGTCCTTTCAGAGATATGTTATTCAGAAACAAGCAATTACAAATATATGTATTCTTTGCTACTCTCTCTTAGACAAATGGTAGACTACTATACACAGTGTTCTGCACCTTGCTTTTTTTTTTTTTTTTTTTTTTTCACTTAAAAATACATCTTCATGCCCTGGCCAGGTAGCTCAGTTGGTTAGAGCGTTGTCCTGATACACCAAGGTTTCAGGTTCAGTCATCAGTCAGGGCACATAAGAATCAACCAGTGAATACATAAATAAATGGAATAGCAGATCAATCTCTCTCTCTTTCAAATCAATAAAAAAAATTTTAAATTTATCTTTATGATCATTCCATATCAGTATTCAATGCATGCCTAATTCCTTTTAGGATCTTCACAGTGTGCCACTGTATGAATGAAGCATAATTAATTTAACCAGTCCACTATTGTGGAATGTCTAGGCTGTTTTGAATCTGTTTTTTTTAAAAGAGTAGAATCCAGCTCGCACAATTCTAGCTGTGTAACTTTAGGCAAGCTACATATCCTCTTTGAACTTGAGTTTTATCATTTGTAAAATAACAATAAAAAGAGTCCATCTCTCCTACCTCACAGAGTAATCGGGAGGATAAACGGGGATTTTAGTATGTAAAGCAACAGCAGTCTTCACGGCCTTGGTCATGTTTGTCCCACTGTAATGACCCTGAGAGCCTGCCTGTCCCTGGGGAAGTGCTTTCCTGCTTCCAGTCCTGCTTTACCTCCTGGGTCAGTGAAGGGAGGTTTCACCCAGAAGTAAGGATTCCAGTGTCCTATCCAAGGGAGCCTGTGGAGGGGACTGCTTCTCGTGCCCTCATGTTGTCACACTCCAAATTAGCCACACGGCCAGCCGGCTGTCTGCCTTCCCTGACGCTGACCTAATTGGCAAGGACTGCAGAGAAATGTCAGGCCCCAGGCCTAGTGCATCCTTGGGATGTTTGCTGGCTGGGTGGATTCTAGTCAACAGGAAGACAAATGTTGAAAAAAACAACAGGAAAAAAGAAAAGAAAAAAACAACAGGAGAGAAACCCCTGCCATGGAAACAGGAAGAAAGCTGGCTGTGGGCTCTCTTTGTTTTTTTAATTTATTTATTTGTTTGTTTATTTGATACAGAAACAGCTTTATGGGCATGTAATTTATATGTCATGCAATTCACCCATTTAAAGTATACACTTCAATGGTTTTTACTATATTCAAGGGTGTGCAACCATCAGCCTAATCAATTTTAGAACATTTTTGTCACCCAAAAAGGAAACACCATGCTCATTTCCACCCCAACCCCTTCAATCAACCACTAATCTACTTCCTGTCTCTATGGATTTGCCTATTCTGGATATTTCATATAAATGAAATCCTGTACTATGCAGCTTCATATGACTGGCTTCTTTCTCTCAACACCATGTTTTCAAGGTTCATCCATTGTAGCATGAATTGGTACTTCATATCTTGTTATTGCCAAATAACATTCTGCTATATGGTTATGTCACATGTTGCCTATCCATTCATCAGTTGACGGACATTTGAGCTATTTCCACTTTTTTGGCTATTATGAAGAATGCTATTGTGTGGAAAGATGTTTTCCTTTCTCAGATATATATATCTAGAAGTGGAATTGTTAATTCATATGGTAACTCTATGTTTAACCTTTGGAGGAAGTGGCATTTTACATTGCCACCAGCAGTATATGAGGGCTCTGATTTCTCCACATCCTCACCTACACTTGTTATTATCTGTTTTTTCTACTCTAGCCGTCTTAGTGAGTGTGAAGTGCTAGCTCATGGTTTTGGCTTGCATTTCCCTGATGACTAATGATGTTGAGCATCTTTTCATGTGCTTATTGCCATTTGTATATCTCCTTGAGAAAATGTCTATTCAGATCCTTTGTCTATTTTTAATTGGGTATTTTTTATTGTTGATTATGAGTTATTTATATATTTTAGTAGGGATCTTATTTTATTTTGGGGGGGTCTTATTTTAATCTTTTTGAAATTATTGTCTTCTCAGTCATATGCATTCTCACTTAGAGCATCAATGTACTTGAATCCAAAGACTACAGATAGATGGGTTTGTCAGAATGTAAAAGTGTTTGCAAGCTGATACAACATTATGGAGGCCCTAGGGACCCCTGGAATCCAGGAGATTCAGCTAGCAATTTTATTTTATTTTTTTTTAAATAAATCTTTATTCAGATTATTACAATTATTTCTCCTTTTTCCCCCCCATAGCTCCCCTCCACCCATTTCCCACCCCACCTTCTGCCCTTGCCTCCCCCCTCACTGTCCTCATCCATAGGTGTATGATTTTTGTCCATTCTCTTCATGAACCCCCCATACCCCTTTCCCCCTGAGAATTATCAGTCCACTCCCTTTCTATGCCCCTGATTCTATTATATTCACCAGATTATTCTGTTCCTCAGGTTTTTAATTCACTTGATTTTTAGGTTCGCTTGTTGATAGATATGTATTTGTTGTTCATAATTTTTCTCTTTACTTTTTTCTTCTTCCTCTTCTTTAAGAATACCTTTCAGCATTTCATATAATACTGGTTTGGTGGTGATGAACTCCTTCAGCTTTTTCTTATCTGTGAAGCTCTTTATCTGCCCTTCAATTCTGAATGATAGCTTTGCTGGGTAGAGTAATCTTGGTTGTAGGTTCTTGCTATTCATCACATTGAAAATTTCTTGCCACTCCCGTCTGGCCTGCATAGTTTCTGTTGAGAAGTCAGCTGACAGTCGTATGGGTGCTCCCTTGTAGGTAATTAACTGTTTTTCTCTTGCTGCTTTTAATATTCTCTCTTTGTCTTTTGCTCTTGGCATTTTAATTATGATGTGTCTTGGTGTGGTCCTCTTTGGATTCCTTTTGTTTGGGGTTCTGTGCGCTTCCTGGACTTGTAAGTCTATTTCTTTCACCAGGTGGGGGAAGTTTTCGGTCATTATTTCTTCAAATAGGTTTTCAGTATCTTGTTCTCTCTCTTCTTCTGGCACCCCCATAATTCTGATGTTGGTACGCTTGAAGTTGTCCCAGAGTCTTCTTACATTATCTTCAACTTTTTGGATTTTTTTTTTTGCTTTTTGCTTTTTCGGTTGAGTGTTTTTTGCTTCTTTGTATTTCAATTCTTTGACTTGATTCTTGTGTTCCTCTATTCTGTTTCTGGGTCTCTGTATAATATTTTTTATTTCAGTCAGTGTATGTTTAATTTCTAGTTGGTCCTTTTTCATATCTTCGAGGGTCTCGTTATATTTATCGGCCTTTTCTAGGATATTCTTAAAAAGTCTTATAACCGTGGTTTTGAATTCTATATCCAGTCGTTTGTTTTCCTCCATTTCTTTCGTTTGTGATCTGATTCTTTGACCCCGCATTTTCACTGATTCCCTGAGTTGGTAAGGTAGATATTTGTGCTAGGTTTCCAATATGGCCCAGTGGGTCTGCCTCCCCAGTGAACCTGAGGTGGACACTCTTGGTGCACCCCTTTGTGGACTGTGTGTACAGCCTTGTTGTAATTAAGTCTTTATTGTTGTTGGTATCCCTGGGAAGAATTGACCTCCAGGCCAGTTGGCTGTAAGGATCAGCTGTGTCTATGCTGGGAGAAGTTCGGTGCTGGAGACAGCCTTATAGGATTAGACTTGCCAAATTGCAATAGCCTCTGTGCTCAGCTTGGATGGGGTGGAGTCTCAGTCTTGGCTTCCTGTCAGCCTTGCCCTTGCGCGCATGTGCGCTTTCAGTCCTCCGCCTTCCCCAGCTCGAGTCTCCGCCCGAGAGTCCAGACTCCCCCCACAAGAGCGTGGGTCCCCAGGGGCTCGCCTGGAACTGGGGTTCACTGCAGTCAGAACTGGGGCTCAGTGCAGTCAGGATCCTCTGACTCCCTTCCACTAGGGAAAGCCTGTGGCAACCTCCGCAGCCTTTGTGCGCACTGGCCCGCGTGCGCCTTCAGACTTCTGCCTTTCCCAGCTCGAGTCTCCGCCCGAGAGCCCAGACTTCCCCCGTAAGAGCGTGGGTCCCCAGGGGTTCGCCCGGAACTGGGGTTCAGTGCAGTCAGAACTGGGGTTCAGTGCAGTCGGAGGCTTCCTTCCCCCTTCCGCCAGAGAAAGTCAGCCAGGCTCTCAGATGCCCTTCCTCTCTGCGTGCACAAAGCCCCTTTGCCGTACCTCCAATTCTCTGTGAGGTTTTCTCTTTCCTTCTAGTTGTAGAATTTTCACTCAGCCAGCTTTCCTGTGGTTCTGGATGGTGTCCGTTCTGTCTTTTAGTTGTAGTTTTGAAATTGTTGTGCGAGGCAGCAGTTTAGGTGTTTACCTATGCTGCCATCTTGGTTTCTCCGATCTCAGCTAGCAATTTTAAAAGAATCTATTCAGCCATGACTGGTTTGGCTTAGTGGATAGAGCGTCGGCCTGCGGACTGAGGGGTCCCGGGTTCGATTCCGGTCAGGGGCATGTGCCTTGGTTGCGGGCACATCCCCAGTAGGGGGTGTGCGGGAGGCAGCTGATCGATGTCCCACTCTCATCGACGTTTCTAGCTCTCTATCCCTCTCCCTTCCTCTCTGTAAAAAATCAATAAAATATATATATTTTTTAAAAAGAATCTGTTCAATCTCACTAAAGATATATCTTGTTTCTCTCCTTTCCTTGGACAGGAGGAAATAGCACTGTTCCACCTCAAGTGCACACCCCCAGGAAAAGTGCATCTTTAGGAAACAGCACAGTACAGGCTAGGGAACATTCCATGGTGCATGGACACCATGACCCCAAGAAGTGTTTCATTATTTCATTTCTTCTCATTTCCTTTTACTACATATTTAATGATGGTTTATTTTCTGTTAATAGTGGTGTCTTTATGTCACATATAGAGACTCAAAGATGAGTAAGTCATGGAGGGAGAAATAGAAACACAAACAAAATTTTCAATACCATGTGAACAGAGATTGTTCAAAACATTCTGGGAGTGTGGAGAAAGAAGCAACCTCTTTTGTCGAGAAGGGATAATGGTGCGAAGGGAGATTGGAAAGTATGGGAGCTCCATGGAGATCATATTTAAGCTGGTCTTGACGAATGGGTGTGAGCTTGTCAGGTGAACAAGGAGAACTTCACAGGAGATAGAATTATGCATCACCTGAGAGTTGGTGTACGGGCTGGATCGGGCTGAGTGAACCTTGACACACGTGCAAAATCATAGGGGTTTAACAGCATGGTGAGGTCCTCTTGTGCCTTTGTAATAAATGGCTTTTGAATGGATCAATTGATTCCTTTAGGGCAGTCTGATTCCAGCCCACCTCTAGGTTCAGAGTGAGTATTTTGGGCAGAAGGACAGAGTAGGGAATGACTTAACCCCAAAGCAGAATGGGGCTGTCTGAGAATTCAGTCTGATTCCTTAGTTGTGAAGTGAAAGAGTCAGTAAGAGAGACCAGTAACTCTAGAAAGGGGTGGGTACGGCACCAAACAGGGGATTGGTGAGGGAGAGGGAGGAGACCCAGAAGACACACTCTGTTCATTCTATATGTCTGTTTGTCCTTACATCTTACCTAGTGTCCACAAACTTGTAATGAGTTGCTCAACAAATGACGTCAAAGGCTGAGCCTTTGGTGTAAAACAGGTACTCTTATTCAGTCCCTAAGTGCCAAAAACATCCCATTGCCCATGGACCCTTGTCCTCTGGAAGCTGGCAGGAGGTCAATCACTATTTTCCTAGAAGCTCCAGGAGAGCTGCCAGCTGGATGTGAATTGAGTCCCTGTTGCCCTGCCCGGGTTTGACGTACTGCACCAGGTGTGTGTTGCAGTGTGAGATCAGGATGTGTTTGTCAAGAAGCTCCCTGATAAGTCACTGAAAGCTCAACTCAAATAGCTTAGAACAGTAATAGAAGGTGTATCTCACACAGCAAGAATTCCTTGTAGACTGCAGGGGCTGGGGTGACATTTTTAATTCATCTTTACCTTGAAGGTGTGGACCTTTGGGACCCCCTATTTGTGAGGGGATCTCCCACTAAAAGCCTCACATTCTGCAGAGCTTTGCCAGGCCACAAAATCAGTCAAGTTCACCAGGTTTGGCAAAACCCTCAGGGCAAGAGCTGCCTTCAGCACTTTTCTCTGTAATTAGTCTGAGGATTCTTTACTTTCTCACCAGCTCAGAGATATATTCCAGAAGACATTTTTAATATTTCATCTGTCATAATTAGCAGTTTCCAGTGAGACAGTCAGTAGGATTACTTAGTCGGTGATGTTACCCAGATACAAATGCCATTTCTAATTCTATATATGTCATATTCACCAATTAACAAAAACTGTGAGAGAAGGATTTAAAGTGAGGAAGCCCTTTGGAAATCTCAGTTTTCTCTTTTTTGTTAATATATATTTTAATAGAAAATTGGTCCACATGATACAACATTCAAATAATATTATAGGACATTTAGTTAAGATATTTAGTTAAAGTCTCCTTCCTACCCCTCACCCCTAGCAGCCTCCCACTTCCTACACATACAAACATTACACGTGTTCTTCCCCTACTCCATCCTTTTTAAAAATACAAATGATGGCAGGTTATTTTTCACCTAACAATATATCTTGCAAATTGTTCCCAACTAGCACACAAAGAGCTTTTTCATCCTTTTGTGTGGCCTCATACCGGTAGTATTCAGTTATATACGGATGGTATAACACATTAAAGCAGGCCTCTATTATGGACATTTAGGTTGTTTCCAAGCTTCTAAACTATGCAGCAATGACTAACCTGGCACGTATGACATTTTATGCTGCTTAAGTATGTCTGTAGGATCATTCATGAAGGGGAATTACTGGGTAAAAGGGCAGGTGCATTTCTGATTTTTATAGAGATTGCCATATCACTCTCCACAGAGGTTGTAACAATTTATACTTTCATCATCAACATATAAGGGATAAAGTGCGCTATTAAACTTTTTGACCTTTGTCAATCCAATAGTTAAAAATGGTAAATAAGAAACAAGCTTTTCTTGTGTTTAATGTGTTGTTATTGTTGTTTTTAAATATATTTTGATTGATTTCAGAGAGGAAGGGAAAGGGAAGAGAGATAGAAACATCAATGGTGAGAGAGGATCATTGATTAGCTGCCTCCTGCATGCCCCCTACTGGGGATCGAGCCCGAAACCCAGGGATGTGCCCTTGATTGGAATTGAACCTGGGACCCTTCAGTCCGCAGGCTGATGCTCTATCCACTGAGCCAAACCAGTCAGGGCTAATGTGTTTTTATTGATTTGAGAGAGAGAGAGGAAAGGAGAGGGAGAAAGAAACATTGATTGGCTGCCTCCTGCACACCCCCTACTGGGGATTGAGCCTGCAACTCGGGCATTGACTGGGAATTGAACTGGTGACCTCTTGGTGCTCTGGACGACACTCAATCAACTGAGCCACACTGGCCAGGGCAGAAACAAGCTTCTTGACATTTTGGAGAAGTAACTAGTAGGCAGAGGGCCTGAGAAAATACTGACTCCTGTTGACCCAGAAAGCAAACACCAAATCCCCTCCTGGGATTTCCAAATAGATTGGATTAAAAATTAAAAATAGCAAAGAATCTTGGCAAAGAAACCTCTCTGACTTAGGTACAAGATTTTTCCCTCTAAAGTCCTTCTTGTCTTCCTTCCTAAAACAAATTCTGATAAAGACCCCAAGCATCCAAAGTCAACTGAGTACAGAAAGTTTAAGGCAAAGGAATCTCCTTGTTGAGCTGCCAGGAAAAGGAATATTTACCATCTCTGCTCATGGCTAACACATTACCCCAAGAACTACCTTCCTTTGTTTTCCTTTCCACTAGGTAGGAGAGTAAAAGGATTTTCTAGACCCAATAGAATTTTCTACAATACTGGAAATGGTTTGTATTTAAGCTTTGCAATATGGAAGCCACTAGCCAAGGGTGGCTAATTGAGCCCTTGAAGTATGGATAGTGTGACTGAGGCATTAAGTTTTTATTTTTACTAAATTTTACTTAATTTAAATTTAAATAGCCACATATGGCTAGAGGCTACCATACTAGACAGCACAGGAGATTAGGTTAGGATGTTCTTTTTCTAAAGAGATGCCTAGGCCTTACTGGATCAGGATGCCCGTGGATGCAGCCTCTGACACAGCTGCGGTTGCCGCTGATAAACAACAGGACTATGTAGCTTCTGGTTTTTATAGCAATAAAAATAAATAAGCCCTAACCGGTTTGGCTCAGTGGATAGCGCGTCGGCCTGTGGACTGAAAGGTCCCAGGTTCGATTCCGGTCAAAGGGCATGCACCTTGGTTGCGGGCACATCCCCAGTAGGAGGTGTGCAGGAGGCAGCTGATCGATGTTTCTCTCTCATCGATGTTTCTAACTCTCTATCCCTCTCCCTTCCTCTCTGTAAAAAATCAATAAAATATATATATTTTAAAAAATAAATAAATAAAATGATAAGAGTAGAGGATCCTTTGTGCCCATCACCACCCCAGGTCCACCCTACCCCAGGGCTGAGTATGCATAAATGAAATCAAGTGCTGGGTTGAGATAAACATCTTGCTGAGGCAGAAGTTTGATAGGAAAGGTGAGGGAAACAGAGGGTCTGAGCTTTCTCGGATGACCTGGATATGTGTGTTTCACTTCACCACGTTGGGCCTAATAGTACAACAAAATTACCAAAAAGAGTACTTGCCCAGTACAATTACAATTATTTTACTAAATGTCCACAATGTGTAGTTACTAGACAGAACATAGAAATAATAGTCACCCTCTTCCAGGGCTATATACTCTGGTGAGATGGATTTTAAAATAATAAAGGAGATTGAATGGAGGTAAAAGATATCAAAATGGGAGGAAAGGATGCTTAAGCCAGGGGCATGTGTAATTCTCTCTAATCATGGATTTTAAAAAATATACATACTTTTATTCTTTCCCATCTAATCAAAGAGTAATATGCAAATTGACTATCACTTCAACACACAAGATGGCTGCCCCCATGTGGTCAAAGATGGCTGCCCCCCTGTGGACACAAGATGGCTGCCAAAAGATGGCCGGCAGGGGAGGGAAGTTGCGGGGACCCAGACCTGCAGGGGAGGGCAGTTAGGGGTGACCGGGCCGGCAGGGGAGGGCAGTTCAGAGGGACCAGGCTTGCAAGGGAGGGCAGTTGGGGGGACCAGGCCTGCAGGGGAGGGCAGTTAGGGGCAACCAGGCTCGCAGGGGAGGGCAGTTAGGGGTGACCAGGCTGGCAGAGGAGGGCAGTTGGGGGCAACAAGTCTGCAGGGGAGGGCAGTTGGGCGGGACCAGGCCTGCAGGGAAGGGCAGTTGGGGGCAACCAGCCCAGCAGGGGAGGACAGTTGGGGGGACCAGGCCAGCAGGGGAGGGCAGTTGGGGGTGACCAGGCCAGCAGGGGAGGGCAGTTAGGGGTGACCGGGCCAGCAGGGGAGGGCAGTTCAGAGGGACCAAGCCTGCAGGGGAGGGCAATTGGGGCGACCAGGTCTGCAGGGGAGGGCAGTTAGGGGTGACCAGGCCAGCAGGGGAGGGTAGTTAGGGGTGACTAGGCCTGCAGGGGAGGGCAGTTGGGAGTGACCAGGCCTGCAGGGGAGGACAGTTAGGGGTGACCAGGCTGGCAGGGGTGGGCAGTTGGGGTGATCAGACCATCAGGGGAGCAGTTAGGCATTGATTGGGCTGGCAGGGGAGCTGTTAGGGATGATCAGGCAGGCAGGCAGAGGGGCTCGGGGAGATCAGGTAGGCAGGTAGGTGAGCGGTTAGGAGCCAGCGGTCCTGATTGCAAGAGGGATGTCCAACTGCTGGTTTAGGACCCTACCGGATCGGGCCTAAACTGGCAGTCAGACATCCCCCGAGGGGTCCTGGATTGGAGAGGGTGCAGGCCAGGCTGAGGGACCCCCCCCCTCCATGCACGAATTTTGTGCACTGGGCCTCTAGTAGAAATAATACTTGCTCTTTATGGAAAAGTTGAGATAAACATATAAGCACAAAAAAAAAGAAGTATTAACTGGAGTAGTGTAAAAGTATTTCCTTAACTGCCCTGGCCAGGTGGCTCAGTTGGTTGGAGTGTTGTCTTGTATACCAAAGGTTGTGGGTTTGACTCCTAGTCAGGGCACATCCTCAGATTTAGAGGTCGGGGTGCTAACGGGAGGCAACCAATCAATGTTTCTCTCTCACATCAATGTTTTGCCCTCTCTCTCTAAAAAAATCAATAAACATATCCTCAGGTGAGGATAAAAAAATTTTTCTTAACTAATTTTTTAGATTATTATTTTCAGTGATCATGTCTTTCATCTTATGGATAAACTATAATTTATTTGACCAAATCCTGTTGTTTTCAATTTTTCACTTTTATAAATAACTCGATGATAAACTCAGCCTTATACATTAAACTCTGTGCACATATCTAATGACTTATCTCAGCCCATTTCCTAGAAAGGGAATTTCAGAATTGATAGATGTATTAGTCAAAATGTTTAAAGTGACAAACAGCTACCGGAAACCAGATTAGGGATTTCCACCACCAACAAAAGGAATTTATTGGCCCACATGGCTAGTGTGGGGAAGCATGAGCCTTGGTTGAAAAGTTTGTAAGGAGGATATTCTGAGAAAAGGGAAGTGTGTGGAAGGCCGCCTGCCCTGCTTATTGGAATTCCGACTTAGGGGAGACTTAGGGGAGTGTCAGAGGCGCCCCTAATTATTCCTTGACCTTTCAAAACAAGTCTGTGCATGCGCAGACCCCTGGGTGCTTACTGGAATCCATATGCTTAATCCCTGGATGCCCTTGCCTAGAGGACAATGTAAACACATGTGTCCTCCCAAGATTACTCACCCTACTGATTGTATCTAAAGATAAAAATCCCAATAAAAGCCTAATGAGGTAGGCAATCGGGGTTGCCTGGCTCCTTCAGTCAGGCCGTCCCTTAGCTTTCTCTTTCACAGTGAAACTGTATCAGAGTAATCTGTTCATCTATCGCTCAGGGGCTGCTGGTCAGCCCCGGCAGCTAGGACCTACGGGATGAGAATGGCATATCCTATTTCAGGAATGGCTAAATCTGGGGCTCAAACAATGCTATCCGAACATTGTCTTGCTCTGTCTCTGAGCTGTGCTTTCTCCAGGTCCTAGAAAATATGTAAATTTCATCTATAATTCAGCACTTTAGCAACCACAGTAGAAAGAGAACTTTCTTTTCCAATGGTTAAACCAAAAGTTCCATCTTTGTCCAGGCAAGAGTCGTTTGCCTATCCCTGGATCCAGTGAAGGTATGGGGAGCTAACTCAGCCCCACCTGAAGCACAAGGCTTATGAGAGAAGGAGCAAGGGTTCATTATAGAGAAATCAAAATGCCATTACAAAAAAAGAGGGCAGGGAAGCCAGGCAGGGGTCTTCACTCCCACCAGCAGTGTCTGAGAGGGTTTCTTTTCCCAAATTCTCAGCAACAGTCTTTCCTGTTTTTCAGTTAATTAGGTGAAAATGACATTCTGTTTTATTTTGCATTAAAAACTATTATTATATTTTCATTGGCCAGTTGTAATCTTTCTTTTGTAGACTACTCATTTAAAAAATTAGAGCCTTCACCTTTTCATGTTTTGAGTGTCACACGCATGAAGCTGCCTGTATTTTCACCATGGCAACTCTGCCTAAGTTAGGGTAGCTTTGGAATGCAATTTAAGGTCTGCAGTGCAAGTCCTGAGCCTGATGATGCCTCTCAATTTCTTATTTGGCTATTTTTCCAGTTATCTTGTCAAGTTCTAAGAAAAAAATTCCTTTGTCACTTTAATTGAAGTGATAACTTTATTTAAGGAGAACAGCTTCTTAACAATCCTATCTAATAAAGAGGGAATATGCTAATTAACCATCACTCTGTCACAAAGATGGCTACACCCACAGCTGAGGCCAAGTCCCCATAAGGAGCCTTAACGAGCAATCAGCAGGGACCTGAGGCCAGGCCCTTCCCCACCCCCGTGGGGCTTGACAGGGGACCTCAGGCCATGTCCCCCATCCAGCAGGGCTTGACAGGGGACCTCAAGGAGCGCTTCCTGTCCTGGTGCTGGGCTAGGGGACCTCAGACTGCATCCCCTGCCCGGCAGGACTTGATAGGGGACCTCAGGCCATGCCTCCTGCCTTGGCACCAGGCTGGGGGACCCTGCGACCCCCACCCAGTGGGGCTTGATGGGGACCTCAGGCTGCGACCCCTGCCTGGCGGGGCTTGATGGGGGTCCTCAAGGTGTGCTTCCCGTCCTGGTGCTGGGCTAGGGGACCTCAGGCTGCTCCCCCCGCCCCAGCACCAGGCCGGGGGACCTCAGGCCGTGCTCCCCACCAGGTGGGGCTTGACAGGGGACTTCAGGCCATGCCCCCCACCCTGGCACCAGGCCGGGGGGCCTCAGGCCACATGCCCTGCCCCAGCACCAGGTCAGGGGACCTGAGGCTGCGCCCTTCTGCCTGGCGGGGCTTGACAGGGGACCTCAGGCCATGCTCCCCACCCAGTGGGGCTTGACGGGGGACCTGAGGCTGTGCCCACCTTCCGGTGCTGGGCCGGGGGATCTGAGGCTGCACACCCCTGCCTGACAGTGCAGCCTCATATCTGAGGTTATGCCCTCCCCCACCCCCATGGGGCTTGACGGGGGACCTCAGGCCATGGCCCCCACCTGGCAGGGCTTGACGGGAGACCTCAAGGCATGCCCCCCGCCCTGGTCTGGGCTGGGGGACCTCAGGCCACGCCCCCCATCCTGGCGCTGGGCCAGGGAACCTGAGGCTACGTCCCCTGCCCGGCAGGGCTTGACAAAGGTGGGAATGGCCAGGTCTGGATCTAGCCCAATGGGGGGGTGGGCAGCCGGGTCTGGATCTCATGCCATTTTGAGGCACATGTGGGTGGGCGGGGACTTGACTCTGGGTCTCGTGGTGTGCCCCAGACTCTGACAGGAGGAAGGTTTTCATATACATTTTACTAATTTTCTTTCATCTCTGACACTTCTATTATAGAGAAAGGGCAAATAGCAATATTAAATTATTTCCTCTAATTAATCCCCTTTTAATGTGCACGAATTTCGTGCACCGGGCCACTAGTATCCAATATTTCCCCTTAAGGAACATGGCTTATCTTGCTCATTTGATGTCCTTCATTAAGGCTTGAGGTTTTCTATTTCTATCTATGTTGCTATTATTAATGTAATACATATATATTATACATGTATTATATAATCAGGTGATTTAAACTAACATGTAGAAGCCATTGATTTTTATATACTTATTTTATAACTGGACTCTTTAATTGTTTTTTTAATGTAAATGATCATATGATAGGCAAATGACCATAAATTTAATGCCTTTCTAATATTCCTCTGTTACTTCTTTTTCTTGTTGTTCTGAAATTTTGGGACCAATGTTAAACACTAGTGGTGATGGTTGTAACCTAATATTAGTGGGTATACCCCAAGTATTAATCATTAAGATACTAATTTGTGGTAATTCAAAGAAGCAGCCATCTAATTCTTAATATAATAGTTTTTCTTGCTTTTTAAATCAGGAATGGTTGTCAGGATGGGTTTAAATATTGGTATCTTCGCATTGATTTTGCCTGGCATGCCCTATAAATTTAAACGTACAGGCTCTTTTTTTTTTTTTTTTCCAATTTAGGAGAGTTTAATTATATCCTTGATTTTAGGTCTGTGGTAATATTGTTTTGTATTCAGCAACAGCTTTAACTCTGAATTTTTATCTTCACTCGGTTTTCTATATTCACCATCCTCTCATTATTTTGAACTTTTTTCTCTCAGCATTTTAGGGAGATTTTTGGCCTCCATATTATGGACTCAGTTTTCTATCTTGTTGAGTCTAGAGACTTTATTGCTTTCTATATTTTCAAATTCCATTCTATTGTTTTAGTATACAAGGTGGGGCAAAAGTAGGTTTACAGTTGTGAGTACCCAAAGCACTGTTTATTTTTGTATTATTAATAATTGCATTATTTTCCATATGAACAACTATAGGCCAATTTTGTCCCACCCTGTATTTATATTATTTTATTATCCAACTAGTGGCCTGGTGCACGAAATTCGTGCACGGGGGGGGAGGTGTCCCTCAGCCTGGTCTGCACCCTCTCCAATCTGGGACCCCTCAGTGGATGTCCAACTGCGGGTGTAGGCCCAATCCCTCTCACAATCCAGAACCGCTGGCTCCTAACCGCTTGCCTGCCTGCCTGCCTGCCTGATTGTCCCTAACCACTTCTGCCTGCCAGCCTGATTGCCCCCTAACCACTCCCCTGCCGGCCTGATTGACACCTAACTGCTCCCCTGCCGGCCTGATTGTCCCAACTGCCCTCCCCTGCTGGCCTGGTCATCCCCAAGGCTTTTATTAGTATAGATATGACCCTTCACAGAAAATTTCACTAACCCTGCTTTACAATAAGGGCTTGATGATTGAATCATTGGGGCCAGACACCAAGATTTCCTTTCTCTGAATAGTGGAGGGAATAATTATCTTGTCTTTAAGTTGCCCTGAACATCAAATGAGATAATGACTTAGAAAAGTATAAAAGCACCATATAAAGACAACTGTCTTTTTTATGTACTGAAAAGACAATAAAGCGGTAAAATGAAAAATACTATTTTTATTCTCCCCCTTCCTTCCTTTACAGCCTTTATTTAAACTGTGAAATTTATAAAAATTTCACTCCTATTTTCATTTCTCTACATTCAATATTATTTTATATTAGTTTCAGGTTTTATATTAGTTACATAATAGTGGTTAGACAATCATATACTTTACAAAGTGTTCCCCGATATTTCCAGTACCCACCTGGCATCATACCATCATTACAACACTATTGACTGTATTCCCTATTTAAGTGACAATGGGTTTACAGGTTCCTTCCAATCTTTCTTTTGTGTTGCTCGTCCTCCCTTTTCTTTCTCACTTCTTCCCTCATTTTCTTTATATAGTATCTCAATTGGCCCTCAAAGCTCAGGGAAGGTACTGGAACACGCTTAATCCATTTTACAGACCAGGAGACTGAGGCCAATTCCAGTTGGCTGCAGAGCTTGACACAGCGTGCAGGGAGCCCTCACAGCTGTGCTCTTTGCCCTTCCTAAGGGGCAGCCACGGGGCAAACAGAACAAACCTGCCGAAACCGGTTTGGCTCAGTGGATAGAGCGTCAGCCTGCGGACTGAAGGGTCCCAGGTTCGATTCCGGTCAAGGACATGTACCTTGGTTGAGGGTGCGTCCCCAGTGGGGGGTGTGCAGGAGGCGGCTGATCGATGTTTCTCTCTCATTGATGTTTCTAACTCTCTATCCCTCTCTCCATTTCCTCTCTGTAAAATATCAATAAAATATATTAAAAAAAACAAACAAACAAACAAAAAAAACAGAACAAACCTTCCTGTCAGGCTTCCAGACACTCCACATTCTTTCCTCTCCCCCGCGCCCGCCCCATTCTTTACTGCCCCCCCTTCTCCGGAGCAGGTGGTAGTCTTCGCACTCACCGCGCAGGAGTGCGCCTCCATGGGGCAGGGCGGCCCGGGCTTGCTTTTGGGCCAAGGCAGGAGCAGGAGTCGCGCCTCTGAAGTGGGAAGGCCTCCAGGGCGAGGCCCGGTTAGCACCACACCGGCAGCTTCTCTGAATCCCGTCAGTCAGTCGGGTACCCTGCAGTGCAGCACCCCTCCACTGAGATGGCGCCGCCCCTCAACCCCCGCCTCAGGGCTGTGGGTCCGCGCCCCTCCGGCTGGGCGTCCTTCCAAGCCCCTTTTTCCCCCCCGCGCCAGGCTGACCCGTGTCTTGAGGCCACTGCAGAACCTCGCTCTCCGCAAGCGAGGCAGATCCCCGCCCACCGGCCCCCTGCCCCTGCCCCTGCCCCTGCCCGAGCTCCCTCCGGTGCACCCCGCCTCGCCAGGTATTTGCCTTTGATCTGTGGCATTGGTGACAACACACTCCTAGCAAGCCTGGTACCCAGAGGGGCACAGGGTCAGTTCTTTGCCCATAACGTTAGAGGTTGCAGTCACATTTACAGATGTCGCCCAGAGCCTGCTGGTGAAGGCAGCGCCTGTGTGGGGTGTCCTCATAGAGCAGGGGTGGGCAAACTTTTTGACTCGAGAGCCACAATAGGTTCTTAAACTGGACCGGAGGGCCGGAACAAAAGCATGGATGGAGTGTTTGTGTGAACTAATATAAATTCAAAGTAAAGGAGCGGAGGGGAGAGCAAGAGAACCAGATAGAGCAGCCGGATCCGTCCCGCGGGCCGTAGTTTGCCCACGGCTGTAGAGGGATGGTGCGGCCCCTCTCTGTGCTCTGTGCTCCTGGCCGCTGCTTCGCCAAAGCCACCAGGCGCTTACCGCTGCCCGGGAGCTGCCACTCAGGCAGCCCAGCAGTCTGCCTCACGCCTCTGCTAGGTCTTCACCCTCACCCCGGTCACCTCCTTTCTTCCACATTCGGCCTTCATCCATCCCTCTCTCCTGCAGTCCTTGCGCTCCAGGCCCGAAAGCAAAGGACCAAGGCCAAGAAGGACAAAGCCCAAAGGAAGTGAGTCTTGAACCCCCACATCCCATTCTCTGGATTTCCTCCAGCACCTTCTCTCTGTGTCACATCTTGAACGGGCACCCTGCGGCCCAACCACATGGCCTCTGGGCGGCCTGGTAGAGTCGGTCTCCACGAAGCTGTGGATCTGTGGTCAGAGGCCCCGCCTGGGTCTCAAGCAACCCCATGCCTGCTGGAAAGGGCTGTTGGAGGAGGACCGGAGCCCGTCAGTCATTAGCTCCCCAACTCCAGAGGAGGCACCACACACTCATGTCCTGGCTGCAGGTCCTGACCCCCTCTCCGCGCCCAGCGGGAGTGACCATTACGGAGTCCTGACCAAATTTGCATATTCCTCTTTTATTATGTAGGATTCCCATTTTGAAAACTATTGTGCCAGCCTCTGCCTCTCACTGAGTCACGTCTTCATGTCAGTGTACTTACTATTGGAGAACATTTTCAGTTGTTGTTTTGCAGAGTCCATATTTTAATTTTGTTAGAATCACAATGAAATTTGTCATCTAAACTTTACTTCAGGTTTCAACTATAACTCTGACGTCAGCTGGAATCAACCATGTCCCTGGGATCCAGATGACCATGGACTAACCCTGTAGTCAGCAAACTGCAGCTTGCGAGCCACATGCGGCTCTTTGGCCCCTTAAGTGTGGCTCTTCCACAAAATACCACGGCCTGGGCGAGTCTATTTTGAAGAAGTGGCGTTAGAAGAAGTTTAAAAAATTTGGCTCTCCAAAGAAATTTCAATCGTTGTACTGTTGATATTTGGCTCTGTTGACTAATGAGTTTGCCGACCACTGGACTAACCTATCGCAGGTTCTGTGGGCAGTCCAATGCCACACACAACATTTCTATGGGTTCCTTGTGGTCACAGTTTGCTCCAGTTTCCTGTTCTGCTCATCAAGAGCTCATTTGTTTTTCCTGTGCCATGCTTGTTCTCTTCTCCACTCAGAGCCTACTTTCTCCTCGAGGTTGTTGAACTTCTTAGCTCTTTTTCCCCTCAGACTCTTCCCACATCATCGCCATTCTGATCTGCTCCAACCCCTCCCAATTCTGGTTCATTTCTTTTTTAATCTCTTGATCTTTTTGCTCACCAGACCATCTTGACTATGCCTAGAAGGCTTCATCTTCAAAATCAGTCATGCTTTACAAGATATGTTCTTAAACAAAGACACCTCATTCCTCTTGAGAAACTGCATATTTAGCTCATAAAGGAATATTGTTTCCTGTCCAGTACATTATACTTCATCTTATTTAGCAGTATGGTTTTCCTCTTGAGTCCTATATTCTCTTCCCTTTATGATAGAGAATATTTTCATGGTTCCTATATTGGGTTGTTTTCCTGCCCTTCCACCTTTGAAAACTGAGATTTATCTAAATGCCCTATAAGACCCTGAAACAGAGTAAAAGATTCTCTTGGGATCCCAACACTGTTTCCCCTCAACCACCCTTCCCAGACACTACTATGATCTTTTCCAATCTTAACTTGAAGGTCTCTTTGATCCTCAACATAAGAAAAGAAGGAAGGCCTCCGGGGCTCTAAGCTGATGGGCGGAGACAGTGATTATAGGTGTTTGATGATGCACCTGTGCTAACTTTCTTTGCTGGCCATATGACTAGCCTGGGGCCCCAGGTCCCAGGTCCCAGGTCCAGCCTAGCCTATTGTTATAGCCACCAACTCAGGAAGGGGCTTCCCCCTTCTCAACAGGGTAGTCACTTGTAACTCTGTTTTTCCTCCTTAGGAGATATTGGTGGACTCAGCATCTCCATTAATTAGTCTAGGACTCTGCCTCCTGGGGGAAGGAGAGTCAGGATGTACTAAGCTCTTCCTTCAATGCAGATTATCTGCTATAGTCCATTAGAAATTCTTCACATTTCTAAAATCCAGATGATACCCTTTTCTAGTTGTAGCATTAATGGATGCTCTTTTACTGTTTCATTCCTTTCAGTAACTGGGTGTGCCCAGTGGGATGGAATTAGATTTTAACATTCAAAGCCACCATCTTATCCAAAAATACTCATAAATTCTTACTTTTTTTTTTCTTTTCTAACATACTCAAAAGATTTTTAAGTTTAAATCAGATATTCATAAGGTTTTGGTGTTTGGAACATGTCTAGAGAAAGGGCTCCCTCAAAAAAAATAAAAAATAGCCCTGACGGGTTTGGCTCAAAGAGCGTCGGCCTACGGACTCAAGGGTCCCAGGTTTGATTCCGGTCAAGGGCATGTACCTTGGTTGCGGGCACATCCCCAGTAGGAGGTGTGCAGGAGGCAGCTGATGGATGTTTCTAACTCTGTATCCTTCTCCCTTCCTCTCTGTAAAAAATCAATAAAATATATTTTAAAAAAAATAAAAAATAAACGACTATCGTAATCTAACTGCACACAGAAAGACAGGGAAGCATTGCCTCTATTTTTGTTAAGATAATCTTTGGATTTCTTTACGCCTGTTAGGAAAAAAAAAATCAGCTTAGAGAAAGTTGAACACATCCCAAAAACAACACCCAGCTGAAAGTTCCTTTTACTATAGTTTTCTCAGGAAGCAGAGCAAGTCTTTCCATTTCCCTGCATGTCCCTTAAAGGTCAAAAGAACAGGGAATGTTTTTAAGGGTATCTTGTTTGCTTTTGTTCTCACCAGCCCTCAGATTCCCTGGGAATGCCAGGCTCTAATAAGCAAAATAATCTAAGGAGTGGAAGAAACAGCAGGCACCTTTTAGATAGGATGCACGGCAGGCAGAACATTGACCTTGGGTCAGCTTTGCACCTAGTTGCTGTTTTGAAGTTGGCAAAGTTCCATCTGCTTGGTAACCACAATCGAGGTGGGAGGGCAACTGCTCCCAGTGACTTCAAATTAAGTGGCATTCATAGAAAGATATAGATAAAATGAGATTCTATTTGGTAAGTGAAGTACCACAAATCAGGTCAAGTCCATGATGGAGTGGTCCATGTGACTGCACATATGAACCACGTCCCAGGAGGAGTGTCAGAATTCCGCACTGCCACAGACCTCAGAGTGCGTTTGGGGTTCATCTAAAGAAGCCTTCTTAGTGTTTCCCTGGAAGGTCCTTGCCACTACTGTCACTTAATTTTTACATGCTTCAATCCCATGATTGGTCCCACCTGTTCTGACATTATTACCTACAGCACACTTTTTCTTACTTCCTTATGTGAGTTTGCTAAGCTAAAGCTGGAATCGTGATCAGTGGTCATTTCTGCTCCCTGCTATCGCTCAATTGAAGAATTGAGGGTATAAGATGTGTGTGTCAGACAACAAAAGGCCAAGCTACCTCTCTCTAGCAGAAAGGCCATCAAAAGAGAAGTGTGTCACCCTGGGATTAGTGGCATAACTAGCCTACCTGGGTCCAATAAAGTCTCTGGAGGTCTTTGTGCTTCCCCCAACCTGTTGCATAAACAAAAATACTTCATTTTGCCTTACTTTAGAACAGTGTTAATAATTAAATCGCATCATCTTTGGTAATATACTGATTTGCTTAAATAAAACTATAGTTTACATGTATTTTTAAATATTGTCATCTCAAAGATATATTTGTCAAGGTAGGAGGATGGAGCACATTTTATTTAGCAGTTTGGTCACCTGATTTATGACTTTTAAATGTTTAGGCATGCAGTCTGTGGGCCTCCACATGGGCTTTGGTCCCAGGGCTAGGACCTTAAAAACAACAAACCACTTAAGAACTAAACCAAATTAGAATTAAAGAACTGGAAACAGACTGAGTCCAAGTGAGGTCTTTGGGACAGAAGCATTGGCACCACCTGGAAGCTTGTTAGAAACACAAAAATCTCAGGTCTCACCGCAGCCAGACTGAATAAGACTAGGCATTTTAACAAAAGTGTGAGAAGCACTTCTAAAACTCTGGACTGAAGGAATAAAGATGAGAACTAGAGAGAGAATGGTGACTCAGGGTCAGCTAAATGCCTGGAGAGAAACACCCATGGGAGTACTGGGTCCTGGGTTTTATTACTACGGTAGCAAGGAGACTTCGGTAGCAGCATAGGAACAGAACAGTTATGACTGGGCCACTGAGTCCTGGAATGGAAAGAATGTACTAAAATATATTTTAGGGTGTCTGTCTATCTATCCCCTCTTCCAGGGCACTCCTGTCCCTAGATCCAGCTGCCCCTGAGTAATCATGTCAAGCACTGTGTGACTCTGAGCCCCCTGGCCACACTTATATAATCAGAGACAGACCTCAGATCCAAAGGCAGCTAATTCCTGGCCTGGACAGTCACCTATGACTTGTGATCTGGCTGAAAAATAGAAGCTGTGTCACTAAGTTCCTCCTTGGGGGCATTTAGGATGGTTGGGGTGGGAGGGTGGAGGCTGGGATTCTGGAAAGTTATAAAGAGTTAAGGTTGAGTGGCTCTAATTGGTCAAATGCATGCCTAAGGTATGAGGGAATGGAGACAATGAGTAAGCAGAGGAAGCCAGCCAGAAAGAGAGTGAGAAAGAAATGGGTTAGATACACATACAAGGGGGCGGGGCTGGGAAAGAGAAAACGACAAAAAAGGACCTCAGTTTCCATTTTTCTTTGAGCCCATGTTTAGTTTTTTTCTGGTTATGAGCCTTTGATTCTAGCAGCCAACAGACCCTTAACTAGAAGAGTAGGCAAATTAATTCCTAATAATCTAATCCTGGATAATCTAAGAATACTGATTTATAATCCTTCTATTAGTATTGGCTCAGATACTGGGAAGGGTGGGAAGAGTAACATTTGGTGGGAAGAGATAATATATCTCTGAGGATCGATGTCTCGGTGTTTGGGAACTCGGTGTTTGAGATTATAATAGCATGTTTTCTTTCTTATTCTTTGGTTTGTCTCTCTGTTTTTCAAAATTGAAGAAAAATGTTCAAAAGTCCAACAGAAAGCTCAGATTAGGAGTACTGCTGCTTAAGTACTTACTTCAAGTTTAGATTAACCAAATCAATTTTGCTAATAAGGTCTTAATATTTTAACTTGGGAAGCTGAATTAGGGAGATTTAAAATAATACAGCTAAAGCAGACTAGGCTTGAACCTAAGCTGTGTCCATCACAGGGCTACGTAGACATGTATTATGCCCATGAGGGGTTGGTGCAAAGAAGTTGAATCTTGAGACTCCATTTATATGAGTTGTTGTCAAAGGTACATGAACATTTGCCCACACAAGAGGACAGGGTCTTGGGAGAACAGTGTGGATCTGAGCGCTAGGAAGAGAGGGGCTTCTGAAGATGCCGAAAGAATGCTGTCCCTAAAAAGTCTGAAACATCAGGGCACAAGCCACAATGTTTTGAGGCCCAGGTGACATAAAATGGGACAAAAATGGAGGAGGGGTTCCCCTGTTTCAGCAGTGGGCTTCTGGGCACCGAGGGCATCAGCATCACTCGGCATCCCAAGCCTCTGGGCTGTCTACATTTTGTTTTAAGCTGGCTTACTAGCTTGTGTGCCATGTGACCTTGCTTTGTTTGTAGTCTATACATTTAAACTCTGTCCAACACCTGTTTTTAATTTTTTTCAGCTCCTGATGTTATGCAGAGCCCAACTCTTTACGTGTCTGCTGGTCTTCAACAGGACTTAACTACTGTGATCTCTTAGCTGGTCTCCCTGCTTCAGTTGCCCTCCTACACTCTACTTTCAGCATCATAGCTGGTTGGCACTTTCAAAAATGGAAACATCCTCTTTATAGTCCAATGTCTTCCCATCATCTGTAGCACAAACCATACCCCTCCCTCTGATCTACAAGCCCCTGGGGTTCTGGCCCTTGCTGATCTCTCTGACATCTGTTTCAGCTCTCCTTTCTGGATTCACTTATTTACCTGCTTTTCCTTTCTCTTTTTCAGTCACCCCAAGCTCCTTCCCACCTCTGAGCCTTTGTGGAATCTGGTCCGGCTGCCCGGGCTCCTTCTTATGTCAACTCAAATGCTACCTCTTTTGCTAAGCCTTTCCTGATCTCTTTGTTTAAAGTGGCCTGCTCTATGCGGAAGCCAGAATCCCATGACGGTGTTTTATTTTTTCATCCAATGTGTTGTTATCTAGAATTTCCATGTTTCTGTTTCTTGTTTGTTTGGTTATTGCCTATCTCCTTTCAATACAATGAAAGCTTCATTGTGGCAGAAACCTCATCTGCCTCGTTCACTGCTCTATTGCCAGCACCTAGAGCATCTTCAGGGGTACAGTAGGTGCTCAGTAAACATGCATGGAAAGCATGGATAAGTGAATTGCCGCCTATGTCTGATCTTCCACTGGCCACTTAGATGGCATGCCTGCATGTGCTCCTTTGGCTGTGGGACTGCCCTCTTCACTTGCACCTATTTCTGGCAATTCTGATAAACTACTAAGCTCAAGCCTCATCTTTGGAATTTTCTCTAGCTCTGGAAGAGGAAAGCTAGTGGGTGGTTGACTTTGAGCATTTAGACCTTCCCATTCCACATCCACTTGACGCTGCAGATAAATCCTTTCTATGAGCACTTTGCTCTGCCTTGTTGCTCTATGCGTGTTGACACTATTCTCCAAGAGAACCAACTTGCCTACTGGCAACACCTGGGGAATGATTCTCCTGGCATGTGTCCGCCCAGCACCAGCCAGCCGTGGCAGGTGGACGGAGTCCCACAGCACAGGCACACCCACTGGGGCCACTCCTGAGTCTCAGGGCTGTTTCTGGAGAATGGAGTCTTATTGTGAGCTGGGAATCTACACAAATCTGTTTCTTGTCCAGCAGCCTCCAGCCTTGGCTGATGGGACTCAGAGTGGATATTTGGCTCAAACTGAGCCAATAAGAATCCCTCTCACAAAATTTTGAACAGTAAATGAGTGTAAAGTAAATCAACTCTGTTGAAGCCTAATTTATATACAGTAAAGCCCACCTATCTTAAGTTCAATGAATTTTGACAAATATATGCACCCATGGAATTACCACCATAATAAAGACATAGAATATTTTAATTATTCTCAAAGGTTCCCTTTGCAGTGAACTCCTTCACTCTATCCCAGGCAACCCTGCATCTATTTCCTGCCACTTATAGATGAATTGGGCCTTTTCTAGAGTTTTGTATAAATGGAATCATACAGCATGTATTCCTGTGTCTGGCTTATTTTAAAAAAATGTTTTTTAAATTGATTTTAGAGAGAGGGAGAAACATCAATGTGAGAAAGAAACATGGACTGGCTGCCTCCCACACAAAGGCTGCCTCCCACACGAACCCTGACAGGGGATCAAACCCAAAACCTGCGTATGTGCCCTGACTGGGAATCGAACCAACAATCTTTCTGTGCATGGGACGACACTCAACCAACTGCGCCACACCGGCCAGGACTCCTGCGTCTGGCTTCTGTCATTTGGCCCAATTCTGTGAAATTTATGCAAGTTGTTGCATCTACCACTAATTTGTAGAATACTCAGTTTTGGTCACGAACTAACAGTCAATCAACACAGAAGAATGAGGCCATGATGCCAAGGGAAATAGAAATGGAAGACCACAAGGTCTAGGAGGGATAGAGTGATCTCAGAGCCTGGTTCTAAAACAAAAGCTTTAAAAAACAACCACCGCTCTCCAGGCACTACCATCCCATTTATCAAAACAAAGGGAGAAAAACAAGCCCATATATGAGTATATTTGTCTAGGCAAAGGCTGGAAAGATACACACCAACAGGTTAATTGTGGTTATCTCTGGGTGGTGAGATGATGGATGTTTAAAAATATTATTTTTTGCTTATCTGAAATTTTAATTTTCTGTCATCCACAAATGTTATTTTTACTTGAAGGAAAAAAAAGTGTTTTTATTTTCAAGTGTGCAGCTTTTAAAGTCAAGGTGGAAAACTTCTCGAATGCTTAACGTTTTTAAATGATGTGAAATGCTCCTAGTTACATTTCAAGCCTCTCATGTGGCAGTAACAGTTCTGCTGCTGTTGTTAAAAAATGCAAAACTTGTGAAATGGGATCACTTCTGACTAATGATTCACTAAGTCCAGTTATGTTGAAGGCCCTCTTCAGTCCTCAATTTCTAACTGTTCTATTTGTGGGCTAAAACTTAACTCAATTGTCCTCCTCATCCTTGAGGCTGCAATCAAGTGGAAAAAATTGTGCTTCCTGTCAATCTCAAAATGTGGGTCTGCAGAATCACTTGGCATGGTTGTAAAAACGCAGATTCCTGAGCTGCACCCCAGATGTACTGGCCCAGAGTCTCTAGGGGTGGAGTTCAGAATCTGACCTTTAAACAACCCAGCTAGGTGATTCTTGTGCACACTAATCTTTGAGAGTCAGTGGGTTTGTTTCTGACCAAAAAAAGACTTAGCTCCTTTCCTGAATAGGCCTCCTAGGACCCCCACCTCTGATCAGCTGATCTCCACCTTAGCTCCACCTCTGCTCCCAGAACCAGTCATACTCTTAGGCCGAAGAGAACATAAACTGATATTTAACCAGTACTAATCCTGTTTTGTTTCAAATAACTGTATGTCCTTTGCTTTTGCACGTTTAGTTTTGTCTCTCTTGGGAATCTGGGCACTGCTCTTGAATCTTGGGCCTTCATGGTGACCTTGCTGTCTGGAGACTCCTTAATGTCTATTCTGTTATGTCCTACTCAGGGGTGCTATTATTTTGCATTGCTTGTCTCTTGGCCAACTCTGCTAATTTGATGGCTGCCCTCCAGACTGAACTTCTCTATTTGTGCTTATAATCTCCTGCCCCCACCCACCCACCCCTGCTCATGGTCTGTGTTCTGTGCTGGTAACTGGGTTTATTTCTAGATGCAGATGCAAGTCCCAGAAGATAATCGAAATGAGAATGGGTATAATGAATTAAGTTTCACCTGGACTTATTCCGCCAAGTGGAGAAATTATCCCTTCAACAGTGAAGTTTAAACCCATTGAGTCTTATTGAGTCTCACTGAAATCGTTTCTAGTTAGTCTTACAAAAGAATTTTCTGGGTGCTGCTTAACACTTACTTTGCCCTCATTTATTTTTAAAGTTTTGACTATTACATTCATTGAATATATCCTCCAGAATAGAAATAACCAGTATAAAACCAATTATTTATTACTACAATGTCTATATCACATTTAACATCCAAACAGTATTTGTGTGTGTGTTTTTTAAGTCAACTCAAACACAGCCCACTATTTCAGAATCAATAGCTTCTTTGACATCACAGTAACACTTAGTAAGTATAGCTAAAACTCAAATGCAGAAATTTGGTTAATTGGAAAGTTTAATAAATTTCCAACTTTCTCATATAGAATTACCAAGAATAAAATTTAGGGGGTTTTTTTGCCTACAGAAATATAGGGCACTAGAATTACCAATACTAGAGAGCTGAGCAAACACCCAGAAGAGATCCTGCTGGACTAGAAAGATTCTTGATAATCTAGGTAAGATGATGGGGGAGCTGTCCTACAAAATGCAGCTGAGCTGGGGCAACATCCTGCAGCGCAATTTTAAAAACCATTTCTTTCAGCCTTATCTGACTTTAACTCTTGAGGATTCACTAGGGCCACAAATAAATAAAAGGATAATTATTTCCTCATTCAGAAATAACCACGAAGGGATCATCTGATATTTCTACTCCCACTGGTCTAACAGACAACTTGGTAAAGTAATAGCCTCTTTCTGGTTAAAATACTATTCGTTGAGGAAGTTGGACTGTTAAATTTGCAGGGAGAAGTATCGTGACTCTGGTGAGTAGCTTCATCCTTTTTTATTTCTTTAATTACATCCTTTAGTAACTTTTTAAGGCAGTAGGTGGGGGTGAGGGTTACTTTTTGCCTGAATGTGGAATGCTGTTGAAAGACCATCCACACCCTTTTAAGGCCATGCCAGGACAGCAGAGAACATGCAAGAAAGCTCTTATTAAGCTTCCTTCCTAGCTCATAATAGTGTGGCAACAGAGGCAATCCCTAGCCAGCAGTTTTTTGGCTTGGGGACTCAGTTGCTTGGAAAATTATGCAATAATGGAGTGGGGGGGGGGGGCGGGTGGAAGGGGCTTCCTGTTACAACTACTAAAACCAAATAATTTACTTAAAATTGACATCCAGATCCTGTGTGCTCTATCCATTGAAACTTTTTTTAAACTTTTTTTTTTAATCTTCACCTGAGGATATGTTTTTTTATTGATTTGAAAGAGAGAGAAATATTGAACATTTTACTTCCCAGGTATTGAACCCACAACCTTCTGGTGTACAGGATGATGCTCCAATCAACTGAACCACCCGGCCAGGGCATAGCCATTGAAACTTTTGTTCATCACAACAAGGGAACACGAGTGAGTGAGAACAATGGTGGTGCTGCCTTGGTTTGCCAAGCCTCCATCAACAAAGCCCCTAAAGACAGCACCATATTTTAAAAGGCACCAGTGAAAATATTTAAATGAAGTCACCCAGCATGCTCTCCTTTAGGAGCACAGCTTGCACCTGAAGAGAAAACTCAGCTTAGTAAATCTAAAGCTTCAGAACAAAGAAAGATATTGCTTACATCATGGTGAAACATAGCAGGCATAAAGCACTGCTTATGCAAAAACAACTGAGTACCACAAATTAAAAAGAATTTGCTGATTCATTGTATCCTGGATAAGAATTTTAAAGAGAGTTGGCTTGGGTGAACACAATAAAACAATTGGAGAAACATAATGGAGAAAGTGTTTGTTACTCTTTTGTCTTTTATTTTTTCTCCAAGTAGGGATAAATAGAAATTATGGCCATGGAAGAATTTGCATGTTTCCTCTGAGTGCTTGCCTATTCTTCCTCTGCACTCCCCTGACTAAGTGAGACTATCATTTTGGCTCTTCTTGCCTAAAGAAAGCAGGGCAGGCCAGCTAGCCTAGGAGACAATTCTGGGTGTTAATCCCAAAGGTGATCTTGGCATCTTCCTGCAAGTGGTCTGACCTTTGAGAGCCTGGATGTCATGGAGAGACATGCTAAAATTCTGTAGCATATTTTAAAGATTACATATCAACATTTGTAGATATTCAGAAATTTTATTGGTAATATGCTTTCTAATTCACAGTGAAATTATACCTATCTTTGCTATTTCATAGTAAAACTAATTTGCCTATTATATTTGATCCTTTTTATTCATGTGCACTCTTATATGCACTGCAAATTTTAAAAAATTAAAATATTTCTAATTCTCAACAACTTTTAACATAAAAATTAAGGGCAAATTCAAGTCCTTCGAAGGAAAGCTCATTATATCTCTGAGTCTAGCAGAAGTCTTTGAAGTTAAGACTGATCATACTCCAAGGTGTACACTATATGGATAAATGAAGACATTGGTTCTTATGGAAGATCATGCTAAATCTAGAAAACCTGTACAGTAAAGAAATGGTGGAGGGAATCCCCACCACCCATCCCCAACCAAACAGATGAATACTCTATAGTATTCATTGTAAAAAGTAGAAACACTCAAAGATGTGGGGAATGTAGAAACAGGAGTTCTCACAGAATGAATGAGGCAATAGCCACAAAATGGAAGATGAACTCACTGGGAACCTGAGCCATGCATTGGAGTCCTGCCCGAACTGCACTCCTCTCCCGAAAGACCCAGAAGGCAAAAACAATGGGGCATATCTTAGAATCCAAAAAAAAGAGGTCTGTGAAAGGAGTTTAATAGCTCCTGTTTTTCAACAGCAGGAACATTTAAAACTATTTTTAAAACTTCCTATAATCTAAACATCTTATCTCTATCTTTGTGACATAATTATTGTAATTTTTATTATTCAACTAGAGGCCCAATGCACGAAATTCATGCAAGGGGCTCGGCCCTCGCAGCCCTGGTTTCGTCAGGAAGGTCATCCAGAAGGATGTCTGGAAGGTCTTTCAGCTGTCCGGTCTAATTAGCATATTACGCTTTTATTATTCTAGATTTTTTTTTAAATGTATTTTATTAATTTTTTGCAGAGAGGAAGGGAGAGAGATAGAGAGTTAGAAACATCGATGAGAGAGAAACATCGATCAGCTGCCTCCTGCACACCTCCCACTGGGGATGTGCCCGCAACCAAGGTACATGCCCTTGACCGGAATCGAACCCGGGACCTTCCAGTCCGCAGGCTGACGCTCTATCCACTGATCCAAACCGGTTTCGGCTTATTCTAGATTTTTATACAAAGTAGTGGACTGGGAGAATACCATTTTATAAGTTAGAGTGATTTCCTTTATACAATTTATGGCTTTGCTTGCTTTTTGTGTTTGATATGAACAACTTTTGTTAAGTTCATTTTTTTTTAAGACAGTTTATTTCTGAAGAGTTTTCCTTTAGTAGAGATTTTTATGACTATCACATGGAGAAGACTGGGAGAAACAGATGCAATGCTTTAAAAAACATTTAGGTCTATTGCTTATATGCCAAGTCACACAGTAGAAAGAATAATACATTTCATTTATGAATAGCTTAGACAGTGGTGAGGAATGTCTGGCCTGCGGGCTATATAAGGCCTGAGAAATCACTTGGTCTGGCCCTGCCAAGGCATTAGCAGTGAGTTAATTAAATGCTTGACCAAATATAGCAGGCTAATTTTCAAGTTGATAATTTTATATGGCCCGCAAATTATGTTATAAATATCCAAATGAGAGGAGAACCAAGATGGCGGCATAGGTAAACACCTGTACTTGCTGCCTCACACAACTACATAAAAATTACAACTAAAAGACAGAACAACTATCATCCAGAACCATGGGAAAGCTGGCTAAGTGGAAGTTCCACAACTAGAGAGGCAAAGAAGAAAGCGCATTGAGACTGGTAGGAGGTGGAAAGGGCTGGCACCCGGGTGCACTGCTTTTTTAATCGGAAGGGAGATACAAGTTCCCACTTGCTCTGAACTCCAGTGCCAGGTGATGGGACTCTGGGGGACCCAGACACATACGGGGAGAAACTGGACTGTCTGCCAATGGGGCAAAACCACAGGTATAAGGTTACTCAAGAATCTTCTAGAAACCTCCAAGGAACTTAGGCTTTCTTCCAGAAGGAGGTGCTTGCAGCAGTCATTGTTCCTGTGCTGAGACCTCCCTGATGCAGGCCTGACTGGCAGCCATTGCTGTTTGCTCCACCCTGGAATATTCCCCGAGACCCCACCCGACCCAAGCTGTGCTCAGCAGCTTTTGCTTATGAATGCCCTGTCCTTTCTTAGCCTAAAACCTGTCAAACAAGCTGCACCTGGGTCAGGGAGCCCCAAAGCTATTAAAAGAAGGCCCAAGGCCGGCGCCAGCACCAGCCTGTCTTGCTTCATAGCTGGGCCTCGTCTGGACACTTCCAAACCTGATACAAAGAGGAGGAATCTGCAGATCTCTCTGTAGCTCCTACTGGGTGGCCCCAGGCAGTGGCTGACTTTGCACCTCCTTGGAGATCCAAGAGTCAGTGTACCCAGTGGTCAGTGTGAGACCATACCAGATTACAACTCTTCGCATCCATAAGTGACACACTCAAGGGGCAGACTTAGTGAGCACCAAAACCCCACTGTAGCAAGTCCTGCCCCATAAGGGTATCTCCTGCACAGCAGCTCTTCCATTGTAGACACAGCTGGTCCTTACAGCCAATTGGCCAGGAGGTCAATTCCTCCCAGTGATACCAACAGCAATCAAGGCTCAACTACAACAAAGCTGTGCACACAGCCCCAAAGGGGTGCACCAACAGTGTCTACCTCAGGTGATTGGGGAGGCTGAGCCACTGGGCCCTATAGGACACCTACTACACAAGGCCACTCTATCAACTCAAGGAGACTTAGCACCTACCCAATACATAGAAACAAACACAGGGAAGCAGCCAATATGCAGAGACAAAGAAACATGTCACAAATGAAAGAAGTGGAAGAAAGCAAACTACTGGATATAGAGTTCAAAACCACAGTTATAAGGTTACTCAAGAATCTTCTAGAGCCCTAACTGGTTTGGCTCAGTGGATAGAGCATCGGCCTGTGGACTGAAGGGTCCCAGGTTTGATTCCAGTCAAGGGCATGTACCTTGGTTGTGGGCACATCCCCAGTAGGAGGTGTGCAGGAGGCAGCTGATCGATGTTTCTCTCTCATCGATGTTTCTAACTCTCTATCCCTCTCCCTTCCTCTCTGTAAAAAATCAATAAAATATATTTTTTTAAAAAAAAGAATATTCTAGAAACCTCCAAGGAACTTAATGAGACCTTCAAGGATCTTAGTGAGAATACCAAAAAAAAAAAAAAAAAAAAAAAAGGAAAAGGACCAGTCAGAAATTAAGCATACACTGAATGAAATAAAGAATAATATACAGAAATTCAACGGTAGACTAGAGGATCCCAAGAATCAAGTGAAAGATTTGAAATACGAGGAAGCTAAAAACACCCAACTGGAAAAGCAAAAAGAAAACAGAACCAAAAAATATGAAGATAGTGTAAGGAGCTTCTGGGACAACTTCAAGTGTACCAGTATCCAAATTATGGGGGTGCCAGAAGAAGAGAGAGAGCAAGATATTGAAAATCTATTTGAAGAAATAATAATAGAAAACTTCCCCTACCTGGTGAAAGAAATAGACTTACAAGTCCAGGAAGCTCACAGAACCCCACACAAGAGGAATCCAAAGAGGACCACACCAAGACACATCATAATTAAAATGCCAAGGGCAAAAGACAAAGAGAGAATCTTAAAAGCAGCAAGAGAAAAACAGTTAGTTACCTACAAGGGAGCACCCATATGACTGTCAACTGATTTCTCAACAGAAACTATGCAGGCCACATGCAAGTGGCAAGAAATATTCAAAGAGATGAACAGCAAGAACCTACAAGCAAGATTACTCTACCCAGCAAAGCTATCATTTAGAATTGAAGGTCAGATAAAGAGCTTCACAGACAAGAAAAAGCTAAAGGAGTTCATCACCACCAAACCAGTATTACATGAAATGCTGAAGGGTATTCTTTAAGAAGAGAAAGAAGAAGAAAAAGGTAAAGATAAAAAATTATGAACAACGAAGTGACAAAAAATACATATCAACAAGTGAATCTAGCCCTAACCAGTTTGGCTCAGTGGATAGAGCGCTAGCCTGTGGACTCAAGGGTCCCAGGTTCGATTCCAGTCAAGGGCATGTACCTTGGTTGCGGGTACATCCCCAGTAGGGGGTGTACAGTGGGGTGGCGAGGGCCTGGGTCGGGTGGGAACTAGATGGAGGGGAGCTATGGGGGGAAAAAAGAGGAACATCTGTAATAATCTGAACAATAAAGATTTTTAAAAAAAGGATCGAAGACTTAAGAGTTACCATGGAATGGACTGTTGAATCTCAGAGGGAAGATGGGGATGGGTGTGTGGGTGGGAAGAAATCAACCAAAGAACTTGTATTCATATATGCATAACCCTTGGAACAGACAATGGTGTGGTGAATGCTGGGGTAGGGGTGAGGTGGGGGGGGTGCTAAAAGGGATCAGTAGGGGGGAAAAGGGAACATATGTAATACTTTCAACAATAAAGATTTTTTAAAAAATAAAAATAAAATAAACAAATATCCAGCCCTGGCTGGTTTTGCTCAGTGGATACAGCATCAGCCTGCAGACTACAGGGTCCTGGGTTCGATTCCGGTCAGGGGCACATGCCTGGGTTGCAGGGTTGACCCCCAGTGGGGGGCATGCGGGAGGCAGCCAATCAATGATTCTCTCTCATCATTGATGTTTCTATCTCTCTCTCCCTCTCCCTTTCTCTCTGAAGTCAATAAAAATATATTAAAAATAAATAAATAAATAAATAAATAAATATCCAAATGGCTCTCAGCAGAAAAAAGGTTCCCCACCCTGGCTTAGGAGAAAAGAGAGACCTAAACTTAACTTATAATAAAAACTTAGATATAGTACTTCTTTTTATATAACCTTCCCTAAAAAAAAAGCAAGTTATGCTAAGTGGAAATAGTCTGTTCATCTAAAAACAATAATTATTTGGCTCCATCTAGCACTTTTTTTAATAGTCAAAAGTTAATGTGTCCAGGTTCACCTACTGTCTACTGAACCGCATGCATTGTTTTTGCTGGTTAAACAATATAAACAGCAATTTTTAGATTCCACTGTGATGCTGAGAGAGAAACTTAAGCCTGCCTACTTAGAAAAAAAAAAAAGGTCACTTAAATGCCAAGAGGTAAGAAAATAAATGCAGACTGCTACAGGGATGATTAATTTGGAAGCCTTTTGCTTGTTTCTTTTTTTTTAATTTAATAAATCTTTATTGTTCAAATTATTACAATTGTTCCTCTTTTTTCCCCCATATCTCCCCTCCACCCAATTCCCACCCCACTCTCTGCCCTTACCTCCCCGCCACTGTCCTCATCCATAGGTGTATGATTTTTGTCCAGACTCTTCCCACACCCCCCACACCCCTGTCCCCCTGAGAATTGTCAGTCCACTCCCTTTCTATGCCCGATTCTATTATATTCACCAGTTTATTTTGTTCATCAGATTTTTTATTCACTTTATTTTTAGATTCACTTGTTGATATGATAGACATGTATTTGTTGTTCATAATTTTTATCTCTACCTTTTTCTTCTTCTTCCTTTTCTTAAAGAATTCCTTTCAGCATTTCATGTAATACTGGTTTGGTGGTGATGAACTCCTTTAGCTTTTTCTTATCTGTGAAGCTCTATCTGACCTTCAATTCTGAATGCTAGCTTTGCTGGGTAGAGTAGTCTTGGTTGTAGGTTCTTGCTATTCATCACTTTGAATATTTCTTGCCACTCCCATATGGCCTGCATAGTTTCTGTTGAGAAATCAGCTGACAATCGTATGGGTGCTCCCTTGTAGGTAATTAACTGTTTTTCTCTTGCTGCTTTTAATATTCTCTCTTTGTCTTTTGCTCTTGGCATTTTAATTATGATGTGTCTTGGTGTGGTCCTCTTTTGGATTCCTTTTGTTTGGGGTTCTGTGAGCTTCCTGGACTTGTAAGTCTATTTCTTTCACCAGGTGGGGGAAGTTTTCAGTCATTATTTCTTCAAATAGGTTTTCAGTATCTTGTTCTCTCTCTTCTTCTGGCACCCCCATAATTCTGATGTTGGTACGCTTGAGGTTGTCCCAGAGGCTCCTTACACTATCTTCAACTTTTTGGATTCTTTTTTCTTTTTGCTTTTCCGGTTGAGTGATTTTTGCTTCTTTGTATTTCAAATCTTTAACTTGATTCTTGCGGTCCTCTAGTCTGCTGTTAGGTCTCTGTATATTTTTTATTTCAGTCAGTGTATGCTCAATTTCTGGTTGGTCCTTTTTCATATCCTCGAGGGTCTCACTAAATTTATCAGCCTTTTCTAGGAAATTCTTGAAAAACCTTATAACCGTGGTTTTGAACTCTATATCCAGTCGTTTGCTTTCCTCCATTTCTTTCATTTGTGATCTCTTTCTTTGTCTCCGCATTTTCGCTTCCCTGAGTTGGTAGAGTAGCTTTGTGTGGTACGTGTCCTCTAGGGCCCAGTGGCTCAGCCTCCCCCAGTTACCTGAGGTGGACACTTATGGTGCACCCCTTTGTGGACTGTGTGCACAGCCTTGTTGTAGTTAAGTCTTGATTGTTGTTGGTGTCACTGAGAGGCATTGACCTCCAGGCCAATTGGCTGTGAGGATCAGCTGTGTCTATGCTGGGAGAACTTCTGTGCTGGAGACACCCTTATGAGACAACACTTGCAAAATTGCAAAAGCCTCTGTGCTCAGCTTGGATGGGGCAGAGTCTCTGGGCGGAGCAGACAGCCTTGGCTTCCCGTCAGCCCTGCCCTATGAGGCCCCTGGGTCTCAGTGTCCCTTGGTAATCACTGAAAGCACCTCTGAGAGAAAGCCGCCCTCAAATTTTGCCTGCTGCCAGACAGTCCAGTTTCTCCCCGAATGAGTCTGGGTTCCCAGAAACTCACCCGGAACTGGAGTTCAGGGTAGTTGGGAGCTTCCGTCTCCCTCCCGCTTTAGAAAGCCAGCCGTGCACTCAGCTGCCTGTGCACTCAGCCGCCCTTCCTTTCCAAGCGCTCGCGCGTCTCCGTACCTCAGCCTTTTGCAGCTCCTCTGATTCTCAATGTGCTTTCCTCTTTCCTTCTAGTTGTAGAATTTCCACTCAGCCAACTTTCCTGTGGTTCTGGATGGTTTCCATTTTGTCTTTTAGTTGTAGTTTTGATATTGTTGTGCGAGGCAGCAGTTTAGGTGTTTACCTATGCCGCCATCTTGGTTTCTCCTCTGCTTGTTTCTTTTAAATAAGATGCTGATTGGAAATAAAAGGGCTCTGAATTAGAAGCCTAGCCCTGCTACATTTTAGTGGTTTGTGCTCTAGGTAATATAATTTCAGAAACCTTGATTTATTCAGCAGGTACCTTAATCTGAATAAAGAAAAAGGAGCTGGGAAAATATCCCTGATGATGGATTTCTAGGTAGTTTCCAGAGATTAAATACCACTATTGTTCTTTTATTCTGTTACTAGTAGCCCTGCGCAGGAATCCATGCACCAGTAGCTTGCCAGTAGCTCGCTGCCACCCTCCAGTAGCTCTCCTGCCTGCTGCCCTGCCCTCCTGTAGCTCCCCCCACCCCCCCATAGCTTGCTGCCCTGCCCCCTCCTGTAGCTCTCTGCCACCCGCTTGTAGCTCGCTGTCCCACCCTCCTGCTGATCCATGATCTGGTCGTTATGCAGTTGGTCATTACTCTTCACAGCATAATGACCATTTGCATATTACATCTTTATTATATAGGATAAGCAAATTTTCCCACATGGTTCCAGGAATGAATGTTAGATTAACTTTCCCATTGTTTTCTCTCTCTCTTTCTCTCTCTCACAAGAGTTTATTTGAGCCAAACTGACAAGATCTCAAATGCTTCCCTTTTCCATAGTTCTCTTGGTAAGGAGGCATGATGGACACTTGGTTCCTGAACTATTTATCCTATATAATAAAAGGCTAATATGCAAATTAACCATATGGCGGACCAACCGGTTGCTATGACACGCACTGACCACCAGGGTGCAGATCCACAGGGGGAGCGCCACTCAGCCAGAAGCTGGGCTCATGGCTGGCGAGCGCAGCGGCAGTGGCGGGACCCTCTCCTGCCTCTGCGGCAGCGCTAAGGATCAGGCCTAAGCTGTCAGTCGGACATCCCCTGAGGACTCCTGGACTATGAGAGGGTGCAGGCCAGGCTGAGGGAGCCCCCCATGAATGCATGAATTTTGTGCACCAGGCCTCTAGTTAATAATAATAATAATTATATACCAGTATATGGGTGCCAAACTGAAAAGTGGTGGACTATGGTGGCTTTGTAATTTATCAACTTGGTTAGGCTGAACTACATTTCCCAGAATTCCCTCCCTTTATGTTTCTGGCTAGGGTGGACCACAATCTTACACAGATTGGGGCTTGGAAGTGAATCATTTTGTAGTTCACATTATTGGGACAGCGACTGGACATACAACTACTCCACTTTCCCCTGAATCCTCCTCCAGTTTTTCCAACTCCTGGGCTACACATAAAAGGGGACAGCTTCTCCTGCAGGATTTCTACACCATCACGTCAGACGCAGTTAGAACTGACATGGTTTCAGTCTGTCCATGTGGGTTCTAACTCATGCTTGGAGGTTTCAGCTCATACTTCCCTTTCTCCACTTTACATCTAGCCTCCCTTCCAGACTGCCTTCCCTGAAATCTTCAAGCTCCAGGATTAGGTGTAAAGACAACAGCTTTACAGAGACTGGTTAAACCAGTGGTCGGCAAACTCATTAGTCAACAGAGCGGCAAACCACAGCCCCCGAGCCGCATGTGGGTTAAACAGTTCCCACAATTGTGCAAGATTAGATAAGATACATATAATATATGATACATACACACACATACACACAGTTCCTAGTGGGTTCTGCTTCTATGATTGAATCCTGACTGATTCTATTATGTTGATTTTATAGATGGGTGAATGTATTATCTTTTTGGGGTTTGCACTTATAAAAACTTTATCATTCATAATGGTATATTGTATGTAGATTATGTTAATTTTGTACTTCAAAGACAAAGTTAAACTCAATATCTGAATTTTGAGAAACAACAAACTTAATCAGAATAGCTTGTACACATCTTTTTTTAAAATATATTTTTATTGATTTCAGAGAGGAAGGGAAAGGAAAAGAGGGATAGAAACATCAATGATGAGAGAGAATTATTGATAGGCTGCCTCCTGCATGCCCCCTTCCAGGGATCGAGCCCCTAACCCAGGCATGTGCCCTGACTGGGAATCAAACTTTGACCTCCTGGTTCATAGGTCAACACTGAGCCACACTGGCCAGGTGTTGTGCATATCTTTAAGCTTTTCACAATTGCCTGACATAAAATTGCTGTGTGACAAAGTAAAAAGAGATAATATAAACACCCTTCTTAGAAATGAAGAGATAAATGTCAAAAGAGATCAAGAAACCAGTTGAATGGTTATCTATGAGTGGCAGGAAGTAATGATGAAAAGGGAGTTGAGGGCATCAGGAGCCTTTGCTTTTGGTATGTCTTTTTTAAAGCATTAACTCCCTAAGCTGATTGCATGAAGTATTTTGATGAAAATAAGCATTGGTGTCCAGCCAGTGTGACTCAGTGGTTGAGTGTCGACCTATGACACTCAACCAGGAGGTCACGGTTCATTCCAGTCAGGGTACTTGCCCAGGTTGTGGGCTCGATCCCCAGTAGAGAGCATGCAGGAGGCAGCTGATCAATGATTCCCATCATTGATGTTTCTGTCTCTCTCCCCCTCTCCCTTCCTCTCTGAAATCAATAAAAATATATTTTAAAAATAAATAAACATTGGTTATGAGAAAGTTTAATAAAAAAAAAAAAAGTCCATGCCACCTATTTGTAATAGAGCAGGCAAAAAGGAAGGAAATAAGAAAAGTTATGGCTTGAGTTAGACAATAGAATTTAGTTTTGGAGAGATTTCAATACAAGTTGAAAGAAAGGTCAAGTTTGGGGAGGAATATGAAACAGTAAGATTTCAAGGGATAAGAGAATGAGCTCTTCCTTCTTTCAGAGTCATTTGCTTGGTTGAGGGCACATGGTGCAATATACAGATCTTGTAATATAGAAAACTGAAACCTATATGATCATATTAACCAATGTCACCCTAATAAATTTAATTTTAAAAAAGGAAAAAAGAAAAAAACAGTCATTTGCTACAAAAAGAAAATATTGGCAACATATGCTCAGGCTTCTCTTTTCTCCCCACCTCTCTGCTTTCTTTCATCTGTACCTAGTGTACTAAATGAATCCAAACCTAGGAAGTTATTGAAACAAGATAACAAGAGCTAAGTTTCATAGACTTGAAGCCTTGAGTTCTGGGACTGGTATAGTAATGCCCTAAATAATAATTTTCACATAAGAAAAAACTTTGATTCCCGTATGGCTTGATCATATTTTGGCCTCATTTATTTCCTTTTCATGACTCAAGCATTTGGATTTCAATTCCTTGCCAATTCTTCTATATCCCAATTTGACCTTCCTCTCACCATTAATATTTTCCACCCAAGTTCATATACAGAAACATGTTTGAGAATATCAAGGCTAATTTAAGTCAAGACAATGGTGAGAAAAGTTAGGTAGTTAATTCTTTAGCAATGCCCCTCCTACCTTCACCCGAAGTAGATAGATGGGAAGTTTTTAAACAGAAAAAAAAAAGAAAAGAAAAGAAAAAGATAAAGTTGGGAGGAAAACAACGAGAAAGAGGTAAGGATAAGTTCAAGGAAAATGGTTCTACTTTGGCAGAAGAAAAACAAATTGTATATTTAGCAGCTTTGCTAGTCCTATTTCAAAGCAATAGAACAGGTATAATCTTACTAATTTACCAATACCCATTTTAGCACTGCCTGCTTCTCCATAACTTGCAACTTATTCCTCATATCAGTTGGTAATTCCAGCTACATAAATTTCTAATGAATCCAGTGAAGCCTGGAAGCTAAATGAAACGTATTCTAATTCTTCATACATAGTTTTTCTTTCTAGAGCTATAGAGCATTTCATAGATACTTTCTCTTTTATTCGCCAAGCATTTCTATGACTGCAATGGAAGGCTGTGTACCCTAGGTCATGTGAATTGTCAGGAAGAGAGAACCACATTCCAGACTTCAAGTTCTGGACTTTTTCCACTGAACTCTGCCACCTCTCCTCTCTAGACCCAATGATGTACTTTCCAGACCGTGGTTCTTTCTGACAGATGATTGCTCTTCCTGATTTTTAATTCCCCAAAGAATCTCTCTTGGAGAGCTTCCTCTAGGTTGGTTTCATTTCATTCATCAACCCCTTTGGGTACAATTCTTCAACATGTTACAAATTCAGTTAACATTTTTCTTCCTGACTTCTCATCAAAGCATTGCTACCCTGGCTTTATGATCATTTTTATAGGTTCTTTTAGAACCCTGGGATGGAATATGTCTGGGTCTGAAGACAAGCTAATTTATGGGACTACATACTCTTTTAATGCCTTCTCACCTCCCTTCTGCTTGAATTCCCTTCTAGAGATATTTGTTTAAAATCACTTTTTGGTTTGAGATCATTTTTTCTAAGAGCAAGTCAAGAGGTTGGCAAACAATGAAAGGTTTTGACTGTTGTTTTTGTAACTGACTCAAGGATACCACTTTGCCTTGCCCTATGACTCTGAAATAATTTCTTTGTGCTTTCAAATTATCTATATATATAAAAGGCTAATATGGAGAGAAACCAAGATGGCTGCATAGGTAAACACCTAAACTGCTGCCCCATGCAACAATTTCAAAACTACAACTAAAAGACAGAACGGACACCATCCAGAACCACAGGAAAGCTGGCTGAGTGGAAATTCTACAACTAGAAGGAAAGAGGAAAGCTCACGGAGAATCAGAGGAGAGGCAAAAAGCTGAGGTACGGAGACACGCGCGCGCGCGCGCAGAGAGGAAGGGCGGCGGAGTGCCTGGCTGACTTTCTCTGGCAGGAGGGCGAAGGAAGCCCCGACTGCACTGAACCCCAGTTCCGACTGCACTGAACCTCAGTTCTGGGCGAAACCCTGTGGACCCAGGCTCATACAGGGGGAGTTTGGACTGTCAGGTAGAGAGAAAGGCACACAGAGACTTGGAGACTTGGAGACTCAGGGGAGCCGCAGCGGCAGGGGTCTGGAGGTGCGAGTGCGCACAAAGACTGACTGCGGAGGTTACCACAGGCTATCCCTAGCGGAAGGGAGTCGGAAGCTCCTGACTGCACTGAACCCCAGTTCCGACTGCACTGAACTGCAGTTCCGGGCGAGCCCCTGGGGACCCACGCTCTTATGGGTGAAATCTGGACTGTAAGGCAGAAACTCAGGAACAGCGGAAGGCAGAGGTCTGGAGGTGTGCAAGGGCAGAGCTGACGGAAAGCCAAGACTGTCTGCTCCGTCCTGAGACTCCACCCCTTCCAAGCTGAGCACAGAGGCTTTTGCAATTTTGCAAGTGTTGTCTCATAAGGGTGTCTCCAGCACAGAAGTTCTCCCAGCATAGACACAGCTGATCCTCACAGCCAATTGGCCTGGAGGTCAATTCCTCCCAGTGACACCAAAAACAATCAAGACTTAACTACAACAAGGCTGTACACACAGTCCACAAAGGGGTGCATCAAAAGTGTCCACCTCAGGTAACTGGGGGAGGCTGAGCTACTGGGCCCTATAGGACACCTACCACACAAAGCTACTCTACCAACTCAGGGAAGCAACAAAAATGCGGAGACAAAGAAACAGATCACAAACGAAAGAAATGGAGGAAAACAAATGACTGGATATAGAATTCAAAACCTCGGTTACAAGGCTTTTCAAGAATATCCTAGAAAAGGCCGATAAATATAACGAGACCCTCGAAGATATGAAAAAGGACCAACTAGAAATTAAACATACACTGACTGAAATAAAAAATATTATACAGAGACCCAACAGCAGACTAGAGGAACGCAAGAATCAAGTCAAAGATTTGAAATACAAAGAAGCAAAAAACACTCAATTGGAAAAGCAAAAAGAAAAAAGAATCCAAAAAGTTGAAGATAGTGTAAGAAGCCTCTGGGACAACTTCAAGCATACCAACATCAGAATTATGGGGGTGCCAGAAGAAGAGAGAGAGCAAGATACTGAAAACCTATGGGAAGAAATAATGACAGAAAACTTCCCCGACCTGGTGAAAGAAATAGACTTACAAGTTCAGGAAGCACACAGAACCCCAAACAAAAGGAATCCAAAAGAGGACCACACCAAGACACATCATAATTAAAATGCCAAGAGCAGCCAAAACCGGTTTGGCTCAGTGGATAGAGCGTCGGCCTGCAGACTGAAAGGTCCCAGGTTCGATTCCGGTCAAGGGCACGTACCTTGGTTGCGGGCACATCCCCAGTAGGAGGTGTGCAGGAGGCAGCTGATCGATGTTTCTCTCTCATCGATGTTTCTAACTCTCTGTCCCTCTCCCTTCCTCGCTGTAAAATATCAATAAAATATATTTAAAAAAATAAAAAATAAAAAATAAAATGCCAAGAGCAAAAGACAAAGAGAGAATATTAAAAGCAGCAAGAGAAAAACAGTTAATTACCTACAAGGGAGCACCCATACGATTGTCAGCTGATTTCTCAACAGAAACTGTGCAGGCCAGACGGGAGTGGCAAGAAATATTCAAAGTGATGAATAGCAAGAACTTACAACCAAGACTACTCTACCCAGCAAAGCTATCATTCAGAATGGAAGGTCAGATAAAGAGCTTCACAGATAAGGAAAAGCTAAAGGAGTTCATCACTACCAACCCAGTATTATATGAAATGCTGAAAGGTATTCTTTAAGAAGAGGAAGAAGAAAAAAGTAAAGATAAAAATTATGAACAACAAATACATATCAACAAGTGAACCTAAAAATCAAGTGAATTAAAAATCTGAGGAACAGAATAAACTGGTGAATATAATAGAATCAGGGGCATAGAAAGGGAGTGGACTGATAATTCTCAGGGGGAAAGGGGTGTGGGGGTGCAGGAAGAGACTGGACAAAAATCGTACACTTATGGATGAGGACAGTGTGGGGGGAGGTATGGGCAAAGGGTGGGGTGGGAACCGGGTGGAGGGGAACTATGGGGGGAAAAAGGAGAAACAATTGTAATAATCTGAACAATAAAGATTTATTAAATTAAAAAAAAAAGGCTAATATGCAAATTGTCCTCTCAGGAGTTCAACTGGAGACCAGGAGTTCAATTGCTCGCTATGATGTGCGCTGACCACTAGGTGGGCAGCGTAGAACAAAGGAAGGCCCCTGCTGGCAGCTGGAAGGCCCTGATTGGCCCTGATTGCCAGCCAGGCCTAGGGACCCTACCTGTGCATGAATTTCGTGCACCAGGCCTCTAGTATATCAATAAAATTAGAATCAATCACTGGTTTAAAATATTACAAAGACATCGATAGGAGAGCAGATCCTAGTTTTTTGGAACTTTTTGGTATATGTGTGAACTAGGCTGTGTTGAGGGTGAAATGGATGGTAGATAGGTTATCCAAAATCAATGATTGCATCAGACAAGCCATTGCAAAATAAGAGGATATGTCACTTGCTGGCTCCTCATGTGATATGTATCCATTAACTTTTTGCTACACTTCAATAAGTAAAACAAAAGACAGAACCTTTATTTCCACACTCAGAGGTATTTCCCAGATGCTCTACAAAATGTATGCATTAAAATATATGATACAGTGGTCCATGAAGATAGCAGTGGCATGCCTTTAGCAACATGAGAACTGTGGGGTACGGGCATCCACAGAGGTTGCATGAGAGGATGATGATGTTCTCCAAGACACCAGGCTGCTGGAGGAGCTGCTGTCCAAAGGGAGCAAAAGGAGCAATGAGGCTCTATTTTCTAGGGCACTATCATCTGTTCAAGGGATGTGAAAAGGCCTTATAATATATGCAAGAGCTGGTGCCAGCAGAGCAGCCAGGCTAAGGAGCTGAAGAAAGGAGAAAACTGTCTCTTTTCTTCCTCCTTCGTCATCTCCTGTTCCCTCACTCCTCACCATCCCTATATCCACTCCCCACACACACTTTGCTCCTCATCTCTAAGTTCCTCTAAATCCTAGTCATTAAGATCCCTTCTCTCTCTCCATGTTTCAGCCCTTTCAGTCTCTCTTTTAATGACCTCCCTTCAAGCAGTTTGCCCTCAGAATCCCCTCCCCTAACTACCAAAAACCTTCCTAATAAGATTTAGGGGATAGCCAAGTCAAATGATTTATAAATTGTCTCTCCATATGAATTATTACTTTTTTAAAAAATATATATTTTATTGATTTTTTTACAGAGAGGAAGGGAGAGGGATAGAAAGCTAGAAACATCGATCAGCTGCCTCCTGCACACTCCCTACTGGATATGTGCCCGCAACCAAGGTACATGCCCTTGACCGGAATCGAACCCGGGACCCTTGAGTCCGCAGGCCGACGCTCTATCCACTGAGCCAAACCGGTTAGGGCTGAATTATTTCTATATATAAAAAAATTAGTCTAATTTATTTGATTCTTAACAGCATTAATTTTGGAATTTCAATTTTTAAAACCAATTTCTGAAATTTTGCCACTGCTCTAATAATATAACAGTAGGGTGCAATATAAAATAAGGACCCAATGGCATTTATGCAGGTTCTTGTATAGGGAATAGAGATGGAACGAGAGGCCTACTACCATAATCCATTGGGGCCCTGTTTGAGGTGATAAGAAAACAGGAAACCTATGACTGGGCAAAAGAGGGCAGAGATAATGGATCAGGATCCTTTGATCTTTAGCTCAGTATTAGATTTCAGTTTGGTGGGAAAATCACCCAAACACCCAGGTCTCCAGATTGGTAACTTCACGTTGTCAATAAAACACATGAGCTTTAAAAATCAGGAAGAGGAGTTTGAATCCTGGCTCTGCCTCTTACTATAAGTGGTATGAATTTGCAAAAATTATTTAGCCTCTTTAAAAGTGTTTCCGGATGCCCTAACCGGTTTGGCTCAGTGGATAGAGCGTCGGCCTGCGGACTCAAGGGTCCCAGGTTCGATCCCCGTCAAGGGCATGTACCTTGGTTGCGGGCACATCCCCAGTGGGGGGTGTGCGGGAGGCAGCTGGTCGATGTTTCTCTCTCATTGATGTTTCTAACTCTCTATCCCTCTTCCTTCCTCTCTGTGAAAAATCAATAAAATATATTAAAAATAAATAAATAAATAAAATAAATAAAAGTGTTTCCGGGACTGGCTGGTTTGGCTCAGTGGATAGAGCATTGACCTGTGGACTAAAGGGTCCCGGGTTCGATTCTGGTCAAGGGCACATGCCCAGGTTGCGGGCTTGATCCCTCTCCCTTTCTCTCTGAAGTCAATAAAAGTATATTTTAAAAAAAACACAACTATTTCTGTATCTGTAAAATGGGGCTACAATTGCTGGGAGGTTTAAATGAGCTAACCTGGCAAGGGCAGAGTTTAATTAAGGTCAGCCTTCTCCCCACCCTCTTTAGCCCTTTGCTTGACAGCTAGAGTCAACCTGGATTACACAACTCCTAGATTCCCAGATCACATCTAGGAAGGGAGGGAAGTGACCAAATCTTTATCAGGAATTTAAACTCCTTGTTTATTTGCCCCTTGGCTCAGTTAACTTATCACTGCTGGTATAATTCTTGAAACCTCTCTGGAACTCAGTTCATTCCTCAGTGGGATAAGACAATAACAGTCAATGCTCTTAAGACACAGGTTAGATAAGAGGCAACTTACATTTATGAAATACAATGTTACCCAAGGATAAAAATGTAGAGTCAAGCCCTGGCCAGGTAGCTTAGTTGGTTAGAACATCATCCTGATACACCAAGGTTGCAAGTTTGGTCTTGGCACATACAAGAATTAATCAATGAATACATAAGTGGAACAACCAAATGGATATTTCACTCTCTCTCTCTCTCCTCCCCGCTCTCTCAGCTTTCCTCTTGCTCTCTCTCTCAACATCAATAAATAAAAGAATAAAAATGTAGAGTCCAAACACATTTTCAGTAAATGCCATTATAGGGTACAGCAGTGTTTCCCAAAACGTGGGGTGTGAATTGGTACACAAAATGATTTTACGTGGAAATCAGCTGCAGCATAAAATGACATAAAATACACAGAAAGTTATTCCCTTTTCAGTAGTCTTTTTGATTACCTCAAGAATTATCAGTTTGGGTCCCTGACACTTGCTTATTTCTCTCTTTAAAAAGAGAGTAAGCCTCAGGTTCCATGCCTTCAGGAAGAGGAATAATTAAGTGGAATTTAGAAATATTCCCCAAGTTTTAATTTTTACATTTATCTTCTTATTATACCAAACATTACTGGTTTTTCATTTATGATGATGGCAAAAAGAAATTATTATTAAAATAAATTAAAGTTTTAAAATACATTACATATTAAAAATTTTTATATTTTTAAAAATGAGTTAGCAAATAAAAATATTAAGTGAGTTCTAATACAGTGTGGATTCAGACAAATTGAAAAGAATAGTTTGCAAAAAAAAAAAAAGAATAGTTTGCAAATAACTGAAGCTCAGGAAATACTGGCCTGTGGATGGGGAATAAGGATACCTGGATTTTGGTCCTGCCTCTGGTAGTAACTTACCGTGTGACATTGTTGAAGTTACTGGAACTCTCTGAGTCAGCATCTTCATCAGGAAACTAACAGGGTTTGCTTACGTGGTCTCCAAGGACCCTTCTGGTTCTAATATCCTATAATTTGAAGCAGATGATTAGAGCATTTCCTGTTCTTTTGGCTAAGAATCAATGGCTCTGTCTTCCTACCCTATTTTCTCTCCATAATTCCCACCCCCTTTCAGGCATTTTGATATCTATTCCAGAAGAAATATGGATCTCCTTTTTTATTAACACTCATAAATTTAACTAGCGCATATGTTATCCAAAATTGCAAAATGAAGGAATTCTTTGTAATGGAGAGAATGCTGGATTTTGAGGGCGATGAAGCCCTAGCTTTGCCATTTACTGACAATGTGATCTTAGGTAACCTTAAGTTCCCTTTAGCACTAAAATTCTATGAAATGCAAATGAATCTATAAAAAGGAAATAGATCAGCTGAGAATTTACTTCCTTTCCTTTCTAATTGCGTATTTACCATCTTACAGTAATATTTTAATATAGACTCCAAACTGAAAAGAGATCTTTATTTTAACCCTCATTTTGATACTAACATGGGATTTGGGACATGGTAGGTAATTAACAAATGTTTAATGAATAAATAAAGAGTGGCTTCTCTGGCCAGTTGGCACAATTGGTTGGAGTGTTGTCCCGTACACCAAAAAGTTTAGGGTTCAATTCCTGTTCAGGGCACAAACCTAGGTTTTGGGTTTAATCCCCAGACGGGATGCCTATGGGAGACAACCCATTAATGGTCTCTCTCAAATTGATATTTCTCTGTCTCTAAAATCAATAAAAAAACATATCCTCAGGTGAGGATTAAAAATAAGAATAATGATACTTTTTTAAATAAATAAAACTAATTTTAAAAAACATTTTAAAGTGGCTTCTTGTGAACATAAGGCCAAGAAAAATCATATATCATCAGGTAAGAACTTAATTCAAAGGGAGTTAATTGAGCACTTACTATTTATTTGGCAGCCATATTTGCCAGGCATTATACCTCTTTATTTTCCATAAAGAGCAAGTTAAAAAGACATGACCTCTGTCTTCCATTAACTTATGACCCTTTGAGGGGACATGGCACATATATAAATAACTACATTATGATAAAAGAACTGCAGTACACTAGGAAAAGTGCTGAGCTTCTTATGAGCAGAACTGTGCCTCAACCTTATTCTTCCACTAACTAGTTGTATGAATGTGAGAAAGTCATTTGTATAATTGAACATCAGTTTCATCACCTGTAAAATAAGTTTACACTGTATGATCTCTAAGGTACCATTCAGCTGTGAGTCTGAAAGTGATTCTATGCCTCTGAGAAATTAGTTTAAATACTCTTGAAGACTTTTAACTCTATGTTGGAGGCGATCTTTTCAATACAAGCAAAGTCACCAAAATGTTTTTTTATTGGCTTCAATCTTCAATTGCCTCAATCTTTGAACTCTCCTATTTGTGAACTTTTTAATTTGATTTCTCTTTATTTTTGTAAAGACAATAATAAGAACACTTGCTTTCTAAATTAACCTCAACTATTCTATTAGGAGGTTAGATGAAAGATACAATTCAACTCTATTCAACAAATGTTTATTGAACATCAATTATGTGCAAAGCCCTAAAAATGATTCCAAGATAAAGAAAGGTCATGGCCCTTAGGAACCTACAACCAAGTAGAGAAAAGGAAACATTTCCATTATATCAAGGGTATTCATTTCATAGAAAGGAAAAAACAAATCCAGAAAGCAAGACAATGAGGAAGATAGAAAAGAACTTGAAAAGAAATAATATGGAGGAGTATTGGAAATCAGTCAGAAATTCCTCAGCCTAAAAAAAACCTGTGAACTAGCAACTAAAGCCATCAGTAGGAAGATCTTTAAATCCACCACAAAAGGACCAGATAAGCTAGTGGGGGCCAGAAACTCAAATGGAGATAGCCCAGTGGTCGGCAAACTGCAGCTCACGAGCCGCCGTTTGCCGCTCTGTTGACTAATGAGTTTGCCGACCACTGACCTAGACTCTCGATTCCAATAATTACAGGCTGTTGTTGTTTCTTGTTGATTAAGCCCCTGTCCCCATGGTCGGCAAACTGCGGCTCACGAGCCACATGCGGCTCTTTGGCCCCTTGAGTGTGGCTCTTCCACAAAATACCACGGCCTGGGTGAGTCTATTTTGAAGAAGTGGCGTTAGAAGAAGTTTAAAAAATTTGGCTCTCAAAAGAAATTTCAATCATTGTACTGCTGATATTTGGCTCTGTTGACTAATGAGTTTGCCGACCACTGCCCTAGCCTATCAGTTGTCCCCAGGACTCTCTGGGGCCCGTGAAAAAGATTCAAACTCCAGTCAATGTGGTTGCCCTCCAACAGAAGGGAGAAACAACTGATCAAAAAGCCAGGCAACAGAAAGCATTTCCCAAACAAGAAACAAAATAGCCCTAGCCGGTTTGGTTCAGCGAATAGAGTGTCAGCCTGCGGACTCAAGAGTCACAGGTTCAATTCCAGTCAAGGGCACATGCCTGGGTTGCGGCTTGATCCCTTGTAGGGGCTGTGCAGGAGGCAGTCGATCAATGATTCTCTCATCATTTATGTTTCTTTCTTTCTCTCTCTCTCTCTCTCTCTCTCTCTCTCTCTCTCTCCCTTCCTCTCTGAAATCAATAAAGATATATTTTTTAAAAAAGAAAAAGAAACAAAATAATAGAGGGGGAAGGAGGTACCAAGTAAGAGAAATCTTTGTGTTTTGTGTGGTATGTGACATGTAATTTTATTTCCCCTCATAATCTCTATAGAATGGTCACAGGCAGAAACATTCAGAAAAATGAAAATGCAAAGCTCTATCAAAGGAAGAGAAAAATGATTGATATGAGGAAAATCTCCATTATAGTGTGGAATACTCCATTTTGTACAGATTTCTCGTGAAGGTCAACGACTGAGCTAAAGGACACAGATAGCATGTGAGTGCCCTGAGTTTAGGGGTAAGGAGAGGAAGGGGAGCCCTGGCCAACAGCTCAGTTGGTTAGAGCATCATCCCGATACACCAGGGTTGCAGGTTCTATCCCTGGTTAGGGCACATACAGCAATCAACCAATGAATGCATAAGTGGAACCACAAATCTCTCCCTCTCTCTCTCTCTCTCTCTCTCTCTCTCTCATCAATCAATAAAAGGAGAGGAAAGGGAAGGAACTGGGTTAGTTCAGCAATAAGCATAGGGAATCAATCCTGAAGAAGACTGGAGACAGGGGCCTCATGCTTACTCTTTTAGATATCTCCTATATAATAAAAGCCTAATATGCTAAGTGTCCGGTCGGCTGTTCAACCAATCAAAGCGTAATATGCTAATGATATGCTAAGGCCGCTCAACCACTCGCTATGACATGCACTGACAACCAGGGGGCAGACGCTCCAACCGGTAGGTTAGCTTGCTGCTGGGGTCCGGCAGATTGGGACTGAGCAAGACAGGCCGGACACATGCTAGCGCCCTCCCGCGTCCCTCCCAGGCCCCGATCGTGCACTGGTGGGGTCCCTTGGCCTGGCCTGCACCCTCTCGCAATCCAGGACCCCCCCAGGGGATGTCGGAGAGCTGGTTTCAGCCCGATCCCGCAGGCCAGGCTGAGGGACCCCACTGGTGCATGAATTTGTGCACCGGGCCTCTAGTAATATTATAATTTTCTGGGGCATTCCAGCCATAGATATAGAAACATCTAGACTGGTTGCACCATTTCCCACACTTTTGAGCAATTTTAGATATAGTTGTAAACTAAGATCAAATTACACATCTTTGAAAACCCAATGCTGATATCCTGCTCATACCACACTGTCAAAACAGCCCACAAAATATGTGAATCAGGAAGAGTGAAAAATAAGATAGCAGGGTAAAAGTGGGGCCACTGTTAGACTTTTCATCCTCTGAAAGACTACCACAGGCAAAAGGGATTGCCACCAGAACTTTCCTCTGGACCCTGTTGTTTTTCCAGTATGTTTCACAATTATAAAGTTATCGATTACTGTTTATTAATAGATATGTTTATGTGTCCAAAGTAAGCTTGTCTAGCTAAATCCTGAGCAAATTCCACAATCTTCAATCTAGAATCCCAGACCTAGTTCTACAAATCCATGATTAGAAACTCCAGTCCTGAACGAGTTTGGATGAATTCTTTAGCTTTGCCTAGGAGTTAGCCTAGGGGGAGCTGGATAACAATTACAATAGCAGAGAGGTCCAAAAAGCAAAAACAAACACCAAACAAGCAACTATCCTATTGTTTATTGTCTAAATCATGTGGGCTTTCCAGGCTGTTATTAACTTTTATTTGTTTGGTCTTGTTTGTACAGAGTCAAAACACTATGGCAAACTTTTTCATCTTTGAAATTTAACCTCATTAGGGAACAATAAAATATTTGGTACTTTGGCCCTAGCCAGTTTGGCTCACTGGGTAGAGCGTCGGCCTGGGGACTGAAGGGTCCCAGGTTCGATTCTGGTCAAGGGCATGTACCTTGGTTGCGGGCACATCCCCAATGGGGGGTGTGCAGGAGGCAGCTGATCAATGCTTCTCTCATCAATGTTTGTAACTATCTCTCCCCCTTCCTCTCTGTAAAAAATCAATAAAAAAATATTTTAAAAAAAGAAAAATGAAGCTATAAAAAAAATATTTGGTACTTTGGATGTTGTAGGGTTTTTTTGTTTTGTTTTGTTTCTTTCCTGGTGGTGCTGCCTTCAAACCCTTGTTGCAAAATTTATTAAGTAAAAAAAAAAAAAAAAAAAAAAATCTTAGTCATGTTTGGTTATTGTTTTAAGTAAGTATTGTTTCCCTTTAATTATAGGAAGGAGACACTTATTGTTCTCACCAAGACATAGGTTTAGAAATAAGATCCTGCCTTGGCTGAGGAGCTCAGTTAGAGCAGTGTTCGGCAAACTCATTAGTCAACAGAGCCAAATATCAACAGTACAACGATTGAAATTTCTCTTGAGAGCCAAATTTTTTAAACTTAAACTTCTTCTAACGCCACTTCTTCAAAATAAACTCGCCCAGGCCATGGTATTTTGTGGAAGAGCCACACTCAAGGGGCCAAAGAGACACATGTGGCTCGCGAGCCGCGGTTTGCCGACCACTGGGTTAGAGTATTGTCCTGTTATGCCAATACTGCGGGTTCCATCCAGGGCACATATAAGGAAAAACCAATTTATAATAATAAAAGCATAATATGCTAATTAGACCGGACATCCTTCCAGACAACCTTCCAGACGAAGCCAGGGCTGCAAGAAAGCCTGGGTCCCGATGCCAGAGGGAAGCTGGTGCCGGCAGCTGGGGGAAGGAAGGCCTACTCTTGCACTAATTTCGTGCATTGGGCCTCTAGTAAATATATAAATAAGTGGAACAACAAATCAATATTTCTCTCTCTCCCTTCCTCTCTTTCTAAAAATCAGTAAATAAAATAAGTAAGATAAAGAAATAAGATCCTGCAAGAAGCCTTATTTAGAAATTTGTCTATAACTTCAGAGACCAATATGGACACATATCTTAACAGCAATCCACTTGAATTGCTCTAATTTTTGGTGAATATTGATTCTCCCCAAAAAAGGCCATGGTTGTGAACTGAATGCATTCATGACATCAAGAAAAATATACCTACAATGTCCATATGAGTAATGAAAAGTTCATTACAGGAGAAGCCCACCTTTCTGTGCCATTATTATGTATTCTAGAGGAGAAAGGAAGAAGTTCACCTCCAAATGAAGTTAAGATTACCTAAAATAATGTGGTGAAAAATAATTTTTAAATTAATATAGGAAATTATCTATATATATAAAAGCCTAAGTGACCATTATGACCGGTCAACCAAATGACTGGTCGCTATAACGCACACTGACCACCAGGAGGCAGACACTCAATGCAGGAGCTGCCCCCTGGTGGTCAGTGTGCCCGCACAGCCAACCTCCCACGTCCCTCCCCCGCGACCACCACCAGCCGGCTCCGATCCGCCCTGATAGGGACTGGGTGAGACGGCCTCGATGGGTCCCTATCGCCAGCCAGGCCAAGGGACCCCACCTGTGCACAAATTTGTGCATCGGGCCTCTAGTTATTTTATAATATGAAAGAAAAAAGGCAAGACAAATTTTTATATTGCAATCTACTTCCAAATGCTAATTATTTATATATGGGTGTTATATTTTCCTTGAACAAAAGGATGTAATCATTATTGCTCCCCCTCTCTTATGCTTAAGTACCTCCCTGCCAGTATAAGAAAATGGTAGCAGAAAAACACACACCACACCCTTAAGAGGTACAACTCCATGAAATGCCAGACTGTTAATACAACATTTTGTTGAGATACGAGAAATGGAATATAAGGGAGGATGAAAAAATTTTTTCAATTGTATTTTAAGATAGCAAACATTGGTTCACATTTTTCAAGGAAATAATATCTACATAACAAAAATTATGAGTTATCAACCTTAGATAACTACACATCAGCAATGTTTTCTGAATAACTCAAGAATGAGATTCAAAAGAATAGGGTGGGGTTTTTTTTAGTGGTTTTGACACCGTTGAGTTAATAATTTATAATAGGAAAAGAGCAAAGTGGGAGGCCAGACATTATAAGCATAGTCATTTGGGCAGTGTCACCAGAAAGCTGCAACTTCACACTCCCCAGGGAGCCACTGGTCCATTCCCTGCAGAGCCCTGTGGGAAGGGATTGGACAAAGGGGAGGATAGACACATGCGTAGTAAACTTGGGGTGCCCATCAGTCAAACCTGGGAATAGATATCATTGGCTAGGATGGGTGGAGCCAATCCAAGTCTGGGAAAAATTGGGAACACATAATCCCCCAAACAAAGAAGCTCACCCTTTTGGCTCTCTTGGCTCTTTGGTTCCTTTGGCTTGTTCCTACCCATGTTCCCTCCATAGTCTTGTGGCCCTGCAGACCCTTCATGCAATGGACTGATGAACTGCAATGGGGAACACAAGCTAAGCTAGCCTGATGCTGGATTACACTGGGCAGACAGAGAACGGAAACTCTGGGCAACAGCTTTAATCCTAGCCCTATTACAGGCACCGCTGGACCTTTTCCTTGGTGGGATGAAGGGAGAGGGGACCTTGGAAACTCAGGGATATAATTCCACAGAAATAAAGCTTTCTACAATATCTCATTCTCCTGTGCGAGTCTCAGAAAATTCCTTTTCTCAAGGTATCACAAGAAACCCACAGGCAACCTGTGGGGATGAGGAGAGCTCCCCACTGATTACAGTTTTAGTGTTTTGAAAATGAATACTTTCCAGAATTTTCGTTTATTATTTTGATTATACATATATTTAATGTTACTTTTATGTTTCTTTGCCCATCCCTCATTTTTTATGAGAATATGATCTTTCAATTTTGCAGTTAGCTGGGATTACTATATATAAGAATAATATCCAACACATATCTGCCACTTAGTATCTGACATTGTATCAGACCCTGTTCTAAATGCTTTCTTATATCAACTCAATCTTTAAAACTATGAAGTAGGTATTATTACTATCCCGATTTTATAGACGAGAAGACAAGCGTAGGGAGCTAAATAATTTGCTCAAAGACGCACAGCTAGTACATTTTTAAAAGACTAGAAGAAAACACACCAAGGTGGTTTTTCTCAAGGCGTGCGGTTATAAAGGATTGTTAAGAGAGATGCATAATAAGATCTTGGACAGCTGAGTTGGAAAAGAGAGGACAGATTTCAGAGCAGTTTAAGAGAAAATACTGTCAGAGCTTGTGGATTGATTGATTCCACCTGGGGTTGAGAGGGAGAGGGGTCTTAAGAATACTTCAGCCTCTGGCTCGGGGGTCTGACTGAGTGAATATGATCACTGAGGTAGGGAATACAGAAGATTGGAGCAGCTCTGAGAGAGAAGATGATGCGCTCAGTCTTGACATGTTGAGCTTTATTGCTAACTAGAGGCCCGATGCATGAAATTCATGCAACGGGCTCGGACCTTGCAGCCTGGGCTGCACTCACGGCCCTTCTGGATGGGTTGTTCTGCTGTTCGGTTTATTTAGCATATTAGCTCTCTATTATTTAGGATTATTTAAATATGCAAATTTTAAACTCAACAAAGAAGTCAGGTCTGGACTTGAGAGTCTTCACACAGAGCTGGTAGTTAAACCTAAAAGAGAGGTTACCAAGGAAGCAGGGGAAAAACTGTGGGACAAGGATAAAACTCTGGAGAACTTTAATTTTATGTGATTTACAAGGAATATGATGGCTATTCAGATTTAACATTAAAATAGATATGAAATGCAAGGCATATGTTTGCTTTTCCAGCTAGGTTTCATTTATGAGAGATAAGGTAGCATGGGAGTAGCTAGGGCAGGGCAGTCAGAGAAATATGGGTGCAAATTTAATGCTTTGTCACTGCTGTCAAGTTACTAAGTGTCTGTAAAATGTGAATGATTAATACACTACTCATACCATTGTGGGTATTACATGGGTTAATCCACAAAAGCACATCTATGGCATAGTGCCTAGCATGTAGCATGGACACAATAAATATTCAATGTTATCACTAATGAGTACACAAATCATAAAATTATTTTTCATTCCACTATCATGCTTTGCCAGTTGAGAAATGGTCAGGGAGTCTGCTGGTTAGCAGAAATAAACTACAGTTGAATGAAATAATTGTATAAAAGCCACCAAAATAATTCAGACACTCAAGAACTGGTATTTTTCCATGAATTTGTACGGTATAGTACAAGTAAATGGAGGTAATTGCAGTTGGTTAAAAGAATTAGAAATGCTGGTTTATGAGCTACAAGCCCATTTAAATTTTTCTTTTGTTCTTTAAATCAGTGGTCGGCAAACTCATTAGTCAACAGAGCGGCAAACCGCAGGCTCGCGAGCCGCAGTTTGCCGACCACTGCTCTAAATATTTAACAAATAGTCCCACTGTCTGGCAGTAAGTAGTTAATAAATATGTTAACTGAATGTAACAAAGTGATTTAATAAAAATAGGAGATAGTGTTTTTATATCTGCGATTAAACATTTCACTACTGGAAGAATTATCACTCATGCAATGAAAAAGTAGACACCGAACGTGTCATTTGAAATCTCTCAAGAGTTTGGTTATGCAACTCTTTTCCCACCCGTACCTGCCGCATTTTTGAAATTCCCAGCCTTCTATAGGTTTCCTTTTGGAACGAGGTTTAGAGTCCTCGGAAGGGCTCATTAAAATGCAAATATGTCCTCTGTAAATGGGAACCAACTTGGCTTCTGGCAGACACTGACACATTTATCAGCCCTGCAGTGTGAGTAGCTAACTCCCGATGGTCTAGACCTCGGGTGCAGGAAGGCCGCTTCTGAGCTGACATGTGGGGTCAGCCTTGGCCAAAGGCCCGAGCACCGCAGATCAGCAGCCTTGCTGCAGCCCGGGGGCAGTTCCCGCTGCAGGGCACAGCCTGGACAAAGGCGGTCCGGGGCGGTCCGGTGGTGGGGCGGTATGCCCTCACGCCCGGGCCTCCCTGTTTTTCACGACCCTTCACCTCGATTCTTCCTAGAACCCGCTGGCTCTCGTCAGAACCACCGCAGCCTGACGAGTGGGACATAGCGATGCTCATTCTTTTTTTTTCTTCAATGCAACCTCCAGTTCTCCATCACATTGGGGGTTGGGGACGTGGCCAAATCGAGTTAAAATCTGAAATGTCTTTTTTGTTCTTTTCAGTTCAGCTAGTTTAAATCCCATACAATCTTGAAGCTGTGGGCTAATGTATTATACAATTCTCGGTTTGCCTTTTCAAAGGCATTGGAACTTATAAATACCGTGCTAGGGGTCCCGGCGGGGAAAACCAGACCCAGTTAAATGTCTAGTCAGCTCCTACTCAAGAGTTCCGGCCTCAGCTTCCGCCTTCCCGCGCTTCCTTCTTTCGCGGATCCGATCCCGCCAGGTTAGGTGCGCGCGCGCGCAACCGGTTGGGGGGCGGGGCGCCAAACAGAGGCCGTCACGTCCCGAGCGTCGGGAGGCGGGGACTCTGGCTATGACGTTGCGAGGCTCCGCCCCTCACAGTCTTGATATCATCCCCGCCGCCCGCCATTTTGTCTCCAGTGTCTCGTTTGCCGTCGACGGCGTGGAAGGGAGTGTCTGGGTCTATAAACGTCAGCAGCGACCAGGGTCTATTGTCTGTGTTTGATCCCGTAGTTTGGTCCGAGGCCTTCCGGAGCTTCCCCGGGGCAGTCGGCAGAGGCCGCCGCGACCGCCCCCGCCCCTCCCTCCGTCCCCGGGACCGGGAGGGACCCATCCCGCGTCACGCCCCTCAGCGCTCGCCGCTCCCTTCTCTGTCGTTGCGTCCGCATCGCACCCCCGGAATCAGACGGTGCCCCATAGATGGCCAGCTTTCCTCCGAGGGTTAACGAGAAAGAGATCGGTGAGGAATGGGACGGTGGGCGAGGGGTGCTAGTGAGCGCGTGGGGGCTCGGGAGAAGCAGGGACTCGGCGGAGGAGGGTCGAGAGGAAACCTCCGCGTCTGAGGGGTGTAGGGTGAGCCGGGCCGAGCCCTGGAGCGAACTGGAAGAAAGCGGTCCCGCGCGCGGGTGGGTGTTGCGAGGGATAAAAGCGATCATCATTGATGCGGCGCCTACCCTGCGCCTGGCCCCGAAGGAGGCGGCGCGCGGCTCTCAGGGTCGAGGGGAACATGGGCGCCGAGTAGCGAGGGCCCCAGTGACTGCGGCCCGGGGCCGACACACCCCTGGGGACCCCTGTGTCCTCCTCCGAGGTCCGAGCGGGGCCGTTATCCTGGGATCCTTCTTGCTTGGCGCCAATGAGCCGCTGGGGCGTCGAGTGGGCAGGGGAGTGCTGGGCAAGTCTGGGGGACTCTTACATTTTATGATGCGAAAAGTAAACGCGTGTTCTGAGCTGTAATTGATGAAAGGCGGGGGTCCTCGTGTACCCACCACTCTAAGGAGAAATGCGACTGAAGCGCCGCCATCAGCCAGGCAAAAGCAGTATTTTAAAAATGGCATGGCGCTAAGAAAGGGAGTGGTTCGGGGGAGGACGACTCAATTATCTTTCGGGCGCACAGGAGCAGGGAGGAGCCAGTGCTGGGTGGAGTGACCGAAGAAAAGCTGTTGTACGAAAGAGCAGTCTCTGGAAGGGCTGTGTGCAAGCTGGTTCATGGCCAGCTCCGCCGAGCTGAAGACGGGGCAGTAGGTGTTGGCGGGTTGTGCGTCTAGAGACCTCAGTGGCTCAGTTAAAAAGCACCTCACTTTTTTGGGGGGTGGGGGGTTGAGGTACAGTGCATTGATAGACTTAGTAAAAATTGCACATGTTGTATACCTTACATATATGTCATTTTTATTTTAGAAGTTAAAATAGATGTAGCAACCCCCTCAACCAAAAAACAAAAAAACACACCCACCATCTCTGAACTATGTTAATATGAAGGTGGCAGCTGAGGAAGAGAGAGCCTTTGCATTTCCTTGTTCTTCAACTAAATGTGTGCCTTTACTAAATACATGGAGGAGGTATTTGTAGAGAAAGGGAGAAGTTGAAGCACCCAAAACGCCCTCTAGCCTGTATATGGGTACATTTTTTATATTTAGAGACAGCTTAGAATTCTGGACTTCAGTTTTAAGGGTAAGGTATTGAATGGCAGTTTAGTAAGGGGGCTTTATAATTCTGATTTTAATAACTTTTACATTTGCAGAGAAAACAAAATTCGTATCCCATTTTTATTTTAACTGTGCTTTAAGACTGATGTGCTCTGATGTGGAACATAGAGCTCAAAAGAAGTTATTCTGGAATCAATAAAAGTATGAATTTTTTTAAAAGTTCTTTTTAAAGAACTAAAAAAGTTCTTATTTTTAGTCCAGTGGTTTCCCCCCCCCCATTACATAATATCACAGATGAGTGATCTGCCTTTATTTAATTTGTGTTTTTACTTCAACTTGATGAACCATTTTGAAAACCTTTCAGTCCTCTCTTCTAAGGGATAGAGTGGACCTGCATAAGGTAGAATCATCTAAGTAGTCTTTTCAATTAAATTTCTTTTTTCATGTTTAGGTCTCAGTGTTATTTCCTGGATATAAGGTTACTAAGTGCCAATATAAAAATACTTTGGTCTTTTCTAACTGAACAAATTTTAATCCTCACGGAGGATATTTGAGAGAGAAACATCGATATCGATTAAGTTACCTCCCTGGATTAGTTGCCTCCTGAATGAGCCCTGACCAGGGCCTGGGTGCAAGGGAGGTATGTGCCCTTGTCAGGAATCAAACCCAAACCTGCAACCACTGGCGGATGGGAAACCAGCCAGGGCTTTTTTTTTTTTTTTAAGTATCATTTGGATACAGAGTTAAACACTAGTATCTCTGTGTAGCTTTGTATCTATCTGTAAGGACCTACTTTTCCCCTTCTTTCTTGGATATTAATTATACCTATTTTGTTTCTCTACTTCTACTGAAGGAGGGGAGATAAGATTCCATGAATAATTAAAGAAATCTATGTCAGGGAGTTACTGCCCTCTTTCACAAGGCACTATCAAAGATCTTTTCTGGTTATGAAATTTCAGGGAGGAATGTGAAGGAGGATCTAAATTTGGTTCAACAGTGACTCAGATGATGTGTACTACTGTACAGATATTAATAATGTAGAGTTATATCTTATGGCCGAGCTCCCATGGCAGGCAGCTTTCCCCTTATACAAGGTCTATCATACATTTCTTAGGATACCAACATTAAACAGTTGCAGGTAATAAAGGTTTAACTTACATTTTTTTCTCAAAGCACTTCATTATAAACCTTGTGCTAGTTTAAAATATTGTACCAGTAAGTATTTAAATGAGTGTTTAAATCCATTTGATTAACTGCAAAGATCATTTGCTCTACCTATTAACAAAGAAACACAAGGTAATTATTAATACATTACTTGTAACACAGTGGTTCTCAACCTTTCTAATGCTGCGACCCTTTAATACAGTTCCTCATGTTGTGGTGACCCCCAACCATAAAATTATTTTTGTTGCTACTGTTAATGAATCGTAATGTAAATATCTGTGTTTTCCGATGGTCTTAGGTTCTACAGCAGTGGTTCTCAACCTGTGGGGAAACAGTAGCAAAATTACAGTTATGAAGTAGCAACAAAAATAGTTTTATGGTTGGGGGTCACCACAACATGAACTGTATTAAAGGGTCCCATTGTTGGAACAGCATTTATTTGGCAGGTGTGCTTTTTATATTTCTTGAATTTCTTGAATTTATATTTAAGAATAAATTAGCTTGTTATTTCGTGGTCTTTGTTTTATTTGAACCAGTTTTTTAGTTGTTGATTTATTACCACCCTTTATATAAAAGGAAGTTTGTGATTGTGGCCAACGTAAAAGAAGAAAAAAACACTCTGCCTTGTAATTAAAGATATTTTGGATGCTGAAAGAAAATACAGAATGATCCTAAAATACAGACCAAAAAAAGATTATGGACTTGGAGGAATGTAAGGAAACATGGAGAGGCAAGCCTTTCAAAAAGCCTTTGTATATTTAGAAAGTTATTCTGCAGGTATTTGAGAGTCACTCGTTTGGAAATTTTGTATTAAGAAAGTCATATTATTACTAATGAAGTTAATGTCACTTTATGTTTTATTAATTACAAGTGAGTTGGCAGTAGGTGGTGGGGGCTGGGTGTGTTCTGCTGCTTATATGAAGCCACATCTTAAGTATTGTGTTTAGTTCTGAGTGCCACTTTTTTTTTATTATATATTTTATTGATTTTTTACAGAGAAGAAGGGAGAGGGACAGAGAGTTAGAAACATCGATGAGAGAGAAACATCGATCAGCTGCCTCCTGCACACTCCCCACTGGGTATGTGTCCACAACCAAGGCACATGCCCCGGACCGGAATTGAACCTGGGACCTCTCAGTCCATAGGCCGATGCTCTATCCACTGAGCCGAACCGGTTAGGGCCTGAGTGCCACTTTTATGAGAGCCATTACTAACTGGAGTTTATCCAAAAAAGTATGATGAATGTGAAGATGGGGAATGGACTTGAAACTACCTAATCTAAGGAATGATCAAAAGGACTAGAAATTTAGCCTGGTGAAAATATTTAGTAGATGATGTCATAGCTGTCTTCAGCATATGAATGTCATGTGAGCAGGATTAGGCTTATTCTCTTAGATCAGAATCAGGACTGAGTGGGTGAAGTGGCAAGGAGGAAGATTTTGAGTCATCAAAAGGAAAATTTCTGATAATCTCAGCTACACCAAATTAGAATTAGCCTTATTAGATATTCATATTTATGAGTATCGTAGAAAAATAGATCTGTTTTGTTCCTTTACTTTTTCAACCATAGCTTATTCATTAATATATCAAAGAATTGGGCAATGAAATATTTAAATCACTTAAGAAAGAGAGCTTATACATGGGCTTTCATATTCATTCAATAGATATTTACTGAGCTCCTGTCATGACAGGTGCTACACTAGCTGTTCATGGAGCACACATTGAGACTGGAAGTGTCACTGAACATTTTGAGGTTTATATATCTGCCGTTGCAATAGGAGTATAAGTGGTTCTTATTTGAATTGCAATACATAGAATATATTGAAATTTAGTTGTTGGAAATAAACTGTAGAGATAACCAGGCAACTGACCACAAAATAGATAATAGGGAAACTAAACTTGACAAAACTTATAACTGAGAAGGAAGAATAGCAAAATTTGAAAGTAAGACCAACCCAAGATATAAAGAACATCCTTTCCCAAAATTGAGGAAATTCCAGCTGAGTATGTACAGAAGGAGCTTGTTGAGCATGCATGTTAAACACAGAATAAAAATTGTCTGCACTCTGTTAATGTGCCAGTTTTATTACGAATGCTAAATTTAAGACTCTTAAATAAACAAAAAAATGTATGGGATTGTTTGTTTTTTTCCCCTTTAAAAAGCAAAATAATTATTTCATTTTGGGGTCAATTTGTAGCCTATTAGGAAGATGCTGAGGACCACTGTTGAATGTTAGGCTTTTAAAACACTGGTTGAGAGGTTGGACTAAATAGTCTTTAAGTCCCTTCTAGTTTAGAGGGTTTTGTGATTTTTGTGACCTGGGCCTGAAAAAGATAAGCATTTTCATGTTTGAATAGACCATTTTATAGTGCTTTTCTTTCAGTAATGATGTAGTATTGTATTTTATAATGGACTAGAGGCTCAGTGCATGAAATTCATGCACGGGGGGAGGGGAGGTTGTCCCTCAGCCCAGCCTGCACCCTCTCCAATCTGGGACCCCTCAAGGGATGTCCTACTGCCCGTTTAGGCCTGATCCTGGTAAACGAGCAGCCGGACATCCCTCTCACAATCCAGGACTGCTGGCTCCCAACTGCTCCCCTGCCTGCCTTCCTGATTGCCCCCAACCGCTTCTGCCTGCCAGCCTGATCACCCCCTAACCACTCCCCTGCCAGCCTGATTGATGCCTAACTGCTCCCCTGCCAGCCTGTTTGCCCCTAACTGCCCTCCCCTGCAGGCCTGGTCACCCCCAACTGCTCTCCCCTGCAGGCCTGGGTCCCTCCCAGCTGCCTTTCCCTGCAGGCTCAGTCGCCCCCAACTTCCCTCCTCTGCCGGCTTGGTCACCCCTAACTGCCCTCCTCTGCAGGCTTGATCGCCCCCAACTGCCCTCCCTTGCAGGCCTGGTCTCTCCCAACTGCCCTCCCTTGCTGGCCATCTTGTGGTGGCCATCTTGTGTCCACATGGGGGCAGGTTTTTGACCACATGGGGGCAGCCATCTTGTGTGTTGGAGTGATGGTCAGCCTGCATATTACTCTTTTATTATATAGGATAGAGGCCTGGTGCACGGGTGGGGGCCAGCTGGTTTGCCCTGAAGGGTGTCCTGGATCAGGGTGGGGGTTCCCTTGGGGTGTGGGATGGCCTGGATGAGGGGCCTGTGGTGGTTTGCAGGCCGGCCACGCCCCTGGCGGCCCAAGCGGAGGCCCTGGTATCTGGGATTTATTTATCTTCTACAATTGAAACTTTGTAGCCTGGAGCAGAGCCAAGCCTTCTGCTTGCTCCGTGGTGGCAGCCTTTTCTGTTGGGATTTATGTATCTTCTATAATTGAAACTTTGTAACCTTAAGTGGAGGCCAAAGCAGGCCAGGGCTGCAGAAGCTTGGCTTCCTCCATCGCCACGGGCAACCCTAGCCTCCTGCTCCTTCCAGCTCCGTGGCTGCCGCCATTTCTGTTTGGATTTATGTATCTTCTATCATTGAAACTTTGTAGCCTTGAGTGGAGGCCTAGGCTGGCAAGGGCAGGCGGAAAGCTTGGCTTCCTCCATTGCATGGGAAACCCAAGCCTCCCTCCTGCTCTCTGTGGCCGTAGCCTTCTTGGTTGGGTTTATTTGCATATTTGCTCCTGATTGGCTGGTGGGCGTGGCTTGTGGGTGTAGTGGAGGTAGGGTCAATTTGCATATTACTCTTTTATTAGATAGGATATGTTTTTATATCAGAGAGAGGAAGGGAAAGATAGAAACATTAATGATGAAAGAGAATCATTGATCAGCTGTTTTCTGCATGCCCACCACCAGTAATCGAGCCCATAACGTGGGCATGTGCCCTGACTTGCTTCATGAGTAGACACTCAACCATTGAGCCACACTGGCTGGGCAGACTCTTGCATTTTAAATGTTAGCAAATTGATGACAACATAGGCAGTGCAAAAGCCAAGACTTCAGTAGTCAATAGCCCTGATTGACCTTTACAGTATTGTTACTTGACCAGTTGTTTTTAATTGAAACTTTCTAAAAAGCTCTTGCTTTAGAAAATTTTAGAAACTAACTTTGACAAAACTTGAAGATGTTATCATTAAGGGGTCTTCACACCAGATATGTCCCCTCAAAGAGTGGAAAGCAAAACTCATATCTTGTCCTCATAAGAAAGGGGAAAAATACTCAATGTGAGTTAAGTGAGTCCCAAAGTAATATGGAGGCAGTCTCAAATTCATTGCTGGTTATATATAATAACCTGTATTTTTCTTTTTCTTTTTTAGTGAGATCACGTACTATAGGTGAACTTTTGGCTCTAGCAGCTCCTTTTGACAAGAAATGTGGTCGTGAAAATTGGACTGTTGCTTTTGCTCCAGATGGTTCGTACTTCGCTTGGTCCCAAGGATATTGTACAGTAAAGCTTGTTCCATGGTCCCAGTGCCTTAAGAACTTGTAAGACACTTTTCTTTTTTGTACTTTGTATCTGCTTGTAGAATTTCCTGTTTTCACTATGTGGAGTAAAAAAAAAAAAAAAACAAAACTGATATTTATTTATTTTTAAATATACTTTATTGATTTTTTACAGAGAGGGAGAAGGATAGAGAGTTAGAAACATCAATGAGAGAGAAACATCGATCAGCTGCCTCTTGCACACCTCCTACTGGGGATGTGCCTGCAACCAAGGTACATGCCCTTGACCGGAATCAAACTTGGGACCCTTCAGTCTGCAGGCCGACGCTCTATTCACTGAGCCAAACCGGTTAGGGCAAGATACTGATATTTAGATTGTTATAAAAATATTTTATTATAAGCTGAATGTATTGGAGAATTTGTGAGAAGAATTATCTGGCCTTATCCTATACTAGAGGCCCAGTGCACGAAATTCATGCATGGGGAATGGCGGGGGGGAGGAACGTGTCCCTCGGCCCAGCCTGGCTCCCAACCACTTGCCTGCCTGCCTGCCTGATTGCCCCTAAATGCTTCTGCCTGCCAGCCTGATCATCCCCTAACCACTCCCCTGCCAGCCTGGTCGCCCTTAACTGCCCTCCCCTGCCAGCCTGATTGCCCCTAACTACCCTCCCCTGCAGGCCTGGTTGCCCCCAACTGCCCTCCCCTGCTGGCCCGGTCACCCCTAACTGCCCTTCCCTGCCATCCTGGTCACCCCTAACTGCCCTCCCCTGCCGGCCTGGTCGCTCCCAACTGCCCTCCCCTGCAGGCCTAGTCCTGCCCAACTTGCCTCCCCTGCAGGCCTGGTCACCCCCAATTGCTCCCCCCCCCCCTGCTGGCCTGGTAGCCCCCAACTGCCCTCCCCTGCAGGCCTGGTCCCCCATAACTGCCCTTCCTTGCTGGCCTGGTTGCCCCTAACTGTCCTCCCCTGCAGGCCTGGTCGCCCCACAACTGCCCTCCCCTGCCAGCCATCTTTGGCGGCCATCTTGTGTGTTGGGATGATGGTCAATTTGCATATTACATCTATTATATAGGGTGTTATCCTATCTAATAAAAGAGTTTATGCTAATTAACCATCACTCTGCAACAAAATGGCAGCATTGCCCTGCCAACGCGAACCCAGAGTTTGCTCCTTGGTCACGGAGGAAGAGGAGAGGCCTCTGGCCAGAGCCCAGCGTCCTTGCCCTGCTGCGCGGAGGGAAGGAAGGAAGGGGTCTCTGGACTGAGGCCGGTGCGAGCGATGCTGGGCTTGCAATAACAAGCCCAGCCTCCCCGCCCCAGCCGCGTAGAGGGAGGGGAGGACCTAGAAAAATGGATCTTCCCAGTTCCTGACACTGAGGGAGCCCTATGGGTGCCAGGGTCCTCCGCCTGCAGCCTCCAGTCCCAGCCTGGTAGCCCCAGTCACAGACTGGAAGCCCCCTGCCCGCAGTGCAGAGGCAGCCAGCATGGCCCTGTGTGGGGGGGGTCTGGCGGGCGCTCTACAGACATCAAATCACTGCCGCGCGGCCGCCCTACCTCTCCCCCCATGCTTGCAAGTAGTACGGTCCAAGGAACAACTCCTGAAGTGTGGCTCCCACGGCAGCTGATGCACACAACGCTGGCAGGGAAGCAGGATCTGGGAGCCCAAGCACCCAAGACCTGAGCTGCCGGGTGTCGTGGGCCGGGGCCCGAGGAGGCCCCAGCACAAGCATCTTCCCAGAGGCTGCGTGGAGGGAGGGGAGGAGCCTCTGGCTAGAGGCTGGGGTGAGGGATGCTGGCATCATTGCAGGCCGGGCTGAGGGACACTGCCCCCTCACCACACCCCCCATGCACGAATTTGGTGCATCGGGACTCTAGTATAAGATAATAAAAGGCTAATATGCAAATTGTCCACTTGATCCGGAGTTTGACCAGGGCGTGGGGCCGGCTGGCCAACTGTCTGTGGCCCCTCCCCCTGCCAGCCCCTCCTCCACCCTGATCAGGGGCAGGGCCAGCTGGACCCCACCTGTGCATGAATTAGTGCACTGGGCCTCTAGTATATTATAGAACACTTTCTCAGGTACTTTTGTGTTTTTAATAAATGTTTCTGTGTAGCTAAAACCGGTTTGGCTCAGTGGATAGAGCGTCGGCCTGTGGACTGAAAGGTCCCAGGTTCGATTCCGGTCAAGGGCATGTACCTTGGTTGCAGGCACATCCCCAGTGGGAGGTGTGCAGGAGGCAGCTGATCGATGTTTCTCTCTCATCGATGTTTCTGACTATCTATCCCTCTTCCTTCCTCTCTGTAAAAAATCAATAAAATATATTTAAAAAAAAATGTTTCTGTGTATTAAAAGGCAGATTAATTGTGTAGTGTATATATTGTGTTGTGCCAGGGCAGATGACCTTTGTTATGTGATGCTTTTTAATATTTCATTAGATAACAGAAGTGCATAGGTCATGTAATTACTTTTTATGTACTTTTATCCTCTGCTTGGGTTTAATTGAGTTTGGATAATTGTTGAAAGTTTTTCTAAAATGTATCATATACTAAATTTAATCTTTCCCTGCTTTTTGTGTGTGGTCTACTTTCATGGTTATACTTATTAGTGTCCTTATTACACATTACTTTAGGTCTAGAAAGTATGGGGAAACTACTGATTATTACAAGGGTGTTTTTAGGGAAATTTTCTGGTGTCAGCTTCACAATATCTTAGCTTCCTAGTGTTTTTGTTTTGTTTTTTTGCTTATTTACACTTGCTTTAGGTCAATTAAAGGAGTCCTAACCGATATAGTGATTTTGAAACAAATAAATTACTTTATTGTTGAACTTCCTCTTTTTCCGATACTGAGGATTTATTTGGTCATGCCCTCATAGCTAATAACAACTTTTCCCCTTCCCACTTATGGGATTCTATTGTTATTTAGTATCACAATAATAATATTGAGGTTAACAAAGATCATTTCATATCCATAGGAGTCCAGAGTAAATAATAACTAGATTTTAATCTGACTCTTATTTACCCCCTCTCCCTCAGTCTCTTGCATGGCAGAAAGAATATCACTAATTCAAGCAGTTTGAGATTGTCAAGACAAAACAGTGATGGTGCTCAGAAAAATAAGCCTCGTGAACATATTATAGACTGTGGTGATATAGTCTGGAGTCTTGCTTTTGGATCTTCAGTTCCAGAAAAACAGAGTCGCTGTGTAAATATAGAATGGCATCGATTCAAATTTGGACAAGATCAGCTACTCCTTGCCACAGGGTTAAGCAATGGGCGTATCAAAATATGGGATGTGTATACAGGTATGGATTCAGAGTTTTGTTTTTTTTGTTGTTGTGTTTTTACTTTTTATTTTTTAAATATATTTTATTGATTTTTTTACAGAGGGGAAGGAAGAGGGATAGAGAGTTAGAAACATCGATGAGAGAGAAACATCGATCAGTTGCCTCCTGCACGCCCCCTACTGGGGATGTGCATACAACCAAGGTAAATGCCCTTGACTGGAATCAAACCTGGGACCTTTCAGTCCACAGGCCGCTGCCCTATCCACTGAGCCAAACCGGTTAGGGCTGATTCAGAGTTTTAAATGCAAGCTTGATTATTTTATGATGGAGGGCGTTGCTAGTAGGTAGTAGAATATATGATTCGAGGTTTTTAACTTAAGTGAAAAGCAAGAATTGGTACAATGTGTCTTTATAGTTGGCCTAATGACATCTTCAGCTGTGGTTTTAATTTAGGATAATAGAGTTCACACTGCTTGATCACTCTTGAGAATATTACAGCAAGAAGGGCATATCTAAGGAATGTTTCATTAATTAAGGTGATTTCTATTTTCAGTGGTTGATAGCTTACACGTTTCAAGGCAAATCTGTTTTTTAACAATCATCTAACTCTTTGGAAAGATTTTTAAAAATGAGTATTAGAATAATATGTACATTAGAACACAGCAAGTGATACAAACATGGAGTGGGGGTGTAATTAAATGTATTGGATTCTTGGAAAAAACTTAAGCACATAGATTTTCATAGAAAAAAAACACCTCTTAAAATATTAGATGAACAAAGTACTTTTCTTTTCCCTACTGAAATTATGTTTGAAAATTTAAGTGGTTGTGGGATAACATGCATCTTTTGGGGAGTTTGATAATCCACTAGTAACCCAAGGCTAAGGAAAATTTATATTTTAAAACCACACTATACAAAGATTTAAAAATGATAATGGAGGTTTTTTTTAAAATATACTAAATTAACTTGTTCCAGGAGTTGTGTATGCTTGAGGAATTCGAATTCCCTTTTAATTTTTTCTGATAAATACAGGCTTTGTGGCTCAGTTGGTTGGGCATACACTGAAAGGTTGCCAATTCGATTCCTGGCCCGGGTTAGAGGCTTGATCCCCAGTAGGGGGCTTGTAGGAGGCAGCCAATCGATGTTTCTTTCTCTCTCCCCCCTCATCTTTCCTCTCTAAAAATGAATATTAAAAATCTTAAACACACAATGTAAATAGTGAGTCATTAAAGGTAATAATAAAAACACTAATAAGTCATTTTATACTTGGTAAGCTAAAGATGTGCCCAAGTATTTTTTTTTTAAAATATATTTTATTGATATTTTTACAGAGAGAGGAAGGGAGAGGGATAGAGAGCTAGAAACATCGATGAGAGAGAAACATCGATCAGCTGCCTCCTGCACACCTCCCACTGGGGATGTGCCCGCAACCAAGGTACATGCCCTTGACCGGAATCGAACCCGGGACCCTTCAGTCCGCAGGCCGACGCTCTATCCACTGAGCCAAACCGGTTTCGGCTCAAGTATTTTTTAAATGGTGAGGGACACTATAAAGTAGAAACTGGTAACAGTTGTTAACATTGTCTGATTTTCCCTTTTTATTGCATTTAGGAAAACTCCTCCTTAACTTGGTAGATCATACTGAAGTGGTCAGAGATTTAACTTTTGCTCCAGATGGGAGCTTGATCCTAGTGTCAGCTTCAAGAGACAAAACTCTGAGAGTATGGGACCTGAAAGATGATGGTATGTCTTTTTTTCCAGGCTATGAAAAAGAATTAGTTTCTTGATATTACTACTGAAAGATACTGGGTTTACCTGGGGCATTTGACTTTAAAAATGGCATATGATCAGTTTCCTTTTCTCTACTTAGTTCTTTGGCCCTTTTCCTTGTATTGATAAAATAAAACCATAAATAGAATAGGAGCCAGTGGTTACTCTAAGTAAACAATCTAATATTAATCTCAAACTAACCACACAGATCTGTATCAACTATTTGAGGATAACATCTAGATCAGTTTTAGGGTTTTATATGAACTGGTCTGTGTTGGTTTATTTCCTTATCTTAGGGAGGGTTATTAACTTCCTTCATTTGCTTAGTGAAAATATAAGTAGACCTTCTAGGATAACAAACAGATGTAACTTAGTGATCTAATAAAATTTAGATTGAAATATGGTTTGTACATCAGAATTTATAACATGTAAATGCTAGTAAGGATATTATGTTGGATAGATTAAGTAAGAAATTATCTTATAAAAGTAAAATTGCCCTTTAATGTAATAAAAGGTATGTTTAGTACTCAGATTTTTCTGAAACCTTGATACTTGTGATGCTTAAAGTTTTGGAGAATCCACCTTGTTTGAGAGGACCACAGAGAGTATATCTTCCCTCTTAGCCTCTAATGAGTTTATGGTTTTAACTAAAACCTTGAAAGTTGACAGGCTTGCTTAGCTAGCTTAATGTAGTGGGAAGCAAACCCCTCAGATTTGGAGACTTGTTCCAGCTGATGGGTAGCAACCATTGCCTAATAAAATAATACGTTACTATTCCCAAACAATGAGGTGCTTCCTCTGCATTTTATCAATTCTCTGATTTCTCAGGTGTTGAAGGGTTAAGGAATCCCAATACTTAAAACAGTTTGGTAATTAAATTTTTATATTCTTTTACATAATGCTTGCTTTCTCAGCATATTTTCAATTGTGTGCATATGTCTTAAGAATGTAGACTTAGTAAAATGTAAGCACCAAGAGAGTAGTAATTTTTATTTACAGCTGTATCTTCACTGCCTGGCATGTAGTAGATATTCAGTAAATGTTTGTAAAATTAAGAGTTAAAATATACTTAGCCATAATTGTGTGTTTAGGGTATAATGTACAGGGAATTTGGAGTAGAATATAGATTATCAAAAAGAAAGAAGGGTGAAAAGGCATTTTGAAGATGTTTATTAAAGCTTAACCTTGTTGTGTTTCAGTTCTTTCATTTGTAAGATAAAGGGATTAGGGGCTTAATCACAAGGAACAACAACAGCCTGTAATTATTGGAATCCAGAGTTTAGGTCAGTGGTCAGCATACTCATTAGTCAACAGAGCCGCAGTTTGCCGACCACTGGATTAGACCAAAAGAAATCTTTTCTATAAATGAAGGATGAGCAGATTTTTTTCTTAAAGAGCCAAATAGCAAATGTTAGGCTTGTGGACCATGCTAACTGCCATAGTTACTCAATTCTGCCACTGGAGTACAACATAAACAAATTGGCATGATTGTATTCCAATAAAACTTTAGTTACAAAAATGAGTAACTGATGTGTATTGCTAACCCATTGTAGATAAATCACTGTCACTGTAGAAGTCTGTGATTCTGTGATTCTGCCATTTTCAAATGATACTCATTTGAAGTGGATTCTAGGGTTAACACGGGTATTTCTTTTTGTTCAGGAAACATGATGAAAGTATTGAGAGCCCATCAGAACTGGGTGTACAGCTGCGCATTCTCTCCTGACTCTTCCATGCTGTGCTCAGTGGGAGCCAGTAAAGCCGTATGTGTCAAAGTTCTTATACATTTGTTTCGAATTAGATTATAATAATGTGTGCATAATCACTTTTAAATCTAAGTAACATATCAAGTCTGTGCTCGGTGTCATGAATATCTTAAATGTTTCATTTTGTGATGGAGTATTTGCATGAGGGAAATTAAATATAATTATTGATTGTGAAGTAAGAAATTGTATTACTTTTAGTTAGAGATACTATTCATAAAAGAAGGGGTTTGTCGATTTTATTTTTTTCTAAGATCTAGGAAAGTTTACGTGCTATAGAAGAGATATAGTCCAAATGTTAAGACATTCCCTTGCTAATAATTTTCTTCTCTGTTGTTCTATTTTTTTTGTCCAGTTTGCTGTTTAAAAGTTTGAGTCCCAGCTGGTCCTGGACATTTAACTGAGAAAAAGTAACTTAAAAATCTAATAAAAATGAAAATAGCATTCATGTATGTCCTATAGTGAATTATAGAAGAAATGTGGTATGATCTGTCTTATGCTAATAGGCATAGCATACCTGTAGACCGATTAAGTATAAAGTAACTCTTAAGAGGGTTACGATTATTGA